>NC_090674.1:6004872-6673915 GCF_013368605.1 Nyctibius grandis
CCCTTCTGCTCTTTGATCTGAGGATCAAAGAGAGAAAAGAGCACAAGCTGGGGACAGTAAGAAAATCAACACACACGTGGAAAAAAAGAAAACACCTACTTACAAAGCAGAATATCTATTATAACATCTATTCCTCCACTTTTCATGGCCCCCACAGGCAGCTCTGTTCCTTGATAGTACTAAGTCCTTAGGCTTTGACCTTAGAAAACTTCCTTTTCAGTTCTCAATCAGAATCTGCTGAGCTGATATACGCAAGCAGGACCTTACTCTGACGCAGCAGAGATGCTCCACAGCAGCTTTAAAAGCAATGACTGAAATGTGTTGGGTTTTTTTTCTGATGGCTGTGATACCTCGCATGTATTGCACCAGGAATCTAATTTTCCAGTATCCCATAGACACTTATCCATGGCCCACTATCACTGTCGTCTGATTCAAGAGCAGGGCAAGGACAGCCTGTACAAGCAGCTACACTCATCTGAGCCCTTGACATCCTTCTCCGCAGTCGGTGTAGGTAAGCACAGAGCAAAGCATACCATTTTGCTGCTCAGGCTCAGTTTCTGTGATGAAAAGGATAGTTTTGCTCTGCCAGGAAAATAGCCCAGGCCCTTTTTTTGTGAGAATTGCCTAGCAATTACAAAAAAAGGGCAAAATAAATGGCAAGGGGGAGTGGACATTGCCTGCTGCAAAACAAGGGCTAAACCCAGCATCCCCATGGGTTGTTAACTCACTGTGGCTGTCAGCACTGATCACAATCAATTGGTCACTCATCGCAGGAAAGCAAACGGTCGGGCCACAGCACGCCCCAGAGAATCAACAGGCTAATTATTACACTCAGTCTCACTAGAATAAGCCTACTATTAAACTCCCACAAGTCTCACAAAGCTAAAACATTGTCCTCCAGCCATGCCAAAGAGAGCCCCGGAGCAGTGTCCCGGAGGTTTCTCTGGGGTACGTCTGTCGTGCAGCCGTGTTTTACCAATGAGGAATAACACAGTGCAGCAATGTCATCTCCAGAGCACAGACATGGTGTCACAACCTCCCTTCCATACCGCGTCCCCTGTCCGGACTGGAGGGGATTTTCTGTCTTCCCAGAGCAAGAACAGGAACACGGCGCTTCTCCCGGTACAGGTTCTGAGCAACCACTATTAATTTGCCAGGCACCATCATTTGCAAAATATTACAGGACTGTCTCTCCTGCCCCAGCCTGTCCTGCCACCTCCACAGCCCACTCCAGCGCGCTGCTGGCCCGGGGCCAGCGCTGTCACTCGGCATCACGCAGATGCCTTGTCAGCACACTCTGTAGCCATCACACCACTGTCAGCCCTGGCGCCCAGGCCGCTGCGGGAGGATGCGTAACGAGGGTCCAATTTGTCTGGCTGCAGGCGAGGAGGAGCCAGGGACTTGTTGTAGGATGTGTCCTGAAAAAAGAACTGAGCACTTGAGGCAAAAGCTGCAGGACCCAAGGAGAAAGGTACAGAAGCTAAAGCAACAGCCATCCTCTTCTTCCCCCACGCTCTCCTTGCTCCCCCAGGAATCGTACGGGTCAAACACAGGCCCCGCTCTCTCCATGCACAGCTCTGTCTCCTCTCTCTGAACTCCTTAATCTCTTTTTGCAACTCCTGGCTTTGCACCTACTCTATAAACAGTCTTGGCTGAACGCATTTTTATCTAGCACATGGTAATTAAGACATTTAGAGGGAGACACTTTTATTCTGCTTCCTACCAGCAGCACAAAACTCCACGCAGCTGTTACGTGCACGTTGGGGATAACTGTGACACTCTGGAAATTCCTCCAGCCAAACATTATTACAGTGCAACAATTCACCTGTCTCCTTGTAAATCCCGCAGCCTCAGCCACGCCATCCTCGTGCCTTCGTGCCAAGCTACATCCTGCTTTCTTTAATATAAATGACTAATTCTCCACGCTGCTTCGCCTCACATTAAAGGGTTTCACTCGGGGCCGCGTCTGGTTAAAACAAAACAAAGCACGGCAAAAATTGCTTCTAGCTAAAAGAAACATTCTTTCAATGTTATATCACCGTTCCTTTCCATCACATCTCACAGTACGATTCCAAGGCACTGAATGGGAGCACATCTTACCTGGAAGCAGGAGATGGGTAATCCTGATTTCCCATGAGTTCAGACACCCACGGAGGGGAAAGGGGGGGTGGAATTTCCACTTTAACTGGGATGGAAAAGATAAGTTCGGGGGGAAAAGCAGCAGCTTTCCCTCGACACACTGGCCCATCACTCAGAATCACCAAATGAGGATGGCTACAGCACCCAGCTCCACTTGTCTGTGGTCAGGAAAGCACCACATCTCCCAGGCTAAATCAACAGTCAGGCTACTCAGGCAGGATTTAGGGAGCGCAATAGAGCTGCCTCTGCTGGAAATCCAACCAGAGCCAGTTCAGCTGCTCACTGGGATTTGTTAACCTGGGACAAGAACAGACTAGAGCAGTTACAAGGGTGAGATAACCCAGGAGATCTGGGGATGGAAGAGCAGAGCAAACCGTGCAGAGGGCTGAGGGTGGAAGAAGATGCCTCCCACAAGATTTAAAGGTTTATCGCTCACATGCACCGACCACGAGGTGTGGGTAGGGGTGAAGGAGCAGGAGCAGCCAGCCTTCCTGCAAAGGCCATTCAGAGCTGGGGGCACAGCATCAGGAGACAGCCTGCAGGGAGGCAGCGGCACGTAACGTTGTGCAAGACACGAGCTGCGTGGTAGGCAGAGCTCAGCCCAGTGTTTGTGTTGTGCCTACGTGCCTCAGGTCATCTCGGGAAGCACCTGCTGTGGAGGTGCCAGACAGAGATGATATCAAATGAAACTTTGGCACCAAAATTGACATACTTCTGCAAAGCCAATTTACATTCCTTGCTCTGGGCTTCTGGAGCCAGAAAAAAAAAAAAAATAATGTACTTTGGATCCAAACTTGACTCTGTGGCTCCAGTTTGCCTAGCACAGTTTCCCTGGTATAATGCTAAAATGAGGTTCTGGCTCACAGTGCTGTGTCCTAGAAGAGTCCCCAGTGGGTATTGCAGAGTCTATCATAAGAGCATGCTGGGAACAAGACAGCAATTATGAGATTGTGATGAAAAATGGCCTATTTGTTGGATTGCCCAACCCTGTTCCCATCTTTGTCCTCAAGGGCTTCTTTGCAGACACTGTGATTTGCTTT
Source organism: Nyctibius grandis (assembly GCF_013368605.1). Taxonomy (NCBI): domain Eukaryota; kingdom Metazoa; phylum Chordata; class Aves; order Nyctibiiformes; family Nyctibiidae; genus Nyctibius; species Nyctibius grandis. Next base: position 6,008,052 of record NC_090674.1, read on the forward strand.
TTTTCTTAACGACGTTGGTTTGGAAAAGAGGCTCCTTTTTTTCCACCCTCCTAACACACGGTCCATGTGATCCTCCCTCCTGCATTGCACACTCCTCCTTGTAGCAGCCGGGATTCTCAGCAAGGGAGATCAGCAGATCAACAGCCCTAGAGATCCTCCCCCAGAGGTGAAGAAGCATCAAACAATACTTGAAGGTTTATTGTTACCAAATCAACTCTGTTGGCTGCTCATAGAAAATACAGAGTTGGGTAATCTGCATTTTCTGGTCTCGAATCTCCCTCATGTTATACTACAAGTTGTTGCTTGTACCTTTGTAAAGCTGGTTTGAGAAGCCCCTTCTACCCATGCCCTGTCCAAGGGTGACTGACAAAGCGCACTGGATACAGCCTGGCTTTTGTCTTCATCTTTCAGCTTCACAGTCTCAGACAAGTATGTGGATCCATTCTTTTCTCATACTAATAGCTAACAGCTTGGTGCCCCACCAGCTTCAATCCCAAATTAATAACCCAGCATTAGGTTGTTTTCATATAACATAACATTGATGTAATAATAAAAAATAACATACAATATTATTGATGTATATTATAACGCAATTTATTCATTTGCCCACTTGTTTCATGAAGGCACCATCTTAATGTAACTCTATATTAACACAAGAGTTATTTTAACAATAAATATATTTCTTATTGTTCAGGCTTCTCATTCAAATCTGGCAAACACTTACAGACATGTTCAGCAAGTCACTACAAGCTACTGAAGTGCAGGATGAGGACTTTGGTTTTCCAATTTTGCTGTTCTCTCTGACCACCTTCTGTAGCACTCCTACACACTAGCAGACATCACTGGGAACACACAGGTTCTTCAGTTTCTTTCTGCTTCTCAGCTCACATGCTACCCAAATACTCATACTCAGCTCTTCTCAGGCTTAACCTTCTGTGTCCGATATGTTCTTGCTGCCTCCATGGTCCTTCTGACCACTTTTCCTCCTTTGCTTTCTCTCCCCTCCCTCCACAGCCCCATCCTTCTCCATCTGAACTGGGTGGACACAGCTCAGCCCCAGCATGTCTTACACAGGCCTTGTGATTTGATGGCTCCTACAGTTTTCAGTGACCTGATTTTCTAAAGGAGCTTTGTAGCTTCTTACATTTCTCCTGAATGAAGAACACGTCTTACTCTTACAGCTTCAGAGAAGTTTCAGACATCCCATAGCAACATAATATTAACCTGTTATGCCCTTTGAGAGTAGTATAAGCTTTTTTTTTTTAAAAAAAAAAAAGGTGCTTAAGAAATCAGACTTCTGTTTTTATTGGAGTCCATGAAAGCCAAAAGCAGCCAGAATTATATGAACTTAAATTTTTCAAAGACTCCCCCTTGGCCTCTGCAGTTTCTACCCAAAACAAATATGCTCAGGCTACAAGGCTCAGCTGAAATGAAGGTAATACTCATTAGAGTACAAAGGCTTCACCTTTATGAGTAGGGCAACAGGAAAATACCACTGAAGCAATTATTTAAAGAAACATGTTTTATGTAGCCTTTATTGATTCTCTTCTCTGAGGTGCTGATTTGGCAAATAATACAGGTGCATAATTGAAACCCCCGAGGAGTGCCAGGCAGCTCATTACTTGCAGGAATGGAGAGCCTGTTGTGCCAGCTAAATAATGAAATATAAATTTGCAGACCTGTCAGTGAGTAAGCAGTTCTCCTTTCATTGACTATTATTCCACCTCTGTTATGGGTTTGTGTTGGGCAGCTTTCACTGGCAACGAAAAGCCAGTGGTAAGTAGATTGAGAAGATTTCCCAGTCTCTTCCCAGTTGGGTATGAATGTCACTTGGGACAGTTTTATTTTCACTGTTTCTCTTGTAATTTTCTTTTCTGGGCAGGAATGTTTCAAGTCTTTGTTGCCTCAACTTTGTGATCCCAGCAGACTCCTCCAGCCCCCTTTCAGGCTACCAGAGGTAGCATCTTTTAGAAGGAGATTTACAGAGGCTGTCCATCTGGCCAAAGGCAGCCTTTAATTCCCTCCTACCAGGGAGTGTCTTGCTCCAGTAAAATAGGTTGTCCTCAAACTCCCTGACTCTTTATTGCAGCCCCAGACACCAGAGTCCATTGCATGACCTTTCAGGGGAGGTACAATATCTCGTTTCAAGCCTTTTTGTCTTTATCAATGTGGGAGAAGAATCTGTCAATCTGCACAAACTTCACTAAAATTCACGCTAGCAAGCTCAAAGATCAAGGAAGGTGCAGTAATTCCCTTGGGCTGAGAGCTGGTTGAATAATGGCATTTAATTTCCTCACTTGGTTTCCCCCCCTGCTCTGGCTGCCACTTTGCCAGCATCGCTCTGCCATTGCATCTCCCACTGGTTACAAACACACATTGGAGGGTCCCACAAAGCCAGCCAGACACTGTTCTCCTTCCCTGTCACAGCGCTCCGCAGTCCTGGCCCTAGTTTGTGACCTGCTCTCTTCTTGCTCCTCCCCATTTTATGTCTTGCTAACGACATGGTGTCCCCCAAGTTCTTGGTCACTTCCTCTACAGATGGGCAGGCTACTAACAGTCAACAGCTCTCCCTCAGAAAGGGTCACGGAGGGAGGAGGAGGAGATCAGGGGTCCATGCAGAGCATAGCCTTGTCTTCAGCTGTGCAGCACTTCCATGTTCTCAGTGCTTTCTGGCTTGTATCACCCAGATCTTCACAGGTGAGATGTTCTAAACAAGGCACACTAGATACTGGAAGCTGGATGTTATTTTCCCCCTCTTGTCCTCCCTTTCACTCACATGCCAAAAATCTCTTCAGAATCTTCCACCCATGTTCCATTGATTGGCTTCTCCATACTCTTACATAGCTGCTTGTGGGCTTTTTTCCTCTACTGCTTAGGTCTATAATCTCAACCCCAAACACTGGTGCGATTCCACCTGGCACAAGAGGAGAGGGGGAAGCGAGAGCAGCCCTCGAGGTCAGCGGGGCCAGCTGGAAGGAGGAGGCTGATCTCAGTGGTCCAGAGGAGACAGAGCTGGTTTGGAACTGCCCCTTCTGGAGATGAAAAGCTTTCCCTTCCCTTGTTCAGGCCTGAGACAGCCACTGTGGATGGGGAAGGGGAGCAGTACCTGGCACAGCTGCAAATAGCCTTCCTCCTCCCCTCATCCACCTTCTGCCTCCCCTGTTATCAGATCCTGAGCTTTAAGCTAATGGCTCCCTCAGGTACAGCCCAGAAGGGTGTTATCAGTGAAGATCCCTATCGCTCCCTAATATACCCTAAGGCTCCAGCTCCGATTTGTTTAAAACAGGGGGGAAAGCAAGAAGAATGTAACCCATTGAGCCCGGCAAGGGGCAATGGCTGGAGATCCAGCACTGAGATGTCTAGCACCACTGTCTGGCATGCTCTCCCTCTTTCCCTGGCATTTTTCTTTATAGGAAACAGTAAATACCTCAGTACAGACCAATTCCATGAATACCAGGTCTGCAGGAGTCAGACCGACTGTAGTTTGCTCCTTTGCCCTTGGCTACCCTGCGTGCTCCAGCTGCTGCCAAGGGCTTCATGGCAGCGATGTTTTTTGAGAAGGGGACATTTGTCCTGGCACAGAGACCCAGGGGACACAGGTGACTGCAGAGCACAGCCTCAGGAGATCATCACTGCGATGGGCGAGTGATGGGATGTGCAGGGACACGGAGGCACTGACTGATACACTTATGTTATTGTAAGGTGAACAGCCTCCAGATAAGTAACCTGATACATTTTATTATTACAAAATGGGATTTTTATGTGCAGAATTTGCATGTCACACATACTTCAGTTTCTTTTTCTGACCACGAAAGATACGTAGTTAACTGATAAAAAAAAGAAGTTACTTTTAATGCAGTAGAGAATATTAACCCCCTCCTTGCCCCAGGCACTCAAAAGCTCTGGCAAACTGAAGTGGAAAATAAACTTCTCCTATCACTTCGCAGGTCTGCAATGGGAGGAAACAAGGAGCTCTGCACACCCCTCGGACTGCGTTAGTCAGACACCGCAGCATTTTTAAAATAGTCTGTCATTAATCCTGACAACACACGAGAGTGAGAACGAGATCAAAGAGGTAGAAGTCTGAAATCCCAGTTTCAGATTCCCTGCAGTTAAAGGTAACGACAAGGTTAGGAACCAGCAACAAGGGATCACTAAGTGCCCTGATCTCGCTGGGCATCCACTGCTGCAGGAAACACAACTTCTGTATCCCCCTCCTCAACATTACTGGGTGAGCCCAGGTGAGGATCTAGTTGCAGGGATTTATCCAAACCACAGAAAACAGCACAGCAAGACTGGAACCTTCAAAGGGATGATATTTCCAGTAGCTCCTGCCTGTGGTTGAAACTGGAAATATCATCTTCTGAGGTCGGCATTGCCTCATCTCCAACTGCAGAACACCCCTGGCAACGCAAAGACAGCAACATTGAGGGGGGGGTACCCAGAAAGGGTTCAGAGGAGACACTCCCCCCCACTGCCAGGGAAATTTCCAGTAATTTTCAACAGCAGGTTTCAGGAAGGCTGATGACTTTCCACGAGTGGAAGAAAGATATGATCCTTCAGTGCTAGTACCCTTATGCAGAAGCCCTGGATTTACTGAATACCCCATCCCTCTTCTCAGAAGGAGAAAGTTAATGCTCTCACAACTGGTGGCAGCGTTAACAGGAGTTATTCACGCCTGTGAAGCACTAGCACTTCACAAAGCCACGTTCTCACTCGTCAGCAGGGATACCAGGAGGTACCTAAGGTCAACTTAAGAGAGCTCTAGAGCCAAGCACTCATTAACCTGTGTGACCCTAACACACCAGCAGCTGGAACCCACCAGAGACCCTTTCTTGAAGGGCTGGTGGCTGGAGTGAGTAAGACAAAGAAAGAATGAGGGAACTTGCCCAATGTCCACAGACAGCTCAATGGGATGCTGGAAACAGAACCTTCATTTTCCATTCTCTTGCTCTGAGAAATGTTTGCTCCCACAGAGAGGTACGTGTCCCCTCGGGGTACAACAGCCATAGTCCCAACCAGTGCTAACCAACATCCAGGCTTCAACCCTGAGGGCAATACCACAGCTCCCCAAGTGAGCTGCCCTGCTCCTCGCTGTCCAGCCTCTTGTAAAACCATCCCCACAATCTCTATCACTTCATAAAAATTTAAAACCAAAACCTGGTTGGAGATATTTACACTGTTTGAGATCATTTCCCCCAGCCTGACTTTCGTTCCTGTTTTATAGATTACTGGCAACTCCCAGCACCCTTTGCTGGGAAAAAGAGGGTTGGATGATTACAACAGCCCTGGAGAACTTTGCTTTACACAAAAACAAACAAACAAACCCCAACTGTAAAGTTTTATTGGATTCCAAGCGTAACACACACACGGAGCAAACACTCAGTACCCTGTCAAAGGGGACACCTGAGGCAGCTTTAAGGACGGTTTTCAGCCACTTTAAATTAGCTCAGTTTGGTTTTTTTCTCTCGCAACTAGAGCTACACTGCAGAGTACTCTCCCATCAACTGAAACTTGGTTTCCTGGCCACATACCCATCCCAGCTAATCAGTATTGCGGCTAGAACTGCCAAGGACGTTGTGCCTACCTTTAAACCTAGCTCGTGCTTAAGGGAACAGGCTGCCTTTGCATCCCTCTGCATCCCTGGTGAAGAGAAGCATTCCTTGAACAGAGCAAGGCAACAAGCTCTCATCCAATTTCCTCCTGCCAGATGAAGCTCCAAGTGCCATTATGTCTCCACCCCACCAACCAGGGCCACTTTTACAAGCAGGCTTCGTGGTCGAGCCTCCTTTCCCCAGAGCTGTGCAAACCGTGCCTGCTCTTCCAGCGCTCTGCAAGCCAGGCACAGCTGGAGGGAGAGCAAACACGGGCAGAAAAAGAAACAAACACTGAAACCAGTGAAAAAACAAATACACAAACAATGTTTATGCCAAACAAACAGCAAGCACAACACTTTCTCTGCCAAAAATAACACAAGCCACAGTAATGAGGTACAATGTTGATCTAACAAAGAAGCAGGTGCCTGAAATGAGACTGAAGAGCCTAACCTTAAAAATCTTTTTACAGGTTTTGGGGATTTTATGGACACACAAAACGCTGTTCTCCATGGGATGCTGGGTTTCTCTCTTCTTTTTTTTTTCCCCATCAGAGTACATCAAGTATTTCTCAAAAGTCCTAACAGCAGAGAAAACCTTTGCAAGCACACACACTGGGTGTGGGGACACCTGAGCTGTCCTGAATCTCAGCACAGGTGGGGGACACTCTGCAGAGACAAACACACAAAAACCCCCGTATAACTCTGGAGCCTGCACTGGTCAGTCCTCCCAGAGCTGCAGGTAAAAACACTATACTCTTTCTAAGCCCAGAGATAGAGGTCATGTAAGTAATAGCAAAAGAACACTTCCCCCCACCCCAAACATCAAAAAACCAGTAAAATTACACGACTAACCAGCACATGCACCTCCTCTACTCCCCAGGGCTCCAACACCAGCTCATCAGCACCGTTGTGATAAATACCTCCCTCCCTACCCCTTCGCCACTGGTTATTTATTAGGGGAACACTGAGTCCCAGAAGCTCTGCAGGAAATCAGCTAATCCTGCAGGCAATGGGGCCCACCTGAGCCCCTGATGGTGTGGCCCTTTAGTCTTCATTGATACCAGCCTCACCTGAGCATTAAATAAAGTAGCTGAGGGAGAATCAGCTCTGTAATCAATGAGGGTTTGATTCTTTCCATAGATACGAGCCAGGACATAAAGCAATAAAGACTCAAGATCTTCTTGCTACTCAGTTCTGTTTTTCACAGGGTCACCACCTCCCTGAACCTGGACAGATTCAGCTCTTTGGAGCCTGCTGTTAGGGCTCTCTCCATCACAGGAATTACAATAACAATCTACATGGTATTAATTTTTAAATATCACATAGTGTTAATGCCTATATAGGGCTAATTTTGCTCTGCTTTTGTTGCTACAGTCACCAATTCAGAATGGTTTTCAAATTACCCTTGAGTTTTCCTTGAAGACTGAGCATTTCACTAACATGCTGTTGCTCACTTGCTTCTTCAGAGAAGAGGCTTGGAAAGGGTCTCTCTTTCTGTTTGATTTCAGCATTGTCCTCAGGACTGATTTATAACCTGCACCTATTTATAACAAGAGTTTTATATGACAAACTAATCGATTTGCTTGGTGGTTAATAGCCCGCCATTCAAGGGGAGTTTACATGTGCTGGGCTCTCTTCTATGAGCGAGGGAAGGCAGGCAATCTGCTGCTAATCCAACATAAATACCCCTGGAGTCAGTCTGGACTGTGGCATCGAAATCATTTACAAAACGTGAAATTTGAATAGAACTTAAAACCTCATAACCCGTCAGCTCCCAGCCAGGGAAAATATTCAGAGAGTGCCTGCAACTGGAATCGCAGTGCCTGGAAGACTGTTTTTATTTGTCTGAAGCAGTTAGCAGAGAGAGCAGGGGTGCGAACTGGACAGCCCTGGCATTAGGGAGGGAGCTTTGCTCAGCTCCCGACTCTAACACAGCCTGTCCAAGGGCTACTTCAAGGCCCCATGTGAATTAAATATAAATAATTCACCGCAGATGTGAAGGCTGATCCAGCCCTGCACCGTGCCCTTCTGAGCCAGCTGGCGTGGTGGTAACCATGGGAGCAGGGAAAAGCAGCAGGATAAGGACAAGCCAGAATCTTTTGTCCATGTAGCTCATAGGACAAAGTTTAAGGACAAAGTTTATAGTGGCCACGCCAGCAGAAACACACCTGAAAGGCAATTCCGGAGTTAAGCCCTGAACTAGACCACATGCCTGCACTCCAGCATGAACTGCTAGTGTTTTCACCAGATTTTCCCTGTCAGGCTCATAAACCACAGTTATCAGCAGGTTTTGTAGTGCACCCAACACAGGAGGAGCCAAAAAAACCTGCTAGTGACACTACCTAGCCTGGACCTGCGAGACAAGGGCAGTGGCACGTTCCAGAAGCACGAGGCTGATATTTACTGTCCTGCTAAGCAAGTAACTTTAGCCTGAAGCTGGAAACTTTCAGCTGGACTCTTTAGAATAAGGAATGATGAGTGAAGATAATTACTTTTATAGACAATGAAATGAGGAGGCAATGCTCATCCTGGGATGGTTTGGTTTATTGTTCCTGAAATGGAAGCTAAGCAGCACATCTCATCACAGCCTGTGGGAGAGGGAAGAGCAGTGACCAGAGCGATGGAGCATCCAACAAGAATATTGAGCTCAGAGTCATACGGGACTGGAGCACCAAATTCAGCATCAGCATCTTAGAAGCAAGAAGCTTTCAGGTAGGAGAAATTAATGTGAGAGATCTCAAAACCCTGGATAGTGAACACATGTCCCTCATTTGAGAGAGGTCTGTGCAGAGTGTTAACCCCAACAAAACCATGCCGACCTGCACCATTTTTCTTTGAATCTGAGCTGTACACACAGCAAAACCCCAAACTTCTTAGAAATTTTAAAGAAAAAAAATGCAGCAACTGTTTGCATTTCCTATTCTGCTGGGACCCCCATAGTGAGATGCTCCCATCACATCCTCCTGCCCCAGCTCACACGGAGGGTGCACTGAGCATGCTGGAAGGACCCGGGAAATTTATTTTCCATTTAATTTGTGCCTCTTTTAGCCTTCTCCCCTTGCACGCCGCAAACAGCCGTTGCCACGGGGTAGGATTAACACACTTGGCCATTAAACCATAGGCTCAAGCAAATGGGTTTTATTTTGTTATAAACAACTTCTTCATACTGAACTCAGTCCTCCCGAGTTCTTAAATTTTCTTGGTCTATAAATTTTACGACTACAGAGGAGCATTGAGACTTTGCTTCGCACGCCATTAATCTCCTCACTCTCCAAACAGCGCGGAAGCCTCGCGGAGGATTTGTCTCAGGCACAGCCCAGCCTTGTGTCCAGATTAGCCATGAGGTTTGTACACTTGCACCTCGACGCTGGAGGCCCCGTCTCTGCTCGCTGCTTGGCTGTGTCAACCCCTTCTGCCCCATCTCACTGCTGGTGCTCGCACTGGCTGCTGGCTCAAGCCCCAGGATACAAGAGAATTGCAGGCTGGGAGCACTCAGAGGTAAGAGACTCTTAAAAAAAAATAAAAATAAAAGAGTCTTTTGGCTAAAAGACCTTGGTCATGCCCAGGAAAGCTCCTTAAGGGACAACCCTCTCTTCCTGAGGATGATGGACTCGATGATCCCAGAGGTCTCTTCCAACCTGATTGATTCTGTGATTCTGTGAAAAGAGCTGATTAAAACCCCCTGAGCTTTCCAGTGGCGACAGTGAGCTCAGGACTGAGCATGCCTTCAGACAGCTTTAGCACGCTGGGGACAGCACTCCCTACATAAATAAGGGAGAACAGGTCCAAAGGCAGAACAATTCATCTCCTGCGAAGAAGATCATGAGAGTACAGCCCAGCAAAGAAGGGGAAAAAAGTCACAAATCCCAAAACAAACTCTGACAAACATTTTTAGTTCTACAACAAAATAAATATTTTAACTCTGATTTACCAAGAACAGTGAGACTTGGTTTTAAAAAAACCCTATACATGTAACAACATATGCTGGATGTCACAACACTTTGATTATGTTACCGTAAGTCATGCATGGAACAGCCCAATTTATTACAAATATTCACACAGTACAAAGCACAGTATGGTAATACATGCTGGGATACAGGCCACTGCCCCGACTGCACTTACTCCATCAAACCCCAGTGTAAACAGACAGCCTTTATTGAGGGGTTTAGTGATACTCCTGTGTGTTACACGCTTTCTGAAGCTCCAAAAATGACTCCTCTCCCTACTTGCTGTGCCTTTCAATAGCTGTGGGCTCCCCTCTGCCAGAGGAGCACCCAGTTTGGGCTTAAAAGTATGTTCTCCCCAAAGTGTACTGCAAAAAAATCCATAGGAATTGTGGCATGTATTGTGGAGCAAGAATTCATATATAAACACTGATGGCTGCTCTATTTTAGACAGTCATGCAGGTCCAGTTAGAACAACCGCATCCCACTGACTAGAAAGTAGAATTTACCTGTGTTTCCTGGTGTAACAGCACTACTTGATTGTTCCCTGCACCCTCTCTTTCCTCCTCCAATACATATCACTTTAATATGTTCTTCACAAAGCAAAAAATACCATTTAGTCCTCCCTTAAAGATCTGTCTCAAGGTATTTATAATGGAGATGATTAAAAGTTTCAGCCACGCCTGTTTCACAGCAGATTTTTCCACAGCTCTTGAAATTATCCGTCTTTACATACCACCAACCTCAACAGCAGCGCTACTGGAGCTTGTAGAAACATCATATATTGATCAACCTGAACAACAGACCCAGCAACGGACGATATTTTTCCATGCCTTCTGCTGTCCTCAGCAGTCTTTGTTTTCATTGCACGAAGATATTGTAGTTGATCAAAAATTGCAACACTATATAAGGGATCCCTTTCATTCACTGCAAACATTCAAGAACAAGTATCTGGACTCATTTTGGGCCTTGCTACCATTTATTTATGACACTTATACAACCATTTCCTTAGCTAAGGTGAACCAACAAAAGGGCCAGGTGCCTGTTGAAAGGGAAAGCTACAGAGGTACATGAAATGAGTGTGGGTTTTTTTAATCACAAGGATGTTACCACATCTTGGGGAACACCTTAACCTCATGAAATGTCAACACCCTTTTACTTTGTTCAAATGAGTTCATAGCCTGGAGCTATACGCAAAGCTGCTTTGGGAGCTCAATCTCACATGCTTACATTTGCAGAGAGATTTGTAGAAATCCAGAAATCATTCACTGGATGGTCTTTTGGACCAAGTAGAGCTCAGATGGACTCCCCGTGACCCTGGCCACCTGATGGAGGCAAGCCTTGCCCCAAGCTGCAGCCCAACAAGTACCAAACAGGTGCCGTACCTGATCCGAGGGCGCTGTCCTCACTGTCTTTGCCAGGCTTTTGACACCCAGTGTAATGCATCTGACACATTTACAGGTGATTACATGGCACCTGAGAGGATGCTCTTTATGCGATGCAGCCCAAACCCACACGTATATCTTACTAAAACATAAGAACATAAGGGAGTTCATGCTAGAACTGGTGCCATTGGCCTTACCTTCTCATAAAAACAAAACTGCACAGGCAGCGAGGTATTCAGCTTCATCAGTAAGATCAAGGAAATACTTAGCTATAAACAACCACAATTACCGAGTTCAGACCTTGGATTCCCATCTGTGAAGCAGGCATCAGCTGAGAATTCAACATGCTTCTTGTCAAATACACCCAGTTCTAAACGTGAGAGAGGGCCTATACCATTTACAATGTACGAAAAAAGCAGTTTTGCTGGCAAATCCTTGTCTCCTTCCTCCACAAAACATAGGATATAGTCACTATTTTACTTCCCCTCTCAATCCTTCATTTACAAACACCCCACAATCAATCCCAAAAGACAAGCTGATTACAAGTGCTGTTGTGAAATAGTTATAATGTAATAAATCCCAAATCTCAGTGTATTGTTCAGTGAGCATCTGGTGAAGCACAAATTAAATACTACAGTTTGTTTCTGAATTATAAAAGTATATTTTTTATGATGAACGAACTGGTGTGGACCTTCAAAAGCAGCAGCCTCTGAAAGCAAGCTGAAGTATCTGAAAGGAAAGGCTCTTTGCTTGTTTAAAAAGATGCCAGCAGTTACAGGAAGCAGTCTTCAAGAGTCAAAGTAAAGGTTTCTTCAGTCAAATATACACTGCGAGGCTCTAATTCACATCCTTCCCTGCCACGCTGCTGCAGATGGTGTTATGCACCCATCAACATGCCCATGAAATCTGACCCATTCTGAATGGTGATGGGGGCGCCAGCGCTGTTGTCCACAAATATGGAGGTGTATTGGCCAGCCTGCAGAGAGAACAAGTGGGAAAGGAAAATATCTGACACTTCATCCCCGTGTAAAAGGAGGGAAAAAAAACACTTCACTACCAGGAACTAGGCACAGAAGCCTCCTGCTCTTTTTGTGGCTCCTGGGAACAGAATCTGTCCAAACGTTTTTACTGCAGCACTACAGCTTTGACTTCGTGGAATAAACTTTCTGTAGTGAAACTGTGTTATAGGTTTATTACTTAACTAAATCCTTACTGCACTAGCATCTTTTTGGGTGACTAGTCAAGTGGCCAGCTGTGCTTCAGATTCCCTTCTACGAAATGGGAAATACAATTGCCATCTTGACAATACAAGGCAAGATTTGAGAAAGAAAAATATTTACTGTCATTTCTTAGAGGGAAGGTTACTTCTGTGGCTTAAGATCAGAAAGTGCAATACAAGGCTGGCTTTTGTTCCTGTTCCTGCCACAGATCCTCTCTAGTCACCCCAGTAAAGTATTTAACTTCATTAACCTTAGAGAGAAGGTTAATAAAAGCTTCCCCACCTCCTGGTGAGGATTCAGCCTTGCCAGTAAATAACTCCACATCCTGCCAAGCAAACTAACACAGGGATTCCCACCTGCACAGCCTTACCTGCAGCTGCAGTAAGCCATGGACATAGACAGTGAAGATTTTGCTGTTACTTTCCAGACCAGCGATGACTTCCAAAGACCTAAATAGGAGCAAAAGAAAAATAAACAGGTTAAAGACCAAAGACAGTCGCAACAGTTGTATGTGGAGCAACAACAGTCTCATGATCTCCCTAGAAATAGGACCTGGTGGTTTTAGTGCCCATCTCTACTGAACAGGTGCCCTGTTGACTTGATGCTAGCAGCAACCAGCTGCCTTGAAAAGAGAACAGCAGAACCTTGTCCACACTGTGCGACTAATGGAAGACCTACAGAGCACTGTGGATGCCAAACTCAGGTGGAGGCAGGAACTGGGAAGTCACCTTCTCTCACAAAGGCCTTTCTCAAGGTCCTGTCATCTCTATCCCCCACCTTGAACAGGTGCTAAACATGCTCTTTAGATTTATCTACATACCAGTTATCCCAGTTTGTTGACAAAAAATTATGCTTCAGTTAAAATTCAAGGGAGAGCTCCAGATCACCCCTCAAGCACTGTTCTTTTCTAATATCACGTTCTAACAGCCATCATCTTCCTTGCAGTACCAAGGTGTAGGACAACTGCTCTCTGGGGCATCCTCTGTTTACAGAACTCTAACTCTGCTCCTTTGTACAGGATTCAGGGTGGAAGGAGGTACCTGAAGCATCAACAACCAGAACAACTCATTTAAGCTCAGTTCCAAAGCAATACAAAAGCACAGAGCTCCATACCTGGCTGGTTCTTCTGAAACCTGCCTAGCCATTGGTAGCACATCTAGTTGTTTTCCCAAGAAAATCAACCCCTTTCCTCCCTTTTTTTCCATGAAGAGGTGGTGACAAAACCTAGCAAGTACAAACGTGCTGTTTCCAGCCCCCTTGCAAGGAAATAATATGCATAAAAGGTAGGGGCAATTTGGCCCAGAGAGAGCAAGCCACTTGGCACCACCTTGATTGAAGAGCTCAGTCGGTGTGTCATATCCTGCCAAAAGCCTAACTTGGGTGGGAACTTCCCACCATTAATCTCTTCTACTCCAACTGTCTCCTCGCCTCTGAGTTTCCATCTCTCTGAGCCGAAAGCCCTCGGGGCTCTTTCAGCTCCCTAAAATGAATGACTGTGTACGCTGACATCCCCAGGAAATTCCACAAGCACGGGTAGCAGCTCAGCCTGCGCCAGCAGAATGTCTGTCCAGACAGGTTCCCATCCCTCCACCCATCTTCCTTCCATGCCACAGACCAGTCATACTCTCACCCACCATATGAGAGAGAGAAGTCTCTCACAGAGTCAGTCCTGATCCTGCTTTACTCCTACTGCTGTCCAACTCACTCAACTCAGGAGAACCTTGCAGGACAACCAATCGTAAATTGTGACCCTGGACAACTGAGGAGAACTCCGAGTCAGACATGAGAGAGCTTTATCTAAACAATTAACCTCTGGGTCAGTCCTGCCTAAGAAAAAAGTCTTTACTGTTACCGTTCTTTGGAGAATGTAGCTATAAATGCTTCAGATGGCAAGTTAATCTCAAAACATCCCAATAAACCTGCCTGGGCTGCATGCGACAAAGAGGTTGTTCACACATCCCAGCTAGAACCAGAAGAGTTTTCTAGGAGCTTTCAGCTAAAAAGACCTGCAATGAGGAAGGCACAGTAGTTCCCATAGCTCACAGTGAAGCTTCCTATTCAGATAACTCCTGTGCTTTCATTTACCAGAACAAGGAAGCAAGACTAAAGTCATGTTGAAAGCAATCAGAGACTGACATCCATTCTTTAGGGATATTACTGTGAGGCTGACAGCAAAGGAGAGAAAGAGACACAGCCAGACACTGTCCTTGGAGACAGAAGTGGGCCTTCCAGAAGAAAACCACTTTGTTCTCTCTCAGATGCCTTAAATCAGTTGGGAGCTTGTGGAATCATTAGGAAGCAAAACTCACCAGGCAAGAAGCTACTGCAATCATAAAAGACTGTTACAAAACAGTCTACAAGGCCAAGGAGGTGCCAGTTGCTCCAGTCAGCAAGCTTCTTGACTTCCCATCAGGTCAGTGGGCGCACAGCTCCCTCTTACCCTAGTTACTAATGGGTACTCAGACACCAATCAAGTATTTTCCACAGACCAATGAAACCTAAGAGAAGTTTATTTATTACATAAGGCTTCATGTCAAATTCACCTGCCAATAAAGCCTCTAAACTGAAATGCCTGTGGAGAGGTCAGTCCTATTTGCAGCTCTGTGACTCATGGAGCAGGGAAGGTGAGGGCTGAAGAAGCCAGTCCAGCAGCAAATTTACGGTTTTGTGGGTTTTAGGTTGCACCTGTGGAGTTGTTTTATGGATATATTCCAGTGGTGCTGTTGCAAGGGTGTTGCTACAGCTGCACTGGGAGAGCTGCGGGCAGGGCAGAGCCAATCTGCACAGCCCTGTACAGGCATTTTTCCTGCCGTGACAAGGGCCGAGCCACAAGCAGAGGCAGTGGCCACGCTGTGCAAGCAGCATTGCCCTCTGCTGGGTGCAACTCAGCCCAGGCCAGGGGCTCCCCAGCCTCTTCCTCGGAGCAAAGCTTCCCAAACTCCTCCTGAGCAAGCTGGCCCTCTCCGAGACACAGGGCACCTCTATGCTGCAGCTGAAAGGATGACAGAAGCTCAGCAAACAAGAGCAGCCAACAGTATGCTGATGCCATGGCCCACTGCCCAAGGAGCAACACCCAAGGTTGCCACAGCCTAGAGAAAGTGTTTCTTCAGCAGAGTTTTACTAATGGATCCCAGCAGAGGAAAATTCAGCGTGGTTATCTGAGCAAGCTCCACGAGGCAGCGGAGGGCCGTGAGAAGGTATCATATACCTGTGTACAAGCCCTGCACTTTCTGCCTCAGGACCCATTCACCTCTATTTTCCACCTCTTCATTCTCCTCATCGCTCCAACCCTTTCATGGCAACATGAGTGAGATGCTGTGATCCATTCAGGGTGCAGCTGAAATTATAAAAATTGAGCTAACAGCTTCTAGGACAAAATTAAAGTGTTTCTCTCACTCTGTATGTTTATGATGATAGCTGAGCATTCAGTACCTTTAGCTACATCCAGTTTCAGCCAACTTCATTCACAATTCTCTCAACATATGCAATAATTAGCTATTTAGAGTAATTGGCACTGACAGGTTAAAAATCAGAATAAAAAAACCACATAAAAGCTAAGGGTCAGATGGAATCAATCTCTTCAGAAAAGTTCTACAAGCATTTATCAGATAAAATTCACTGTTGGTGAACCTGATTTCCACAGCTGGTTGAAACATCGGCCCATCTGAGAAAAATAATTGCCAAGACAGCGCTGCAGCAACTCACGTGTATCGGTGGCACAGAGATTCAATGCAGATCAACACTCGGACGTTATCTCTGGCTCGGAGCTGGACTTTACTCTTCAACTCACTGTGGTCTGGGGAAAGCAGTGGAAGAAATATAAACACTTTCACAACAGAGCAGAGCACCAGTTGCTGGTGTTTGGCTTAACAAAGACACCAGTAGCCTTGTGAGCTCTGTACTGGGTTTGCATGGAAAGGTTTTGGTAGCGGCGGGGCTACAGGGGTGACTTCTGTGAGAAGCTGCTGGGAAGTCGAGTCTGTTTTTCCCATGATGGTAACTGGTCGATGATCTCTCCCTGTCCTTATCTTGACCCATGAGCCTTTTGTTACGTTTCCTCTCCCCTGTCCAGCTGAGGAGGGGAGTGACAGAGCAGCTTTGGTGGGCACCTGGCATCGAGCCAGGGTCAAACCACCACAACTCCTTCAGAAAGCACCCTTCTGGTGTTGGATTATAAAATACTTCATCATTGAATAATTAAAGCCATTGAACAAATGCACTGGTGACAAAACACAGTCAAAACTGCTTTGATGCAGTTCTACCTCATCATGTTCATTTCTTCTGAAGTCTTTTATGGAAGCCATAACTTCCACACATGAACATATCTGGCCCCTAACTCGTCCTCCATAAGGAGTGTTGATTTGTTTGGTTTGCACGGAGCAGCCTCCTGTGGCTATCAGTCTGTGAAAGCACCCAGCTCTAAGAACAGGGGTTTGGGTCATGGCACCAAAGGGAGAGCTCACTGCAAAGGACTGCCGTTGCACATGCTTCAAATCAATCAGGACCCAGAAAGTTCTCCAGGGCTCCTTCCTGCACCTCTCAAGCAGTACAGAAAAGGTTTTTGTGGACAACACTCACCAATGTGGACATTGGCTGAAAACTGGTAGATGCCAGACACAGGTGCTGTGAAACGTCCTGTTGCCAGATTTAATCCTGTCCCCCGGAGAAAAGCTCCTTTGGCCAGAGGCTGTAAGGTAAGAAAAGCAGACTCTGAACAAGTCCCCAGCACTCTCAATAATCACCTCTGCCCATGACAAAGAACAAGCTTATGTGCATGAGAACAAAGCTGAAAAAATTTGGACGGCTACTGCCTTATCTCCCTGGAACACACCTTCCAGATGGTTCCGATGGGCACTCTCGCAGCACTTGATGCCCACGAAAGGCAAAATGATCAGTATGAGACATGGAGATGCCCTTTGTGCTCACTGCTGAATTTTCCTAACTCATCTTGACCCAGACTGTGCTTGCTGCATCTCTATGCTCTTTTGGTCCTAGCAGCCTCCAGCCTCCACTGATGTTCTGATACACAAGATCTCCCATTATTCGAGTCAAGGGGTCCCTACCACCCCCAAGTACTTCCTAGATGGGGCCAAGCAGTGTCCCCAGGCTTGAAAACCTGGAACCTTATACAACACTGTTTTGGTGGTACAGCTACAGAGGAAACACTCATATGTGTCTCCAGAGGTTTTCTACCCACTTTAGGTCTAAGTCAGATGGCTTTGATACTGTTAAACAACAACTGCTTGGATTCTTACAGATTCCATATTTAGTTTCATTTTGTTCTAGCCTTGGATTCTACAGAACAGGCAAAAACCTAGTGAAATAGCATGCAGCTTCTCCTCATGGCAAGGAAGCAGCCTTAAGTCAAAATCACAGCAGATTATCTGACTCAGACTAAAATAAACTCTTCGAGAAATGTTTATTGTTTGTCTTGGCCTGCCTCGTATGAATTTGGCTAGAGCTAGGGAGGAGCAGGAGTGGCTTCAATGGGCCAAGAAAGCACGTTAGTCAGACTCTGCTT
Organism: Nyctibius grandis; assembly: GCF_013368605.1. Lineage (NCBI taxonomy): Eukaryota > Metazoa > Chordata > Aves > Nyctibiiformes > Nyctibiidae > Nyctibius > Nyctibius grandis. The sequence continues at coordinate 6,025,718 of NC_090674.1, forward strand.
CCACCGCAAGGGCACTCTGTGCAATGTGAACGCATCCCCATGAATGCTGTCCTGAGAGATCTGCCCCACGTTGGTCCTGGGGGACAGAAGAGCTGTTCAAATCTGATTCTAAAGGCACTCACACCGCTATATCCCTAAAACATGCACCAGTGCATCACTGAGTGATCTCAACAACCCAACATTTGAGGATGCTTTCCAATATGAGATGGCCAAAGGGGCCTGAGACATGGCGAACAAATTTGGAGCAGTGTTGCCACAGGTGCTATTACACTAAAAAAAAAGTAGTGGAACAGCTTTTCTCAGGTACCAGAAGGACAGTGATTGCCTCCCCATTCTGGTTCATCACAGCCAAAAATTGCCAGCTTTCACAGCGCAGGGTAGGAACAAGTTATTTAGCTTTGAAAGGAAGTAAGGCTGCAAATGTTTGGGCCTGGTGGTGTTTGTTTAGAGAGTTACTACATGGTAGAAGGAGTGAAATGACTAACCTGCCTTTATTCAGCAAATCCCAGGCAAGGCTCACAAAAGAGTACTTCCCAGTCCTTATTTACCAAATCTAGCTGTAGTCTTAAATTTCACAGAACTTGACTAAAAATGTTTTATGTGTGCATATGGTGGTGAAAATATATCCATGTGCAACAGCAGTGGCACTTCTCATAAGATTACATATGTGTAATGGGAAAATAATGTAATATTTTACATTAATGAATGAATGAATGCAGTAATAATGAACTGCAGAACAACTACGTTTCACACAATGTCTCGATATTTATATTATATAAATATTATGATATTTATTTATATCAGTGTGCACTGATGTGTGCCTATGTGTGCACATACACATACAAAAGGAGCTCTGTTTTCTTTCTGTATATACACACATGGACAGTATAACAGCTCACCTCACAACAAAGACTATGGAAGGAGCTCGATTCTGTTCCTATGCTGTCACTACACCATCATTTTTGGTAATGCTATTTCTGATTTACCTCGCTGAAAGAGCAGGTCCAAGCCCCGCATGTGCACAATGGTCCTGCATAGTTAATTCATTCCTTTCTCGTTACAGCTATTAGCAGAATCAGCAACATAATTCCAAAACCACTGGCTAAGCATGGAAGGCAATTTTAGGCACCAGTAAATTATCACTGATAAAACATTCCTGTTTCTTCATGCCCTCTGTGGCTTTGTTATTCTTTTGCTCATAGAAATAGACAATGCAGGGAGAGGTTCTCTGGGCAAAATATTCCATTAAGCCCCACGCCAATCAGAGCTCCCTGCTGCATTTGCTGCCTCACAGCAGCATACTCACCTCGCTGCTTAAACACTGCAGGTATTTGTATCTGGGAAACTACCTACTTGCACACAGTTCTTTCAGTAAGTGGACTAAAAGCAAGCAAACAAGTTAGTGTCCAGCCCTTCAGTACAAACCAAGGCCAGCTTTTCTTCCTCAGTTCATCTCCTAGCCCCTCCTCTCCCTCACCCACTCCATAGTTTACTTCTGGGTGGAAAATAGGCACCACGCACAGAGAATTGAGACGTGAACTGCCAGTTTCCCTTTTCAGTGATAAACACTGTGGAAAGCAATGCATTGATTTATGTGTTATTAAAGAAAAGGATACCCCAGCCTGCACAGCAACCACAATCCACAGGGGATGCACCAATCTCCTGAAGCAGCAATAAAATTCAACTGCCAAAAGTAGACATTTAGCTTAACCTCAAGGCACTAGAGACATCAGGGCTCCTTCTGGGATCTTTCACCATGAAAAGTACGTGGCCACCTTAGCCTTAAATGATCTGATTCCAGTAATGTTCCTGGGCCCCAGATAAATCTCACTTCCATGGCCTGTCAGAGGCTGCTGTGACTTCAGTTCTTGCTGTGTAAAATACCTTTTTGAAAGCTTTTGCAAGAGGCAATTGTTAGAAACCTCAAAGCATGAAATACAGGTGGAAGAGGCGTGGGGAAAACAGTATCACATGTTTCATTCCAGATACTAAGGAAATTGTGAGACCAAGAGGAAGAGAGGGAGGGAATGTTCTTGGAGGAAATTTAGCATGGAAGGATGAGAAAACCATCATGCTCTCTCAACACTCAAGGTCAGAACAACTTAAGAAACCACACTCAAATGTGAGTGAAGTTGAGTGTGATAGGTCATTTCTCAGCACAGGTTCTTTCCACTGTCTCAAAATGCTTTGGATAAGGCCCAAACCCAGGAATTAGAGTCAGTCCCTATCATCTCAGTGAGAAGTATCAAACTGTTGGCTTCTTCACACTATTAAACTGACAGAACGGAGGGAGGGGAATTTTCTCTCTCCCCCCTCCTTGGACTGTTTAAAGACAATGTTTTCATCTTTGCAAGAGCATCCACTGTCTCCCTCCCTGCTAAATTCCCCTATATCAGAGCACAAGCTAAAACCAGACACTTCTTGTCCCAAAGCTGAAATGAAAGGCTGGCATCCAGAGGCCTGCCAGCCCTCCCACATCAGCTTCAGGGCCAGAAGCAATTAGAAAGAAGCTAGGCATACGATAACAAAGCATGGGAAGCATCAGCCTACGCACTGATTGCTGAGATGTCTTTATTCACATTTTCCCTCCTAATTAATGAGGCAGCAGATCTCTCTAGCCCTGCCCTTCAAGTACAATCTTGCCTCTGTGCCAGCACCCACAGTGCTGTCAAACCAGGCTTCCACAAGTGTATTTGGGAAAGATCCAGGAAAGCACCCTGTTTAGAACATAACCACTGCCTCTAGTCCTGCAGCTATGAGAAGTCCTAGCAGCAAAACTACTCCATAGGAAAGGATCTGCTGGGCAGAATTCTTCAGAAATGGGACTCAGTACAGCTGGGAAGAAAGCTCAGCACCTTACTACATGGACAGTGTTAGCAAACCCTGCTGATGGAAAGCCATATGCCCTATTCATACTCTTCAAACTCTTCTTGTCACACCACAAAAGCAATCATGTACCTGAAGACCTTGTGCTATTAGACAGTCTTTGTGACTCCAAAGTCTAAAATAAATCTCCACAATTACCAGATAACTATTTGTTTTTAGCTATTGCTTTGCTTAACATTTACACTTCAAATTCAGATCCTATTTGCAACTGGTTCAGAAACAGTTAGAAGTTTTAATATTAAATTCAACAGCCTGCTTGTGACCATGCTTATAATGCCCTACAGCATCCCATGATGGTGTGCTTGTCATTATAACATGACTATAATGAAATTATACAGGTAACTTTTATTAGTCTTCTATAAAGCATTATGTAAAGAATTTGAGCATCAGGACTGGCCCGTCTAACAAAATGATAGCTCTTATTTGGGCTCACAAATCTATAACCAATGGCTTCTGTCTGCCTCTGACATTTTTCTACAACTGAAGGTTACTCTGGAATTAAAGAGGGTGTGCACTGAAAAAAACCCAGATCCTTCAGTCTAATGCCAAACATGGACAAGTCTTTCTACATCATTAACTGAAATAAAAAGACTGACTGTTGTTTGGACCTGTGAGACAGCCCTCTCTTGCACAGACCTGTTAGAACTTCAGTTGGGCTGCAAGAGAGGAGGAAAGTCTGCCTCTTGGATTTGTCAGGAAGGAGAGGACTCAAAGCTAAATGCCCACCTTACTGCAGTTGAGCTTCAGTGCTGAAATCACCCTATGAGATTCTACCTGTCAATCACAAAAAAGGTAGTGCTATATTCATAGCATCCAAGCCTGAGAGGAGCTTCTGGGATTAGTCTGCCCTTTCAGGGAACACCTTTATCTACAGAGCCACCCAGCAGCTTTGCAGACTAGGGGAACTATGGCTGATCTACGCACAATGGCTGTTGTGGAGTTGCACAGGTTCAGTCTGTAATCCTTTCTCACCGACTGGAAATTCTGGAGTTCTACCAGGGTCTTCTTATCTACAATGACTTGTCCTTTTAGCTTGCAATGGAATGCCTCCTCTACACGTCTGTGGGGTGAAGCTTCCTCCAAGGAGAGCAGGAGTGGAGGCAGCTGGCTAGGATGGGCTGAAATAGCCAGGGATGCTCGACGCTCAATGGCTTCTGAGAAGAAAAGAAAAAGTATAGGAAAATAAAGGCTTAGTTTAAGGGCCTGGTCTGTGAAGCCACTAGTTGTGTGATTAGACTTCTGCACTCAACTCTTCAACTTGAACTAAGCAGCACTGGGGAAATATTTTTTCAAATTTTTGATTGCCAGATAGGGGAATGCTTCAAGGTCAACGTTTGCAAAGCCAGTTCTTCATTTGCCACGGCGCTTACCAAAAGAAGCAGATCACAAAAGCACAAAGCTCTTACAGTCTTTACCTTTTAATATCTCCTTAAACTCCTGCAGAAGGACTTCCCGGGTGACTTCAGCACCAGGTGCTCCTGGAGGTCCCTGGGGGCCAGGAGGTCCTGGGGGCCCAACAAGGCCACGCTATGGAAGTAACCAAATTAAAACATGTGAATTAGAACCAGGCAATTGCACTGACAGACCAAAAATTCTCACAGCCATGAGCCAGTTCTATAGGGCTGTCAGCCACGTGAGCAGCCCCCTCCACTATCAGTTCAACTATAGGCCTGATGCAGTAAATGTTAAAGTGACTCTCCAGTCAGCTGTGAATTCCAGCACTTGGGAATTTACCCTTTATGTGGGAGGATAAACTTTGCTCAGGTAAACACTAACTCGTCCTTCAAATAGGACTTCAAATACAGTGTGAAGCACAACAGGCACAAGACTAACTTTGCCTCTTCTGTATCTTCTCATATCACCAAAGTAACATACTAGCTTTTAAGCTTCTTATTCACCTATTCACTAACTAGAATAGCCATCTAGCCACACTTTACATTATTAATACATATTGCTCAGACACAGCAATCACATACATGAATGTTTGGTGCGACACTAATCTAAGTAGCAGATTAAAAGTGCACACATCATCAGGCAGATGATCAGTAATTCATTAATTTGAAATAAACTACTTGTCCACACCTTGATTAATATATTCTTTGAGATACCTGGACTTTATGTAGTGGAAGAAAAAAAATATGTTAATTTTATTTCTACTTAGCAGGAAAAAAAAACAAAAAAGGCTCAGTTCAAGAAACAGCTGGTTTAAACAAAAATGAGTGTTGACAGTGGAACTCACATACCTTATCTTACAAAGCATATAGCACTTACTGTCTCAAACTTCTCCAAAATACTTTGAGAAATTAAACACAAACAAATGAAAACAGAGCACTCTCTGGGGTGGGAAGGCAAAAGCTGGAGCATACAAAACACCTTGCATAGCAGCAGTAGGAAGGGAAGTCACGGTGCACATTTATTAGCTGATGGCAATCTAGCAATAACCTACTAATTTCTTGTCTTTCCCTTTGCATCTTCTTTTAGAGGTATTGCCATCATCTGGACGGTGGACAAAGGAGATCCAGGTCCGCCGTGGATCTGTGATTCGAGGATCTGGAGATTCTAGGATCTAAAGAGAAACAAGAACAAAGACGGATATCACTGTATCTCTTTGGCCACTACATGGATTCAGGGAATGCAAAGTTCCCAGAGCAGACTGTTGTCTGCTGCCTAAACCACATCCTTGATCCAAATGTACTGCATTTGGGAGGACATTCTGTAACAAGCAATTCAGTTAGGATTACCCAGTACCATGCCACTTTTTGTCTTCATTTACAGAAACATTGCAAATGCAGGATAGTACTTCAATCTGAGTGTAGGAAAGACACCAGCCTTTCAAACAGTCCCATTAGAGAGGGAGATTTTTCTTCATAACTTACTAAGTTTGCCAGCAGAAATGTCCCAAAAGCCAGAAGATGCTGCCCTTAAAAAAATCAAAATGCCATCTCATAACTTAATATGCTGTCACTTGCAGGGCCTCCCAGCTCTCTTTGCTTAAGAAATCAATAAGAGCCAAGAGTTAGGAGCCAGTGTACCTCAGAGACCTTTGTCAAGCTGCTGAGACTCTCAGCCCTCTGACAGTCCTAATACGTGCCACAGAAAACCTGCCCAGATGCCAGAGACTGTTCACCACTGGCATCTGACATTTATCAGTTGGATCAATCAAGCAATACAGAGAGATTAAAATGTACAGAAAACCTTGAAATGCTCAATAACTTTCAAATCCCAGGCTGCAGAGTGAGAAATGTACACACAGGAAAAAAAAAAAAACAATTCACAATGAAGAACAAAGCCCATGTCTGGACACAGAAGAGATGTCCATTGGCAATTTTAACTACCTTGCCCATTCCTGTCTGCAAGTATATCACAGCCATAGAGGAATGATCTCAAGAAGTTTTGACATTACAGTGCCTAGTTCTGGATCCCTTCTAAACAAAATCTGGACAGAAGAGAGGAACTGTCTTTATAAATTTGCATCCACTCCCTGGTTCCCATTACTCATCTCCCAGAGACAACCAGAAGTGATCAAATAGCCATATCTGTTGTTTTTATCCTAGGCTGGGAATGAACTTCTAACTTTAAATTTAAAAAAGTCACCAGAAATCATTGGTTACCAACACTCTGCCAAACTCTTGTCAAGAGCAATTAACTGTTGACCATGGTGGTTCCAATCTGTTGACATATCAGCCTCCCAAATGTCCATCACAGTGAGGGTAAAAGCACACCTTCCCAAAGTTTCACGAACCATGCTTAAGTATTCAGAGCCATTAATGAAAAAGCCAGAGAGGAAAAACTACAACAAACTCTTAAAATCTTTAAAACAAACAAAAAACCCCACCCTATGCCTAGGGTAAACTTTTGGAATTCATTCAAGAAACCTGTTTTTTCTTCTCCTAGTGAGACAGAGCAGGTACAGATCGGAATTCCAGCAGGAAAGCAATACAAGGCAGTAGTGGGTTGAATGACATTTGAAATGATTCCTAGATCATTACAAGTTTAGGTAAACCAATATTGACCTATTCAGGAGGAAGAAAACAAGATGGGTGTGGAAAAAGCACAGAAGCAAAGTCAGTCAACAGTGCACTTTTCAGACCTGAAAGTGTTTGCCCCTGGGTATTAAGCTCCTACTAGTCTGACAGCACTAGACAGCTCTACCACAGCTCAGACACTATAGCTCTACACACAGTGGCCTTAACAGTGACCTTGCAAGGTGCTTCCAACACAGCCAAGTTAGCAAACACACCTACGTCTGCTCATTACCTGTCTCACTTGGCTCCCTAAAGCACTTGCTACTTCTCAGAGAACCATATTGAGTTTTAATAACGTTTCTAGTACCACTTATAAGCACAGATTCCCTTTCATCAGTCTGCAGAACCATGTAGAAAACAATTAACCTTTAGAATGCAGGTAGAGCTGCAGTCCCAAGAACTGCAATGACACTAAGAGCAACAGGAGTTGGACAGAGGTTTGCAAATTTTATCTAGAAATATCAGGGCAAGCCCATTTTGAGGAGAAAAGACCACAGTTTGTGTGATCTGCTATGAAAACTCCATGCAGCATAAATTGTTTCAAAATTAAATCTTAGAAATCTGCTGGAGTTCCAGCTTGAGGTTACAAGGAATGTCAGTGCTCCTAAGCTGATGCAGAGCCTGGAAAGCTCGCTCTCCGGCATGCATCCAGGCACATGGGTGTAGTACAAGGCACTTGTCCATAGATTTCTGAGATGATGTGATCACAACTATTTATTCCAAACAGCTTGGGTAAACAGACAATTTACAAACCAGCAGAATACGAGCAGCTCCCCAGAAATCAGATGTGTCATGAGCTGAGCAAGGGTATTCGTTAAACATGCATCTTCAACTCTCTGGGGTCAACTCTATCTTCTCTGTTCAGCAAATAATCTTAGGTGATCCACAGAAAGATCTACTCCTATTGAATTGCTCTATTCAGGCAGGCCTGAATTGTCCTCCCCTCCAGATAGATGGCTGCAGAGTAGCTGGCACCTGTGCTCTAAGCCAAAGCAAGGATATCCTGAGACATTTCACCAAATTTAGTGTGTATCACAAACAAGAGCAAGACAAACTACTCCTAACAATCTAGTTCATTATTTCTGTACCCAAATCAGTCTTGAACAGACTTCTTATGTTTATAACCACATTTACAGTCAACCTTAAATTATGTGTTTAGTCAAGGGGTTCTAGTAGGTTGTTTTAGCTAAATTATTACTTGTCTTTTTTACTTACCGTACCCAGGACTTGAACAGCTTTCCAAAATTCCTTTGGAAAGTAATGTAAATGGGGCACCACAGGAAATCCCGGGTATTGTGAGATTAGTCACCTCACTAAAACATTACCACCTTCCCACAGATTACTTGACTGCAGATTTTTGTGAAGCATAAGAACGAAGTCAAAGACAGGCCGAGAAAGTCCTTCGGTGCAAACCTCTCCACCTATCGTAACATGTAAACATCAAGTCCAGAGGCAAATGTCCATAAAGTTTGCAAAAGCCCTTAGAACAGCACATGAGATGCAGCTCATTTCTGCAACAAACATGAAATATATTTATCAGTTTCATGAAGATTTAATGGTTTCTGATGGGAGAAGTTAGTTCTTTCCTACCCAACTTCATCTGAAAAAGATGGGTGCAGCGTCACCACACAGGAGGTCGCACCTGCAGAGGACTGTGTCTATGAGCATTTAAGTTTACAAAGCTGATAAATGTAAAGCAGGTAAAAGCCTACCCGTGTTTTGCCCAAAGGAAGTAGATGGCTTTTTGTCCCAGTACGTGGGACTGAGAGGTCTGTGGTAAAGCTGCAGTGCAGTTCACAAAACAGAAGGAAGCAACTTGTTAATAGAAGCACCCAACTCGGGAGGATGGAGTATTCCCTCAGTGCTGTAACAGAAGCCAACAAAAGAACAGCTGGGTTGCAGAGAAAAGGAAAATAAAATCAGTTCATTCTTCTAAAAGGGCTGGCTCATGTGGCAGGAACTCAGGAGCACAGTCTCCAGAACACAGCAAAGTGAAGACCAGAGTCTTAGGAACTGGAATGCAGCATTTGCTGCAGATGTGGAAGAGACTATTCAAATATTCCTGGTTTCCACCAGACTGCAAGACAGGCGTAAACTCCCCTCCACTGCAACTCCCCTCCACTGCAAAAATGAGGAAACGGGCCAGCTAGATGCAGAAGCCAGCAATCGTGGGCAGACTCTGACCATTAACTGTGAAGACAAACAGATGTCCTCTGCCTTTCTGGAGCTCCAGCTGTGAAGAAACAGGCCAGAGCACACACCTTGTCAGGGAGAAAAAAAGAAATCCAGATGGCACAGCCCAGAAAAATAAATGAAAAACTCCTGAAGTTTAAAAAAAATTTAAAAAATCCCATACCTCTCCAGTGGCTTGCTTAAATTACAAATCCCTCTACAAGACAGTCATGGCACTCCCCAATTTCTCCAGCACAAGGATGATTGACAGTTAAAATGAATGTTCCATCCTTGTGGTATTATTATTTAATTACTATGGCATGCATGAGCAATCCCAGCAATAAGCATGCAAGCCTCTATTTTTCTTGGCAGCAGCAGCCTCCAGCAGCCAGAGAGACCTTGCAGCCAACTCAGGTATCAGTCAGGACTGAGAACAGCCTTGGAATCCCAGCAAAGGGGACTTGTCCCTCCTGGGGTGCTGTTTACAGAGCAAAGCTAACCTGCAGGAGTCAGGAGGAATCCTCACGTTAACTACAGTGAGATCAGGCTTACTCTTTAGCACTTGAAACAGTACCTCCAAAATCAACAGAAGCCTTGCCAGCAATTTTTAATGAACTTTCAATCAAGTCTTTTAACATTACTTTGGAATCCGAATACAATGGCACCTATCACTTCAGAACCAGTTTATGACACTGATGAGGAATTAGCCCACTCTCTCCCTAACTTCCCTCACAATAAAAGACAAGCTGAGCTGTAATTTGGACTGCTGTACACAAGCAGAACCCACGGTTCTTTCTGGCTCTAACTCCTAGAACAGCACACACTGCCCAGAGACACACAAAGTCTTTGGCCAAGATTCAACCAGCATGGAAGAAACTACTAGCAGAAATCTACAGTTAAGTAGCGAAGTTTGGATTCTGAGAAATTTCTGAACTGTATCTGAACTTCCCTGAAAGTCAAGGATACTGGGACCCAGTCTGCATCTCTGCTAGTTTCAGAGTCTGGATGAATAAAAGAAAAAAGTCAACACTACCTGTGAGCAAGTCTGTACACCTAAAAGCATCCCGAAGTGTTCTCATGCACACCTAAGCATTTCTCAGGGTGGGTCAGGATGGAAAGAAAGCATGAAATGGTTTCAATTTTGTGAGAGCACAGCATCCAGCATCCTTTTTCTACCTGCAATTAGTCAGAAATATGTGGCCAAGAACACATACCTAACCATTCCAGTACACAGTCTTCATGCCTGAAGTTACTGCCCTGCAAGTTTTGCTTAAATAGTTATCTATTTGTCTATCTGTGATGGAATTATATTTAAGAATTCCTTGCTTAACAGTTAAGCAGTTGCCAGACACAAAATGGACCTAAGCATTTCAATTATCTTAATCCACAAATATCTATGTTGTTACACCTGATTAATACCAGCAAGAGTACTGTCAGCTTCATTATGAAATTAGAAGCAAATTATTTCAGTAGTGTATTTTACTTGGAACAGGTTAAAAAGTGACAGATTACTTTTTTTTTAGCATGAAAAATCCTATGTCAGCTGCTAATAATTTATGGTTATATACACTCTCGGTTATTAATGAGATGTAAAACCAAGGTCCTGACCACTTGTGGTTTTTACAGATCTCTCAAGAATTTTCCCTAGAGCAGAAGTGTTAGGTTTGGTATCTTAGCCAAATCCAAAATGGAATTCCTACCTAAATTCCCACTGTGTTTTGTGATTGAAAAATTATTCATCACTTCTCTAAATGGCTATCTCAAAAAGCTTCTCCCCTCCACTTAATCAAACTGCTCTCAGTGGCCACATCCATAATGAATTTAATGAATCTAATGGAACAGTTCATGTGAGCAAGAGCTACTCTGGGTGAGAAGACAATGTGATGTTTGTTGCTGTGTGAGCTGTACTGCAACATCAACCAGTGCCCCCGCTGGATGTACCCACAGAGTTCTGTCTTTAGGGACACCACAAGAAGTAAGAAACTGAACAGCACCAATAGTACAGGTGTAGCACAACGCATCTAGCACACAAACCACATCTGATGTAGGACTACCTACATTAATAATGAGCTTTAAAAATCTTCCAGGCAGCTCTGAGAAATGAGACCAAGCCCTGACTTATTTGATATGCTGAGTCAGATGTATGAATCCAACATTATTTTACCTGGCCACAAGGAACTGCTAGGAAGCACGTTATTTGTTATAGCCCTTCTTCATAATATACCAGAGCAAGACTGACAATGATGACAGATACAAAACATGAAAGATATCATCTTCTACTACAGATAGGTCACAGTCCAGTCTCTCCCATGGCTTTAACACTTGTCAGGACCAAAAATACTTTTCTCAATTACACATGCAATCACACACTTCAGGCTAAGACTGAAATCTCTTTACAGAGGAGGAGTGAAATCTGTGCAATGTCACTGAACCAGCTGCTGGTTTCAATTGGAAGCAAAAGGCCCCAAAGAAATAATTCAGAGAGATTTAAGTAATAAACCAGGTAGACCTAGCCCTAGATATTTCAGAGAGACAGAAGGATCACAAAGGAAATAAAATTTCAAGGACTCCTTGGTTACATGGTACGTAACTAAATTAAAAACATTACCCTAGTTCTTGCAGAAATTCCACTGAAGGTAAAATCCTGTTGACCTCAAATCATCCCTGAAATTTCACTGGGACGATGAGTCAATAATTTCCCCCAGGTTAGGATGCTGCCTTTGAGTTGCTTAGCTGAACTACCCCTAACAGCAGCTCACAGACAGTTGAAGATGGAAGGGACATTCACAGATTATCTCATTGAACACCCCCTGTTCTAGGCAGGTGAACTGCAGCAGGTTACTCTGGACTATGTGCAGCAGGCAATTGTTTTGCTTAATTAGAGGGAAAAAGCATCTACCTTTTCAACAGCATGAATAAGAATCACTACTTGCAGCTAATATTTCATTCCCTGCTGCTTCTGCTTTGATAAACCTACCAGCTAGCCACAGAGTCTTCCAAGGTAAACACAGCCTTAATTTTTACTGTACAAGGCAAAAAAAAAAAATCCATCTTTCCTGTTATGTGCTGTAGAGAGATGAAATGGGACACTGCTGCTGTTCCACTTTCCTGTGCAGGGCATCCTCTCATGAAACGAAACTGCTCACAGAAGTACCTTCAGGGCTCAAAGAGATCAGTCTTCCATAGAGAACTGCTTTCAACTTTCCTTTAGCTTGATAGGTTAGGTAAGGATAGCTTTACTATTACTTTACTTCTTCCCTTAGTGAATACAAATTGCGATGCTTTGCTGTAAGTGAAAATTGTCATTTACCCCAGAAATGGTGGCAATTCTTAAGCACTGCATTTATAGTATGTGTAAAATAATCCCTTAGCTTGGGCAGGTGCTATACAAATATAAAATAAGAGTCACCCATGACATTTGGAAGCAATACTTAACTAGAGCCTGAACTTGAACCTCAAATAGATTCCAAAGAGAAAAGTTCATATTGCAAAATTTGGGAGTGGATATCAAGCAGAGCTCCTAAGCATTTACATCAAAGATTTGGTTTCGTCCTATCCTTACTAAACAGAATCTGCCTTCACTGCACTCGCCAGCTCTTACTGCAGCCAAACCTCTGCCATGGATATTTTAAAGCAAAGTATTTCAACACAGAAACTGCAGCTTCTAAACAATGTCTGTTTTAATGAATGCCCACTATCACTAGCCTCCAAATGAGTACTGTGTTTCTTCTAGCAATAATGTATGTATGACTATAACAGAATTAACCAGGACCAGTTTCTGCTTGTTTTTACAATCAGAATATACTCTGCTTGCGGTCCAATACATTTCACATCAAGCCAAATGAATTCCAGAATAGACTGAAATATAGTTGCACCAGATATGTATCTGGCCCCTTTTGCAAAAGCAGAACGAAGCAGTTCTAAAGTGATTGATTATAAGCACTCCACGAATTTAGCATGTATACAACCCGTCCTGACAGAGCCCTGCAACACACAACAAAAAATTAGCTGAAGAAACGCTGCTTACGGTCCCCTAATGACACTTTTAAGCACAGCAGCCAGCTTTTTTATATAGAGGACTGTTTCCCAGACTTGCCCAACCTTAACCAATTACTCTCAGAACAGCACTGAATAGGATATTTAGAATGTCAGCCCAATTGTTCTAACTTGCCCCCTCTGCCATGCCCCAATTTTTGACAGGTTTGTTCCTCTATTGCTATAGTGACTGCCATCCCTAATGCTTGTGATCAAAGTCATGTTTTAGAGGTCACCTCTGTTTGAAACAAGGGACATTTTTGTGTGAGCAGGGCGGGGGAGAGAGAGAGAGGGGGCTGTGAGATAGGAGAGACTCCTTCCTTTCTCAGTGTTGTAGTCTCCCTTCCATTTCATCCTGCTCCTAATCCTAGGACCTGCTTTTAATTCCCTAACTCCCTCTCCTATGCAAGTTTGCATCTTAGAGGATTCTGGGGGCTATGATCAATTGACTGGAAATTTTTTGCAGCTTTTAGCCTGGGATGATTCTCCCAAACATGTAACTGGAAGGATCCTACCCTGCAAGATTCACTCACTGAGCCCAGCAAGTCATCAGCTACAGCCATTGAGGTATCACATACACGGTGTTACACTTGCCACTTACACACAATTACCACCATCCTGAATCCTTTCCTACAAAAGCCACAATCACCTTAAGCAGATCATCTGACTAGACCAAAATTTTTCTCATCTGTAATTTTCAATCACCACAGCCTCTCTGGTAGAAGGTGCAGTGCAGAGAAAGCTCAGGCATGCTCTGGTGTTTATACTGTTGCCTAAAACAGTTTTGAAATAACGTTCCAGAGAGTAAAGGGTTTGCCTGTAAGAGATACATTAATATTCCAGTATCATTATTTTACTGCAATAGCCCACTTGCCTTTTTTTAATCAGTTGTTTCTGAACTACTATGGGAACTTCAGTCATGCATATTCTAAAATAAATTATAATAATAAATTGCAGTATTCCAGTGTTTGCTTCAGTAAGCTAGAAAATCAATCACACAAAGGTGAAAGAGAGAACATTTCTCTTGAAAATCAAACAGAATTTGGCAAGATCGCCTCAATCATTGGAAAAAGGAACCAGCATCACATTCCTGCCAGCAATAAGTTCTACCAAGCACTGACAACACATCAACACCTACCTTGGGATGCCCGTGCAGTTCTTCACTGTTCGAGAGGGTGGCATTGAAAGGCTCTGTGTACTGATTAGGTTCTTTCTTTGTCTTTCTCTCTCTCTTTGCTGCCGTAACTCTGAAGAGGCAAAACTGCTGACAAAGTAAAGTTGCCACAAATACCCAGGTGCACCCCTTCATTTTGAAAAGGGAGGGGCCAAGTCAGGAGGGGCACTCTCCAAGCACAAAAACCTTCACCACCAATAATAGGAATAGACACAGACTTCTCTCTAAAGAAAATAAAAAATAAAAAGGTTAGAACTATTAAAGATGATCCTCTGGGCTATGCAATGTCAAATGAGCAGCATGCACAGATGCACTGGTTGCTGGAGAGATCTCTGTTCAAGCAGGACACATGGAAATGGTATAGATAAACTTGTTTGAAAATCTGGATTCACTCGAAGAAAGAGGTAAGTCCATTCAGCCTCTTGAAGCTTACATAAATACAAGAGGCCCTGGAAAGTCCTGCCACCCACCTTGAAGTGTTGCTCCCCCCCCCAATAAGTCTTCAGACTCGTTTAAAATGCACTCAACTATGAAACCTAGAGAAGTCAAATTGCTCAGGGCAACAGTTGCTCAGGCCAGAGCTGACAACACAAACTCATTAGGGGGGTTGTTAGGTTGTTCCTCTTCAACAGGAGATTTCACTTTCTGTCATTTGAAGCATTGTGTTCAGTTCAAAGCAGGCTTGAATACGTTCCATCCATTCTCTCTTGAATGGTGCTTCCCTTTCCTCAGTGACAAGTCCTCATCCTTTCCTTTCAAGATGCTGGGGAACAGTAACCCAAGGTTGCTACAGCCACCGCTCTTCCGAAGAGGCTGAAAGCATCACAGCTCAGCCAAGTGCTCAGCCTTCTAAGGAGGAAATAAATTTCTCATATCATACAAGTTAAAACAGGGAGAAGCAAAGAATCTGAGGAGGTTCTTAGGTCCATTAGGAGCAGATAAAGTTTTCCCAAGTCTAGTTTCTCTCCCTCTCTAGGATGGGTTTATCTTCACTTTTCTTTAATGAGACGATGAGCAGTAAGTCCCAATGCCGCAAGCAGCTGTCAGGATGTAGAATCTCATGTCTTTTTCATCCTTATCTCCTCACACACTAGGCAAGATTTCAGGTACCTCTGAGGGCAGATCACATCCAATTTTTCTCGCTGCTCCTTTCCTCAGCTGCACACTGGCAAAACCCTCCTCAGCTTTTGCTCTACCTCAGCAAATAAGTACTTCGTTCCTGAATGAGTTTCCATCAACTTCAAGAAAGGGGAAAAAAAAGAAAAAAAAGGAGGAGGGATCACATTCTAATGAGCTGTCAAGCCTATTCTCTTCACATTCCTATTAGACTCACTGATAAGTGGAGCTGGCCTGTGTGCCAGGCAGATTTAAATCAATGCCCGCTCCCTGCTCCCTCCCCTCAGCCCTGTTCAGTACCTCCCCTTCATTATCTCAGAGAAATCACCATTTTTCTGGGAAGTTTGTAAAACTTCACATGAGTGTTGTGGTAGAGCTAAAAATATGTGGCTTGGAATATGCACTCAGCATCGCACCACACACTGATACACCAGAACTCTTGCTTTATACTCCAGTTAGCTGTGTTCCACACAACATTTTCCCCTAGCTCTCATCAGAGGCTGGCTCAGTGCAGGCTTTCTGATTTCTTTCCAGGAGGGTGGGCTGTTTATTAAAAATAACAGAAAATCAAAGGTTGCACATCTCCTACAAGCATTTTATAAGGGAGATCTTGAAGTGCTTGGACAGTCTGCAAATCTTTGTCAGTTCCCCACCACCTAGAACAAATATTCCTATTCTTTCTACAAATATGGAGAGTAATGCAGAAATTTATCTGAGATTGTACCATAAGGAAGTCCAAGAATGACAAAAGGTTGAAGATCACATAATTTGAAGTCCCTTCTGCAGTCAGCAGGCAAGAGATTTGCTTTCTTTTAACAATCCCTTTACCATGCCTTCTGTAATCCAAGTAATAATGCCAGCACAGTTCTTCACTGGACTTTAAAGGCAGCCAGGGTGGATCAGGAGCAATAACTACTATCTATGGCTCAGGGAAACCAAGGCATGAACAATCCGAGTGCAAAACCAAGAAGCAGAATACAGGCTTTTCTTTTTTAAAGCATCTTTTGAGAGAAATGGAGTTTGGGAAAGAGAGTGAGAGTAAGAAGGGAAGTTACACAGAAGCTGAATAGTTAACAGCATATCACCCCTCCCCCAACTAGCTCACATTCCATCAAAACTACGTGGCAGACTTTATTTGTTAATAATATTTAACTTTCTTTGGCGCCTTCTCATACTTAAGCCTCTTTTTTCAGGTTAGTTGTAGACAAGCCATGAATTTGTAAAAGTGCACTTGATGACACATTAATAGGACCATCTGTCATATCGCAGCTAAACAGCTTGACAGATCCACACACCATGGCAAGAAATGACATTCAAGGCTGGAATGGGGCAATGGCTTTTTTGGTCTGCTGGTGCAGGCTGCATCTGTCTGCCTGCACTATCTCCTTTCCCATCCCAAAAGCCAAATCCTCAGATTTGGGGGAAATGAATCCTAATGACATTTGCAATCGCAAGGCAAAGTTACTTGATGGTCCAGTAGGACAAACTGACTGTAGCTAACTCCCAACTGTATATTTTTCTCTATGCTGGGCTGAAACAAGTGTCAGCACAGTTGTTACCTCTCCTCCAACCTTCAAGTCAGCATTTGTATTATCTGTAGAAAACTGCACACCTGGCTGCTGCTGTTCTCACATCCTAGATGCAGCAGTTCCAAAGCACTCAAGTCTTGCCAAAGCATGAATAACATTCAACCCCCATTTGCAAAAAAACAGGAATAGGCCAATGTGGCACTTAATAGCACAACAAACCAAGGATCTCAAAGCGCCTGAAAAGACAAATTTCTTCTCTGAGCTCAGCACCACTGCAGCAACAACAGGAATAGTTAAGAATGTAACAATACCAATTCTGCATGAGGAAAGTTTTGAAGCAGGGAAGATATTATAAGAAGCCACATTTACATTTCAAAATTGTGTGCAAGAAGCCAAATACAGTGTTTGCAAACACTGTAAGAAGCGTGTGTAAAGCTGGAAAGGAAACTGAATAGCCAGGCAAGAAACTTGTGATTTGACCTTTCAATCTCTACTTACGCAACTCGCCTTTTACTCAAGATAGACCTTACCTAACTATGCTAAGAATAATATCCAAAGGGCAAAAAGGCAGGATTTTGCCCATTGTAGATATATTGAACAACTCCTGTGCCTTGGTGCAGAGACAGGGATTTTTTTTAAGCCGATACAGAAGGCACATTACCATTCCCAGACACACACATCCACCTCTGCTTCATAGCAGATAAAGGTCTAGAGTACTCCTATGATAGATCCCTCAGGTTTAAATCTCAAGTTTCCAACACAAACTCAAGCTGTTCGTTGGGTTAATACACAGAAGCTGGATCCCACATGGGATCGCCACGCCATCTCGTGGCAAACCCACGGGAACAGCGAGGCGCTTGGCGAAGCAGGGACACCTTCGCCACCACTCAGAAGGTTTCTCTTGCAGCGGGCTCCTCGAAGCGACTGAGGTGTGGAATAACGTTGTTGGGGCAAAGCTTCTACCACTAATAAAAGGCTCCTAGTACACCCTAATAAATCATCCTCATTCATTGCCCTGAAAAGTCTTTTCAATAACATGAGATGTGAACGCTTCGAGTTCACGTTCGATAGCCTCCCTTGTGTGTGTGTGCACATAGCCAATTTTTCCACTGAAAACAGGTTTTTTGAGCTTTAAGTAGTAAGATCTGGCCTTTGCTGGGCAGCAAAAAAAGCATCATCTTGTATACTATTTGTCTTCCTGCAACTGAGTTACAATAGAAGCCACTAAATAGCAACAAACTATTAGCAGAAATCCTCACTTCCATCAAGTTATAAATTGCTACTAGAAATAGCTGGTTTCGATCCACACACACAACTGGAATGCTGGCCCAAAATCAATTTCTATAAGTCAAAAGTAAAGACAGCCTCTGAGTAACATTTCCTGCTTTACACAGAACTGAAGCTATCTATATATGTAGATAACTGAAGCTGACTAGGTATCACAGAACTAGCTAACCAGATGTTAAGGGAATAGTAGCAGAATGAAGCCAAACTATACTCAGAGTTAGTAGCAAGGTTCCAATCTTTTTTCTTCAGAGACATCATCACTGTTGGCAAAATCAGTGGAAGAGCATCTCAGAGTGGCTCCTACACGTCTCAGAGTGGGTTCTGAGAACAGGTACTGCATTACAATGACAGTTGTGACATTTATGCCATGATAGAAATAATACCTCTGTAAAAGAATTGCATTATCAGACAAAAGATGTAAAAGAAGTTACTACTTACAGGTCTTCCTGGAGGTGTTTTTACCACAGATGTAAGGGATACCAAACTAACTTGAGCAAAAAAAGGTGGGAGAGATGCTGTTTTGCCACAGTTTTTGTTTTCTAGTCCATATATATCCAGTTCAGATTTCTTGCCAGTGATTCCTTTCCCAAAAACAGTTCCACAGGAAGTATAAATTTTATCATGAATGTTTATTATGAACAAAGAACTTTACAATGCAGTCATTTCTACTCCTCAGTACATGCTTGAAGTAACTTCCGTGACCTTGAAATCTTAGGGGGAGAAAAGTTATGACTACACACAAATCCAGAATTTTAAAAATCAAGAGATCTTTAAAGGCGACCACTGAGATGTCTTCTGCTTCAAGCTGCAAGAACTCCCTACCATCTGTGTATAACAATCTTAGAGAAATCTATGAAATCGCAGCATGAAAGTGAAGGGCCAGACATTTGTTCCAATATCACACACTGAGGGACAGATTGTAGTTTTATTACATTAAGTAATGCACTGCTTCAGGGCATGACAGTATTTTTGCATGGCAAAGAATGGTTTACTCCATCTAATTTGGTAACAAAAAGATCAAATACTGCATACTATTATAAATGCTTTCAAAAACACAAGACAGTAGAACCTACACAAAAGGGAATAAATCTTCTGTTACCAAAGGCAAGGAGCAAGGAGATGTATCAAAATCTTGTACGCCACAGGTGCAAGGGTTCAGTCAGCTATTGCTCCTAGCTTTCAACAAATGGCACCTGAAACAACTGTCAAGTCCTTCTCTGAATCCAGGGTACTGAAGAGAAACTGCAATTGGAAGTTTTGTTTTTTAAATACAGCCAAACCTCAGAAAAAATGCAGCATGTCCAGGGTTTAACCAAAGATTTTTGTTTCCAATTGTGGCACTTACTAAAACCAAGAGACCATCTTCAAATGCTTGGGTGTAGCTTAAGGCCAACTTCTTGTCACAAAATAAAATGCTTTTTATTCAACATCTCTGGATTTCAATAGTTCTTTTACCTTGGTTAGGAACATTTCAGAAAAGATGCAAACACACCATTCCCAAGGTCTCCTTGCCTTTGTCTTCATTTATGTGGACAAAAGAACTTCCGTAAGATAAGATAAACATAGAGAACCAATTATAAGCTGCTGTCTGTAGGCGATGTCAATGGTAACAAAAGGCATTGCGAGAACACAAACATGTCTGAACAATTCTAAGATCTATGAGGCTGAACAGGCTCAGCTACAGGTCCATATGCTTTGCAAAAAAAAGAATCAGTCTAAGCCATCTTGAAAATCCTATCACTGCAGGAAAGACGTGACACTCCCCCTTCCCTTCCAGCACACACCCAGACCAACAGAACACAATCGTTTCTAGACAGATACAACTGGTGCTTCTCTTTTTACAAGAGTTGATTAAGCACATACAAGAGGTAAATTAAAAAATAGTTATAAATAAGATTTGGTAAAACCACAAAATTAAAAAAAGATCAAAGATTTATAAATACATTTTAAAATCCAGCCTTTTCCAAATTCCATCTCCACACATCCCATCTCCTTCCCTTCCTTACCTCAGTAAGAACTGCTTTAAGATTTCTTTAGTATAGAGCTGTTCTGATAGTTTTTATAATTCCTACCTATTGCAGAGAATTGGTCACATTTATGAATGCTCTAAGCTGCATGGCTCATGGGTTAACAACACATTTTTGCTTACAATTCAAGATACCAAGAAGCAGAGAGAACAAATCTGAAAGGGAAAATAAAATAGTTTCAAAAGAATTCTTAGATACATGAGGTAATATTTATTTGGGCTCTTCACAATAGTTAAAATAAGACTATGCAGTTAGGTGCAGAGCTGTTCACCCTGCTATCACCTTTGACAGTTTGTAGTACCATTAACAGCGAGTGTGTTCTTCCCCAGATGACTAGGCATCACTGTCAACTATGAAAGGCACAGTAAGTTTGCCTCTGATGAAACAAAGCATTTGAATAAAATTAAGCAGGGAGCAAAAACCAAGCAAACTCAGTTAAAAATGTAATTTCAGATTTTTGAACTACCCTAGGAGCTTTAGTGTTTATCCACAGTCCTGTAATCCTATGAACAATCATGGGTATTTCAGCCATCAATCATCTGAAGGGGACAGTGATGAGCTTACACCTAAAAGCAAAAAGCTTCTAGAATCTCAGATGAATTAGAAGGGTTTGGGGTTTGGCTTTTGGTGGTGGTTTTTTTTTTGTTTTACAAGTTTATGCAAATCTTCAAGTAAGCAAGCAGAACTAATCTTAAGGGTTTACTTCAGCTAGTGACACTTCAGATGAATTCAGTTGACTCTGAAGAAGCTGGTTTGTTATTCAGACTCATTTGTCTTTTTATCTTTACAAGGGCTAGGGTTACTGCATTGACCAAAGCCCAAGAAATCCAGAGAAGATTTTCTGAATACACAATCAACTCTCCATTGGTGTGTGCAGTTTTATTTTTTTTTTCCAACAGTGGCACCTTGTGATCAGAATTAAGTATTACAGCTTTCAAATATAACATCTCCCAAAATGGAAATAAGTGAACAAACCCAAAACAACACTGGATATGGGTATCCCCACTAAAGACTGATGCAAATGCTTTTTCTTGCTAATCATTCCTAAAGGTCACCCAAATAAAACCTTTGATTACATTGTGACAATTTAGACAACACATTTAACACACATGGTGTTATTTTCCCACTCATCTAATCACTACTGACTAGATAGGCAATGATGTTCATTCTATTTTAAAAATTAAACCACCAGTCTTCTGTAGCATCAATGTTCACATTAACCAAATCCTTACCAAGTCCACATGTAATCTCTACTCATTTCAAAATCTGTACAGGCTCTTCCCTAATGAAAATAAAATACGATATGCATAAATTGTGAAATTTTAAAAATTGTTCCATGAAGTAAAAAGCCTTATTTGCTCAAGATTTGCAAATTTCAAACAACAGATGGAGAACTGCTATAAAAATCAAAGCACTAGAAATGTTAGCGTCTCATCAATAATGCTTTGACTTGTGAACCACTACTAGACAGTAGTGAGGACAAGAGGATCTGCAAGCAGAACTTCTTTTAGTTTTCTGACTAATCAAAACTAGTTCATCTCCCAAACATAACCCATGAGCCAACCAATGTTTTACCTGCAACTTGGTAAAACAAATATTTATCCCAGTGTCAGAGTCAGATGCCCAAAAAGTCCCATTCATTCTGCAACTACCACTAATTTGGTCTTGGATTTCTTTTATTATCCTCATTCTTGCGCTATGCTTCTCAGTACATACTTGACTGTGTAGGCAAAGGCTGCAAAACCAACTATAACAAACAAGTTCGCCAAAGCTCCGCCTAGAAGTCCATGGTTACGGTTGGCCTGTTGGAGACCTGGATGATTGGCAGGTACCAATGGTACGTGCCCATTAAGAAGGGGTATTCCATTCTGACCGTAGTGTGCTTCCCCATCAGGGACAACATCTGGTAGAGGGAGGGTTGGAGGTCTGTTATTGAGCTCTTCTTGTGCTTTCTGGTTTTGTTTAATCTCCTGGAGAAAGAAAAAAAGAAAACTGAATAGCTGGAATTGAAAGTGGTGAAGCTATTGGGTGTTTTGAAAAGATTTCAGGACCCAAGTTCTTACATAACTTCAGAAAAAGGATATGGTACATGGTACTTCTTTATATTGTAGGTATTTTAAATTAAATTTATCGCACTACATACATTTGTACAGTCTCCCCAACTTCTTTCAAAGTGACCTACCTCAGTAGTGACACTAAGAACCATTTGGCCAAGTTTATTTTTAGTTCATTTGTACAACTTCTGAGAAGGCTTTTTTCAGAAATGAGAAATTCTTGCATCAAAAGTCTTCCATGTCCAGCTTGTTTTGAACACAAGACATTAAAAAAAATGAAGAAAGCAATCATAGAAGCTTGGAAGGATTAGGACTGTAAGTATTACATGTTAAAAATCTGCCTGTGCTTGGAACACAACAGCAGTTATCTATTATTGTCTTCAGAGTTTCCCAACGATTTAGGTACTGGCAAAACAGTACTGCAGAAAGTATTTCTGATTTGCTGCTATTCTTACTTCTGATAAGAAAATATAAACCTGAACTGAATGTTTTAATTGTATCTGAGTGAGGAAGAAAGGAAATGGCATTATTTTCCCAGAAGGCTGTCCCAAAAGGAGGCAAAGAGGGAGAATGGTTTGTAAACTAGAGCTCTGAATACCTGAAGTTTCACAAGCACTCACCACTCTGCCCAGAAAGGCCATTTCTGTCTCTGGACAATGTTTATTTCACCAGCTGGGCTCATATGTTTGTGACCTCAGGTTATCTCTAACAAAAACACATGTATCATGCTTAACAAAATAGCTAGAAAAAGGCTCTTTGGTATCTTTTCCCTACTCTTCTACAGTATATATTCTTTGCACAATAATTAAGGCTTGCAATTTGGTGAAACGTGTACAACCCAAAACAGTTTTCCTGACAAAATAAATTTTATGCCTAGAATTCCAAATTACAACGAGCATGAGCATTATAATATTGTAACTCCAGAGCCATGAAACAAGAGCCCGTAATGGAAAACTGTTCCCATTCACATGGTATATAGAAAATTAACTCTCAAACTCTCAACAGCAGGCTGAAAGAACAGAATTCCTACACTAAGGAGCTGCAGGAAAGAAGCCATCTTGAGACAGGAGTGAAGAAAGGAGCATCCTTCATTCGTAACAAATTTTAGAACCAAGTACCATCAGTGGAACTTGGCTACAGAATCAGAGGTCTGAATGAAGTGAGATACTTTTTTATTTTTTTTTCTCTTTCATTCTTAAGCCTGTGCCATCTATGTAACTGTTGTCTGGCTGAAGGGTAAGCATTTTCAGAATCTTACACAAAGCAAATTTCTGTATCCTTCAGCTGCTACCTATACACAACATAAACTGTGTATCAACACACCTACAGGGTTAGGGTTGTGCAAGGAAGATACATACCCTAAAAAAGGTATTACCCATTCTCAGAAGTTAACCAGAAAGAATGTAACAGTCTCTGATCTTAAAAAAGAATTAAGAAAAAAAAAATCCAGAATATTGATGGACCAAGTCCAGATATACAAAGATTAGTCCTATGCAAACTCAAGAAAACACAGTGTACAATTCTAAAACATTGGGACCGCAACCACGTCTGCTGCGTGTGCAGCTCAGTCAAGGCTACGATACCAACCCTAAATAGACATATTTGATTCTCTATACAACGGATCTTTGTGCAGCAGAAAAACAATTCCATTTCAAGATTCAAGTTTTTAATTCTTACGCATAGCAAAAGTGCCTTTTAAAAGGCTTCCAAGATTGACAAAAGTAGCTACTGTCTGGGAAAAGCCCCAAACAATCAGTGTACAGACCCACAGAGAGAAGTAGAAAAACTACAGAAAACCAAATTATTGCACAGACGAATTCCCTTACCTCCACCACTTCAGGAAAGAGCTCGCAGAAGACTTTATCTTTTAAATTAAATGCTAAGCTTTGTGCAGCAAGCTGTCTTTTCTGTGGAGGAAACAAAAATTATCAGCAGTCGCATATAAACAAAGTTATGTACTTAAATTCAACAGCTGATTATTTCCCACAAGAATGGTGCAAGCTACTAGCCAACTAGTTCCTAACATTTACAGCTTCATACTCATGAATATTATTCACTACAACAGACATTTCTAGACAGAAGTTATGTTCTCAATTCTTCATCTTACGGGATTAGAGTTCTGTACTAGTGTGCCTGCTTGGCAGACACTTCAAGAGGAAGGAAGGAAGTGGGAAGTCCTAACCCTACTGTTTACTACAAGGGATTTCAATATTCCCTAAGCTGACAAAAGGTCCATCACACAGTCTGGAGCTTACTGTGAACTCTGACGTCTCTATGCTGCCCAGTGTGGGGCCTTTTTCCACCATAAAACTAAGAAGGCCCGTCAAGATCGTTGAGACTGACCAAGCTGGATTCCATGTATCCGGGTGGAAATCAGTGATTGAAAGACACAACCTTCAAAAGGATAAGACAGGCAGTGCGTTTTATTTTTGCCATTAAAATTATTATCCATTATACATATTGCTAAAATGGTGTTAATTGCTTAAGTGTTAGAAGAAAATCCTTACCTTGTATTACACTTAAACCTTCCATTAGGTGTAATCATATAAATACTAGGAGGTTTAAAAGGAAATTCTCTGGGGAATATTAGTTTCCCATGATAATAGCCACCTGCGTTACATAAAGAGATGAATTACTTATTTTGCATTAAGATTAAGTCCTAAGCTGCAACTCAAAATGGGCCAAATAAAACCCTTTACTTGTCTCCTTCTCCCCCTCGCACTAAAGAGATCGAGCTCATCATCTTGTGCCCCTAAAACACAGGAATGATGATCCCCACCTGCAGCAGATTTACTGTGGAGGCAATTCTCTCACATGCATGTTACAAACAGTACTTGCTGTTGTCAAGTCCATAATACATTTAAGGAAAACCTGCCAAAGTGTATTTAACACAATACAAATGGGTTAGTTTTCCAGAAACAGAGTTAACTGCAAATCCAATCCTATGAAGAATCCAATTTCAAAAAGCATTTTGTGAGAGGCTCCAGAAGGCATGGTGAAATATGTGACTACAACAAATTAATAAGGCTTTTACATTCCTCACTTTCTCCAGAGAAATTCATAAAGAGAATATATGTCTCAGTTCACTGAGAACAGTGGTAACAAAATGGGATTTATTTTAAATTATCTTTGATTGTCACGTACTACCTAAAGTGAGTTATCTGCTCCAAGAGCTTTAGCAATTACTTAATAGGAAGTTATCTGTCTTCAGTTTAATCTAAGCGTGGTTTTTTTAGAATCCTTGGTAACAGAAAAATTACTAAGACAGTAATTACTAAGACACTACCTCTTTTCAACACCCTATCGCACAAGTCACGGACAGCTTTGACACTGCACTAACAGTTTTTAGAGCTGTTTACAGTAGTTACATTTTGCCCGTTCAAAGAGACATGCAATCACCCAGGCATGCCAATCACGACATAAAATACATGCAGCTTTTGCTACGTGCTAACTTTTACCTTCATAGGGAGTCATTTCAGGTCCCCGTACAACATAGTGCCTAAGACAAAGAAGGAAATGTAAACAGCATGAAAGCCATCACATGATCAGACATCAATTTCTCTAGAAAAATGAAGATCAGTAACTTCAGCAAAAGTTTCATACTCCACCTCCCAAAACCAAGATTCCCAAACAATCTGTAGGAGTGAGGGAGTCAGACTTGATGACCTGGAAAATCTTGTTCTCTCCACAAGTGCATGAACAGTTCATTCTAATTCTTACCATTCAAGGATATTAGATGGGAGGGGCTCTGCACAGATATAAGGCACTGGATCTTTCTTAATTCGAAGGTAGTCTTGTTTAAGTCTCTGTGTTGCTGTCGTTGGTGCTCTCTTATTACTGTTGTTGCTCATCTAGTTTTTAAAAAATATATATAAATACAATCTCAATACAATCTTAACAGACACAGAGCTACTATACTTCATTGAACACAGCTCCAGATTTTTGCAAAATCTACTTTAGAGTATTTTTTAAAAATTTAAATTATAATAACTTTTAAGTGGCAAGAACCATGCAAAATCTTAACCAACAAACGCACTCCCAAGAGACTCTGCATATTGATAAAATGGGAAAACACTCCTTCCAGAACACTGCTGTTTCAATACCAGTGAACTGCTATCATGACAACGTGCTGCACTATAGAACCCACTTCAGCTCTTAATAACCAGTCCCGTGTTTAGGCTGAACACACATCATTATGACACTATTTTAAAGGGCTTAATCTTTTTGAGTAATTAATATCCCTATTCAGTCTGAATATCTATTATGTAAATTTGCCCATGATTTAACTTTGTTTGGTGTTTCTACACATCCAGTTATTTGAAATAAATAACAAAAACCCACAATAACCTTATTACTGACTTTGAGGTGAAGGATTTTAAATTAAATCTGCTGCCCACTTGAGTCAGTTGAAATTACAGAAGAGAACTTCTGAGCCAGATTATTCTCTTCCAGATAAACAAAGACCTCATCTAAAACGAGACAAGTCGGTGTGAAGAAAGGAAATTCCATGCTGCTTACAAGACAAAGAAAGCATTAGCCCTTACAATGCACCTACAGAACACATACCAATTAACAACTGCTATTTAACTCACTTTCCCCGGAGAAACTGAACAAGTTACTTAGTTTTATACATGGAAATTCAAGCAGGAACAAAAAGGAAAGATTTTACAAGCGGCTTGTATAAAGAAGTAAGAAAATGCTTACAATATGATAGCAGCATTTGACACAAAAACTATGTTAAATGCCTAAAACCCTTTCTACTCCTTTACGTCAAACAGATAGGCAAGTACAATTTACTAAAGAATATTTAAACCACGAGCAACAGTTGTACATGGTCAAATATTCAAAGCCAAGTCAAAATAAATGCGGTTGTCAGAATTACTGTAAGTCACTGTTTGAAACATAAAGGACTTTTTCTTGAAGGAAGTCACATGTTTTTAAGTCACACCCTTTGAAATCGTAAAATTAATTTTTCTCTAAAGAAGTCAGCTTTGACTTTGAAACATAAATTAAAAAGATATGATTTAATCTAACACAATTATTTGTTCTGAAGTCTTGCAACAGCCCCCCTCACTATGGACTGCAAAAATACACTGAAATATTTTACAGCACTAAGTATAGCTATTGGAATTTTAACTCCCCTCAAAGACTTATCTGAAAGAACATATGTATTTTAAACACAGAAAGTAAAGAGCAACAATTTACAGAAGCTACGACCACAAAACGATTTTCCTCATCTGGACAATACAATTTCCCAGAAGCGAGAGAACAACCCGCCAGCCTTTAGACCGCCGAGCATCAGCAGCACGATGCGCCCCAGCGCTGCTCCCCGGCGGGACCAGGGAGCTAACGCAGGGCCCCGGCCCCCGCCCGCCCTGTGCAAAGGGAGCCAGCGCCTCTCGCTGCGTGACCCCGGCCCCGCCGGCGGCCGCTCCGGACCTGAGGAGACGGGCAGAACTGCAAGAACCGAGCAAGAGGACAACCGGGGAGCTCACGGCCTACAGCGAGCCGGCAGCCCGGCACGGGCCCCACCAAGCCGGGGACAGCAGAGGGAGGCAGCCAGACAGCCGAGGCCCCCACCGCTCCCTGAGCTCCCTCAGGGGCTCGCCCGCCGGCCCAGGCGCCACTCACCTCTCCCTGCTGGAGCAGGCCCCTCCACCGCCGGGACGCCCCACCTGCCCGCAGCCGGAGGCCAAGCGAAGAAAGGAAGGAGGGAGGAAGGGAGAAGGGAAGGGAGCACCACAAGAGCAAGCGGACAGGGCCGCGCCGCGACCCCCACGCCTCCCCGCTGCGGCGCGACCGCGGCTCCCAGCCAAGATGGCGGCCCGGCGAGGCGGGGCCAACGCGGCGCTGGCGTCTCCTTCCGGGAAGGACCCGCCCCGCTTCCGGGGCGCTCGTGCGTCACCCACAGTTCCGCTCACTTCCGCTTCCGGCAGCCACTATGGCGGTCCCAGGCTCTCGATTTACACATCTATGCGTAGCGCTCTAGGTGTGGAGCATAGCTGGTGTATTGTATTCATTAACTATAAGTTTATGTACTAGTTTAAGGGAAAGCGTGTAGAATCACAGACTGGTTTGGGTTGGAAGGGCCCTCAAAGCCCATCCAGTCCCAACCCCCTGCCATGGGCAGGGACACCTTCCACCAGACCAGGTTGCTCCAAGCCCCATCCAACCTGGCCTTGAACACTGCCAGGGAGGGGGCAGCCACAGCTTCTCTGGGCAGCCTGGGCCAGGGTCTCACCACCCTCACAGCAAAGAATTTCTTCCTAATATCTAAACAGACGCTCTTTCAGTTTAAAACCATTCCCCCTCGTCCTGTCACTACTTGCCCGTGTAAAAAGCCCCTCTCCTGCTTTCCTGTAGTCCCTTCACGTGCTGGAAGGCTGTTATAAGATGTACCTCTGTCGCTGGGCTAATGAGCTTCCTTCATTACCTCAGGTGAAGCGAAAAGGCACAAAAAAAAATGACTGAGTTGCCCAAAGAGTTTGCAACAGACTCATACGCAGGACTGCAATAAAGGCCAGAATTTTTGTTACTGTTCCAAAAGACGCAGGGATCTTCCATGGCAGTGGTTCCTGCGGTGACCACGGCTCCCCTCTGGGCCCGAGCACTTCTGCCCCGGTAGCCAACAGAGGGCAGCGGTAGCCCACAGGCTTGTTAAGCTCCGAGTTCTGCCTGCTGCCCAGTAGCATTGGCTGTTGTTGTCCAGACTTGCTCTCCCTGTCATGGGTTTGTGGAGGCTCATCAACAGCCAGAAGGAGAAAAAAAATGGCCAGTACCAAATTTGAAACCACATACGCGTTTTAAATTTCACTTTGTTTCTACAAACAGGATTACAAAATACTGTGTTCTCATAGAATATCTTACTCGAGCCTGTCCAGTTTTAGTATGTAGTTTTCATATATTTCCGAGGCACTGAGACAGGGTTGTTGGTGCAAAGTGACTGTTGTGTTAGATGCCAGAGAGAGCTACAGTTGTGCAGCAAACTGAGATTATGTTTGGACTTACAGAACCCCACTGAGAGATGTAACAATTTTTATTACCTAAGCTTCAAAATCAATTATTATTGTACTTCAAGATTAAAAGCACTGTATAAATACAAGGTATTATTAGAATGCTGTATTAGCCTACATGTATTTCACCTAATAAATTCCCTATGGCAACTCATGCAGTGTAATACATGCCTAGTTTTATACCCTTTGACCTGAGGACAATTACCTTTTTTTTTTTTCCCTCTGCCACACCACTTTGTCTTTTTTTATATTTACACTGGAGCTCCTACTAAGTCATCTAAGTCTAGAAATGTGAGAAACATGTGAACCTGGAGACTGTAATAAAGGCCCCAGAATGCTGACGGGATTCCAGAGCTCATATTTACACCTCTGTCATTCTCCTAATGTTCCCCAACCCCAAAGTATTTCATGCATAAGTGTGTTGTCATTAACATTCCGTTCATCTCTCTGGCATGTTATTCTCAACGC
Organism: Nyctibius grandis; assembly: GCF_013368605.1. NCBI lineage: Eukaryota > Metazoa > Chordata > Aves > Nyctibiiformes > Nyctibiidae > Nyctibius > Nyctibius grandis. The sequence goes on from NC_090674.1 coordinate 6,055,504, forward strand.
TAATGATAGCATAGAATGAGACTTCTCTCTCAGAGTAGTTTCTTTCCTCGCAGTTGTTTTCCAACATGCAAATGAATCACATTATAGAATTTCCTCACTCTGTAAAGTATCTTTGGTGTACTGCTATCATGTCTTGAAGGCATATTTTAAACCTGGGTTTGGGAAGTCACTCGAAGTTCCAAATGTATGTTCTTAAATCATTAAGCACACCAAATCGATAAGTACATACTGCTAAATTAACTTGGAAAGCGATTAACTCCAGGGCAGAGACAAGTGAGGCAGTTCACTGTCTCATAAGGGTTGGAGTTGTTTTTTTAATTTTATATAGGCCCCTCAGCAGGATCACATGGGTGGTTACAGGACATGAAAACATCTTTATGTGATTGTGAGCACAGACTTGCTGTATTATTATTTAAAAATACTTAGTGCTCTGACTTCTGCACTGCAGAAAATTTTCCTTTAATTATAATCGTACGAAAAGCATTGCAAATTTTCAAGTCAGATACAAGTAACAGGAACCAGAATTTCTTGTATTTGTTGTATTTGTGGGTGCCTTTGGGTAAGTCCTTTGCTTCAGTTTCTCCGTCAAATGAAAGCAGTACTTGCTGCACTACTCCACGCATGCAGTCAAATGAGTATTTTGAGGCTGACCTTGGTGGATGAAGAAATGCTTTGAGAAAGAAAACGCACCCCGAGGAGTGCAGTGAGGGTTAATTAGTGTTCACATGTACTGAAGTGTAATCTTGTCCAGTAAATGTGGCAATGCTGTGGCTGCTGAGCATCTCTAGATTGTCCAGAAAGACAGAGAATGCTTGGAAGAACAGCGGCGCCTCAAGGCTGCTCAGGACTGAGGATGCTGATGAAATGGAAAGTTCTTGTATCCCAGAAAGATGTTTGATATATCCTTAGGGAAGCAATTTCCCCAAATCCTGTTACCAACAGCCATGTTACAGTGGGATCAGGAGAGGACCTAACTGCAGAACTTATATGTACTCAAGGGGCAGTTTTTTCTTTAGTTACCTCATGGGTTGACCACTGAACCCATTGATGCTTCAGATAACCAAGATAAGTCTCTCAGCTTGAGCAGTGAAAAAAACAGGAATCTTCTGCCCTGAATACAACCAAGATTCAGAACAAGCAAAAGCCACCAGGATCAGTAAAGAAAGAGGCTTGGGAGTGTTATACCCAAGTAGGAGAGACGTGGGTGGAGATTACTAAGCACAGTAAAGGTGAGGGTGGGGTTGGACAGAGGGGCAAGAAGGTGGGATGGAACGCAGAAGCAGAGAACACATGGGGAAAAATACTCAAGGGCTTGGGAGCAAAGGGGACTGTGACAACCTTGATCTGAATGGGCTGGAAGAAGTCAGGCATGGGCTGAACCCTTGCAAAGCTATGGGGAGGGAAAGAACGAATCTTTAGGATGTTGTTAAGGAAGATGTAGCAGCTGAACAGTCACCTTGAAGAATTCATCCCATGAGTAACAGGTGATTTATCTCAGGAAGCCAGAGACATCTTCTCTTACTGAGCAAGGCAGCACCATTTGTTAGCGTGGCTATTGTCAGTGCTTGCCAAGACAAGGGACACTTGCAAGGAGCTCAGTGATGCTGGTGAAGCCATTTGTCATTTATGCTGGGTAAAATGTGTGTTCCAGACACCATTATCTGAAAGGCCTTAGATAGGATTTTGGCTTTGTACTGTGTTCAAGCATTAATAAATGTTGCTGAACTGTATTTACTCTTAACTTTTTGAAGTGTGTTTCTTCATTTGGGGAGAATGCAAAACTTTTACGAGTTGTGGGGTTTTTTTGGTTTTTTGGGAAGCACTTTCCACAAAAGAAATTTGGAATTCTGAACCTTATTAAAGACAGAAGGATATTTGCTGTTCAGTCTGTAGTGAATCTCCATCACTGACGTCTGAATGTGCTGCAATTGTAACTACCTGTGTGCAGATGAGAACGGTGACACTGAGAAATCAAATCACTGTCCCAGGGTCATGTTTGTAACAAAGCACTAACTGCTCACATGTTTTCCACTGTCTGAGCCTGCATTCAAACCAAGAGATACCCTTGACCAATAATCCTTCAGAGATCTTTTTATAAGAGTACAGGACATTAATGCTAATGTTTTGGCCAGATTTAGTTCAACTAATTACTTCCTGCCTTCCTGAATTCCTTTCCAATGTCAAGTGCATAGAAGATGCATCATTTCCAGGTCTAACCTATAAGCAATTTGCATTAAAACATCTTGCTGCTTTCTCATCTAAAAGTCGTGCATCTTGTTTCATAGTATTACGGAAGTATAGTATATTATTATCTGGTAAAACTACATTATTGTGTAGAATTCCCCCAACCCTTTAATTCCCTGGGAAACTGATCCTCATCTTTTTTTTTTTTAATAGAAACTGATAACTTTTTCATAATTATCTTCAACATGGGTGATTATCTTGAGTTTCAGAGAAGGGCAATGATGGTTCCTGGGGCTCACTGATTCATTGTTGATCACGAGGAAATAATTCCATTGTTTTGAAGCTCCATTTTTCTTCTTGTATAAAGAAAGGATAATATTATTTATCTAGCTTTACTGGAAGCATGCACGCTTAATCATTTGGTGAGTGTCACCTATTTTGAGCTCTCTGGAGTAAAGGTTCCACATCAGCAAGTGCCAAACATGAATCATAATCTTTGTTTTCCATAATCACTGCTGTTATGATAATGATCAATGTTGTTCATTTACAGGGCAGATTAATATTTCCAGGCATCATACTTGTGATTTAACTTCATTTTCTGCTGAGTAGGAGAGGCAGCAGGCGATCAGACAGCCTTAGGTGACCCAAATAAAATGACAGGCAATTTAACCTAAGCACTGATAAATCCCTGATAAACTTGCTGAAACCAGGGCTTTTTTTCCCTTTGATTTCCTCTCCTGCCTGCCTAAGGTCAGGCATGACCTCCTTTATGATGATTGACAAGGAGATAATATTGCTTAGAAAATAATTCTGGCATGTTTCTGAGTCAGAGGAAAGCTCAGTCCTCCTCTTTATTTATTCTACCGGTACTAGGAAAGGAGCTCCATGACCAGGCCCCAGTTCCCATTTACCTCTCCGTCCTGTGCCTCCCAGACAATAATTGGTACACGGCCGTTAGTGGCCTTCTCATGACATCACCTTAAGATGCACAGACACATAGTATGACATACCAGTTTCTCCTTGCTGTTCATCACTTTCACTCAGAGCCTTTCACTGCTTCCGCATTTGTATTTAGTATTTCACATTTGTATGATTACATTGCTCTTTATATCCAAAGTACACCATGCCTAGTATTAGAATGTTATTAAGCTATTACCTTGCAAGGTGGATGTGTGCCTTCAAAAGCCTTTATAATGGCTGTGGTTTCGTTACTGCTGAACTTCCTTTAAAGCCAGGTAATCTCTACACAGATCTCTGTAGATAATCATTCTTCACAGAGATCATTTGCAATTTCATAGCAAGTTTTTGTGTCTAATATTTTTTCTTACTTGTTTAAAATATTTAGTCCTACAGGAAGATCCTGGCTGAGCTGACCAGTGGTTTGTTTTCCTCTGGTTGGACAAAAAATGAGAATAGGTTGCTTTGCTAAATTTCTTTGACAAATATGCCGCTGCCTTGACCTAGAAGAATTGTCTCCTGTGCTAACAGGAGGAATTAAGCTTTTCAATGATAAAATGTTTATAGAGCTTACTAAGGAACACAGAGTACCTGCTAAACTTAGCCTGAGTTGTAAATCCTTGCTCTCCCACTCCACCTTCTGATCTGTTTTTTCCTTTATGCCCATGAAGAGAAACGGGCATGCACTGAATGCCACCAGAATGGTTGGAGCAGATGCATGTAGAAGCACGTGCAGCCTTTTACAGCCAGATTCTGATCAGTTCAGGTGTAGATAAACAGTTCACTTCTTGATGCAAGCTTTGGGAGATGCTGCAGCCTTGCAGGAAGACATATCTTTGAAGAGGAGGAAAGCCTTTTGGAACTATTGGTACAAATAAGGTTTAGAGTTTATGTCTGCCAGCATAGTCTTTGGCCAACTTAATAATAAATATAGGCCAGACAGATATTTGGAAATAATTGTAGCTCTACCATTGTATTTAATTCTTAGTGCACAGATGTGTGTGGTATAGAGTATTCTTTGACAAAGACCTAACCTAGCTGCAGTGGTGCAGCAGGGCATGGGGAAGCAGGGAATGTCTCAAACAGAGTTTCACAGGGAACTGGTGCTCATCTATCCAGCCAAAGTCAACGTTCAGGTTTTTAATGGAATAGAATATGAAGCTGATGTTTGCTGCCCAAACCTGCTGGAAGACTCCAGTCAAAAATGCCAGGGATGATGAGGAAAACCAGAGTATTTTATGTTAAGACTCTTTTCAAAATTAAGTAATACAAAATGCATTGCTTGCATTGAGGCCTAACTGCCAGTCCTTGTGTGACGAGTGAATGCATTCTCTCAAAGAGAATTTCAGGAAAAATATCAAGTAAAGGATCTAAGCCCTCATGATGTACATTCACTTCTGGAGGCGTACTAAATGGCCTGCATGGCAAATGCAAATTACAAGTGTTCTTGATCTATAGACCTCTTTATGACAAACGGGTCTAGAAGTGAAAATAATCTGCAGATCTTATCCTCTCCTGCCGATGAAGTGATGAGAAAGTCTATTATGTTAAGCAACGGGCAAGGAGCTCGCTTTATGAGGCTGAAAGCTAAAGGCTGAAATATATGGGATCTGATGTAGGCAGCACCCCTTGCACATCGTTGGAAAGTATCTTCAGGATTGTTAAATGCACAGAGAATTCTGTCACCTGTTTGTCTAATACGGGAGTAAGTACTGATCATCTTAAAATATCAAATGAGATCTAGGAATATCTCTTAAAAACATATTTTTAAATACTGTAGCATGACTACAACCCATCCTGTGGCAATTAACAAGCAGTATCAAAGCAATAGTCATCATCATGCTTACATGGCAGCTTACATCACCAAAGCTTTGTACAAACACCAATTAACCCTCTCAGCAATGCTGCAAAGTGTCATTATGTCTATTTCAGAGATGAAGCAACAGAGAGAGAGAGGCAGAAAGATTTGCCCAAGATTGCACAGCAGAGAAGAGAGAAGTTCAAGAGTTTAAGGCTTTCAAGTTGGTATTTCTTTGTCCATGTTGTAGCAGACTCTACCCTTGTCTGTGGGTGGACTTTTTGTATTTATTGCCATTGCTTTTGCAGTTCTGGTGGACAGGGAAAATTCAATATCTTCTTGTTGCATTTGTTTTTCATTTTGGTTGGGGTTTTCTTTGCTTGTTTGAAATGTGCTAGAGCCTGGACAAAATCTCCTTGGCAAGCAGGGACCCGCCAGCAAATAGGACGTAGAATTTGAACAAACAGTTGTGAAGAGTTTGGAGACTCCTGCCTTAATTTGGGCTTTATATGGTGCTGATGGGGTAAATTTGGTGAGATCACATCACTACAAACCATTCCTGGTCTAACTTTTGGGGGTTGCTTGGGGACTTCTGTGGAGGGTTTCTGTTGGTGCTGAACAGACAGGTCAGACCAGGAATATTTGTGCTGTTCAGGTAGACTATTCACACCACATTACTCATGGTGAGGTATGGGTCATGGAAGTCACATGGCAGCGTTTCTACTCTTTGATTGGCTAGTAAAGCTTTCCTGGGCATAAAAAAAAATGAAAAACAAGTGATTAATAGCGAATCTTAGGGCTTACCAGCTAACTACTCTGCTTTCCATGTGAATAAGCACACCCCAAACATCAGAGCAAAGAGACCCAGAGCACAGAGACATTCATGGGTCTCCCAGATAATCTTCTACAAGTTTGAAGGAATCAAAAATAAGTCATCTATGCAATCCTTACATCGGCCTAGCGTTTTGGATTGCCTTTGGCATCATTCAAAGGTTACAAAATTATCTGTTTTTTAAAGCCAAGTCTTCTCTTCAGCCACAATGCTTCCCTGAGGGTTTACCTGCATTCAGAAGGTTATTACTATGTGTTTTACAGTTTTAAGCACTGGTAGCCTGCATAGAGCTGTTTGTATGTTTGCCGTTGGGGCATCGGGTCCATGACTTTGCAATCACCAACTCAGGCATGGATAGAGCTGTTCTATGAGAAGGTGAAGGAATCCTTCAGAGGTTGCTGATGGAAAATACAGTATTGCACCTGCATTTAACGCAAAAAAACATCCATCTAAAGAGGTATGACAGCTGACACAGCCACTTATGTAATAGCTAGTTTCAGTCACTGATTTGCTAATGACTGTTTTGCCCTTGCGCAGTTTGTTCCCGGTTTCTTCATTCCCCTCCTTCCTAGTTGCCATACTGTAGTACCTCTTCCTCTTGTTGACATCTGTTCTCGTTCCCAATAGGAAAGCCTGAAGTCACTGGATTGATTAACCCCAGTGAATTGCTACCAAGCATTGCATTGCAATCTCTCTCCTGGGTACCAAGAGGAGTAGGGATCACCAGGAGATATCTGCTTGCCTATTGCCAGAAGACAGGAGCCAAACATACTAACTACCACTTGCTCCAGGACCTTGGACAACTGTTTGGGGAGATTTGGGCTTCATTTATAGTGGAATTATGGTATCTGTGATTCCAGGATGGTTGCATCTTGCATGTCCACAGAACAAGAAGCTTTTACTGATGTTTTCCAACCTCTGTCAGCCCTAATTGCATCAGCATTCCTACAGATACTGTGCCTGAGATGGAGTAGGATTAAAAAAAAAAAAAAAAACTCCACCAGCAAGCAGGATTTCACCAGCCTGTGAACCTTTGAAACTGGCTGAGGGGTTGACAGGTCTGAAGAGGTGGAACAACATCTATGAAGGCCTGTGACTAAAGAAACAAGAACAGAGAACAGGAAGAGAAACGAAAAAGCAGGTGTTATCCCAGAGGGATGACAGGAGCAGCTACAGACACCTTACTCAGACAGGTGAGTGAGTGGAAATGAATGCTTGGTCATACTGGAAGCAAGCAGGATTTTGCTACTGAGGTGGCATTTTTAACCCTATGCGCCTCTGGTGGAGGCTTAATGAAAAGCAGGGGTTACGTGGGGCCTCTGCGTAACAAGGGGTGTAATTAAGGAGTATTTAAATGGCTGGTGACTAGCAGAGTATGCATGTGCTCATTGCTGTGATTTCTGGGTTTTGTAAGGATGTGCCAGCTAGCTTTAGCCTTGCTAACTCAGGCACTGCTGGTGATAAATCCAAAGCACTGGGGAGCTCAGCACAAGTTAGGGAGTGTTTACCTACTCCCTTGAGCAGGTTTGGCAGCCTTTGCTTAGATGCAAACCAGTGCAGAAGAGACAGGGAGGTACAGCAATGCCATCCTATTTCTGCAGGCATCGCTCACTGTGGTTTCAAGATATAGATCTCCCTCAGCCATGGCTCAAAGCATCACTCAAGCAAAGCAATGAATGTTGGGATTCCCAGAAGAAATTTTGGTGTTTCAACACAGATTCCAGGAGAGAAGGAAAACACCTGAAAATCAGAGTTAGTTCAGCAACATTTGGGGCAGGATCAAAAGGAGACATTAAGCAATGTTTGAAAGCTCTCCAGGGCAGGGATTGCCTTTGTTCTGCCTCTTGCATAGGACTGAACAAGGTGTCAGCACTTCCACAGCACCTCCGAGTGCTGCTCCTTCCTCCAGGAGGACAGCAGAGAAACAATTTTGTGTTCTGCTTTGAAAAGATGAGAAAGTGGATCTGGCTAGTAAGAACTGGGAAAAAAATACAGGAGGCAGAGCCTGATGTGTGCAAGTTCAAGTCCATACACAGCCCAGCCAACCAGCAAATGCAAAGAGGAAACACTGGGAGTTTCCTTTTTCTATAGTTGCCCACAGAAATTTGTCTGCCTTGGAGTGGGAGGAGGAATAGACTGGCTCATCCAGTGGCCATGAAGAAAGCACTGCGAGGGAGGTTCCACAAAACCAGAGGAGACAAGTCAAACTGATTTCAGAGAGAGGAAAACCGGGCTGGTATGCAGTGTCCTGTGTAATGAGAGAAAATGTGGGAAGATGGTTTGACAGAGGAACCTGGAGCATTCCAGGAGAATAAACGCCATTCGTGCAGGAACGGGTGACGTGAGTAAAGCAAGATTTGCTAAAAATCAAGATTAAACTGTAGATCTGCAAAGCCTGCTGAAGGCAGGAGGGTGCAGGTTCTGCTCCACTGCTGGAGGAAGGGTATGCCAAAGGCTGCTCTTAGCTCACAGACTGAAGAGCGATATGGAGAAAAGAGTGGGGAATCTCTGGGAGACACAGGCGAGCTGAGGAATAACAGAAAGTAATGAAACACGTGTGAGAGAGCGTGATAATATGAAACAAATGCAGCGAGGGAGAAAGTTAATAACTGAAAGACCATTTGTGTGGTTAGTGGACAGCAAATTACAGTGGAGTTCACAGCATGGTGTGGTGGCAGGGAAAGCTGCTGGGAGTGGGGGGGTTTGATGTGTCATTTCAGTTTGCTAATTTGTTTTAGGCCTCTCAGCGCAAGCAGTTTTCAACCAACTGGGAAAGTCTTCATGAATGAGTAGCTGAAGCATCCTGTCTTGTTCCTGTGTAAGCTAAAAAGACTGTGATTTACGTGATTAGGAAAAGCACTCTTATCTGCCTGGCCAGCCTCGCCTCGCTGCAATTCAGTGCTCTGACAAGAGGTCCAGCAAGTGTGGCACCTCTTGGTCTGGTGATTTAGATTGGCCAAAATATTAATATTTGAGCTCTAGAGGACAAGCCCTTCACAGCAAGAGGGACTGGCTAGAGATCACTAAGCTTCTCCAGTTTAATCTCTGACTCTTTCACTCAAGCCTGTAACAACAGCAGGTGTAATAAGGGGCAGGCACACCACGTACTACACACTGAACGCTGTCTCTGCTGTTTATCTGCTTAGTGTCTAATAACAGCCAAAGTCAGTGTTACGAGAGAGGTTTGCTCCATAGAGAGCAAAACTTTGTTTTTCACATGCACCAGCTGTAAGGAAATATTCATAGAATCATAGAATTGTTAAGGTTGGAAAAGACCTAAAAGATCATGAAGTCCAACCATAAGGATAAATTATTCAAGGATAAAAATGTTATTATCTGGTAGTAGATTTCCCTAAGTGCCTGAATCCATTCCACAAGGAACATTAATTCACTGAGCAACTCTCTTGCCCGTGTGAAGTGCCGAAGGTCTCTTCCCTCTGCCTGCAGGATACTCTTTGTACCTCTCTTCTGCAACTCTGAGCTGGTGCTGATACTAAGACAGGCACGTATCCCAAGGGATGTTTGTACAGTCGTGATTTTCATTGCTGTTCCAGCAGTCTGTCAAATGGGTGAGAACTGTATCATCATCCGTGCTGAGGATGCACAACGATCAAGGCTAGTACAGAGCCAAGGGTCAAGAGTGTGGAGTGTGGACAGTTCCTTTAATATGTGGCACTAATAAACATTTTCTGCAAATATAGCATAGCCTTTTTGCATCCCTAAAGGACTTTTCTCATGAACGTTATCTCCATAATCTGTTTTCTGAAAGAAACACCAACTTACTTTTTAACCAGTGAAAGAGTTCTCCTCCCAGCTCAGGATGCAGGAGGACAAATGAGCAAGTGCAAACAGAAATGGCATCTTGCTTGAGGGACAGCGTTGTCTGCATATCCAGTTCTTCTCCATTTCCTACAGGAAAAATTCATGGCTGGCTCAGAACTGTTCTCATGCGCTGCCAGAGAATCTCTACGCTGAGGCCTGCAGCCATAATGAAGCAACAAATTTTGTCTTGTGTGTTCATTGTGCAATAATTTCATTGTCAAGGATTTATTGTTGCCATTTTCTATTGCACAATATAAAATGAAGAGGGAAGGAAGGGTGGGGGACAAATAAATGGATGTGACAGAATTAGGTTTTCAGTGTTCTGAGGGTTTTTTTAATGAGAATTTAACTACTGACCTCCTCATCATCAGTGACAAGTGGCTCTGCTGCAGCTGTTCATTCAAGAGCCAATTGGGGTTTTTTTTTTTAAATCAAAAGTTTAATTTTGACACTCTGAAATACTGTATTTTTTTAAAATTTAAAATATTTTCCAAATATTTTGCGACATTTCCTTTTAGTACCGGAGACAAAGAGGGGTAAAACAGGTTAATAGCAGCTGTTTAATAGGATTCTCATCTTTTAGAATAATCATTTTAAAGTTTGAGATGAACGTTCTAAATGTTTCTCTAAAACAAAATCCAGCACAAAGCAATTGTTAAAAATGTAAACTGGACTGAAACCAGTCCAAATCAGAAGTGTGTTTTCCTTGATATTCATCCTTTCTCCCTTCTTTTTGAATTCAATTCCACAAGAAATTTCAGTTGTCTCTGCAGATGACAGTATTTCACAGCTTCCAATGTAATAGAAAATCCGGTTCCAGCCAATTTTAACAGGCAGGCAGGAGCTCGGCTGGTCTGAGTTGGAGCTCTAACTCCAGAGTACTGATATTTTTGTATAACAAGCTTCTTGCAAAACCCTTGCAGAGCTGTTTTCCAACCGGGCAGATGTCAGTACTAATTATGCAAGCAATCAGAGGTGCTCGTCCTTTAGCAGTCCCAGAATCCTGAACCTGCTCCTGCATTGCTTATGCAGACTTTTGCAAGTCTTAACTAAGCAGTATTACAAAACCAGGGTGTTCTGATTTAAATTGAGTATCACGGTTGATTTAGTCTATTCAAGTCTCAACATCTGAAGAGCTAAATTCTTAATGGGTCTGGGATAGCCCACTAGAGATGAGCAATAGTCTTAGGGAAGCAGGAAGAAATCCACTGCCACGTGTGCCTTAGACTGAGTATCTGATCATTTCAGATTACACTGAGGTATGTAATTCCTCAAGCACACCTTTGGAAACCTTAATGGCCTCAATTACTAGTGATCATGCAAGCCTCCAGAAACCATGAAAAGAAGGCAGAAAGCTAGCTCCTTGATGGGAAAGTTCAGAGCAGAAAGAACCTTACAGGATCCATGGTTACTTCCCTAGGGATTGGGAGAAATTATGGCTAAAAAGCTGTTCTGGCCATTGAAAAAAAAATGATCACAGCACCACCACTCAACCCAACTTTAACTCAAGCGTAACCTTAATGTTAACTTGTTTGTCCAGTTCATTCACTTCCTATTATTCCCTGGATCATGCTTTGAATAATTTCCATGATCTGTTTCTTAAGTCCTGCCCCTTTTGATGTCATCGATTTGATCCATATAGGCTGGACAGCTCCCCATGTAGCTCCAGTTAGAAAAGGGAATCTGAAAGCTTTGGACCAAGACTTGTCTTCTCATCAGGATAAAGCCGAAGGCTGAGTTTAGTGGCTACTCTAAACACTCAAAGGTAGTTTCTGCCAAGGTACAGTGGGGTGTTTTGCAATTTGGTGTTAGTCGTTTTACTGTGTATTTCTGTATATACTGTGCTTGAGATGGAGATAGAGATACCTCTACACATGGTTAAATATTTGATTGCACGACATTCATGTGTAAGTGTGTAGTATGTGTTGAGCAGTGAGTTGCTGTGATAACACATGACTGTGTAGTTGTTTGTCACTGCTATATAACTGCCACTGACTTTCTTATAACCTGCAGCCTCTCTCCAGGCACTTACCGCAGACAAGACAGGCAACTGGTCACTGGTGCTGTTACATGTTTTGTTAAGTCCCTGACTGCAATTGCTGTGTTAAATAAATTAGTGGTAGGCTGATCTGGGAAACCAGTGGAGAGGGATGTGCTGGTGCCTGTACACGTGTGTTTTCAAAGATTCTCTCTGGTTTTTTTTTTTCATTATCATATGCTTTTTTATGCTAGTTATTTTCAGAATGCAGATTCAAATGGGATGAACTAACTAGCCACAGCCTTAAAAGCCAAGTCAGAATGTCTGAAAACTGTATTGTCTCTGAAAGCCATGGTTTGAATGTTTACAGGTGGTTTTAGATTCAAAATTATACCTAGAAAAAGTGTTTGATTTGATTTAGCATTCACTTCTGGTAACTATTAGCTTTTATTCTGCTTTTTCTCATTAGAGCAAGGCTGACTATTGAGAGTAATACAACAGTAAAATTGATTTTTCCTGCTTTAATCTCACACAATTTTCATTTCTATCTTAAAATACCATAAATATTTAAGGACTCATTCAATAGATTTCTTAACATACACTGCAAGCTTATTTTCATTTATTCTTATCTAAATAAAATGAGAAATAAAGGATTGAATAAGATAAAGGTTGAACATAAAATTTAGCATAAGAATTTAATCTGAAAAATGTGTAACAACAGGGGATAGCAAGGCTACCAGGGATTTGTTTCTGGAGTTTGCCACAGATAGTCCTTTTTGACTGAAGAAGCTGTAAGGGTGGCTGATAAAATTTGTAACCAGTGGTTCAGGGTACTGTGGCTCTGTGTGGGAGGAACAGATTAACTATATATGCACAATGCAGACAAACTGCTTGTAGCGAAAGTGGAATTGCTCGTTTCCCACTAAAATTCTTTATCACGTGTTTTCTTTTATTTGTTCATGCCTTTTATTATTTCATTTTTCTTGGGCTTCCTGTACTCGTTCAAGGGCAAGTATGTCTAAGAAAATTGAAAAATCATTTGTCATGTTATAAAAGTATAAAGCGGGTGCATATGCCTTTGAGTTAATTTTGTATTATCGTTAAACTGTATCTTAGAAAATACAACCATGGTACATGTTATGGTCTTTGGGATAAATAACTTGTGATAAACTGGGTTTCCTAGTCAGATAATACACTTTTGTGGGCTATTTTAAAGCTCATCTGGTATACAGCTTTTGGAGTGCTCTTCCCTGCCCAAGGATTATTCCTGATCTTTCTGACATGAATAGGTACACTGAAGAGGCTGTCTTAGCAGTTGTAACTCTAAGATATCGTTTCATATGAAGAGTCTTATTCCAAGGACCTTTGAAATAAAGCCCTGTTTTAAGGTGGAAGGGTCTAGTTGAGGATGAAGGCGTTGCAGGACAGGGCACTGGTGTGTGTTGGCTGGGCTGTGGTAACGCCAGCGGCACCTTGGACCCTCCAAGGCCCATAACTCAGGAAGGGCCCTGAGCTTTCCTTTCGTTATCACATAGCCCACTTGCAACAGTTCTTTGGTTATTTGTGTGCTCCTTGTCTCGTCTTCAAACTCTGTTGCTGTGTTTATAAGATTTGGAGTTAAGGTTAGACCAAAGTGTTGTACTCAGTAAACTTCTCTTAATAGCATAATAGGTGGGGTGATTCACAGAGTGCCGTAATGTTGGAAACTCTCATAGTACAGGCCTTGATGTCACGTTCAGTAAGTGGAAGTGTGTCAACATTAGGCCAATGTCCCAAACTGGAACTAAAACCTAGGAAGATGTCCTCGATCTGTGCTGGCTAAAACATATGTGCATAAATAATGTTCGCACTTTCATCAGCATAAAGTCTGAAATTATCTAGATAAGCACAGCAGATGTTTTACTTACCGTGACAAGGGAGGTACGGATTTGGATTCCCAGTTATGCTGCTTTCCTTGGGTGATTTTCAGTCTCTGTGCTTTCTTTTCAGTTCTGTAAAATACAGAGAAGAAGAGTTTTAGATTTCTGGAAGAAACTATTTCTGTAAGAGATAGGTGGCAAAATTTGTGTTAATAGCAGTAATTAATATATCTGTGGTCTTCAGAAACAACCCAAGAGCACTTTATTTTAAGTAGTATCTGCAATGCTTTATCCACATCCTAATTTGGTTAATCCCCTCTGTGGTTTCAATTGAGGGGGTGTTTTTCCTCCACTTCCTTTCCTAAATACCTGATTCAGCTCATCTGAACCATGAAATACCCACGATATTTCATCTTGGAAGCGGCTCTATTTCAGGGATGGCAGAAATGAGGCCTGTTTACCTCCATTCTGCAGAATGAGAGATCATACAGCAAAAATTAAAACCAGATCCTAATTTGCCCCTTTCATTCACTTGAAAGTTGCATTTATCCTGATTCCTTGACATAAGGATGAATCCATATTGCCAGTTCCAAGACAATCTTGTTTCAGGGCTATAGGCCAGCATCTTTCACTGGCAATATACTCGTAATGAGTTAGTTACAGATCTGTATCAATGCACAGTGGCACCATGTTTCAGAATTAAATTTTGGTCCTCAGTGTTCTTAGAAAGAAGAAACCTACACACCCCTTTGGCTGCAGACTTCTTAGCAGCTCGTGTATTAGTCACTTTAACTTTGCACACGCACGCTGACAGGAGTCATAGTGTGAGTGGGGTAGGATCCCTCAAGTTACGTTGGCAGCATCACGCAGAACGTTTGACCTCTTTGATGCTTCCTGGTGTCCAAACTCCGGAAAGACCCATGAGTGTCAGCTCACGGTTATTTTCGGCTTTTGCTAATAGCAAACTCATTGGCTCCCTGTTTGAAAGAGTCCATAAATTGATCTTTCTAACAAGGTAATAAGATATTTTTCTTTTTTTATTGAACAGAAACAGACTTAGAGGATGGAGCAGGAAGCGGCAAGAGAAGAAGAGAAGAAAGAAGGCTTGATTGAGTTTTATGATTCCTTCAAGGATATGTTTGAGTTCTTCTGCAAGAACACAACAATCCACGGCACCATCCGCCTTGTGTGCTCAGACAGCAACAGGATGAAAACGGCTTTTTGGACGCTGCTTTTACTTGCCAGCTTTGGCATGTTATACTGGCAGTTTGCACTTATGTTCAGCCAGTACTGGGCCTACCCTGTTGTCCTCACCATGTCGATGCATTCAGAGCCCAAGATGTTTCCAGCAATTACCATCTGCAATCTGGACCCGTACAGGTAACCCATGCTTTCCCCTTGGCCATACTTATGTTCTTTAGAGTCACAAGGGTTCAGGAAGCGTCAGCAACCTGGAGGGGGCTGAAGGCAGAGGGAGGCCACTCTACCTCACACAGGTGAAAAGGGACTATTGTTACTTCCAAACTGGTTTTAGGATAAGATCTTGTTGGGAATTGTGCAAGAACATGTAGCAGTTTGTTTCATGCACTGAGTCAGGATAGAGGGAACTCTGCCTCGTGACTTGGTTCAAGCTGCTGACTGATGGTGTGCTCTGATAAAAACAGCCTTTCCCTGGAAAAGCACGGCTGCTGTGTGTATCCATTCCTAACTGAACTACCCATCTGGAAGGACACATGCTAGAGCCAGTCCTGCTTGGGTTTTCATACCACAGAACGGCTTTAAGGAAACAATAAAGCTTCTGTGAAGCCTGTGTGGCTCTGCTGGTCCAACATGGCTCACACAGTAGTGGCACCTTATCGAGAAGCTTCAAATTACAGAGGGAAGGAATTATGTAATTTCCTCAGCATAATTATCTAATGGGCTGACAGGAAGGCCAGTTTGTGCAGCTCATGCTGCACGGCTACGAGTTCTGAGGTTTTCAGTGGAGGATCCAGCAACTGGAAATTCAGCTGCTGGCCCTCCTAATAAATTAATTTACTGAAGTTAGGGATGCTAAGCGCAGGCACCATAATTGCTGGCTTTTCTCCTGCAAATATCAAGGTCTGCAGAGACCAGGAGAGTAGCCTTTCCATGGATACTCTGAAGGTACATAAAATAAAGTGCTTTTGTCCAATAGAAACATGGATATTCACAAATAGCTCTATATATTATAGAATATAGAAATATTCACTAATATTTCTGTTCCTCGCAGATTTGAACTGGTTAGTGAACACTTGGTTCAACTGGATCACATGGCAGAGGAATCTATCGCTTTTTTGTACGGCATCAAGACATCAGCCAGCTTATTCCACGTGAATGAGAAAAACATCCACGTAAAAGACTTGTCAAGCATAGGCAACACCAGCAAATCCAGCTTCAAGCTGAGCCAGAACTTCTCACTCTTGAGAATGCCTGACCACAACCACAGGTCAGGGAAGAAGCATTCCAGCGTGGGCTTCAGGCTGGTAAGCACGTGTCCTCTTTGAGGTTTTAACCTGGCTACAGACACATGCAGTGAGGACTGGCCGCTCCCTAAGGGACAGGGCGCAGAGGGGGAGCTGCTGGCAGTGCAGGATGGGGCCCCGTCCAACAGTACCTGAGCAAGTGAGCAGGGAAAGCTCCTGGTGGCCAGGTCCATCCAAGCGTCCAGCTCATCAGGCAAGTTCGTGGCGATGAGGCAGGTTCAAGGTCAGGCCATGAAGTTAGCACACAGGATCAATGGGGTCTGCAGTGAGGCAGGAGCTCAGCAGCAGCTCTACAGCACAACCCAAAGAGGGGCTGAAGGTCCTGGGCTGAGCTTAAATGAGCTCCTGGGCAGAGGGTGTGGGTGGAGACCCCAGGTGAGGCTGCTCAGGGCCCTTAAGTGCAATCAGGGCACTGACAAAGAGCTCACAAGATACATTCAAAAACAAAATGAGTGAAAAAATAGTTTCAGTGCTGTGTAATGACAGCTTGGAGGATGTTTCAGGAGAGTCCATCACTGCCTCTAGCCATTGATTGCCAGTGTTCATGTGAAGTGAAAGAACAGCAACATCAATGGTCTCACACAGCCCACCCACCTGTAAAGTCCTTCTGGCAGTGACAAATTCAGCAGAGAACGGTAGCAGCAGGATCTGGGGATCATCATACCCCTTTCTAAAAACATACAAAACATCTAGACTTAGCAGGTGAGCCCTGAAATAACAGAGCAACACGTGAGGATTCCATCAGTGTCTGAATCCTGTGGTACTGGGGGCACTAGAAATGTTGGAGATAAAATGAAAGACGGCAATAATAAATCAAGAGGATGAAAACAATAAATGTGTATCTGTGCCTTTGGAGAAGAATGCAAATGCTTCAGATTCTTCATATCAAAACCAGGGTTAGTGTAGATCTAAGAGCAGAAGCTATGAGAGATTGGTGTGGCCGGAAAGGCCAGCAATTTTTGCCCGGTTATTCTTGTCCTGCCCTATCCTGAAGTCCTTCACCAGACACACTTTCACCAGAATCTGTGGGTGTTCACCTGTCTAAGGCCTGAGTAAGAGCAAAGAAAGCGTCTCAGGAGTTGGTTCATGATTCATGGCTTGTAGAGAATTCCCACCACCCTGTCCTTACTTCTCCCAAGGTACCTGAGCTTGCTTGTCTGCTCTCTTCTGCTGCCTCTTTTCCCCTGCACTCATTCCCCTGTGATGAAGTAGCACACCTAAGTCAGCTTCAAGGATAGAAGATGACCTCCAGAGGTTCCCTTCCAACCTCAGCCATTCTGTGATTCAGTGATAACTAAAATGACCAGAGACTTCACTTTCTGGAAAAATAGAGGTTCCCCTTGTCCCTGTATCCAGTGTTGCCCTTACCCCTGGTCTCTGTTACCCTTAGGCTGTCATGTCCTGGCTGTGCTGAATGGCTCCCTCTCCTTTCCTTCCAGTGCAATGCCACAGGTGGGAATTGCTTCTACAAGACCTATTCGTCTGGGATGGGTGCAATTCTTGAGTGGTACAGGTTTCACTACATGAATATCATGTCCCAGCTACCAGTTATAATCAACATTTCTGATCATGAGGAGCAAATAGAAGATATGGTCTACTCCTGTCAGTATGATGGGGAGCCCTGCAGACCCAGGTATGTTACTTCTTGAGACGCTAGTTGTGATCTCAGCAGAACTCAAGGACTTGGGAGACTGAAACTGCACCTACTCTTCCAGGCAGTGCAGGCACTGGCTTGGCTTGGCCTTCGTTGGAGATCTGACTGAAAGAAAGAACAGCCTTTCATGATCAGAGCCTGGGGCTGGGAACCTAGAAATTAACGTTCTGCCATGACTTACCTCTGTGACCATGAGTTAGTGTCTTAGGGTGCCAAAGAAACCTAAGAGAAATTCAGCAGGAATTAAACCTTTACTGGTACAAAGATGCATTGACTGTGTTGAATAAGCAGAAGGCAAACTTAAGTGTCTTTCTGAGCACTTTCAGCAGAGAGGAGAGGGGTCTACAAAGTTTGTTGTAGATCATTTTCCAAGATAAGGTCCCGTCTTATCTTTCCTGGAGGCAATTAACTCTTACGTTCTTCTGCACTTCGTGTTTCTGATGCTTTCTTGTAATATATTTCCATCTGTGCACTTGATGGTGAGCGTCATCGCTTTTGGACGTGTGTTCACTCAACTCTTCTTAAGGACTCTTATAAACTGGTGGAATGTGGAGACTGACATGGCCAGGGAAGTTCAGCATCATCGTAATAAGTGGTATAATTTTTAAGAAAACAAGGAAAGAGAGAATCTATTTCTCCTGTTGATTAGAGCACAGAATTTGCCTGGTTGTTGGAACAAGCAGGGACAAATTTAGTCTACTTGGTGGAAGGAGAAGCAAGTCAGAACTCTGAATTTGATTCCTGTATTTGCTGCTCTGGCTGTAACCTTGGGTGAGCAGTGAACCCCTGTGCACCTGATCTTTTTCCTTGTCTCTGCTGAGTTAACAACTCTTTCCCACAGGCACTCCTGATACACACACACACACACACCACAGCCTACAGAGAAGTAAAGGTATTGCTACACATAATTAAACCTCATCAAAATCTCTCTTGATTTCAGTGACTATGTCCACTTTCACCACCCAGTCTTTGGAAGCTGCTACACTTTTAACAGCAAGGGAACAGACCCTTTTTGGACAGCTACGAAACCAGGAATTCCTTACGGTATGTTATTTGGCAAAGGGTGGGAAGAAGAGCTAAAGTTAACATAATTTGGCTATGGATTAAGTGTATGTCTTCTATACATGACTTACTGACATAGAGCCCTCTCTTCTAGCCTGGTGGCACAAATGATATACTGTATTTGCTTGCTTCACTAGCCACATGTGTGTGATAGCCCTATCAGCTATATCTTAACTTACAGCAAGCAGAATATTATTTTAAATTTCAAGCACAATATTATTACAGTTTTGGAACAGGCTGGTGCAATTGCTACCTGATCACTCACCAGGTCTCTAAGGAAAAAGAATGGTTCTTCTGTGAGCTAAGACAGCAACTTCATCAGTGCTGAGGAGTCAAGAGGTGGTGATGTTCCTATTTTGGCCCCAAATAAGTTGTTGTACGCTTCCCTTGTCTTTGGGTTGCAGGACTGTCCCTTATCCTGAGAGCAGAGCAGAAGGATCACATCCCACTCTTGTCTACAGTGGCAGGTGTGAAAGTGATGATACACAACCACAATCAGACACCGTTCCTTGAGCACGAAGGCTTTGACATCAGACCAGGCATTGCCACTACCATCGGCATCCAGCAGGTTAGCCCCGTGCTCGAGAGTTTTGCTGCTTTTCCTTGGGTTGCAGAGAGTTGTGAGGAGCTGAACACCATGGCTGATCGTACAACGGACCTGTGGGACTCGTGTGTTCACTTCTGGGCTGTGTGTGTATATTTACACAAGCCTCTTTTCTCTCTTCGCTGTGCTCAGGTTCCCAGGGGTAAAACAAAATTTTTCCAAATGTACAAGTGGCCTTTTGGTCCTCAGCACATTGGGGGCTGATTTGTTTCACGCTGAGGCTCTTACACCTCTTACATCTCGTTGCAGCTCTACGCAGGGGGCTGCGTGTGTGTGTTAGGATGAGAACAACCATTCAGGAGTGATTTAGTTCTGATGAGTTATTGCTCGTCAGCTGAACCGTAGTGACCGACCACGTGCACTCTCCTACCTTTGCCCTGTTACTGTACATGTTTTATTAGCAAGGTATAGCTCAGCTGCTCACCTGTATTACTGCACTGCCTGTCCTTTATATGATGCTCCATCCAGTTGAGTTTAGATGGTGATGGCTTGGTCCAATTAAAGCTCCTAATCACTCAGGCCTGTTTTCTGTGTCCACAGGATGAGGTGAATCGCCTGGGTGGCAATTATGGGAAATGCACAACTGATGGCAGTGACGTAAACGTTAAACTCCTCTACAACAACTCCTACACCCTGCAGGTACACTCAGAGTGGCTGCCAGAGGCCCCAGCTTCTTCAGAGTGGATGAACAGCAAACAAGTCATACCTCACTCTCCAGAGAGCTTTTACAAATCAGCAGGTTGATTGCTGGAACAGAGATTCATGCCCCTCTGAAAAGCAGCTCACAAACAGGGGGTTATACCTTGGAACGTGTTTTACTGAGTGGGGGATACTCAGTGGCAGACGCTGGGGCTCTTCCCTCCTTGTAACACAAGAGAGATCAGAGAGTGAGCCAGTCAAGGCAGCTGGACTGTTCTCATGGGTCATTCTTGGGCCATCAGGTCTTTATTTGTGTAAGCAGTTCCTCCTGGCTCTAGATGCTCGGGCTGTTTAACTGAGATGTTCCTGGGCATAATGAAAAAGGGAGCTGGGGAAAATCCTCTCTCACTGAGTTCAGTACTGCTTTCAGAGGTAAAGACAAGGAATGAAAAGTGAAAACCTTTTGCATCCTCATGCTCCAGTAATGGCTGGTGTCTTTTTGCAGTAACAACACCTGCACGTTGTCTCCTCGCAGCTGCATGCTACAGGCTGAAGATTCGAGCACTTGGGAATTTCTGGCTTACCCCATCTTTTACACCGCCTTTATTTTCCAGGCTTGTTTGCATTCCTGCTTTCAGCACATCATGGTTCGGAAATGTGGCTGTGGCTATTACTACTACCCGCTGCCTCCCGGTGCCGAATACTGTGACTACAACAAGCAGCCTGCGTGGGGTAAGAGCAAAAGATTGTGCTTGTCGCCTGCTTAGACTATTCCCCCACGTCACTGAACCCAGCCAGCCAGCAGACACCTTGCTGTGCATCGCATGGATATCAAATCAGTGCATAAAAAATGTTGATGCTATCAAGCATCCCTTTATTAAGGACATGAATATAGGGTCAGGCTCTTTCATATTACCAATATTGGTGGCTGTGCTGGTGTAAGACAAAGCTTTGAACAGCTTCTCTTGGTTTTCTGGTTGGCCTGTCCTCGTAGAGTCATAGAATGGTTTGGGTTGGAAGGGACCTTAAAGTTCATCTGGTTTTAAAGATCATCTAGTCCTCAGTGGCTCCTTACAGGGAAGGCACCTGCGTTGCACACAGGTGATAAGCTCGGCCATCTGCAACCATCCTGAAGTGAGAGTGTGGCAAAACCAGGTCTGAGAGAGTGCTGGATGCTCGGGAAGGCCACGGGAGGGCAGAGGTTTTGGTAGCCTTCCATTTGTTAGCCTTCCATTGCCCAAGGAAGTGTCTCAGTGTGTTCCTCCCGTTTCTTTCACCAGGTCACTGCTTTTACCAGCTGTACAACAGGCTCAGAAATCACCACCTGAATTGTTTTGACCAGTGCCCCAAGCCTTGCCGGTAGGTCACAAAAGTAGAGCACAATAAATGCCAGCTTGCAGTGGACAATCACTCCGGTGGGAATGTAGACAACTGAGTGGAAAATTTAGGGACCAACTGGCTGACTGAATTTTGGCTTTTTCTGAACCAGAGATTTCAGTTTGGTGTTTGAACCCCAATGCTGAGAAAGGGAAAGGTGACAGCATTAGACAAATTAAATAAGAACTTTGTGTGTGCGTGACAGCAGAGAGGGGAGATTGTTTTAATCACACTGAAGTGTTTTATTAAGTCCAAACCAAATTGTTTGTGTCATTTGTCAGTCTATATCACTTTTCTTGGTTCACCTTTTTTATTGCAGGTCAATTTCAAACTGGAAAGACATAATTTTAAAGCAAAATACCAAATATTTGGGTTTTGAATGCATCAAAGAGAAGTTGTCAGGATTTTGAAACCATTCTAGTTTTCCTCTTGACCTGAGCAGTTTTCAGGCAACCTCTGGGTTTATTTTTTTAAGCTGACTTAAAAAGCTTTATCCAAAGTTCTCAAGAGCTGCCCCCAGAACTTCTGCTTTGGCCAAGTGGTTAGCATCATTAAACTCCTTCATGTCTTCAAGAGTCATAGTGATCATAATCTCCATTTTTATCTTATCAGGGAATCAGTGTACAAGGTGTCTGCTGGGACAGCTAAATGGCCATCCTCCAAGTCTCAGGTAGTCCATACAGACAACTGCTGTGTTCAGAGGGGATAGCTATTTACTGGGGCTGTTGGAACATTCAGTTCCAGGTCTAATCCAAACTTCCTTGTGACCTGAAGCAGTTCACCTCACGGCCTTAGTTCCCACCTACGAAATGGTGCTAATGACCTTCTGCTTCCAGTGGGTGCTGTGGTGTAACTACTCACTGCTTACTGTGGTGAGGTGCTGCAGGGCTGCAGCGGAGATGCTGTGAGTCAGCAGATGACCTCTTGCCATTTCCCATGTTCCAATGTTCAATGGGCATTCGGGCTGTATGACCAGGTGATTAACTCATGCGAAAGAGGTGATACAACCGATACATTTAAAAGAGGAAATTATTTGCTGGGGTTGCCATTAAAGGCAGAATTTAACAACCAGAATACTCTACACGCCTAAAATATCAGTGTATATTTCCTTGCTGTTCTGGCAAATATAGCTACTGCTTGATAACTACCACTATATGTCATAACCCAATCAACTACATCCTTTTTTATTACTCGCAATAGCCATTTGATTGCTTGTGAAATCTACATTTACAAATTATTAAACATACCAGAACTCAGAAGACAGGATTTCCAATAATGTACATCTATCTGCTGCAGGACTGGATCCGCCAAGCCCTAAGGCATCAGAATGGATATAACTCTACCAGCAACAGGTTAGTCACTTGGAGAAGGTACTCCTGTTAAAACTAGGGATTAACTCTTCATCCTTGCAGAATTTGTAGATGTTAGACTGGAAAGGGCAGACAAGAGAAAAATGTACAGGGTCAGCCAATAAGTTTCCCATCTTTCCTCTCAGCACTGTAAGACAGTCACTCCTGTAACCTTTTTCCAAGCTCATGGTAAACACCCTCAGGAAGAAAGCTTCAGGGAGGGGTGAAACCTATGGCCTCGCCACCAGCATGTAAAATTGAGACCAGAATGCCAGCAGTAACGTTGCTAACTGCTCCCTTTCTCCAACACAGGAAGGATATTGCCAAGGTGACTATCTTCTACCAGCAGCTGAACTACCAGGCTGTGAATGAGTCTCCTTTACTCTCAGTAGGTTGCACTACATCAGCTCAAAACATCGTTACCTCTCATTAGGGTGTGCTGTGTGCGGTGGGAGGGAGGGTTATTTACAGCCCCCAAGATGGGATGGGATTATTCTTCTGAAGGAAGAGACTTGAAAATTTCACATTTCACACGGTCACACAAAACTACTCCCCAAATGGCCAGTAGCTAACTGACCTGCTGGCAACACGCAATGATTTCCTGTCCCCAGAGCCCTGCTGTGTGTGATAAACACAACCCTTCGATTCCTTCCACAGGAGAATCTGCTTCTGTCCAGCATGGGAAGCCAGTGGAGTCTCTGGTTTGGATCCTCAGTGCTGTCTGTAGTTGAAATGTTTGAACTGCTTATAGACACGCTCGTCTTGTCCCTCCTCTTCTGCTACCAAAGGTTCAGGGCCAAGAAGACACTGAAAGTAGCTCGCACTCCCACCATCCCCAGCGTGAGCTTGGCCCTAGAAAACTACCGAGTTGTGCAGGAAGAAGCTGGAAAAGGTGATGCTTCTGCTCATACTCACCCTTCTGGAGTGACCATTGCCACGGACACCAACCGTGACCTGCGTCTTCACCCGCTCTCCAGCAAGGTGGAAATGCCCGAGCTCTGCCCAGATGTGGTGCTCAATGGCTTTCGGTACACGAAGGACAGCTCTGTGGAAGGGGAGCGGAGCAGCTGAGGGTGGGTTTGTGTGCACAGAGAAGTGGGAAGCTTGAAAGGCCCCTGATGCTCAGGTGCTGTCAGAAGGGTTGCACACAGAAATGTTCTGGATCCATGATGTGTGAGCACCTAAACACCACGCTGCTGAGCTTGGCAATCCTCCTCCGGGTGTTACAAGCTCATTATTAAACCATCCGTGTGTCCTGGATTCAGGCACCGTGCGATGCCCTTTCCTTCCTAATGAGTGTCTGGGGAGGGGAGAACCCTTCTGCTCTCTGGCCCAGTTGTCGAGTCCTCATAAAAGCCTGCTCATGGCTTTTAAAGTTTAAGCCCTTGTGAGGAAATCAGCCCGTGGCTTCAGACAGGCCCGTCTACATTTCACAAACGTACTCCAGAGAAAAGCCAGCCTGGCTGTTAACGGAGGGATTCCCGAGGAAGCCGAGGAGCGTGTGCTCGAGTCAGCCTTGTCCTGAGGATGGCAGAGCGTGGACCGACGGGAGGTGGCTCTGGTTAGAGCTTTGCCTCCAAGACACCTCTCTGCCCTTAACCTACTGCTGGTGTGTTTTGAGGACAATGCACTGCTGCTGCTGCTGCTGAGATGCTTTTAGACTTCACCCAGATTATTTCAAATGAGAATCACTATCTTAGCGGGGAGAGTTTTTATGTCACAGACGAAGCATCTGATTTATTTAGAAGGTTAAAACAACGCTGCGTTTTTGTTGCAGTCCATTTATAAATAGAGGTGTTTTAATGTTAATATTTGACAGTAATTTATGTGTACATAAAATAACACGTTTATTTTTGATTATGATGATATTTGCACAGGCGCATCTTACTCTGTTACAATCTTGTTTATGACTTGCTGTAGAAAACAAGAGTTAACGAGCAATCAATGAGCTTTGTTTTATAACTTTTTTAAATAATAAAATGCTCTGAATACAGACTGTGACTGGGGGATTTAGTCTGACTTTGTTTTGCCTTCAACCAGTATTTGGGTTTGTTACCACCTAATTGGTGCCCTGGTCTAGTTGCCATGGTGGTGTCAGGGCAATGGTTGGACTCGATGAGCCCAGAGGGCTCTTCCAACCAGACTGATTCTGTGATTCTGTAATTGTTACTTCTCAGTGTTGGCTCTGGAAAAGGCTTTTTCAAACTAAATCGTGGGAAGAGCTTTGGTTCCAGGCCCGGAGGTGGGATCCTCAGAGCCTCGACCTGTCCATACGCATAAGCTTCGCGCTCAGAAGAAAGCCCCTCTCTGAACTCCCAGACTTGTTACCACTGGGACACCTGCTTGTGCCACCTTTAGTAGAATAAAATAATGGTTTCTAAGCTAGTGGAAGCATAAGTCATAGGTATCCAGTTTGAAGGTAGCTCAGAGCAACCTTCTCTGAGGGTGTGGGCTAATTTTCAGCTTAGGAGTTACCTCTTTATTACAGAACATTCCCGTAGCCTGCCGTCGTTGAGAAATCAGCCCTACAAATTCTTCATTAGGGTCATACCTCAGTGCCTGTGATATCATCACTGAAATATCTGCCCTATTTGGAGCTCCTTGTTACATCTGAGCTGTGCATTTCCAGTGCGAAGCCAAAACTGAGGCACAAATGGGAGTCGCTGTTATCCCCAGAATCACACAGCAATGCCATGGGAAGGTAAAAACCCCGAGTCCCAGCTCCCTGCTCCAGCTGCCAGGCTGTTGTTCTTCCCCGCTGGATGGAAAGCTTCTATGCTGGCTGTCCCTCTCTAGGAAATTAAAGCCAAGCAGCAGGAAATTTAATATATTAAACCTTCTCACACTAAAGTGCTTCACTGGCTTGTAAAGATCTAGAAGCAGAAAGAATGAGGAAATGTGTGTGAATTTAAACACAAAAATCCTGTCTTTATTCTCCGTTCATAGATCGGGTGAGATTGTTTTCACTCCCACCTTTTCAAACAAAATACATTTCTTCTGCCATAAGATATATTACATCTCAGCGTGTCACAGTTTATATATACCATACTGACAACGCACTTTATTGTGTCGTGGTGCCTATACCTGTATAGCCCACACATAACCTGTTATTATTTTTTGGTAACTGTGATGTACACTAATAAAAATGACAAAAAATAATACTGAAAGCCATGCCTTGCAGAAGAGTCCAACTCCCCTAACAGTGAGATGCACAACTGGCAGGAGGTGGGGAGGGCTGAGGGAAAGGTGCCGCAGGGACCAGCGTCCACTCAATGGTCAGGACCACTCCCCTGTCCTTCATCCTAGGGGCAGGCACTGTTGGGGTGTTTGGATACACCCAAGAAGGGGAGGTTTTCCCAGAAATAGCAACGAGAGCTGAAAGATCAGCTTAACCCATGTTAAACTGCGTTCAGGTACCGCAAGGCACAGGGCCTCAGCCTCCAGCCTGAATGCGTCCCTATGCTGGAGTTACCCTGGGAAGGTCTGTCACCTCCCCGCTCAGGGCACAGCAGGAGGCACCAGGGAAAGCCCAGGTTTCTTGGAGAATCATGTCTGAACAGAGGACACCTTCAGCGGCCGAGCCCAGCATGCCTGGTACACCCGCTTGGATGTTTGATGGAGCTGGGGCAGCTCAGGGCTTGAGCTCCCAGCAGAAGGTCCGGGCAGAGGCAGGGAGGGACGGGGCTATCTGCAGGAGTGGCTGAAATGCAGGCTCCTCCTGTTGAGCTTCTCAGGGTTGTTCGAAGCCATGTGAGAGAACTCCCGGAAGATGTCCAGGTAGGTGGCGTCTCCTGCAAAAACACACAGGAAGAGGCATTAGTCCCAATATTTTTTGCTTTTCCAAAGCCCAAGAGACAGTAGGGAGACTTAAGACTTGAAGGAGAGAGCTGGTGTGGAAGCAGAGTGCTCCGAAACACAACGGTCTGTCATTGTGCCACTTGTGCAGCAGCAGCTTCGTGCAGTTGGGAACACAGGGCTTGACATGGGTTTGGTGGAGACCGTGTCCAGCCAGGCACAGAGAGAAGGCAATTTACTCGTTGTCTGGCTTCTCTTCTGGCAGCCAGACTTTCCAGAGCTTGTTGTGGCAGGTACAACATCAGCCCACCCGTACTGGAACAAAACAACCCCCTGTTGAAGGGCACCATCAGATAATAACCATTCTCCACGACAGCTGGCTCAAGGCCCTGTTCAAACGACAAGCGAAGGCAAAGAGTTCAGGTGTCCCAGCGGTGGTTCTGTGATAGGATCTCCCTTGATGCAGGAATGGTTTCAGATTTATGCTGCAATTCTAGAGATAATTAGGCACCCGCATCCCGTTAATTACATCTCTGCTTGTACGTTTGCTGCTTCACGTTCTAGGGCAATTTTTGCTACGGACTGGGCTAGTGAGCTCATTTGTACCTGGTGAGGAATCCGCGTAGCCACAGGGGAAAAGATAAGGGAAAGCTCCCAGGTATTCACCTACACAGGTGCAGCTGCCTTTAGTCTTTCATACAGAGCTCCCGTGCCCTTTGACAGAAGACATGTCCTGGGGAGTCACCAAGAGGGCAGACCCACAGCTGCTATGGGTCTGCAACATTGTCTGTCAACATCGGTGCAGCTCTGAGGGAAGAGAAAAGCTCATACAAAAACCTGGTTCCATGAACCCAAGTCGATAGCAGGATCCAGTGTAACTTCACGTTGCCTCACAAATCTGGCTGGAGAGAATGGTCTGAGCATGTCCCGCTGGCTGGGGGCGGTCAGAGGAGCTTCCCCTCGCTCGCTCCTGCCCTGGAGGCATCTCCATGGTGTTCCTCCAGCTGCTCCTTTGATGGAAGCTCCCAGGACAGGTCCCTCTGCGAATGCGGTGTCCCCTTCCACCCCAGCTCATGGGTGAGCACACGGGGATGTCAGAATTGTCTCTTTTCAGTGTATGAAGAGTGTCCAGCACAAAAGTCTTGAGAAAAATAGTCTTCAGCATTATTCACATGCAGGTGGCAAAGGCTTGTACCAGGAGCGCTCTCATCAGGCAGGCTTTGGGCTGGATGTGTGGATTTTCAGGCACAGCAATGCTCAGGAGACGTACGGGTTTGTGCCTGCTGCAAAATCAGCTTGACCTACCTGTTAGCTTCTGGGCACAGTCCCTTGAGCCCCTCCTTAGCTGGTGGGACTCAGCCTGTTCCCACCACTCCCACCAGTGCTGCCCTGCGCATACAAACACACCCCGATGCTACAGCCACTTCTGCCCTGCCGCCTGCCAGCCCACCGTCCCCTCCCACCAGCGACAGACCCTCCGTGACCCACACCCACGCTGCCTTCCATCCTCCGTGGGCATCACCCCAGCTTCCCAGCACGGCCACCCGCTCCCCCGCCACCTGTTCCTCCCACCTTCCCTAAATAAAACATTATTATGGGAGAAGAACCGCCCCCCCCCTTATACATGAAATAGAGACCAGGCAGCATTTCTGTGAGGACCATAAGGACAGATCTCTCCTGGGTTTATTCAGGAGCCTGCTGTTGAGTTGTTCAGCATACCTGGCATCAACAAGCACCAAACTGGCTGAGTTCTGGTGTAGAGGACCAGGTAAGAGCCGCTGCTTCTCCTCTCTGATCCTGACTTAGTTTGCACACCAGTGGGACGGTGTCACAGAGAATTGCTATGACCTCCTGCCAGTAGCCTGTGCTGGTAAAATCGTGACTAGATCCCTGTTCAGCGAGCTCACTAATCCTCCTGCACACGGCTGAAATACTTGTTCTGGCACCACTCAGATAGAACTCCAGTTACAAGAATCCTCCTGTTGTAGAAAAGTATTAGTCCCAGATTTTTGAAGCTATTTAAGCATTTAATCCTCATTAACTAAAGAAAGAAAGAAAGAGTCTTTTGGAGATCTGGGTTTCTGTAATTGCATTTCAGTCTTCAGTGTGTTTATCCTCGTGAGGCTGGGTGGGACCAGAGTCTCTGTTTCAGACAGGAGATAGACAGGTAGTAAAATACAGGGATGGCAGCAGAGGTCAGTACCAGGGTGGGGAGCAAGCCATGCATCTCCCAAGCTCTCTGCTTATTAAATTTACTGTAAGACCATGCAGCTCTCCTGCCATAAATTTTGTTTTTCTGCATTTGTTTTCCATGCTAAGTACGACAGAAATCATGAGGCCAGGCCAGTCTTTCTTTTCTTCTTCTTTTATTTTTCTGCCACAGAGAAACCAAGGGGGGAAGGATTGCACTGGGATACGTGGGAAGGGGTGGTCCATGGGCAGAAGAGTGATATTTTCACTTAGTGCAAGGTCTCCTTTTACAGGACACCCATCAGCAGGCTCGTAACAGATCAAGCATTAACTGACTGAGGTACTCTGAAGAAACATAAACGGGTGGGCTGGGGGGGTGATCTGAGCCTGTCCCTCTACCCCAGCCTTCCTCCAGAGCACCCTGAAATCACATTATCACAGGACAGGGTCACAGAGAGCCAAACAAAAATGCAGCTTATTTATGGGGCATTCCAGTCCATTCATTGCCATAAAATTCAAGCTGTAGGAATGAGGAGAAGGAAAACAGGTTAAAAGGGGATGGTTTTCTAGATCCAGTTAATACAGGCAACAAGGCAAGAAACCCTACAAAAATAAATCAAGCCAAAGAAGGAGGAGGGAAGGAGTTTATCTAGATTTTTATTAACAGTGTTTCAAGAGACAATAGAAGAGAAGGGAGGGGGGAAAAGGCAGACACCACAGCAACGGTTTTAAAATTGTACAAAGATAACATACAGAATATCTGGTTCCATAGTTACAGTCAGCACAGGCTGTGTAGGGAAAGGGGGGATTAAAAAACGTGTTACAAAGTTGCAGTGAAAGCAGGCGAGTGAAGGAGGTTAATAGGTTATAGCGTATTTACAGCAAGGGTCGGCCCCCGGGTCCGCAGCCCAGCTGTGCCGTGGGTGACGGAGCCGGGTTCATCAGCCACGCTGAGCTAATAAAGAACCTTCTCCGTGTTTGGAGGGGAAGGTACGGGAGCCCCAGCCAGGAAGGGGCTGGCTGGGCTCTCTCATCTCAAGGGCTTCCAGCCTGTGTCACCCTACAGCAAGGAAGGCTGACGCTGTGTCTGGTTCAGCAGCCACAGGTCTGGCGTAGAGGGCTCCCAGGATGAGGAACCCGCCCCAACATCCACGTGCTGCTGGAGGGACACGATGGATGGAAGTCAACTGAGACAGGTCTACAGAGCCACTGCCAACCTGAGGGTGAGCACCCAGCCACTGCCCCTGTGTCACCTATCGGAGCACGAGGACGTAGAGGCTGAACGTGCTCCTTCACGGCCCTCACTGCGAGGGAGGTGCTGAGATGGGGTTGTGGAGCCAATGCTCCTCCTTCAGCTCGCCTCTCCAGCCATCTATGCTGCTGCACTAGACACACACGTGGTCCTCCTCATGCCTTGGAAACTATCTTGGCTACTACCCCTGCCTCTATCCCTCATTCCCTCCCCCTATCTATTCAGCTGCCCTGTCCTCCCACTAACCCCGTGCTGGGTACACAGCTCAGAAGAGACATAGCCCAGCCCAAACTCCCTACAAGGCTGAGGAACCAGCAGGCAGACTGATACCAATCCCATTCCTATGGACACAGCACTCTATATATTTGGGAATCTCAAAAAAATCTTGTTCCACTCTCCCTTCTCCTGCTCAGTCCCCCCCTTCCCCACACCCCCTTCTCCATGTAACAGCACCCCCCACTCGCACACCCAGGCGCACTCACACAGACATTTGTCATCAGCTCACCCACGGTTTAATATCACATTTTCATCCCGTTTTGTCTTTGGTTGAAAGCAATAATGCCCGGGCAGAGAGGAGAGAGAAGCGGGTTCAGGGACAGTCGAGCAGCACAGGAACAACACAGGAGCTCAGCAGTGGGCAACACCTGCGTTGTGGCCACTGGACAAGAAGTTAATCAGTGCATTTCTTTAGGAGGTTCTGGTTTTCTCTTGCATAAATAATGGCCATTGTTGCTGGTCTGAGATGTTACTGATCTATTTTATGCTGATCACAGTCTCAGCTTGTCAAATCTTTTCCTTTAAAGACATAAACTCCTCCAATTCCATGTTTTTCCTCTAGACTGCTCAAAGAAATTTCACATGGCAGAGACCATCTCAGAGCTAACAATATTAAAATAACCTGAGGATTCCCTGGATGACACGTGGAGAGGGAACACACAGGGAATCATTTCAACTTGCCAGCAACCTGAACTCATCCTGTTTGGAATCAGAGACATATGGCAGACCCCAAAGATCCAAACCTAGACTGCCTGTCCAGGCACTTGGGTATAGGGTTTGGGTTGAGGACAGGTATATAAATATTCACCCAGATCTCAAGAACTCAAAAGATGGCAGAATCCTGAGGAGATGGTTCAGGTCTGTTTGTGTTTGGGCAATGCCTGGCATGTTGCTTTCTAGACAAAGGCAAATCTCCTCCTGTTAACTGTGGTTGCAACCAAGTTACTGTCATATAGATAAACATACGCACTCTTTGAAGAGAAAGGAAGAATGAAAACAGGAGTTTTGGCATTAGATATTTCAAACAAGATTGTACAACACAAATACGGCTGTATTTGAAGAAGGAAAAAAGGAAAATGTTCAATATTTACTCTTTCCTGGAGCCTGGTTGGCCATTTACTTCGCTGAAAACAAACTTCCCCACTCTCCCCTCCCAACTTCTAAGCACACACGCACACACATATACACCCCAATCAAAAAAAATATCAAATAAACACAGAAAACACTGAGAAGTGCCTCCTTAGCATTTTTTTTTTTCCTGGAGAACCTTTTTGTTTTAGAAACTGCAGGATGTACTCAAGTGTTTGATTATATTTCAAACTAGAGGCATGTAATGCCTCATGAGCTGTATAATGAAAATGGAAGAGAAGAGGGGGGGGAAAGGGAAGTTGTGGGGGGAAAAAAGGCAGGTTTTGAAAAATATTCCCTAACAATGCTACAAAAAAAAATCCTGACATTAAATACAGACAAACTGTATTGAATAAAAATTGCACTAGTCCTCTGGGCACATCAATAATAAATTAAATACTTAACAATTTCACTGATTAAAAAAAGACAGAACAAAAATCCATAACAAAAGAACATAAAACCCCCCAATACTGTATGTAGGAAAAGTGCACAAAGTTGCTTTATACATTGAATCTAAATAAAGTACCAATACATGTTAAATAGATAAATTGTCTTGCAAGACACCGCTTTTCGCATCAGTATTTACATCAGCTTTAACTTCATGTACTCCAGCAGTGAGTCTGAGCTCCAACGGACCTAATGTACAGGGTTTTTGTCTTGTTCTCATGAGCCACTAACGCCGACCGTGAAATAAAACGACCCGCCGTGGAAGCCACGTCTCCAGTCCTCCCTGGCTCACAGAAAGGATCAGGCCTGTTTCTAACTTCTTATAAAAAGCTGGAAAACCAATCGGGGCGTTTTAAGTTGCTGTACATGTAAAAAACATCGCTAGACAATGACCACGCTGAAATTCATTCCCAGAGTAGGACCATGGCAGCGGTGAAACATCTATTTCCCTTTCAAGCTGTCTGAAGTACCCTGAAAGATGCCAGCTTTGATTCAGTGTGGCCTTTTTCTAGGAAAGGGCCCGACCTGAGGGGACACCAGCGCTGACAAACATCAGAACTGATGCAGATCAGTATAAAACGGGATAGGATTATCAGAGAATTCATTGCAGAGAACCCCTCCGCTCCTAACCCAGGAAGCGGAGCGAGGTCTTGCTTGGATATTGGTTCCTGTACCAAGTGCTGATCTGGATGCCACCGGGTGGTCTGACCACAAGCACCGCACGGTCCCGCTGAAGGGCTCTGCTGGACCACCAGCAGGCTCAGCACCACAGCTCATGTCACTGGACAACAGCAGCCAACGCCGTCCGAGCTCCACACCGAGCAGTGGGGTCTGCAGGGCATCTCACACTGTTGTAAGACTACAGATTTGCTCCTGACCCCACTCAGACTGATAGTAACGCTACCACCAGTCGCAAAGTGGGCTCAACCGACAAGGAAGGGGTGTCAAATGGGGCAGTGAGACACAAGTGAAGGCACCACCCTGCTCAGTGAGGAAGCCCATTGAAATGGAGAGTGACTTTTACCAGGAAGAAGAGAAAGTCCAATGCAAAGGACTGAAAGATGAAGCTCCATGAGAATGGGAAGTGGTAACCTTCTGTAATCCTGCAGGAGAAGCGCCGAGCGGGCAGTGATGCTGGCTACACCTTCACGTGGGTATCCAGAAGAGGTATTTCACCCAGGGCATGTTAAACACAAACTGAAGGAGACCACGTAGCAGCACCAGCTATGCACAACGCACACCCGCCTGCCTTTGGGGTCACTGTGTGTGTACACTGGAGTCAGCCCCCTTCTTTCAGTGATGGCTCCAGAGTCACACGTGGTGGCTACAATCAGCACACAGTCCCTACTCACACAGCAATTGTCCTCTGAACTAAGGATTTACACGTCCTGGCATTCCTCTGAGACCAAACTGCAGCGATGGTGGCATTCTGTGCCACTGCTTCATCCCACCTGCAGTTCTGAATGTCTCCTGAGGGTGCCACGGCTGAACAGAACATGAATCAAGTGATCTGTCCTCTGCCAACCTCAGGGCAGCTTCTACTCAGAGAAGGGTTCAGAGGGGGTATTGCCTGGTTAAAGACAGAACAGTTTCAGACCAGGCATTGAACAGCTAAGAAGGGAGAATGCAAATCTGCACGGTGCCCTCCCCCTCCAGCCCACCAGCACGCTGGAGATCTGCAGGTTCACGCAAGCCAGGAGTTACCCAGCCCAGGTTCAGCAGCAGCAGCTGGGACAGAGAGAGTGGGGTGATGGAGAAAATGCCGTGCAAGGCATTGCCAATGATAAACAGGCTGATGGGGCCGAGCTCATCATTTTTATTTTCCAAGATTGGTGGAAGGAGATTATTTAGGGAAGCACAAAAGGCCCTGGGGCCAGATTTTGCACTGCCCTTGATCTGCAGCAGCTTCAGCACAGTCTCTAGGACCATTCCAGATTCACAACAGACAACTGGGACTGAGATCAGAGCTCAGCACTCGGTACTGTGCATCCCAAAGCTCCGAAGGGAACAGGAATGAGAAAGCTACAGGACAAAGATGGGCTTCAAGACCCAGATCGCACAGACAGAAAACTGTGGTCTGGCTGCAGCAAAATCTGGGACAGCACTTTCCTAAGGGAGCAGGGACCCTCCCTTGAACTGAGAGGACACCCCACTAGAGTCTAAGTGGGGTTTATTGTTCCACTTTTAGATGTGTGGGTGGACATCAAGTGCTGTTGGTCCAGTCTCAGCGCAGTACCTTGAGGGAAGAGCTGGATCACTGTTGCTTCAGTATCTGAGGATGCAATTACGGTAATAGAAACAAACCTGCAAAGGTTTAATCCACTAAGGGCTGCAGCAGGACAGCAGCCAGTATAGCAAAAAAAGTAAAGAAGTCAAATATTGGATGAAAAATAATATTGTGTATCACTGCTGATGTAATGCAGGAGGATGGGGAACTCTGCCTGGCATTCTTGCCTTCCTTGCGAGATCTTGACCCCCCTGAGACCCCAGCACCATCCATAAGGCACTACGGCCCAACCCCAGAGCCAGCAGCCTAGATGCCCAGGCAATACCAGGTGGGGACTGCCACCCCCAAGTCCTGAAAAACTCTGCCAGCTGCAGCTGAGGGCATTCTGAAGGGGCTCTGACAGAAGCACATCTCAGTCTGGCATCCAAACTCCCAGCCAGAGGATAATCTGCCAGTGGTACGTGTGCTCTGTGAGCCCTCCTGAGACAGGGTGACATGGCTCCAGCATCTCTGCAGAGCTACTGCAGCACAACCCCATAGCACAGACCATAAACACAGCAACAAAGTGCTCCAAGTAGAAACACGTTCCCCCACTCTAGTAAAGAATAATACAAGAAAAAGGAAAGAAACAAAAAGAAGAAGATTCTACTGGTCATTGGAATTGGGGGAATGAAAAAGCCCCTGGGCCAGCTGCTGAGGTGCCCTACTCACACGCTTCAGCACGCGGGGGGAGAGCGCAGAGGGATGCACATGTAGGTAGGAGTCTCCTTCACAGAGATGCTAAGTCAGAAATCTGAAGTGACCAGGAAACAAACCGAACCAAAGTCAAATTGCACCATGCAGCCAGCAATGTGGGCAGTGGGAGCTGGATGTGGCTTTTCTTCCCTGACACAAAGCCCATCGCCAGCGACAAGCTTCTCCCAGCCTCAAAAAATCAGCACTGCTGCTTCCGTAACACTGTGAAGCACTGCGCTTCCTTCGGCCCAGGAAGCAGGCGAGCTATGGCTTTGACTAGCTAACCACCAGGGGCAAAGAGAGGGGAGTGGGGCTGGTATAGTCCTGAGAGCAATTAAGGCGAGGAGCCATCGCTCTCAATCCTACCCCTCCTGTTGTGCCTTCTGGAGCAAAATATCTCTGCCCCACAAAACAACCTGTTCCTGACTTAGAGGTCATCCTTTAGTGTTCTCAGCTGGCCCCAGCAGCTCCCAGATGCCGCAGCAGTCCCATGAGAGAGCAGGCTGCTGGTCACGCTGCCAGGACACACGGCTCCACATCAGAATCCCTTTTCAAACAAACTGTTCAGACAAGAACTCAGTGCATGGTAACAACACCGAAGCAGAGACAGGTTCATCTGATCGTATTGTTGGTGGCTTTCTTCTGGTGATACAGGGTTTCCTTTTCTTCTCTTTCCTTTTTTTTTTTTCTTTTTTAATGCTAAACTCATCTCCCATACTCTTCACACACTCAAGTCCACACGCCATGGTCTGTGGTTATGCCCTAGGAGTCTCCTACACAAAATCAACCATCCAGTAGTCAAGCATGAGAACTTAATGCTAACAGGAAAG
Source organism: Nyctibius grandis (assembly GCF_013368605.1). NCBI lineage: Eukaryota > Metazoa > Chordata > Aves > Nyctibiiformes > Nyctibiidae > Nyctibius > Nyctibius grandis. Next base: position 6,091,003 of record NC_090674.1, read on the forward strand.
ACCCCTTTTCCTTCCTGTGTGCATCTCAACCTCTATGTGCAGGCATCAAAAACAGACCAATCTGCAAGAAACACCAATATACCAAGGATGGGGCTTCTCAGCGCTTCTAGAAATTCAGCCCAACTTCAAGACAGCAAAGAGGAGGCGGGAGAGTTGTCATTAACACTCATCTATATTAAGGCTGATGAACTCCTGTATACACTTCCTGTACTGCAGCTCAGTAGGGCTGTTGCTGGGATATTGACCTGGTTGTCCAAAGGGGCCCTCTGCTTCTCGCATCTCCTCGTTCATCCGAGCCAGACGCAGCCTAGAGTGAAACAGAGAAAGCACAAGGGAGGGAGGTTGGGTTATTCCTTCCCTGATGGCTATTCACAGGGATGTTCTTGTGTACAGGCACTGGGAAGTCCTGGCTGCACTTACAAGGTCACTATGTCTGCGTTGGCTGCCTGGACAGCAATGCTGAGCGGGTCCTGCCCGTCGCCATCCACCGCGTGCTGATTTGCCCCTCGCTTGAGGAATAAGCAGACCTGGCTGCAGAAGGGAAAGAAGAGACCATCAGAGCAGAAATTCCAGCTCCTCCCCACCACACTGGAGTGGGCAGAGGGCACTGTCCTGCCACAGACAGACACAGCTTCACTTCTATTGATCTAAATCAGGAAACACTGGAGAAAGGAATGGGTACACAGGAGCCCAATTACCCCCCGTCCATCAGCATGGGGGCAATTATCCTTAAGACAATCAAGTTGTTGATGTGATATAAAAAGGCATGTTTTGCAAATAACCAATTCACCCAAACCCAGCTCCCTTCCCACCTCACCCCTGACTCAGTGTTAACGCTGATTCTCAGTCCCTGATGAAGCACGTCAGAGCACCGTGCAAAGAACTCACCCAGTATGGCCCAGGTACGTGGCATGGTGCAAGGGAGCCCGGCCCCGGCTGTCTCTTTGGTTCACATCTGCCCCGTTCTGCAGCAGGAATTCACAGGCTATCAAGGAGCCCTGGCAAGGGAAAGGGGAATTTCTAAATAAATTCAGCCAGCAGTACTGAGAGGACACACGAGCATGTACCAGGCTGTAAGCTGCCCGTTGTCAGTGCACTCTGAACTAGAGTCAAGACCTCACGTTCCCAAATGTGGCCTCCCAGCCACCAGCACAACGTACCCCCATCACAGCTTGAATCAGAGGAGTTTTGCTTTCATCTTCATCATTCACCCAGTTGATCTCAGCACCGTGCGCCAGCGCTTCTGCCATGAGAGGCAGGTTTCGGGCTTGTGCTGCCTTGTAGATCAACAAGCCAGGGTGCAGCTCCCTCAGGTCCTCCAGATCTGATGCTTCCTGTTCAATCTCTGCTTCGCCGCTTGACTCCTCTGACACTTCGCACTCTACGAGGCAGAAAAGGATGGAGAGAGATGACCCAAAAGCTTCGCATTTCCCATTTCTTATGTTCCTTGTTGTTCTTGGCACCAGTCCTGACCATCCGTGCTGCCTCCCCACGCTTCCATCAACAGCCTGTGACACCCACCTTCCTCCGTCACGCTGTCCACCACAGAGCCAAACACCAGGATATCAGAGCTGCCATCCGTGCTTCCTCCAAGCCCACTGTCACTGCTCAGACCTGCAGGGCCAACAGAAGACAAACCAAGCCCATTTTAATACACAGGCAGGCCAGTACCAGGCACAGCTGAGACCACAGGGGAAAAGGGCTGCGCAGAACGTCACACACACATCGCACCGGGCGCTGCTGGCAGGGGAGAGGGGGACTGCTATCCCATTTAGCCCCGCTCAATAAAACTGCCCAAGGAAAAACTGCAAAGCCTTATGGTGTCCATGTCCCCACGCTGCCCTTCATGCAGGGATGCTCCAACATTGCCACGGCACTTTGGACTGCTGAGGACAGCCCTTGCTGCAATCCGTGAGGGACACCGTGACGTCGACTGGAGCAGAGCAGCAGCAGAGACAGCTTTGCAGCAGGTTATGCAGTGTCACTAGCAAATGAAGACACCCCTCTGCTTTTACCACTAATAATCTCAGTTTCCACGCTATCCATGCTCTCCCCAGAGCTCTTCAGTTGTCACTGGGGCACCTGCCAATGCATCGCTCTTGTGACAGATTATTGACCACGACTGGGCCAAATAATATCAACAGTGTGTATCTCAAGCCAGATTTTTAAAGCATTGTCCATTGGCTCATTCACCTTCACGGACATCCCTGCCCTTTCCCCACAGTGCTTCCCACCTTCCCTGGGAGCTGGTGGATGTTACAAGACAGCTGACTGCATACAAGAAATGGAGTCAGGAAGAAGTGAAGCAACTTGCCCAAGGACACACAGTGTGTCAGTGGCAGAGCAACTTTGTACCTTTTCCAGCTTGCACTCAAAAGCTGTCCAGAAAATGACACAAGAATTGCCCCTGTGGGAACAGGGATCGCCCATCACCTTTGTCCCGAGAGTGCCCAGCCCCCTTGGGACCTCTGGCTGGACTCAGCTTCTTGCTGCTTTTAACTTCCCCGATGACTGTAAGGGCTGGGAGTGTCTGTCCTCCCAGAACTCAAGAGTTTAAGTCCTCATGATCAACCCCAAGACCTACACTCAAACCACTGCAGTTAGAAAGAAAAACAAGCCAGCTTGGAGCTGATAAAATGTTTCTAAAATATGAGTAGTCTTTGCAGAGTAATAGCAGGAAAGCTGGCAAGAACTAAAGATCTGAGCCTTGAAAACCGTGGCAGAACAAGACACCTTAACCTTGAAGGCTCTCTGTTGACATCTTCAGAGCAGCTATAGCTAGGTGCCAGACAGACAGTCTCTAAATCAGCGGTCCTGAAATCATGGTTCGCAAGTAATCCTTCAGCACTGTTCACCAGCCAAAGGAGAGAACGAAGCTACAACAGGAAAGGTTTAAAGTGGCACATACACGAATTTTATTTGGATTTGCTGTCAGAAAAAGCACTGCTGGTTTTTGTAGAAAGCAAACGTGCTGCTTGGTGAGACTGTGCTCCCTGTGGCAGCACAAGTGAAGAGAGACTCCAGAGAGGCCACGTGACACCACTCTAGATCTACATCAAAGCAAGAACGGAAGATCAGGCTCATATCACATGAATATTAATACACCAAATTCCCAGTTCTGTTCCCACTGAATCAGCGACAAGATTCCTGTTTTCTTCTACAGGAGCAAGATAAGGCTGTTGAGCTACTCTGAAGTCCTGCATCTCCCAAGTATTGTTTCTGTTGACTAATAATGCTGAACTTGAAACTGGAACAGCCCTTGAGGCACTGATTCAGACAAGCACTAAAGCACCTTGTTCACTGATTTCAAGAGATAACATGTACTTGTAGGAAAGCCTGTGATTTTCTGCTGTGCTGACTCAAGACCTTAAATATTTCTCACCTGAGTGTGATACCGGACCACACGACTACCTGGGACAGATGTGGGGCTTTTGAAGTAATACTTCTTACTTCCTATTTGCCATGAGATCCCACCTGTACAGGACTGGATCCTTTAGCTCATCTGAGGGACAGTTGTTCCTTTAAGATGTAGTAACTCTACTAACTGGAAACCCTTTGCCTTTTGAAAGCCTGCCAGCCTGTCCTTCCCACAAGGGACTGGTAATGTGTGGGTTGCAATCATTTGGCTGAAAGAAAATACAATAACTGCCTCTTGGTTTGGAACAAGTAAAATTTGGGTGTCTCTTTTGCTGCTAGCTGCCAGAGCGTCACCTTACCTCCGTCCAGGAGGAACGGCGTACCGCTCCCACCGGGACCAATGCCACTGCCACTCCATGGGCCACCTGTTAGCGGATGCTGCATAGAGATGTGGCTGGCACCTAGAGGAAGGTGGACGGAATATGAGGGGAGTTCATCGTCACAAACACAAAAAAGAAAAATTGTCCGCAGTAAGACTTGCTAAAAAAAGGAGAAAAATTAAAAGCCAAAACTAAAACCAGAGAAAAGCCAATGGAATGCATAGTCTGGGAGTAAAAGATGTTGGGAAAAAAAATCCCATCCACCAGAATGCAAACACCAGGGACTAACTGGATAGGATATTAAAATAGTAAGTGCAATAAAAGAGCAATGGGCTGGAGTTTGTGCAACTAACTCCCCATCACTCTTCTGAAATATTCACCCTCTCTCCAGTGAGGCCGTTACCCTTGCCTTAGGCCTGGTGCAATGCACATGCCCTGGAAGAGCTGGGAGGTAAAGCGTGCCAGGAGCAGAGACACTTTCTTTGTACTTACTGCGCGGGCCGGAGCCAGCCCCAGTGTCAAAGTAGGAGAAGAGAGAGTCCAGCTCATCAGGGCAGAAGAGGGAATCTCGACGGAACTTCCTCTCCAGCGTAGCTGCTGTTTTACACAGAGAGATTTGAAATACTTAGTTAATAACATGCAAATGAACAAATGAGAGACAATTCTACAGCTGTATTTACACAGCCTGAGCTTGCATGTCCAATGCACCCCAGATGTGCCCAGTGCCACACTCATGTCCACATACACCATCAAAATACAAGAGACCTGACTATGTTCTGCAGTGTATCACTACCTAAATCATCCCAGAGCATTCTGAGCAGCCAGAACCCTTAATAAACAGACCAAGCAGGTAAAAATAAAAGGATTTGAAACTTAATAAAAAGCAGGAAGCTGGAATACAAAAGAAAATGCACAAAGCAAGCTTAGAAGTTGCTGGATCCCCTAGTATAGGGTTCCTTTAGCCACAAGAACCTCCTTAAACAGATGGAAGATGTTAGCAAGTGGCTCTAAAGACCTGTGTCAACACAAATTGTGCAACAGCATTTTTGCTTATACCTCTGGCAGGTCCTAGAGGAAGCCAGGGCCACACGTTATGAGGGCAGTTGTGTACACACCTACAAAGAGTGGTGAGCTCTATGGGGTGAGGGGGGTTCCCACCTGATGACAGCATGGCTGAGGATGCATTGCCTGCTTCATGGCGGTACTTTCTACGAGCTGTGGGTGCTTTCGTGGCGCTGTTGTGTCTCTGGCACTTCTTCACACACCAGCGTCGAGGTTTCCGCTCATTCTCTGTGAGAGTCTCCCCATTTGGCACCTTCTTCAGGAATTTCTTCTCCACGTACTTCACCTTGATCCAGGCTTCCTTGTCCTGTCTGAGAGGAGAACAGCGTAAAGCTGCACACAGGGTCACATGAATCACCTAAAGCAAACAGCCACAAGGAGATGAAGCTGCTCTGGGGCATTTTATCCACCTGGCTTTGAGTCCTAAAAATCACTGAGGCCGGTATTAAGAAGGGAGAGTTCCTCAAACCTAAACATACCTCCAATTTCACAGCAAAACTAAGTGCAGTGCGCAGCTGAGAGTGGAATGAGATGTTCAGCCCTAGGCAACACCACATGCTTCAGTCACATGTATTTGTAAGGTCTCAGAGAAGGTGTAAACCCAGCAAGCCCTGGTTCCCAAGCACGTTTCACCAGGTTCTTGGCTGGTAACGCCTCACTGACCTTTCTGAGAGTCCAGCTCAGGCTAGTTACAGAGGGAGGGGGCTGAGATAGGTGTACCTGAGGTTGTCTGGGCCCTCAGTGAAGGGCCAGTCACACTCTTAACCTGACTTTCCAGACAGCTTAGGGTCCTGGGTTTGCTGTGTGGATGGAGAGCCTTCCACAGGACCGAGAGGACCAGTGTGTGCGCTCAGACTCACCTGGAGCTCCCTGCTGTTGGTTTCTTAAGCCCCAACTCTTCACACTGTGCCTCATAAATCTGATTCATGGTACTGTTCCCCAGCTCACACATCAGCTGCAATACAAGAAGGAATGAATGAAACCCTCAGCTGAGGAGCTACCTTCCCTCTAGTCTAGCCTGCCGCCAAGTAAGACTCCCTCCACATCCACCATTTGTCTATCTCTTGCCATTAAAAGCCAACACTCACTTTCAGTAACTCTGGCTCCCAGGAGTCCAGTGTGAGAGATCGGACTTTGGAGAAGTGAACACCCAAACTCCTATTTATCCAAAAGAAGAAAACTGAAATGGTTACATGCCCCAAAACAGAACTGCTCATGCATGAGAAGACTAACAACATCAATCCAGTTCTTACGTATTTATCTATACAGACGTAGTTATAGCAGAGAGGTTTATGCACATGCATATCTAGATGTATCTGCACACACAGGTAGTGCAGAAAGCAATTACTTTTGAGTCTATCTGTACAAACATTATAGTCAGTTGTAATTCAGGCTCCACCATTTTTTCCAGGAGCTTGCAATCCATCCCTGGCTGGCAGCACAGAGCACACACACATATATTACCTGTGGATACCAGAGCACTCAATGCACAGCAGAATGCCCAGGTTGATACTGGCCCAGCGAGGGTCTGGCTGACCACAGTCACAGCACTGGTCATTCCCAGGGATGCTCTGCACTCTCTGCAAGATGGTCTCTCCTTTCACACTGCGCTCCCGGGAGTCAGTAGCAGAATCAATGCTGCTGGTTGATGGGGAAGCAGTCCGGTCCAGCCTCTGCAGGGAAAAAAGGGTTCTAGGGTTCTGCAAAGCACTGTGGAACGAACCAGAGCTTTGCACAGCAGAGGGATTGACAGGAAGCATTATCAGAGAAGAATAAACTAGGGCTAGTCCAAGAAGGGAATGGGTAGAGCCTCATTAACGTCTATTATTGCCACAAGACACAGCACAGGACTCATGACCCCCTCACTCACTTCAATATAGTAGCTGTCAGGACTCTCCCGGTAGGCAGAAGCAATGCTAGCTTGAACAGCCTGAATCCAGGCCTGACGCAGCTTCTCCGAGTCAGCCTGCAGCATGCAGCTCCTGTGAGGGAAGGAAATGAGTTGGAAAGAGCAAAAGAGTGCACGTTTTGGTCAAAATTGTTTCACTTCACCCTCAGCATAGCCATTCCAATGGGGGCAGCACCTCGATTTGACAGGCAAAGGGACAAAAATTAATCCTACAAGCTTGCACTGTCAGAGGTGCTCCCTCTTCAAAAGCTGCAGGCAGGTCTGCCAGCTATTCTGACAAGCTGACCCTTGCCAGTGTCACCATCTATATGCACATCAGGTACGTGTGGCCTAGATCTGGCTTATGCTGATGTCTGACAAACTTCACAGGGACTCTGGAGCACAGGCAACGGTATCTCCCAGTCAACATTTAATAGCCCAGGGCAGCATCTGCTCAGTAATCTCTTGCAGTTCCATGCACAGCCCAGCTACCGTGAGGATGGCCTAGGGAAGCCACCAAACTTACTTGGCAGGTGAGACAACCTCAAAGCAAAACCTCCTCTCTATGTCTTCACATGGCTTGACAGTACAGAGACGCAGGTCTTCCACCACCACCGTGAGGGCATCCTGAAAGGGTGAGAACAGGCAGCTTTGTTGGCTCCCTGAAGCTGTGTCATAACCAGACCCCTCAGAAAACTCCTCCCAAACCCTGCTGGTCAGCATAGGCTGAGCCCAGGACGAGCAGAGCCAGCCCACAGCCGGCTAACTCCAGGGCAATAGGAAGGGGTCATACAGAACCAGAGCATGGGACAACATGCACACGAAGTGGCAGGCTTACTGGGGACTTCACCAGCTTCCTCTGCTGAACAGGAATATTTAGATCACCACAAACACCATCTGCTGCCACTTAGTTCTCAGTACGGTCTAACTTTAGAGCACAACAATGCTTGGGTTTGCCATCCCTCTGATCCAATTCCCCTCCCCACTCCTTCCACCCCAATTCCCCTCCCATGGTGTGGAAGACCCCAGCAAAGCAGGATACCAAAGAAGCTGGCTAATCTGCCAGTGTCATCAACTCTCACTGACCTTTAGCTTTTTCTGGTACACCAGCTGACTGTTCTGTATGGAGAACCACCTCCTGAGGGCAGACAGACAGACAGACATCAGAATGAGTGAACAGCAGCAGTTTGTTCTGCAGCACAGCAGGATCTCTCTGCATTTAGAGTGTAATCTATTCCACCAAGCTGGAAAGCAATGCCATAAGAAAAGCTCACACTTCTCCAGTGCCCTCCCTCAGAGAACAGGATTTACAGCCTTAGGGGATGAGCCCTGGCACTGAGGTGCTGTGATGGCAAGCCAGAAATTCCTTGACATCATGAAGAAACTTCCAGGTGGGAAAAAGAAAAAGCCATCTCAGAAAACCCTGCTAACTGGCAGCTCTACAAACAGGGCTGGAGGAAAATAATACAACTGACTTGCACACCTTGCTGTTTATATAGGCTGTGCTACCCACCAGGCTGATTCCTCTGTACCCCCAACAGCCTATGGGAGGCCAAACAATGCCAAAGCTCCCGTTTCCTATGGCTAGAGGACCGAGGCTGTACTTTGCTTCGGAAGCACCAAGCAGGAAATCTTAAAAGGTTGATAAAAATTCAGCTAAGATACCTTCCCCAGTGCTTGTGAGCACTGAAATCAAGCACCGTGACGCAGTTTGTTGTAGCTGCTGTTGTGGTTTCTGGTTCCTCCAAGTGCGAACTTAGTACTTACCTGTCAGGGGACCAGAAAGCCTGAGGGCTAACAGAATTATAATAATTTGCCTTGAATCTCCTTAGTACTAGAGGAAGCTTCAGAGAGAAGGAATCACTCTAACCAATTCAGAGATCTCTAATAATTTCACATCTTTTTTCCACGCAAATACAGGCAGTTTCTGTGCATACAACAGACTGTTCACTGAACCATTTAGTGTTTATTTATTCCAAAGTCTAACAGCAGCACATTTCAGCCTTGCTGTGGTGTATACTTTGAATGTATCCCATCTCCAAATAAATTGATATTGTATCATCTTAATATTGTATCATTTCCCTGTTATGTGAGAGGAGGAAATGTAGCTCAAACAGGCATTGATCTCACACATTAGAAACTCACTGGAGGGGTTTGAATCCTTTTGCACAACCATGTATGAAGCCCATTGACTATTCTCAAGGGAAACTAAACACACAAATGTCGAGCAAGGCTAGAACATGAAACCTTTGCTTCCACTTCCCTAAGGTCTCTGGCAGCTGTGGACACCCCTGACTAGTGCAGGAGACACATGAGCCTGGCATTCCCAGCAACCTATCAGCTGAAATACTTATAAATTATTAAGAGCAGGGTCAGTGCACAGAAAGCCATTTCTCAGCTCCCAGCAGCACAGCTCATATTTCCACTCTCACATATCTCCCTGTCCCAGAATAGACAGGTTTGATGCTCATGGCATGTCCTGCTGTGTTTGGTATTTCTCTTAATTGTTATGAATTTACAGCTTTCCTAACAGTTGCTAAGATCTCACTAAGAGTGAAGTGTGTTCCTATGCAGGCAGTATTAGCTGTGTTCAGAGTCTTATCAAGTGGAATATGAGTTATTACTCACCGATTCCATGTTTTGAAAGCATTGCTAGCTCTCTTGAAGAGGTAGCCTTCCATCACCACTCCATTCGGGGCATCAACATTAAACTCCACCTTCGAGTCATCGTAGGAGAAGTCCTGCAAATAGAAAGAGACTGAGACTCTAACACAACTGCACTCTCCAGGACCAAGATGGAGATGAGACTAATCAAAACATTAAGAGAAAAAAAATCTATGTCAAAATCCTGAGGTTCAGGCAGAGCTGTCTGCCACAGCACATCCCTACACCTTAGTGGGCTGCAGCCATGAATAGCAGTCATGAATTATCCTCATCCCAGTAAGCTTATCTGTACCTATTGTTTGCAGGAAAGTACTATACCTGATATATTTCTCCCCTCTGGTAGCTGATAAGGAGAAAGGCAGGTAGCTTATCATCATGAGGGCTAAAAATTCCCAATATTTGGGGCAGTCTGCAATGGGAAATAAAGCAATAGAGGTGTTTTTCACTGTCCAAGTGAGTTAGCAATGCTGCTGCCACCTCTCTGTTCTACAAGGGGCCAGGAACAGAACAAACCCCAGCCTGTTCACACGAGGAAAACAGGCACAATGATTTCTAGAGGGGAGGACTTATCAATTCCACTTTCATTAGCTGTTATCACATGCCATCTCCAATCTGCGCTCACTCAATTCTCTCTGCTATGCTACAAGTCAGAGCGGATTTGTCAGGTTTGGCATTGATTCATCAGATAGATCTCATGGATTCTGACAGCTGGTGAGCAAGACACAGAGCAGAGAGCGCAGCAGCTGCTCTCACAGCACAGGGGATCCCCCTCCCTGGGCACTGGTCTGCCTCTTTCCCAAGAGAAACCAGGTCAGGAGCCCGCAGTGACTTACCCCTCTAACCTGGGGAACTAAGGCACGTCGTCTCTTCGCACGCTGATTCTGCTTTAATGACGCATTGTACCCACCCCTCCCTCTCTCTTCAGTGCAAATATCTTCCCCTGTGCTAGGTTTAAAGACACAACAGAGCAGTGAAAGCAGCCCCATTAAGTGCCTTTCCTAGCTCAGCATATGAAGACCACTGCGATGCTGTGCCACTAGGCAACGCAAGACCGTTGGCGATGCTGTGCCGCTAGGCAACGCAAGATGCAAGCTTGCCTGGGAGGCGTCGTAAGGACAATACTAATCAAAAAGGAGGAGATATAATGGGACAGGACTGAGTCATTCCTTGGAAAGACAGCATGATGCTCAATTAGACACTAGAAACTGCTGTAAGGCACCTAATTAAGAGAGGTCTGCTCAGCCCTGAATTTTCTTGCCGTAAGAGGGTGAATCCCGTGGGGGTCTTCTTCTGCAGATGTCTTTCATGTACATATTGCAAACAAAGGCTAGAGGGGATTTTCCTCTAACTCACAGATATTTGAAAGTGTGATTTTTGTAGAGCTACTCCAAAGTGACAATTCTATGCATTTGATGAGAATCATCTGCACTGTTTTATAATAAATAATGCAAACATCCAAAAATCTGAACCTTGTTGAAAAGTGCACAGCAAGTGTCGGGCAAAACCCTTCCCAGCTCATCTTAAAAATGACCACTTAGGTGTGCCTCACTTTGTGGAAGAGGTAAAAATATAAGTGGGGGGGTCTAAATATAATCACCTGACTTCTTCAGCTGTCCTTATATAACCAAGCAGTGTGAGGGTAAGAAGGATATATTGCTGGTGAGTGCAGGAGGAACAGATGGGCCATATGCGTCACTAGAGAAAATCCACTAAAAAGTGGAGTCAAGCCAGGTGTGAATTTAACCTCATTGAGTCTGTATTGTATTACACCTCTCTCCACACTGAACGGCTAAGGCAGAACAGCTGAAGGCACGTGGAGTTGTTCCTTCCTTGCCTTTGGAAGGACTCTAACCTACGCCAAGCCCAGTTTTAGAAAATTATACACAGACCCACCAAGTGCATACACAGCTAAGATGACAGAGAGCCATCTGGGTGATGTCCAAACATAGAAACACGTTCCTGGAAAGAATGGCTTGTGTTTGCATTACTTTGAAGATATTTCTCTTCCTTGTTCTCTCATTAGGAAATATTTCCCAGGCCAAATTCTGCTCATATGCCGGTGTAATTGCTGAGCAACTCCCCTGCTACCAACAGAACTACTGCAGGGCAGCTGAGGGCAGAATACGTCGACCAGAGCTGTAAGATGGATTTGTAAAGTAGGTACAAATCAAGGGAGAGATCTAGAGGATAAGGACCAGCCTGGCTCTTATCCCTGGGGCGTGCGGCAGGCTGATCCGCAGGGGCACTTTGTTCCATTCCATCGCACTCTGCTTGAAAGCACCTGAAGTCTTTGCTGCAAAGTTATGGAGAGTGTTGAGAGACAAACGAAGGGAAAGGGGAGGGTGAAAAAAAATCCAGAAATTATCCCCTTGATCAGTATCATTTTTCCTTTCACTGCCAGGCAAAGCCCAAAGGGAAATGTACAGAAACAGCTCAGGTAGCTGAAAGGCAAAATCATGGCAAGCGCGATTGTGAAACTTCCAGCAGATTAGAGCGAGCTTAAACTATGGGCTTAAACTATGGATTCTCAGGCACATCTTGCTGTAGCCCATACAGGGAACCTTCTTACCACAGCCACTGAAAAGAGAGGACAAATTTTGGGAAAAAGAGTTACAAGAACATCTGTTGAAACCTGATTCCAGCTTAGAAATTGTCTGAGGAGATCATCTTGCCAACGGTGTTGAAGCATCATGGTAGCGTGTGGCCACAGCTGGATACACACAGATGTGTGACAATGAATCCCCTTAACTGGCAAACCTGCCCTTACTGTGTCCCTGCATCTATTTGATTCAGTGACAAAAAGATTTTGATCCTGTTAATTCTGGGAAATAAGTCGAAGGGTCCTGGCTGACAGACACTGCTCCTGCCAAGCACATCAGCAACCATGCCAGCAGTAAGGATCTCTGTGACTCTTACAAGGGATACAACACATCTGTGGACTCTGACTCCACACAGAACTAGGAAATAAAAACCTTCCAGCTTTGTAAGCCAAGCCATGATGTCTGGGAGGTGCTGGTGGAGAAGGAATGTGTCACCCATTCTGCAGCATTCAAACTCCCTTGTCCATCTCCACACGGCATGCACAGAGACTGCTTGCACTGCAGAGGCCAGACAAGCTCTTCCACTTGCTCCTGTGAAGCCAGCTTTTCACGCAGAGAAAATGGCTGGTGAAATTAAATAAGCCTCCAGCTTCAGTGAACAGACTTAATATGAAGAGTAAAGATGCCCCTCCTCAGCCTGGAATCCTTGGGGTGGGGGGAGTCTTCTAAGTAAGGAACCCTGCCCAAGAGCATACCCACTGAAGTAGGGAAGTCGTGTTTATAGGTTCATTCCTGTCCCAAAGAACACGATACCTGGCTGAGAACAGATAGAGCCTTTCTCTAAAATACCAAGACTTCCTTAAAATTCTTTAAAATACCATCACTATGGCAATGGCCCTCCCTGAAAAGCTGTAGCATTGTTCCCTCAGCGTATCAATTCAATGTGGAAATAACGATACTGTCCTTTCCTGTACAATGCTTTGATTTCTACTGATAGAAACTACTATCAAAACTAGGCAATCGTGACCAGTGAATCATTTCAGTCCAGGTGGTTTTAGATATTCAGAGAAACACATCTTACTGCCAACCATCCACGTTATTTTATTTTCACTCCATGCCATTTAGGACAAGCAACAACACATGCAGTACATGCTTTCCCTCACAGAAGACAAAGGTTTTATCCAAAAGTGCCCTCTTAAGTAACCAACGATGCTCAGTATTTAACAATAATACCATGTACACTCTAACATTATGTATACATCCATGCATTGAAAAGGACTTCTCCTGGAGGTGAGTTAAAAGTACGTGACTAGTTTGGCTATTCGATTCTAAAGAGAACATAATTCAGAGGAATATTTGCATTCCCTAAAGATGCACACACATCCCTTCCACACAAACGCTGGTGCACGCACATTCTGTTTTCTTCTGGTGCCTGAATATATTTCAACCTTTATCTGGCTATTTTTACCCCTGTGTATATACCGTGTACAACCCAACACCCTCCGAGGCAGATGGAATTTGGAGGAGGGCTCCCCCACCTACATGCCCATTCTGCACAGACAGCTTTCATTCCAGCCAAATCCTATTTACAGACCTTTTGTTTCTTGAATTTCCTAATGCTAAATGATCTCCCTGCTCTGCAGCTTGTCAGCAGATGATGCGCACAGATCTATGCCCTGCCCCAGAGCTCTTCCATCCCACAAACAGAACCAAACACATTTGCTCTCCTGCAGTAATAAAGCTGTACTTGCTTTTGGGTCACATCAGCAAGCAAAGTCCTACAGGCACAATCCTTGCTCCCCCAGGGAAAAGTGCCCTCTCAACTTTCTCCCCCAGTCAAACCAACCCTGCAGAAGTCCCCTTACCAGGAGGTATTCAAGCCTGCCGAAAATCTTCATGATGCCAGCTGCAAGGGAGGTTTTGCTGCTCTTGCCTGGAGAGCAGGGAGCAGCTCCGTGTGTCCTCTCTCCCTCTCTCTGTTCGCTCTCTAGAGTAGCATCTCTGCTAAGCACCGTAGGCTGGCAGGGAAGGAGGGATTTCTTTTTCAGCCCCTTCCCCTTTACCCCTCCTACTCCTTTTTGGGAAGCTTTAAGCTCTGCCCTTGGCTCCTGTCAAAGCAAGGGGCACTGGGCAAAGGATGTCTGCTGGCCTCTGGGGACCACCTGCTGGCCCCCTCCTCCTGCCTCCTATTCACAGTCAATCAGCTTAGAGCAAGGGCTAATTATCATACAGCTGTCAGGGAGGCACAGAGGGAGTGGGAGAAGCCAGGCAACACAGAGCAAAGTTGACAGGAAGATGCTCACCAAATGCCTCCCTGACCTCAACAGAGCCAGACTCCTGCCTTTAGCAGGGTCGGCTTCCCCCGGCCTCCTGGAGCAGAGCCACCGCCTTGGGCCCCTAATTCCAGCCCTGCTCCTCTGCAGCCACAGAAATCCGGGTGCTGAAGTGCCATATGGCCCCTAGTCTGTTATCTACCAGCTGGACTAAATGAGGCAGCTCTGCCTTGGCACTCCATCCTCCCTTCCCTGCAAACAGGCAACAGAAGCACAATTGCTTCCCTCACTACTCCGGACCGGGGCACAGGTACGAGGCTGCAGAGGAGCTTTTATGTAGCCCCGTGTTCCTCCACTCCCAGAGACTGGCCTGTCAGTTTTAGTGCAGTGGAAGGATTCAGGAAGGTCAGGATCTGCGAGGGAGGACTGGTATTCTGGGCTCAGCATGAAGATATATATTCAAATACGTGCTGTGCTCCCTTTGGAGACAGCGAGATGCTCACCAGATGCAGAGTGCCACGCTCCATGGCAAAGGGAGGAGGCAACACTGAGTAGCTGAAAAGCAGCCTCAGGAAGCTTTAAATCCTAAATTGCAGTAGGGATGTTCAGCTCCACGCACACAGAGAGCCACAGCTCTGGGCATATGTATCCTGATGAAGATTAATTGCTCGTTCTCCCTCTTGGAACCTGACCTCTGCTTCATTCCCTGCTAGTCCAGTCAGCAAAGCCACATAAAGAGATCTGACTGAAATGCGCTGCGCTGGAGAGATTTTCCATGTTCCTTTGAATGAAGTCATCACTCCAGCAGAGTCCCAGGGGAACTGAGAGTTCACAAATGGATTTACCCCTCCCTCAGCACACTTAACCCAAGGAAGCATATGCACAGGCTGATTTACAGGCACTGTCTGTCCTTAGCTTTCAAATCTGGTTACGGTTCCATTTCACGGGTTATGACATTCTTGAGAGAGAGCATTAGAAAGACAACAATGGCCACTTAAGATTCCTCCTGTTGAGAAGTATTGATCCTCACAAGTGCCTGCCAGATATGGACTCCTCAGCGATTCCTACTCAGGGCTTAGCTCATGAACAGCTATTTCTCAGGGTTCTCTGAAATCCCCCCTTGCTGTGCCCACAGAGCATAACAGTGTGTGTGTGTATGTTGAAAGTCCACCAACACCCTCTGTTATGAGCCTGTGCAGCCAATTCACCTCCCACCAGACACATGGTCCTCAAAGGCTCCTGGGCACCAAATATGCATCAAGTGCCAGCCAAGTACTGCTGCCACTGCAATACTGAACTCTGCGTCAAGACTCACCACCATACAGAGTAGAGGAACTGAAATCTTATTTTAGCACAGGACTAAAACCAACTTTGATGAGGATGAAACCAAAGTCACTTGAAACTGGGCTTTAAAATTACATCTCCAGTGTTCAGCTTACAGCACTAATGCTATGGCAAGGTTTCTTTGTTTTGCTTTCAAAGGCAGGACTTAGTAAATATCCAGAGCAGCAAAGTGATAATTCTGAGAAATTAAGATGTCAAAAGAAGGAAATACATGTGGGTACTCACCTGCAGGAGGGTCTGCAGGGGCAGGTCAGCAATCCATGGAGAAGGAAAAGAAAAAAAAATTAGTCGATGTTTCTGCAAGCCTTGGTTTTGGAATCATTCCCAGATGAATGGTCTGGAAAGTCAGAGCCCACGTTAACCGAAGATGCCTCCTTACTGAAGGCTCAGACTTGTTTGATAATAAATCCTATTATCTTGGCAGTTCATGGTGGTTACTCCCAATTACAGTAGGTGAGAAGACACACATAGCGGGTTACCATAGCTCAGCTGAAAACAACAGCTTGCTCATCCATGGCAGCTTTATTGCTTGGGTCCCCATGGACCTTTCCAAAGTTATGCTGCTCCAGGCTGTAGCCATGTCATGTCACAGGAGATAAGCAGGAATCATCTGAACTGCAGCTTGGAGCAGCCCTGCATGAAGGAAGTTCACTGCAGCACACTCCTCTCTCAACAGCAGTAAGGAGTCCTGCCCTGTCTCCCCCCAAACCCATTAAACATCACTTCAGTGCAGTGTGAGCTCCCTGTGAATGAAGAAGAGGCCCTGCAGCAAGTCCTGTCTACGGGTACCAAAGAAGTGCATCCACTCATTCATCTGCTGGATGATGTAAGAGGGACTCTGGCCATCTGGCTGGGCTGGGCACTCAGGCGTGCTGCCATACTGCTGCCTCACCAAGGGGCAAGGCAGGAAGAAGTGTCAGAAGGGACACGCTAATACTGCAGTAGCTGGAGATCATAGGGCAGACCCAGACAACTGCACTGATGGAGAGAAGTGCTGCTTGCACCAAGCTGCAGCCCCAGGACTCACCCTCTGCTGTATCAGCGCATGCTTGTGCTCCATCTCCCTTTTCTCCACTGCAGAATCAATCACCAGCTGGTCCAGCTAAAGGCAGGGAGGAGAACACCAGGTATAAAAGTCAGGAAGGAGGTTTATGTGCCACTGTCCATCCCTGTTTCCCTGCTCTGGGATGACATCAGCCCCACCTAACATCATAAGTCCCCACAAGTGGGGAAAAGGGCTGTGTTTGGGTGTGCACTGAAAGCAAGCATAGCTCTTGGCTGCCAGCCCACAGTGCAGCATGGCTCACCCAACATCCAGCAAGCATGATGCTCTGACCACTCCCTGATTACCCAGTTTGGTAGCTGAACAGGAGAGAGGATGTCTTTTCAGGGAGAAGGGGTACAAACAGGCAGATTGAGTCAACCACATGCCCTGTCCCCTCACCTCTGTGGCTAGTTTCTTCATGTAGGGATCCAGTTCATGGAGAAGACTGTAGCCCTGCTGGAAAAAGGTGTACTGGGCATGCATGAAGGACAGCATCTGGGGAGGGAAACAACAGCAAGGTCAGAACAGGTTCTGGGACAAAGTGAGTGTGAAAAGTCCTTATCCCTTATTACCCACAAACAAGTCTCTTCAAGGTCTAACTCTTTCCCTTCCCAAAGCAACCTATCCATTAGATGCCTCTCCCTCTTCTTTCTTCCTCTCACAAATCCTTCCACACTGTCAGGTAACCCCTGTTG
Organism: Nyctibius grandis; assembly: GCF_013368605.1. Taxonomy (NCBI): domain Eukaryota; kingdom Metazoa; phylum Chordata; class Aves; order Nyctibiiformes; family Nyctibiidae; genus Nyctibius; species Nyctibius grandis. Next base: position 6,108,251 of record NC_090674.1, read on the forward strand.
TGAGCACAAAGCAGTAAAAGCAGCGTCCTTCACCCCTGAAAGTCCCCTCAGGTTCTGGCCTGTGGAGTATCTTGCTGGTCCTCCATTCTCCCCTCTTTTAGCATACCTGCAGCCCCCAGAGCAGTCCCAGACAGTATCTCCAGGGCAGACCGAGGAGTCAGTATGTCGACCCATGCAACCTGAAATGGAGAGGGCTGCCTTTCATTGAGTCACTGAGAGCAGCCACAGAAAACACAGAGAGCCCTTACCGCATCCAGTATTTCAAACTTCTTCTTGGCCTGCAGGACGTTGATCTGTGAAGGAATCAAGACAAGACTCTCGGCATCAGCAGCATCAAGCAGTCTGGCAGGGAGATCTAAGTATGAACAACTTGCTGCAATACCCCTAGCACCAAACCACAAACTATCCAGGGGCAGTTCCAGAAAGTTAGTTTCTGAAAAGACAGTTCTGGTGAGTTCCAGGTGGAATAAAAAGGGAAACAGCATAGCTGCGTCTTCTGACTTGGGCTGCCACTCATTAAGGTCACTGCTAGATGTCTGTCTGTACCTAGGCTGAAAACAAACAGTGACCCCAGAGTGCAATTTGGTATCACATGAAGGAGATGTTTAGTCTATTAGGTCACTGCTTTGATTTCTCTTAGCAGGCTGAGAGGTACCAGTGTAGTGTTACAGGTTTTTTCAGTAATCAAGCTAGGAAATTGTGGTACCTGTGGGGGGCCTCCGTTCTCAGTGTGCACACCCTTTGCACACCTATTTTTCTTGGAGAAAAGTGCATGGCTGCCTGCCCCAGAGACCATCACATCCCTTCCACACAAAACCTGCAGTAGCCCAGGATTTCCTGTGCCAGCCCTGATGTGCTTGGACTCCTGGGGTGGAAGAAAGGGCATTCCAGCACGTTCAGGCTGACACCTCTTCCCTGGCCAGGGAAGAACTGCAGTACCTCTTGCAACAGCAAGACAGCATTGCTTTGGAAATGCACCCTGCTACTGCAAAAGAACCAGTTTGGAGTGTTTACTGTGAGGAAAGGAGAGCCTGGCCATTCCTTGAGTCCTCCGGCAGGTGCTTAGCAGAGTGGTTGTAGCAGCTCACCTGTGACACCTCACAGTTCACTGTTTGCATCTGTGATCAGGAAAGACCCACCAAAAATCCCTACCACAAAGCCCTGGGCACAATACAGCAAGGTGCTATGTCCCAATTCCTTCTCTCTCTCCAGTACTGTCCTATGCTACTGGGAAAGGGAGTGCTGACCCCTACTCCAGGCAATTGCACAGTTACAGCACGTCTTGGAGTGAACAGCAATCTTTACCCTGAAAGGAAGAATAGGAAGACTGGAATAACCCAGGAGTAGGAGGTATGTAGGAAGAACAAGAAGGGTAGTATCTGTTTCTAATGTTCATCACTATCAATGAGACTACAACCATGAGCATCTCTTGGAAATGAAGATAAAACTATTGCAAATCTCCTCTAACTGGGGACAAAGGCAAATTCTGTGAGACCTAGTATGTTTCTCTGATACTGGGCCATGGATCTGGAAGTGAAAAATATCCTTGAGATTTAAAAATAGTAACAAAAATAAATGCAAAAGGCTGAGACCTGACCCAGAGTATAATTTCAAAAGTAAAAAATGAATAGCACATAGTTACACAATAGTTTGCCCACAGACCCCATGAGTTGCCCTGGGAAGTCTCACGAGTCTTGCAATTAGCACCGAAGAACTGAAGGAACTGTGAAACATAGCAGAAGGTTTCCATGTGGATTCAGCTGTCAGTTGTAAGACCCAGCTTGTCCTCTCTCATCCCTCAACCTCTTCATTCCCTACAGTAGATTATTTAGCAATTTGCCTGTGATGTCTTGTTCTGTACTGGGAAATCCAGCAGGAGCTGGGGGCACAGACACCAACCTGCAACACATAGTCTAGGGCCAGATGCCGGAAACACTTTCTGGTGATGGTCAAGGTGCCTGTTGCCTCCTCCACTTCATGGGGCTTGTGCCGAGGTGCCTGGGCATTCTTCACCAGCGAAATCTCCATGTCCTCTCGCACCTTGTCAAACTGCTTCTTGGTTTCCTTGAACTTCCGGACGTCACTGGAACCCAAAGAAGATGAGATGGTGAGAGTCATTGTTACAAAGCAGCCAGAATATTGCTGATACCAGCAGGGCAGGGAGAGGTGCAACCAGGTGCACTATGATCACTCAGAGATCCTGCTCCAGACGCCATTGGGATCCTAACCCACCCCACCAAGCTCCACTGTGACCAGCTGGACTGACTCCAGATTAACTCTAGACAGTCTTTCTTCAGAGACAGCTGGCAAAGAAAGATATTGGACCTTACATACGGCCTTCAAAGCCTTAAGGAAATTCTCCAAGAACAGCATCCAGAAAAGCCAGGCCAGATGGCATCCAGCCCTAAAGACAGTCCACAATTGCCCTCAGAATAAAGGGCGAGCAGAACATTTCAGAACCTACCTGTGAAAACACATGCTTCACATGTCACTTGGTGAAAGACTAAAACCAGCTACTTTTCAAATTCAGGACAGGGCATTCAACTAGGGCAGCCAGGTTGTTCATGTGCATCTCTAGCTGATTCTGTCTTGTCTGACTGACAAGGAAATTCTGCATCAAACATAACAGAACATATGACCTAGAGCTGGCCCTGCTCTGCCAGGATCTGAGCTCTGGGATGTGTTTGACCTAGAGGATCAGTGAGAAGCAGCAAAGATGGGCTCTGCAGATAAGCTTTACCAGACTTCAGATGATGCTCTGATCTGGAAGTATGCCTCATGTCCAGCTTTAACTACGAGCTGGGAACAGGATGAAGACATTTGGTTGACAACATAGCAACCAAATGATAGTGTAGCAAGACAACAGCAACAGCCATCACACAAACCAGATCCTTTCCTTTGCCCTTCAGTGTCTCTTCTGCTCCAAGGAGAGCCTTCAGTAGCTATGTGGAGGTTGTGGTTCTGTTTCCAGTGCACAGAGGACAGGTGCAATGCAAGTTTAAGAAGCTGAAGACCAAACTGATAAGACAAGTACTCACTCTTTCACAAAATTGTGCAGCTGCTGCCGGACTGACCTCTGAGCCTGGTCAAACAGAATCTGAAAGAAAAGAGAAGAAGAAGAATATAAAACATTTTTGCAACATGGAAACATTGCAGAGCCAGAAAATCCATGAATGCTCTCTAGGACCTTCAGTGTGAGGGACTCAGCATTACTCCAGGGCTTAGTGGTGACCATTACTTGACGGCTGTCATAATGGATAACAACTTTTTTCTGTAGCTGCAGCACTCCCTTACAAGTGCAGACCTCCTGCACTGCAGGTTCCACAGCCTGTGCCAGGGCTCTGAATACCCCACAGAGACCTACGCCACCAACATACTTTCATAAGAGGAGTGTTTGTAGGAGCAGTTGCCTTCACAGTCCCCACTTTGAACCGTCTCTCCTGAACCTCGAATTTCTCACTGTGCCAGAGGAGGGCACTGCCACCTCAACACCACACCGCCTTGGGAGGGCACTCGGGCACTGCACGGATCTGAATGGACACACGCTCTGAGACGGTCACAAGCTTTAACCTTCTCATGCCCCATAGTAATCTACTAATAAAACCCACTCTGGTTCATTCCTGATGCCTCCTTCCTGTGCCAACAGACTCACAGAGACACAGATGTCCTCCCTCCCCAGCACCTCCCACCAGGATAAGCAAGTCGTGCTGTTGGCACTCCGCAGGTGTGCTGCTCCAAACAGACTGCAGCGTTGGCTGCAGAGCCTCAAACACATTCATTACATGTATTGCTGCAGCCAGGGACAGAGCAAGAAACATGCCAGGACGAGCTGAGTATGAGCAGCCTCTAAATACGAACAGATGCAGAGCAAGGGGGAAAGAAAACCCCGAGACCACCCAGCTTTGTGTTTTTACCAATGTAAATTATTTACTGCTCTTGGCATCCATTCACTCTCTCCAAGAGGCATTGGCCTGCAACTTTTCCCATGGAGCAGCTTCCCCAAGTGATGTTTGGGCATTGACAGTGCTTCCCTCCACTCACGGAACCACGCAGGGACAGGCAAGCAGCAAGAAAGCCATCTGCTTCCCACCTGCACCTACAGCTGGGAAGTTTCCGTCATTGGTTTCTGCCAGGACGACACATTTGCTCAGGATCAGGGAAAGGAAAGGACACTTGTGTCGTACTCAGGACTGCAGACAAGTACCCTGGAACATTCCAGGGAAAAGCAGATTCCAAAGTGTATAAAAACCAAACCACACAGCTAAGGAACGGGGCTTCCTCAGCTTGATAAATAGCAAATCCAGGCTACACAAAGGTAGGATGTGGAGGGGAACCAGTGTGACTGAGGGGTTTCAGAGAAATGCAGGCTGCTCCCTGTTGTGTGGTGACAAGCAGACACCACACCAGGCAGTGCTAACGTGGGGCACCTGCACCCACCCTACCATTCCTGCCTGGAAAAGTCAGCTCCAAGCTGGTGCCCTTCGTTACTGCACTGAAAGAAGCAAACAAAAATCCACTGAGCACCCAGGACAAACCGAGCAAGGTCCCAGGCCAGGCAGATCACCCTGAAGCAGTGCCCTTCTGTAGTAGCCAGAAAGGCTCTGAAACACCAGCATCTGGCTGGAAAAAGGACAGATGCTTTGAAGAGCCAAGTGAAGCATTCACAGAAGGTCTCTGCCTGTAGGAGGGAGGCACTCGCGCAGCAGGGTGCTTCCAGGCCTGCGTGCAATGCTCTCCTCCTGCCACAGCACGGGCCTGTTCTCAGGCTGCCTAGGAAGAAGAATTAACGATAGATTCAGTCCAGGACAGAAAAAAAAAAATATCAGAGCTCATGAAACTGCTCCTTACTGATGCTTACTGAGAGGGAATGAACCCGTGGTGCTCACACAGGCAGTATTCCTGTGCCTGTGGTACAAGGACATTTCTATGTGGAATTTTAAATATATCTGTATCAGAACAGGAGAACTGCACACACGAGGAAGACAGGCCGTGTGTATCCACCTCCTGTTCTGTCAATACTCCCCTTCCCTGCTCCTGTTATTCAGGCACAGAGCCCCAACCACCGCAGTGGTGCCCTTCCTTCCCATCTGCACTGATTCACACAGGCAAAGTCTGGGGCAGGGATTGCCAAGGGGTTTGTGAGGGGATACCAGGTAATGAATGTGCCCTTCCTGCCAGCAGCATCTCTGATGAGAAGCATCCTATGATAACAGCATTACTTTTATTGCTTCTTCATTAATTATGCCAGGCAAGACCACCAAGGGAATATTTTCACGTGGGTCCTCCATTCAATTTTCAACACAAAATAAATAAGAGTTTGAAGAGCCAGAGTTTCAAATATAAAATCATCCCTTGGCTTTTTCTCCTTTCCCAGACATACTTGGAACAAATCACTTGTTTTAAGTTTTTCCAGACCAAATATCACCCCACCCTCTCTCTTCACTTCCACCAAGACATGAGAAGTCCAGCCCGTGACTCACACACATCTGTGCCTGAGGAGGGTCAGCATGAAGGAGGGAGTTAACACAGCTCTCACCCAACAGCAGCAGAAGGCTAGAGCCTACATTTCTCTTTCCCAGCATGGGCTTCTGAGGTGATGGAATAAATCCAAACCTGTGTTTGACAGGGGGCTTAGAATTTCATGCCCCCAAGAAATGAAAGCAAGTTCAGCAGCCCAGGATGTTACTCCTGGAACCGCAAGCCTAAAAATCAAGATACAGGACATCAGAGATCCAAAGGGATGTCACTGCTAGAGCGCTCCCACACGACCCCCTGCAGAGCTTACAAGAGAAGAGAAGATCCTACCAGGCTCCAAAGCAACACAGGAACTAAAAAGAAGTGAGATCGCCTGGCTGTGGACTGCTTGTCTCAGGACTTACATGCATGAAGTTCAGCAGTAGGACATCACAGCTGCTCATGGGAATGGTGCTTGAGTAGAGATTAAAGGCAGGCAACAGCATTTGTGGTGGGAATTTGTCAGGGAGCAGCAGAGGCCATTGGACCAGGAGCTGAGGGGGTTGATGCAGCTGGCAGGGCAGAGCCTTGGAGCCAAAGCTCCAAGAAAGCAGAGCAGCTCCAGAGATGGTGGCCAGACTCAACCAAGAGCCCAGATCATCAGTTTGTGGCAATGAGGCAGGTCCAAGGCCAAGCTGGGAAGTTAGTCCACGTATCGGGGTCAGGCCCAGAGATTGCCAGGCAGATCCATGGTGACATGGCAGGTCCAGCATCAAGCTAGAAACATCAGTCTATAAGCTGGGAGCACCAGGGTCCATAGCTGAGTATGGCTGTAGCTGAGCTAGAGACCTGTGCTCCTCCACCACAGCTCAAACCAAGACTGAGGGCCCCAGGCAGAGCTTAAATGGAGTGTCTGGGCCCATGGGTGGAGGGTGTGGGTGGAAGCCCCAGGTGAAGGCGGTCATGGCTGTTAAGGTCTGTTAGTGCACTGGGAGCCTTAGCCCAAGATCAAGATCACTAAGTGAATCAGCCATTCTCCTGCAACAACTGGCCCCAGCTGATGAGGGTGTGGAGCTTCCTCTGCAGCTGCCTGACATATGGACAAAGGCAGCTCTCCTCCAGCTCCACCAATTCACCCCCCCAGCCACAGCGGTCATCGGCTGGATGAGTCACATCTCTGCGCTGATCTCCCTCACGGCCAGTCTGGAGGCCACGTTCTCACCCACGTCCCCAGAAACCCTCTAGGGACTGATTTATGCTGCATTTAAATGCAGGCTGGTTGTCTGGTGGCCTCAGAATCAGAACCTGATCCTTTTCTCCTGTCTCGGGAATCCCATCCCATCAGCAGACTCCCAAAGTGGGGGCACTGCAGCGTGTCCCTGAGAGGGAGGCAGCTACAGGCAGGCTGGCAGGGCTGGCTGGTCAGGCACGGGGCTACCTCTGAGCATCTGCTGGGGAACCAGTGACCCCCCTCCCCGGCCTGCCTTGTCATTGCACTAGGGCACAATGGCAAAAACCTTGAAGCCATGAGATGACGGAAAGCATCTCCCCTGTGGGATGGTAATTCTGCATCACAAATGATACCCTTACTGTGGTACCTTGATGCACCTGGACCCTTCCCAAGCGCTGTCAGAAAACGCAGGTGGAGCACAGGCAGCTTGGAAGCACTCTCTGCTTTCACTTCCTTCTTCCTTCCCCCTCAACTCCACCACGACTCTCCACCCATGACATCTGCCATCCGCCTCACTGACTCATCACAGCTTGGGTGGCTTTTCTTCTTGTCAGCAGCAAATGCTTCCCGGCTCGCCCAGAGTAGTCGATCTCCCCTGCAAGCTGCTGCTGCGCCTGCTGGAGGATTCCTGTGACGTAGCTCCAGTGATTTGTGGCAGACAGGAAAGCTTTGGACTTAATGAAGCTCAACACGGCGCTGTCTGGAGGCGCACTGGTGAGGGCAACGTTAACGTTACATCTGAGCTGGAAAATACCTGGTGCTGCTGAAGATGCGCTTAAGGGGCTCAGCCAGGGTAACCCTATCCCAACACCACCTTCACTTGCGTCCTTTCCCTTTTCTTATCTTTCTGATCACACAGAGAGAGGGAACAGCACGGGAAAGAGCCACGATGGGTAAATGTGACAAGGTTGTGCTGCAGATCCTGAACTGCTGTTAGAAAAGATAAGTACAGGAATTCAGTGGACCTACACACTGCTGTGATGGTTTGGAGAGGGGAACAACAGCCCTCTAACGCAAAATGCAATATTCATCCAGACACAGCAGAGCCACCAAGAGAAATACATCCACAGCATCCTCCCTGGGACCTGACTCGGAGGTGACACGGCACCCAGCAGGACCTGTGGCTTTTCTGCTGATGCTGCTACCGACATCCGCAGCTGCAGTGATGCCTCAAGAGGTCAGCACTGTAACATCAGTGGGAAGCTCGTTTTCAAGCCACTAAGCATATGTTTCTGAATGGAACATCCTAGGAAGAATGGTTGGGGTTGGAAGGGACCTCCAGGTAGTCCAGATCCATAAAGGTACTGAGGCTTCTAACTTCTGTGCATGCTTTGACATGAGTAAGGCATTAGCCCAGATGCATGTGGCTGAGAGCACAAAAAAAGGCAGAGATGGACTCCAGCTCTTCTGAACTCAACTCTCTCTTTTGCCATCTGTCCTCTAAGGCTGCTCTGATGTTTTTTCCTCCTTGTGCATTAAAAGAAAGGTGGGAATGCTGTGGAGCTCAGTGTGCTTATCTTGTACATTTAAGTGGGTTTTATGCTTGGATTTTGCCGAACGAGAATGAGGACATCTCTGGGCCCCGTGCTCTAGCAATGAAATTGCAGAACAAGCTTTTCCAACCGATTTTTTGGGGATATTTTCCCTTCTTTTTAACTTGTTCCAGTTGTACATACTGTCCTGGCCGCATTCCTAGAGTAAGCACTGACAACTGCTTCATAGCTGAGCTCCTCAGACACGGATGAGCCAAGATACACATACACACACACACACACAGGCACACACAAAGGAGACAGCAGAAGGCACTAAAAATAACTCAGCTAACTGCAGAGCCATCGGAGAGGGCTCAAGATGCAGCTTCATTCCAAAGCCATTTCCTGGAGAGGGACTCCCACCGCTGCGCACCAAGGGAGGAGGGTGCTCTCCAAAGGCTGGGGGGAGGGAGGATTTAAGCACGTTTCTCCTGGTGCATGCAGCTGGTGGTAGGGAAATACTGCCTTTTGCAAGCCCTGAGTCACACGTAGCGGGGAGCTCACCCCTGCTCAGCAGGGTGGGGTGCATGGGAAGGGTTATACCACATCAGCTGGGGATTTGACAGCTCTGGGAAGGGTCTTTCTGCTTATTAGTTGGCTGAGGCAAGAGCAATCCCAGAAGTGCCACTTCTGGCAGAGAGCAGGGGTCCAGGGGAAGCTGCACAGCTGGCGGAGCGGAGCTTGCAGACAGCGTTCTGCATCTAGAGGTTTCTGGCTGGGGCTGCTTCCTCATGGCCGGGCTGCACGCACTCCTCGGCCCAGCCCCTACCAGTGCAGCTGTGATGTGATCCCTGGAACGAAGGGGTAGCTGCTCAGGGGTTCATATGCTCCTTGGAAGAAAGGCCTTACGTTTTCAGAAGGAATTTGAGCAGCATCAGAAAATCAGGGTTTGACTTTCTCTGCGTTGACACAAACACACATTCTCTCTGATGCTCACGCTGGTTTATCCACTCTCTCCCCACCAACAACAGTGCTGTCCAGCTGTTTGACTGTTCCCAAACACTAACAGTCCTAGGAGAGCTGCATATGCAGCACGTCTTCTCCCTGTCATTTTTTACTAGGAAACAGTCTTCTCACCTGCTTCATGAAATAATTAAATGGACTTGATGCAGCTTCTTCTCCAGCTGCACGTGGTTAACTTGCATCCCAAAAGCAAGCATCGTGCCTAATGTACTTTGACAGAGGCATCGTGGCATAAAAGTGGGTCAGCCCAGTGCTGGCACCCTGAAGCTTCCTCCTACTGAATTACAGACTTAAAATTGTGGGTCTGGCATGGAGCCACCAAACATGAAGCACCTCCCTCTTCTATGAGGTTTACAGAAGCCATGGCTGGATGTTTGGGATGGAGAAAGGGCAGACTGTAACTCCCTGGGCTCTGTTAGTGAGATACAATCAGCTCAGGAAAATAGCCGTGGTCTGGGCATTTCCCTCCTTTCCTCTCAGTGTAGCATTAGTGTGTCCAGTGTTATCCTTAAACACAGAGCTGCACCCAACTCACTGCTCCCAGCATCAACTGAACAATGCAGTCCTTGGGGTTTGATCCATCCACAGCCTTGCCAGTGTCCTAATGTCACAAATCTGAATGCCAAGCCTCAGAGTGTGTTCCAAATCTGCAGCAACAAGGTTATACACGCAAGCTGTTAAGAGCCAGAGTCCTGAGATGTCAGAGCTCCTCAGGACCTTGTCTGTCCTCACTGCAAAATCCTGTGCTGTCCAAAAAGAAGAACAAGGCATCTGGAGAGCAGGACCTTTGTGAGCTCTCCTCTTCCTTTGAGGTCTCTAACCTCATCCTTCTGCATATTCATTGTACGTCTCTGATCCGAAACAAGCCAAAAGGCACCCGTGCAACAGTACATACACTTCACTAAGTGGTACCTCCTCTGCAAGCCTGTGGAAATCCCATTTCCTAGCGTACATGACACATCAGGACTGATCACTGTGAGTACACAGACTCACAGCTCGTCCAATTCAATATTGTTGCAAGAGACAACAATACCTCGCAGCCCTTTGCTGCTCTCTTGGCTACGCCATGTGCAGGGACTGGAACCTGACAGATACTCCCTTCGTGGACCCCACCTCTGTGCAGTGTCAAGCAAGCCAAACACAGGAGACCATTAACCAGTGCCTTGAGGAAGAGGTTGCCATCAGCATACAAAAAGACAAGAGGAAGCAGTATCTTACCATGTGATAGTTAATCATTTCCTGCAGACTGTCTCCAAATTTGTCGAGGCACTCCTGCAAAAAAAGGTGAAGAGAACTGGCAGTGAATAGAAGCAGCTGCCCTTCATCCCCAGGGGCTCAACGGCTGGGAGAGACTCTCATTAAGCCACTGAAGAGCCACGTGGCAAGAAGGCATTTCAAAAATGCCTGTCACTGAAGCCATAGGCTCCCTGTCCTTTCCAGTTTAGTGCTGAAATCAACATGTCAGTTGTCACTTGCATAGGCTGGTTCTCCGCGTTTCCCAAATAACTGATGCTCACTGACCTGGATTCCAACAACCTTGCCAGCACTGTGGCTTCTTCAAAGTCCAGTTCTCCCTGTAAACAATGAATCTCACTCTGACCTTTCACCATGGCATCATCAGATGGTCTCTACATTCTTCCAAAAATAAAATCTCATACTAAATGGCTACTTAAACAGTACAAGGGTCTTGGACATGTGGTCTGTTCACAGCATCAGGAAGCTCAACACGCCCTCACTGTGTCCCACGCTCCACCCCACAGGACGACTTACCGAAATCATTTCATCCTTCTTGCACTGCTGCGACAAGTCCCGGACTCCGCTGACAAAGTGCTTGTTGGTGGTGATGTAGGCTTTGCCTGCTTCAATCATCCCACTGCATAGCTTTACCAGCTGCACAAGGAGAGAGGTGTGAGCTGACAGTTGATCACGTCAAAATGAATTGCTGGTTTTAACCTGCATCACAGCCCAAGACCTCGAGAACAGGATGCCATCCACCTTCCTGGTGTGGCTACACTACCAACCCTTACCACATGCGGCAGAAACAGGGATGCAAATCGCACTTCTCAGGGTATGTCACGCTGTCAACATTGCACTTGTCACTTGTAACAGTTCCAGGCTATCCCCTGAGGACAGATGAATCAGGGCAGCCCATTTGTTCCGGTGGGTTTCTAGTGCTCATTCTGTCCTGAGGCATCAGGACTGCAAGAGAAGGAACCTGATCGCACAGATTGGCTGGGGAGAGGTAGGAGTCCGTGGTGCTGGGTGGCAGTGACAAGCTGTCTAGAGTCTCCCTGCTGGGAGGATGCTGCTCTTTGGGATTGTCTCTAAGCCCAGCCAGCTGTTCTGTATATTGGTGGAGATTGTCTTGCTCTTACCTTGGAGTGACAGGGAGCCAGCATTCAGCAGCCTGATGGTTTTGTATCCTGTTTTCCTTAAACCAGCTGACCAGGACTGCTTAAGCCATGTCTGCTGTGTGCAGCCAGTGAAAATCTCTGTTCCCCCACACATACCATCAAGACTGTAGATAACTATAGAGCGATTCCCACCATGCTGCAGCCCAAGGAAACTTTGCTGGTGCACTGTGAGGGATCACAGCACCTATCTCTGGACCGCCTGTGACTTCAGAGAAACGTTAACAACTTTAAGTAAGCTGCACACCCGCCAATTCCCATCACCAGCCTTGGTACAGTGAAGTCACCAGTGAAGTCACCTGGAACTTGCAGCAAAATGGGTGGGTTCCTCACTTTGGGATTAGTTTGCTGCAGCACAGGCGTACATCTCCAGACAGCCTTCATTAACTTTTGATAACTTAAAAGCTGCAGGGAACATTCCCAGACTTCCTAGCCACAGCAAACTGCCTCAGCATGCCTGGAACCGGCTGTAAAGACTGGAGCATTGGCTTAGCTGGAATTCCTGGCCATTAGCCTATCTCCTTTCAGCCACAGCTCCTTGTAAAAGGTTATGTTAAACAACTTAAGATAAATCCATACACCAAAGGGCCAAGAGATTTGCAACAGTAATGGCTGGCCACTGAGCACAATTTTTAAATTTTTTGTTTGTTTGCTTGGTTTTTGTCTTTTTAAATCACCACCGTTCTAGGCTTTTTAAGGGAACAACTTTAGCTGCTGATAATGAACAACACTTGGAACTGAAGTTTTCCATTCTCAAAATCCAGGAGCTTTTCAGAGATATTAATCTTACTCATGAAAAATAGCTTTAGAAATGTTTTCCTGTCAACCAGCCTCACCTCCAGGCTGGGAACAAGTAGCTCTCAAGTTTGGCTTGATGCCACAGCCCTGCTGAAGCCCAGTGTGCTGTTTTGGGGCTTGGTGCTCGTTCTATTTATGCAGCCACAAGGCTTTGGGGTCTAATCTATATGCATGCATTGCAGAACAAGCTTGCTTACCTCTGTCTGCAGTTCTGTAAAAATATATCTGATGTATAAATATATATAGTGTCACATGTGGTAGATCTGTGTATACATAGTATATAGTTTTCACTCTTTCACACTCACATCCTCTCCTGTCCACACAATTTGACAGAACAGCGCTGGATGCTAGCAGACTTGTCCTATCCCATCCAAGCCCAGAGAAGAAAAGCAAACAGATGCAGTTCCTGTCACATCTGGAGCCCAGACGTACACGAGGGGCTTGGACAGATCCTCGGGAAAGGAAATCCAGCCTGTTCTGCAACGTGGCGGTTTCTAGCATACCTCTGTGCAAACACTTGTGGCCAAGGCTGTTACCAGGAGCTGAAGCCATTCAGCACAAGCACACTCCCAGGGGGAGTGACGACGGCTTTGGAGACGGAGCACAGGACAGACTGAAGGAAATCTCTGAAACAGCAATCAAGCCCAAATCTCTGGTGTTCCCTTGGATGAATCATCTACACTGCCCTTCACCTCCATTTTAAACAGGTCTCAAAAGGCTGATCATTTATAAACTGAGTGTTCAGGGGCACAGCAAAAAGCAGTGAAACAGAGCCAGTCTTTGCCAACTTGCTGCTCTTTAAGAACTGGTCATGCCAACTGTCTGGGTACCACTGAGCAACATTTACACCAAGCCCCAGAAAGGCTTCCCTGGGCATCCACCCAGCCGGTACACAGGAGAGGAGCTGGGCCATCCAAGGCTGATTTATTAGGAATGGGGGTGATGATTGCATCTTGTCCAAAGTTACCCCCAGAGAAACTAATTTGAACTTCAGTGGCTCTTCAGATGCAAACTCCAACCTCACTTGCCCTGCACCCAGGCCTGGGAAGCCTGTGGCTGACAGTGCCTGAGCCAGCACTTTGCGTGACCGGTCACCTCTGCAGCAGACAGGGGCAATGATGTACACAAGGAGAATGAAACATCCACCCACTTTGCACTACCAGAATATCACCCTATAAACGCTGTCAGGGAGAGCCCTGAACAGCCCTTGTACTTCCAGGCTGCCCTCCTCACTCCAGGACTGTTCCTGGCTCACCAAGTCATCTAACTACAGTGGGCACTGACAGCAGTCATGCCAGAATCAGAGCAAGCTTCACCCCACGCTTTGTCTTTGGAGCCTTAGCTTAGAGGAAAACAGATAACTTAAATCCCTCTGCAGCTTTCACCAGTGAGACGAGCTAGCTTGTGCAGATAACCATTTCAAGCAGCCTGATTAGTAAATAGGTTTTATAGGACACAGCTTTGCCTAGGGCTTGTGACTTCAACAAAGCCCGTTTCTCCATCAGACGTAGGAGTTTTATCCCTTGCTAGCTTTGGGAAATCTCACAGATAAAAAGCCAGCAGCTCTTCTGGCTCCTCTTCCTCATTTCTCTCTGATCTCGTTTAAAAACAACTTGGCTGATGCCTCAGACATCAGGAGGAGTAGGGGTGGAAAAGCTGCCTTCCCTCATAAAGCCTCTGAGTTAGATCCAAACTACCAACTGCATGTAAAGAATCACCAGCATAAATGCAAAATGGCCAAACTGGTCCCTGAGAGGATATTTCCAGTGTCAGATTACAGCTGCGGTGTATAGCCTGGCTGAACATCAGACAGCAACCACAACCATCAGTCTGAATCTGGCCCCTTATTTACCTGCAAGTGTCTCCTTACATCCCTGAGCTGACACAGTGGTGCCCATGCTGTGTGGACGTGCTCCTACTCCACTCAGCTTAAGATCACAAGCAAGACAGTGGAGAGGGGAAACAGACAGCACTGAAATAACTTGCCCCAGCAGGAGAAGCAGTGTCAGTCCCCCAGGACCAGAACAAGAATGCCATCATACAGCATTAGGAGCCCAAGTCTGGACCTCTTGTCCTAACTCCTTTGGAGCCTTGACAGGTCCCTGTCAGCAGAGGGAGACATGGTCCTGTTGACAAGCCCAGTGTGTGACACATTAGTTTCCTGACAGCCTGAGATGGGCTCACTTTTTAGAGGAGACTGGTGAGGCCGTATTCCTAAGCAGTAACTCATCAGTCCCTCTTCAAACCAACGCGCTAAGCCGCCCCATCTTACCTTGTCAAGCTTTGCCTCTATCTCCACCACATCTGTTTCCACTTCATCAATGGTTGCCCTGCAATGACAACAGCAAAAATAAATAATTAATGGTTTGCTTACGATGACTGGGAAAGAAGCCAGGAACTCCCAGATGAGTAAAGATCAGAGGGACTAAGGTATGTGTGCTGGTGGTGGACAGGAGGAGGGATTCACGCTTCCCACTTTGGAGTTTCCTGGTGCTACGTAAGCTCGGGACTTACTCGGGAGAGGATCACACCTCATCAGGAATGAATTCCACAGGGCTGGGAAAAGAGATGGAGATTATGCTGTCTTCTGTCAGTGTCACGGAGAAATCCGGTGTGCTGTGGTAGTTACACACAGCAAACTCATCTAGTGGCCTTGTTCTGCTTCTGCAGGCAAGGCTGTTAATTGGTGGTAACGCTAAGTGACACAGAAATAACCACGGTTACACCTGAGCCGTCCATTCACATCAGGCACATGTTGCTTGCTTCAGTACCACTAAAACCCATTTTCTAGGCTATAACGGTGCCTGAAGTGCAGCCACACGGCGAATTAAGTCCTCTGAACCTTAGGAACCATCACTCAAGCAGAAACACATCTTGGTCCTTCTGCCGTTGAACACCATAAGTCTCTTTCACGCACGTGGGGCTTTGCTTGCATGCGGATAAATCTGCTCCACGACTATCGGATCTGTTTTCCTTCCACGTCACTGGACAGATGTGACAGTAAGAGGCTATTAGAACCCAGCTGCAAAGGTCACCAGGCCTCCCTCACAAAGTGAAATACTAATATGACATCAGCCATTTGCAAGAGGCATTCCCAGACTGAGGCAACTGGTATGAAATGACTTTTTTGAGGCCGAAGTCCAACAGTAAACACTAAACCTGAGAGCGTTCCCTTGCAGAGCTGCTCACTGCTATAAGATGTCTCTACTTGGACAGTTGTTTCTTTAACCACACACCTGGAAATGTGGTAACCCTCTCACCACCCTTATGCACCAAGGATATGCAATCCAAATTTCACTGCAAAGAGCTTCTTAGGTTTGTGGTCTTGTAATTTAAAAGGTTGGTTCCTGCTATATTACACTCAGGCTTTAAAAATCTAGCACTGACCATGTGCCAGCTGACAGAACAGTAGGGGAGAGATTTAGACCCCAGGTCACAAAGCTGGGGTCTAAATCTAAATTTCTGCCAAGCTAAGGAAGGGTTAAGGCCAACAGCATGGTACTTGGATGTACCTTACAAAGATCACACATAACCAAAGTAGCACAGCACACTCGGAAACATCTATTCTAAGCATTCTTCAATGGGAAAGACGCGTAACACCTCACCCAGGTGAGTGCAGTCCCCATCTGTACACTATGAGACAGCCAATGTTTGCTGCAGCCCTGTGTAATCCGGGTGGAGCAAAGAGGAGAGAGGCTGTCCTCTCCCAGCACTGGCCTCAAAGGCTGTGGGGCTAACAACTGTCTTGTTCAATCTAAATTGGCTGGATATTCAAGAACCGTGATGTTAACAGCTGTAACTTTCCTTCAGAGACTCCTGTCCTCCCCTTCCACTGCTCTCTGGTTCCCAGATGATGTTACTTACAAGCAGGGGAGTGTCTCCTCCATCAACGTCCCCTTCCATTAAACATTCCTTCAGCCTGTGGTTTGACCATGCTGCTCCCAGCCAGGCAGGGCAGAAGGATGCTGGCCATTTACAGGCCACTTGTGACTCCACTGCTGCCCTTTCCTCATCTGGTTTCTTTTAACAAGTGAGTCTGAAGGAGAAAAAGGGGTAGGTCTGCTGTTCCTAAACGAGCTGCGATGTTCTCAGCTCTGTGAGCAGCGAGAAGCACCGGAACCCTGCCAATGCTGTGTGAGGAAAGGATGCGTCTCTCCTCCCTTCATCCAAGAGTGCTTGATGTCATCTCAGCCAACACCACTCCCTGCATGTTAACATAAGCCCAACATCAAATCCAGAGGAAACAGGCTAGCTTATTAATCACCATTACACACCGTAAAAGACAGCCTGGGATCTGTTTTCACTCAAAAATACCGGATGCAAGAAAATACAACTGCTGCCTCCAACTGGCTCCTCTGCTTCCTGCCATACGAGGAGAAATACGTACTTACAAAAAGTTTGCTACCTGCAGAGCACTTTAAATAAAGCATATTTGCTACATCTTCCCTGCCCTGCACATCACTTCTATTTTCCTAGGCCCTCGATAACTAGACAGCCTTCTCCCTGCCATGACACCCAGTGTAAAAGACAGCAAGGCCAGAGCTTCAGACACAGATTTCACAGCACTCTCCATCTAGAGCCACCCCGAGCAAGCAAAACAGGGCAGCTGAGGTCTCTGCTGCTGAACAGAGCAAGCCCTGGGCTCTCTGAAGTTGCAGTAACACAGCACGGCTGCTCAGGAGTGTACCTGATCCCTGGCCTTCCCCTGCACCTGTAAGGAAGCTGGCAAGAAACCAGGACAGAGCAGGCAAGGCAGCAAGAAGCTACGCACGTTCAAAATAGCCTTTTTCACCAGCAAATAGCTGGAAACTAAACCTGCACCCGCCGTGGTGGGAGCAAGGCTGTGTGTGTAGGTCATATTTGTGTAGGAATTCAGTGAAACAGCTCCCCAGCAAGGAAACCTTCTGTGCAGAGTCCCATGGCCTGACTTCACTGCGGTCGCAGGGCTCTCAGGTTCCCTTATGCAAGGGGAGGGAACCGGTCGCTGCAGGTTTACAAGCAAGTATAATTTTCCGTGATAACAGAACAAACACCAAGTATAGCACACCTATTTCTTTTTTTGCACTTCTGTTTTTTAAGAACAAGCTCTTTTTGGGGATGACAGTGTAATGCCAGCCTCTGCTCGCTACAAATACCTCTCCGTCCCGCCCCAGGCGCTTGGAAAAGAAGGAAACGCAATAAGGACACGATGGAAAATTACTAACCCAGCTCCACGTCCAGCCCACAGCGTTGCCACTGCTGTCCTTCCAAGCCCTGGCCTGACTCAGGGACTCATGTAACGGGGAGCTGCAACGCTACTGAGAGATGGTGGCTTAGGTCCTGCTAGCCAAGCACCTCCTAGAGAAAGATCCATCGCACTTTTGGTTCTCCTGTTTGCTTACTCCAGCCATACACCCAAAAGGGATGCTGCAAACAGAAGGGTCAGACAACAGATTGATGCCAAAGCAGTTTCCAATACTTTGGAATTTCTTTACTTTTCAGTCCTGCTGCAGTGTTCCTTTAAAAAACATCTCAGCCAACAGGGAGGTTTCATACAATTGCTATTGATTTAATTCCAGAGAAAGATATATAAGCAAATATCTGCTCCCTAATTAGAGGAAACCCGGATGTCTGTATGACCATCTTCAGCACGAACAACACCCGCAGGAGTATTTCAAATCTTTGCAATATTCTCAGTGTTCCTCATAAGCTTCAAAAGTGCCAACTTGCAACTGTGGGAGAAAGATGTAAAGACTTAAGACACCCCAGAAGGGAATAGGTGGCTTCTAGAAGACTGTGTGTACTGCCAATGTCCTGACACACAGATCCACCGGGCTGCTGGTTACTGCGGTGTCAGCACAGCTCCATGACTCTGCCTTTCTGTAGCAGCAGCAAAAAGCTCTGTCATGAAGATTTCAGCCCTCTGTGCCATAGCAACAACAGCCCAGGAACTTTCTCCAGCAGACTGAAAAAGTAAGTGCTGGGTAGTCCTTCCTTTGCTTTCCTCCAACACTTCTTCCAGCCTCTTCCTTGAGCAGCCCTCTGGGAGCAGCCTCTAGAACCCAAGCACAAATCTAAACCCCACCCTCACATCAGCCGGACTGAAAATTAAATCCTGGTGACTCATTATGAAAGTACAGACTCCCTCGTGCCCAGGGCTCTGGCCGCAATCGATCTGCTACCAGCTCTTTGAAAACCCAGCCAGAAAAGAAGCTGCTTTCTCTCTAATAACGCGGTGCTCAAGCTTTACTGCAGCACATATGGCTGCCCTATATAAGTGGCAGCCTGACTGTGCCGGGGGCAAAGCTTTTGAAAGAAAGGGAATAATTAAAGAGCTTCTTTCAGGCAAATTTTTTCTCTCGCAGCTATTTTTGTTCTCTGGGTTTGGAAGTCGTGTGCCTTCATGCATCGCACTCTTACTGCCAGATTCAATTTTTCCACTTGGTTTCTTTGTGCTTCTGATAGCTGGACACAATAACCAGCTAAAAAAAGAGAGCTGGGATTTCTGGGGATGCTTTTCTTTTCAGGAAAGCAACAGCAGCCATTGTTTAATCGGCTAGAGGCTAGTGTAGCAAGGCAGTTTAGGAGCATATTTCCTGCCAGAAGGTGCAGAGAGCATCTATAATTTACTCCCCATTTTTATCATAACCTAAAAAAAGGAGTTGATATATGTGGACTCTGTGTGGAGGAGGAAGACATTTTGGGTCTGGTAGGCACTAAGGTATGAACACAACTGACTATGGCCAGGCATGGAAGTGGAGCTTTATATTTGGTGTATGGACTTGATATAAAAGGTTCCAAGTGCTTGATTTCAAGGACAGTGATCTCAGGGACCCCTATTCAGTTCCAGGCCTGTGATGGAGTTCCAGCTTCATTACAGGAAGCAAGGGTGAACATCTATCCATCCTTTCCAGTTACATGGTGGTTTATATCTGAATGAAGTCCTTGGGGAGATGAATTATGAGGCCGAGATATGGTTAGGGGTAGTGCAGCCGTACATTCATTTTGGATAAGCTGTAAGTGGAAGACAAAAGGACCTCAGTCCTCAGTCAAGTGCCTAACTCCTACCCTGCAGTGTCTTTTCCCATACACCTGGTCTTGCTGGCCAGGGATTTTTCTTTGTGCAGCTCTGGCCCTTTGCTTCTTCGAAAGCAATGTAAGTTCTCTAAGGGCTGGGAGAAGGTTGGAGCAGAGCAGCAGCGTGCAAACCCAGAAGCAGTTCACGTTCCCCCCTTTTCCCTGACCAAACAACATCACCGCAGGGCCTGCCATGCCAATGGGGAAACCAGGGAGCAAAACCTACAAGTAACAGGCGCTGACTCCCTTGCTCACAAACTCACCACTGTGCCTCCCCAGAACGATGTGCGTGACCACCAGTGAACTTCATGACTGTCTGTGGTATTCCAGTACGTTGCACACAAGCTGTGATGAGCTAAAGCAGTGTTAAGTGAGATCCTTCTTGAAGGCTCTGCTTCATACAGCCAGGACAGGCCCAGCACATTTGCTCCAGAGAGGTAGAAAGCTTGTGGAAAGAGATTATACCAGATTCTTCAGATATACACCAGATTCTTCAGATTCTTCAGATATACACCTGATTTCCCATCCTTCAAGGGTACAACATGCCTAAGTCCATCCCTGGGCTTTTGGGGTTCAAAACGTCCTTATCCTGCTCACTGCTGCAGTTCTGGGGTCCACTGATCATGCTTCCCTACAGCAATCATAGGTTTCAGTGCAACCGCTTACCGCAGAATGCAAGCACTGGGCTAAATCCTCCGCCAATTTCATTCCCAAATTTAAATCCTCCCACTGTTCCACCAGTGTGTCACAGATAAGAGGCAAAACTCTTTCAGTTACACAAGCAAGCTGAGGACCTGGAATAACTCCACAGGGATGAGTAATGCCACCTCAGCACTGCTGAGCTCCACTGCTCCATCCTGAAGGAATTGCAGGAGCGAGATGAATCGGCACGGCGAGCGGCACGGATGATCCCCACTGGATCTACACACTTGCCGTGTCCGCAGCACTTGTGACTTCTGACAGAAACCCCCAGGCACAGGCAGCAGCTGTAGCGTGCACCCAGGGATGCTCCACACTTAGGGCTCACGCTCACCCGGCTGGAGACGTCTGGGTAGGGAACCGAGTGATTCTGACACGAGGGGAATTGAATCCCCTCACCCAAAAAAGCAATGTCCCAACTGCTGGGCAGCTCAAAGCTGTGTAGTCACGTCCTGGCTGGGTGCCCTTCGTGTTTCCTCATGCTGTGCTCTTCCTGCTAATGCTTTTCCAGGCCTTGGGCTATTTCCGTCATGAGGGAGGAGAGAAAACAATCCCCGACCTCATCTGCCAGTCGTTCGGTGCAAAGCGGAGCCCTTCCAACTAAAGAGATGAGGCTTGAGTTTCCTTGCTCAGAGAAATCAGCAGTTCTCCACAGTTCAGAGGGTTCTGCATTGTGAATTTGATTTTGTCCATTAAAGAAGCCATTTAGAAGCATGATTTTTATGTGACAAAAATCTTCCCAGAAGCATTTTTTACATCCCATGGGGACAGGAATAATAAGCTATACTGCTATCAGAGAACAGGGTCCCTGGCAAGAACACATCTGCCCTTCCCCTCTTGTGACTTGGTTCTACCAACTTCCATTCAACGGTCCAAGGCAAGCACCAAGAGAATCATCGCCTGCATCCAAAAAGTGACCAAAGTCCCACTGGCAAACTGATGCAGAAACCAAGTCGTTGGCATCGCTACAAGCTGAGGCTGAGTGTAACTGCGTGGTTGCCTAGAACCGCATTTTATAAGCTGTGCTTGGAGCGTAGTTAGGACAGAGCTGGTAGAGGAGGATGGACAAAACCGGGGTGGAAAGGACATCGGACTGAGGGGCAGGGGCTGTGACAGGTCAAGCACGAGGCCCCTGTTCTAGTCAGATTACCACTAGTCACCATTTGCTTCTGACTCTGCTGAGTAATAGTCTTAGAAAAGAGATGGTTTGTGATGACTGGAGCAACGAGCAGGCCTAACAAAGCTGTTATTAGCTGCCACATAAGTCATCTCTTGGCCTTGACTTCCCCATTGCTAAATTGATAAACATTCGCTTCGCGGTGACATTGTGAGTATTCGGTGATTAATCTACGTTTGGCAAGGGGGATCCTCAGGTGACAAGCTGACTACAGCAACGATCAGTCATGTATTTGATTAATAAACCTTAGTATTAAACAATATCATATTACTAACCAGCTTAGGCATGAAGTGATCAACAGACATTTCTCAGAGAGGCCTGTCTGCATTTTTCACATGTCTTTTTCTCCATGGTGGAACACTGGTCATGGTTTTCTTGACATTTTTTGTGAACTGAGTGCCTTTGACTCAAACACAACACACATTCTACACAAAGGCAAGCACAGCAGAAATCAAACACCAAACTAGGTATTAAAGAGTAATAAAATGACCTAAAAATGCTTGGTTACCTCTGGCAACTATATGAAGAAGAGACCCAAAGGAAAGTAAAATGTAAATCCAAATTATTAGCTGCTATAATAGCAACTACTTACACTTGCATCTGTCAAAGCAACTCACAAAGCTGACTTAATTAAGCATGCCCTTCTTTTTCCTTGGGAAGTGCATTTGGTTTTCCTCACTTTTCTGGCAGGGAAACTGAGGCACAAGAATACAAAGACTAAGATTTTTTTTTTCAGTATTGAAGTTCAGAAAAACACAGGGTTATTTTCCACATGCAGTCACCAGATTACAGGTTGTTAAACTGGTCAAGTAAAGGGCTCATTTGTTCCTAAGGCACATTGATGTCCAAAGGCCATCCATCCATCTATCTCATTCACCATCTACAAAAAAGCTGCATTTTTACAGCCAAGCACGTAAAGAGCACCTCAGAGGTTCTTGGTTTCCAAAATGCCCACCAAATGTAGGTACATCTCTTTAGGGCCACACAGCTCTGCGCCTGCTCCAAGTGGTATCAGCAGGACACGTGGGGTCCAAGCCAACTCCGACTGCAGCCGACGTGAAGATATCCCTCTAGCTCAGCAGGAGCAGGAACGTTTCTGGAGAGCCTCCCTCCCTCCACCTCCATCGGTGCCAATTCTAACTCAGACTGATTTGTGGCTCTTACATATGTGATCTAACTGCTACATCGTGTTACCACTCCCTCACAAGCCGTTTGTATCGCTGTGCGTAAAACTCTCTCCCAGTTGGAGAGGAGAAGCTGGAGCCCTTGAACTCTGAACAGAGCCCCAGCTGCAGGCCAGATGTTCCCAGCTGCTGGCCTGGATGCACGCAGGCTTGCTCAGTTTCACATCTCTCTTGCCTCGGATAAGTCACACGTGGAACAGGAGCACCACATCCGAAGCAGTGCTGTTCTACCTTGTGCTACACTTGATCCATCTGTTGGGTGGGCTGGGTAACTCCTAGAAACCCACCCTATGCCAGGAATAACTGTGTGCACGTGCACCTGAACCCCACTTCTCTGGCAGCAACAAAAATGACTGTCAAATCCAGGAAAATAGTTAATCCGTGCCTTGCAGTGACAACTCCACAGAAACATCTTCTGTGGCCAGGAAAAGGACTGCTTCATGAGCCTAATGTGTTTGGAAGTGAGCCACTGGCATCTTCGGATCAAAGATGATGTTATTTAGCATTCGTGTTTAAAATAGTTCCAAATCAGGCTGCTAAGGGCCCTACACTACCTGTCACTGCAGTGATGTTCAGGGTCTCCCTTGGTTTAATGCCGTGGGGCAGAATGAAACACGAGCTTTCCAGAGCTCAGCAGAGGGAACAGTAACTCCTGGATCCTGTTCTTGGTGGCCACAGCATCCACGGGAGGCCACTTCCCACAGTCTCCGTGCCCCATTATCGCAATTAAAAAACTGAGAAAAATTAATCCTTCATTCTCTCGCAGGAGTGTTTGGAGGATTTAATAAATAGCAGCAGCAAAATGTTCAGAGAGTCAAGAGCTGTAGGTGTGCAAAGCAAAGTTATTATTATTTATTAAATCTGACTGTGTTCTATTTGAAACGGAGCGAAACCAGCACTTGCCTTGGTGAGATTAGCTCTGCCCCTAACTAGACAAGGATGTCTGGCACAGGCACAAGTCGTTTCTCATTCAACTCCTTCTCCCAGAACCATCAGCAGCCTGACAAGGTCACTAACAGCTGCCAAACTACCTGCCAAAGGAGTACAGACTTTCTCTAGACATTAAAATAAGGTGAGTGTGTTCCTCCAAGGAAAAGACGCCTGCAGGGGAAGACGGGGTTTTAAGTTCCACCTCCGTATCCTCATCTGCAAAATACTGTCTTTCTGGAGGTTTAAACTCAGATGAGCTAAAAGCCAAGCACTGGTTACTAGTGGTCACTCTCTGGATTTTTTTTTTAACAAGGGAGAAAAGTGCTGCTTTCAGTGCGTGGTGGAACCCTGCTGTGGACCTTACAGCAAGTACATTAGGCTCATTTCCTTCTGCTGGCTGTTAATGTAAGATACAAAAGAGAATAATAAGGAGCCTGACATAGACAGACAGCAGAGTCAGCAAAACTTTACTACGAAGTAGTTATTAACCTCCCTAAATATTTGTCTGAAAGCTTCCATGCCCTCTAGTATCCACTGTTCCTCCTCCTTTCTTCCAAAGAATAAGTACTCTTTGCATCCCTCTGTCCCTGCGAGCAGGCAGCACCACGGCAACAGCTCCATGGTGACAATCTCCACAGCAACCACATCCTGCAATCGCCATGGCTTCCCGTCCCCAACGCGAGCTCCATTTGCACGGCTTTTTGCATTTGACCTGAGAAGGGACTGAGGAGCTACCTTGGGTGAGAGCACAGACTCCCTCCATCAACGCCAGCCATTCCTGAAACCAAAAGCTCTCTGAAAACATGAATGAAGCCTTAGATGCTCACATGCTTCACACACGTCGTATAGCTTAGGTGGGAAAAAAGGGGACTCATCTTGTTAAACTTCAAAAAGCAAGTAAGCACGAAGTGCCCTGAGTCCTGGTCCCAGTCTTAAACTGGACTCCTGTTGGAAGAGTCAACATAGAACTGGGAAGAGGGATGGCAGGGAGTGAAACCAACCAAGAGCCAGGAAGAATATGTGGGAAACAGACTCCTTCTCCAGAACACTTTTCCATCCCCAGCCCTCTAAATCCTGTTGCTCTGTTAGCCAAGTGTGGCTCTCATTATACACCACAGGGTAGCAAGTGCTGCTGCCATCTGCTTCTCCTTTGCTTCTTCTCTATTGCCTCTTCTAACCAGCCCTTCACCCCAACTACTCACACGTGGGCAGGCACAGCCCTGTCATGCTGTCCCTTTAAAAATCAGCAGCCACCACTTCTTTCAAGCCCTACTGCATAACAATTTCTAATCAAGCCAGACTTTCCCATCACATTTCCACCAATCCTGTGCAAGCTGATCCTTAGCCCTTGCTCTTCTACTCCTCCATTCATCCTCTTCAGAACACCTGCCTCTCCACATGTGGGAAACACATCTTGTTCCCTTGTCACCTTGTTATTCAGTGCCAAAGAGCTTCAGATCAAAGATACTGTGAACAGATTACTGTTAATATTGCCAGAGATTTATTAAGACACCCCCAGTGCTGACAAGTCGATAGCCTTCCGAAGCATAAATGCTCGACACAGTGCAAAGGCTGACCTAGATTTTGAGTAATTTATGCTGGAAACTGGCACACGTGATGCTTTTGCTCTCTGGCGTTCAAGTCAGCAGCATCCACATAAGTAGCGAATACACAGCTACCTTAGTTTCAGAGCTGTCCTTTTCCTGCTGTCACTCAGTGCTTCAAAGTGTTAGCAAGACTAGACCAAAGATTATTCTCTCTTTTTCCATCCCCAAACTGAGGTCTGTGCTGCTTGAGTGGAAGCAGAATGTTTGCTAGGTGCAAAATAAGGTTTGAAACACCCCATGACACTTCAGTTTCCATCCAGGACAGGGCAGTGCTCCCTGCAAATCCTAGGTGACAGATTGCATACAGGGTGAACCCAGGGATCACCACACAGGGTGGCAAAGACCAGTCTTGTGATGCCAACAGTGATCTGTCTGCAAGTGAAAGAAATTCCCCTAACACATCAGATCAGATGTCAATGGAGAAGAGGAGAAAAGAGCTCCTTCCTGACCCTGACAGCAAGCAGGTGGTATGAACTACTGTGTTAGTGTACCTCATCTTACCACGTCTGAGTGTACGGACACTCACATGTTACTGATCATCTTGACAGTGAGAATTTTTACCCGTTTTTACCCAGGCTCGACAGGTACAAAGGGCTGAGAGCTGGGTCTCGTTACACTCAGTCACACAGCGCATGCCAAAGCAGCTCATCTGGCCAAGTCACTAGTGGCATATTCAGAACTGCTCTTGCTTAATCAGGTTAAGGAGAAAAGTTCAATTTTACTAGAAAACATTTATTTCCTTCCTGATTTCTGTTTGTATAAGGAACTGGCTTCTGGTGCTGAAATCTCAGGAGATACTGGTCTTCACAGAACTAAGGCTCAGCTTGCCTTGCTGCACGGCTCACTTAGAGCATCCGTGAAGCTGCTGTCCCAGACAGTACGGTTCTCGCAGCAGGCTGGCTCTGGCAGTGATAAAAATCACACAGCACAGGTTTGGCAGAGAGTTAGTAGGGGATGTTTCCACGGCACTGAATTAACCTGCCTGTTCCCTTTACTTGTGTGAATTTAGGAGAGTGATACTAAAGTTCAGCAGTCAAATCTGGTTTAAGATGGCACCTTGAACATGTAAGCCTCGGGGAACTTGGGTTTATCAAAGGGAGTGGTGAGAAACACAAAGGAGGATCCCATTAATCACCGTGGGAGTTTTCCCATGGAAAGGAGCACTCCTGAGCAGGAAAGACGATGACTCCTAAGCAGGCAGCCTTTGTAGTAGCTGCGCCTAGTATTTGATCCCAGGTCAGCTCTTCATAGATCAGTAGATGATCCTCACAGCAAAAGCCAACCCGAAGTGACAGGAGCTAGTCTGCAGCGTCAGACAAACTACGTCTGCTAAAGAAAATAACCCGTGGTTCTGCGCGTGCACTGCATTTATGGGTTATTCTCTCCAGATGCAAAGATCACATGATATGAACAAAATTACAGACTTTGCTGCCCAGACTGTCCTACTGGGTTTAGGGAGTCCCAGCAAGTGTCAGGAAGGTGGGATTCAGTGCCTGGATTTGCTGGCTTGTTGGTCTGTGAATACAGCCGCCTCCCTTAAGTGCCTGTCCTTCTTCCACAGCTCCGGAGAAACCAGAATTCACAACTCTTGTCTGCTCTGCAAGGCAGCCAAGAGGCTGTGCTGATGCCAGGGAAGAACTCCGAGATGCTCAGATGAAATACACTTGGTCTCTCTATGAATGAGAAACAGTAGCACTAATTAAATTGCCGTCACACTTGAAGGGCCTTGAAAGGGGCTATTTCCATGCTTGTCCCGTTCAGCGTTTCAAGCTGAGAGAGGAGCGTGGCAACTGGAAGAACAAAGCTGAACAGAGAGATGGATGGAGACAGCTGAGAACAGACACTAGACAGAGATATTTCTAATGACTCATTTCTGCAGCCCTGGTTTGCTGCACAGCAAACGTCCTCTGCCCAGCCACGCCGCGCTGGCTCTTCAGCTCCAGCGTCACGCAGGACCTACCAAAGCACGCGTGTGTGCATGAACCACCCTCCAGCCTGCAGCCTGGTCTGCCTTGGCTGAGTGCTGGAACACAACTCAGCAGCAATGCTGTTTATTAAAACCACCACCTGGCCAGCATCCTTGGCACAGCACCATGAAACGTGGAGGAGAAAGACTCGCTGAGGAGAAAGTTTGCTTTTGATGCTTGAGGTCTCACCACAGGTCAGTAAAGACCTAATAGCCTCGTGCTCCACATGGAAAGACCAAGGCAGGGAGAATAAATGATCACACGTGCTTACACAGCAATTCAGTGACAGACGTGAGAGTATTACTGTCTTATGCTCTGGTGGCAATAGGTAGCCAGTCAGAAAGCCACCAAATGTGGGGTAACATCAAGGCCTTCACTGGCAAAGGCTTAGAGGAAAAGGCCCTGAGCCAGCTAAGGTTTAAAGGGCATGCATATGCAAAGTCCTCGAGCAGATACTTGATTTTAAACCTCTCACTCCCACCAAGTTCAATGGGATTTCACATATACACACATGCTTCACCCAGCTTGCTAAGTTGGAACAGGAATCAGAGTGAAGAAATGTCCTTGTAAAACCAGTTGCACTGGTACAGCTAGTAGGATGAACTAGATCTGGAGATGTGCCCAGCAAGGAGTAAACTAGGAAGTTAATAGTACATACTGCTACGCTTAAACCCCTGGGTGCCTCACTGTCCCCCAAGGATGAGCGATGAAAGACATGGAGAGCCTCTTGCTAACCTGGGCATGGGAAGCACTCATAGTTTTAGTCCAACAAAAATGCCAGCCACAAAGCAAGTGTTTTCATCACAGCTGAGCATCCCCTGCTAGCCCAGGCAAGCGAGGAAAGGAGTTGTTGCCCCAAGCCACAGCAGGTCAACCTGCAGGTTGCTACATTTCTCTAAATAAGTTCCCTGTGCTTTTATGCAAACAAACAAACAAACAAGCAAACAGTAAAGCCAGGCACAAAACTGAGGATGAGGTGTTTCGGAGGCCTGCATGACCACTGTGTCTCTTTCATTTCTGGTACTGCCTAATGCAAGGACACCACAGAAGTCCTTGTCCGTGGAACCGCATTGCTCTGTGACTCCAGAAGACAAACTTTCAAACTCATGACACATCTTAAAACAAGCAGCATGAAATCCTTTTTGTTTGCCTGTGGCTACTGGGCATTTCTCTGGAACCATTAAGTCTTTGATTTCGCTGGGTCCCATGTGATTACATGTTACCAGAAGCTGCAACTTAAAACAAAACCAAAATATCACAAATTATCAACTCCTAATCCTCAGCATCCTAATGGAGTAACTACTATGGCATGAGAGGTGAACTTGGCCAGCAAGTGAAAGCTGGATCTTCTAGCTTGAGACACTGAGACACACACCCCTCACTCCTGCCACAAATACCATCCTTAATACCAAGCCAGGAGGGCAGGACACCTGCAAATCCGCATATATAGTGATAGTAGGTGGGTGATGAATGGCAGAATCGACTGTTAAATGTCTACCCATAAAATTGAGGCCTTAAATCACATACGAAATGTTTACCTGCTCAAGTGATGAATTAGACCCTGCAAATGACGGCTGTGTACCTTGTCACTGGTCTACGTCAAATTCATAACATAAGAACACAGAGGAAAATCTTCTGACATCTGGATTAAAGAGGTTTTTGGTTAGAAAACAAATCTGCTTTATGCAAAACTGCAGCCTTGCACCTTGCTGGTAACGGTGTGGAGGGGCAGGGAGACTCGGGGCCTGCGACTCACTAGAATTCCACGGAAAAGTTGTTTGGGAAAAAAAGCACCACTGGCAGATGTTAGGTGGACTCTGCTACGCTGCACAAGCCTTCTGCCTCG
The DNA here is from genome assembly GCF_013368605.1 of Nyctibius grandis. Taxonomy (NCBI): domain Eukaryota; kingdom Metazoa; phylum Chordata; class Aves; order Nyctibiiformes; family Nyctibiidae; genus Nyctibius; species Nyctibius grandis. The sequence goes on from NC_090674.1 coordinate 6,137,106, forward strand.
AAGCAGAAATAGCTGGGCTGCAGATGTGCGCAGGATTTTGTTTAGTCTATCATGGTTATTGCTGCGGAAAAAACTTTGTTTTACTCCTAAATATTCATTCTCCCACACACATGCACAACCACAATGCACACACACAGAGTTTGGCAGAGGATGTTTGAAGCCTAGAGCTGGAGTACAAAGGCATTTCAGAGAGATCGATGGGAGCCAGAGGACGGTAAGGGGACAAGACACATTGGCAGTAACAGGAGATGCTGCAAGTCAGGGAGGGGTGCCAGGAAAACGACGCAGAGAGGCAAGGGTCGGTTAGCAAAGGGAAGTGCAAGAAAGCAGGAGAAAAGTGCTTTTGCTCTCTCTCAGGGACAGAGTTTCAGTTCATACAAAGCCAATGTGAAGCACTGCTGGTATATACCCGCCAGGAACCCAGCCTTCAGCACCGGCTCTGCATCCTGACAGCCAAAGAGAGCTTTGCCATGAGGCTTCACTAGATCAGGCCTCTGTTTCACAACCGCGGGCACTGATCACGCACCTGGCCTGGTTCTGAACCCTTCTTGTCCCTTGACAGTCTCTGAAGTGCCAAACGAGAGAGAAAGAGGGACTGTGGTGAGAAAGTCTCTTCCACAAATGCAGAGCAAGGCAAAACGTTCCAGTTTTCCAGTGGCAGGTGTCCCTTTGCTGCAATGGCAGTGATAAATGTCACCCTGACCTCCTAAACACACACACACACACTCCATCTCTTGTTCCCGTTAGCTCCGGAACAGCCAGCCACACAGGGCCTATTCTACGGGCCCAGTATCATCTTCCACTGATGGCTACTTGTCCCCTGCCTTGACGGTGAATTTTGAACTCATTAGCTTAGCTGCTAATGGCCCTGCACGTGGAGGGCAGGCACGCCTGGGGCCGCAGACAATGCCCTCCCTTGTGGCCGCCGCCACAGGAACTCCATTGTGTGCCCCAACACTGGGGCTGTGTTCCCCTTGGCCGGCTCGCCACGGCTCTCCCGGCTCTGCGAGATTTCCCGACCCTCTGCCAAAGCTGAGCCTCACTGGCCTTTTCAGTGCCGGGGTTTTGCTTTACGTTTCCCAGTACAGCACTGTTGTCTGTCCAGCTTCACTGGCAGAGGCGACGTTCCCAGCTCTCGCCAGCACCAGAGCCCGCGGTCGCCCCGTTCTGCTCCAAGTACGGGGCCCAGACCCTGCAGAACCCCCAGAATTCTCCCTTGTGAACCCCAAGAGGAGCCCAGTCTGCAAGAGGTACTGGCATTTGGCACTCCTCACTGTGACGCTTGTGCCCAGCCTTTTGAAAGTGTTTCCCGCTCATCGTGCTGAGTCATTTGGAAAATCAACCTCCCAGAGGTTCAAGTGCCTTTGGCCCTGCTGCTCAAACCCTCCCCGAAGTGGAGAAGTGCTGTGCTGCTGGCAAAACAGGGAATCTGAAGAGAGCTCCTAGAATAAACATAATCATCAAAATCAATGGCTACATGAGATGGGAATTCACAGATTTGTGATCTGCAAGCAGTAGGGACAGTCATACTTGCATTACCCAAACTTCTGTCATCTCAGAAGGCCAGCAGCAGAGCAGAGCACCCTCCTCCTCAGTTTCAAGCCACGAAACACAGATCCCATCCATCGATTCTACCTTGCCAACATTCGCCAGTGTCAAATGTTTCTCTGTTTCCAGAAGGAAGGAACTCTTTTGCCCCCCAAGAGCAGCGATATTCAGAACAACATTCTGCTGGGAACAAAGACCGATGCATCCTGCCTTACCCCCCTTCTGACATCCCCTTTGCCTCTGCAGCAAAACTAAACTTCAAGCTTGTCTCAGCAAAACAGCTTTTGTTGAAAGAAGTGGACCCACGGTGCATGGAAGCCAACAGTAAACCTGACATAAAAAAGCCCCAACACTGGGAGGAACTGCAGACTGGGAAGTGCGGCACAGCAGATCCAAACTACCCACGTTTCAAACTACCCACTGGGGCATGATGCCCCAGTCCCTTGGCATGTGGGCTTCCAGTTAAAACCAGTTTCAAAGCAAATTCCTGTCAGAGACACAGTCCTTGAATCTCTGTCCCAGGTGCAGAAGGAGCAGCGTCTCATGTCTAAGGCAGAGAGAGCATCTACCACTTTCACTGGATAATCCCTTAATTAGTGGGGCCTCCAAAACAATCCTATCGAATGGTTTACACGGAGCACGGTTTAAAACAAGCCGTGCCACAGATCCCCAGGCAAGGGGAGTATGTCACCCTTAGGTGTCTGTGTATTAGCTGATTAGCTTTCCTTTAGATCTGCTAAAACAGGTTGTGCCCCAACCTTCTCAATCTTTCCACAGCACTAATGGGCCTTTGCTTAATACATTCTAGCTTGCTGGAATAAAGGCCAATAAGGTTCTTTTGACTAACTCTCAAGACCACATAAGCCATTTAAAAAAACATGCTGGCTGAAAGCTTATTTTCCAGAGTAGTCCCCAGTCTTGCCATGAAGCTATCAAGACATACATCACTAGCTCCATGGGCACTGTGTTCCTACTGGCCCACACTTGGCTTTTGATGTGAATCTGTTGGGGAACACGTTCAGGCTGCATCATCTCAGCCCTCACCAAGCCCCACTCTGCATGCTGGCACACTTGGATGAGCCAAGTCTCTCCCCCAGCACGATGTGCTCAGTACGAACACCACACACGGGCTGGCTGGCTCTAGGTATTGCCTGGATACATTCCAAGCTGGCACCTACGAACAGCTTGCAGGCAGCACCCTTTGCAAGGAGCATCATTTCAATGCCAGAAGCTCCATCCTCCCTGTCAAGGCTGAAGAAGTAGGACGGGGATTAAGAAATTAGCTTGGCCTCTTATAGTAGAGTGGGAAGAAATGTTGTTACTGATTCATGAAGACAGGTAAGAAAATAATTGCTCTCTCAGCCAATGTTTTTGGGACTCAGGGACACATGAGTGCAGCCCTAAAGCACGAAGAAATAAGTTCTCATCGTGGCCTCCTTTGACAGAGAGATCGGGGTCACTGCAGGAATTAACTGAGGGGTCTGGTGCTTTAGGCAGGTCAGGAAGTGCTCCATGAAATCAAACGTCGTATGTGATGCAGTGTGAATTCTTGGGGCCAAAAAAAATAAAACAACCTGCCCTTTGTGTTACACTAACAGTTATTCTTCCTTCTTTCTCTTTCTTACTGCACACATATTTACATGTGCACTGCCCTTTTAACTGCAAACACTGAGCAGTTCTCAGAGGACAATGTCTGGAAAGGTTTCCTCCTACTGCCAGAAGAAACAAATGTCTTATATGAGAGATATTGGCCAGGGGGAGCGAAGGGGGTTGGTTTTGGATTGGGTTCTGAATGTCTTTTCTCTCCCCTCCTCCCACTCCCTTTTTCTTCTCTGATTCACAAGGAAACCACAAAGCAAACTCAAGACTGAACGAGACTTGTTTTTGTGAACCTTCTGGCTTTCTTTTAGGACATTCACTTCCACCCCCACTAGCCTAATCTTCTCCATTTATACCAGCCCAATAAATTCAGCAAACTTCCACAAGTGTAAACACAACCACGATCTGGCCTGGTATTTAAATACCACTGCAGAAGCCACTGGGAGTGACATGGATATATAAAGGCAAATTTTAACGCTCGCGTTTGATCCAACGCTGTTTGATTTGGTTGAACTTAAACTTTCCAGACTCTTTAAACACCCTGAGCTTTGCGTGAGGACAGACTTACATGACCAAAAGCCCAGCGTTATTCAGTGCTTTTCGCTGCACAGGACACGGCGTGCATCCCTCTGCCTCTCCAGATACCTATTCTGAAGGCAACCAGCAAGACACCTACGCGACCCTCCGCTTCCCTATCTTGCCATCACCACGTCAGCGGAAGGCTCTACTCTGTTTCAGTCCAAAATCCAACAAAACTAGCTAAAATTACCTTTGTCATTGTTTTTATAAGATATTTTACATACTTCAGCCTGCGTCTACTCGATGTTGAGATTTAAGGGATTTTTAAAACTTCACAAGTCACCCATGTATTTCCACAGGCACTTAAGCGCCTTTAAAACTCTAGCCTTGGATCATCAGCTCTAAAATGAGATTAATTCCCTGCCTAACAAAGAATTATACGAAGAACTCTGTTAATGCTTATTTACAAGGTCTGGATAATACAGCAATGAACTAATCTGACAGGAAAGGCTGAAGAAGCTTCTGAAAAGCATTGGCTATACCTGATGCATTTTAACAAACGCTTCCTTTCCCTGGGAAACAGGTTCTCCTGCTCAGGGGTGGGGAGGGATCACACATCAAAGGCCTGCGTGGCTGGCTTTGCTCAGGCAATCATTAGGGCCAACAGCTTAACTGGCCGCACCGCAGCCTGGGATGGCCCACAATTTGTAGTGTGGTACATTCAATGTAGAGCTGCCTGGGAAATTTCTGGAGAAAAACATTTTCTGAAGGAATGCCGTGGCATTGGGAAGTGCCGATTTATCCGAGTGAAACATTTCATGGGACAGTGTTGAGAGTGGGAATATTCCATTCCAGAAGGAAAAGACCGACCAAAATGTTCTGCTTCCACCACTTTGAACGCGAGCTTCTTGGACTTCTAATTTTGACACTAAGATCTGAACCCAGCTGGAAATGGAATGAGTTTTCAAATGAAAAATTACTTCGGAACTTCATATCACAGGAGTTTCTTTGACCAATTTTTCAGCCCATTCCACTTCTGAAATAAAAACTGGAAAAAACTGACCGGGATTCCTGCAGACCTGCACCCCTAGCTCCTCACACAGCCCCAAAGAAAGCCCAGCCCTGCCCTGGGAGCTGGCTCTGCGTTGCAGACTAACCTGTCGCACAAATGGGGCTAATGACCGGTCTGTCGTAAGAGCTGGCAAGCACAGGGAAGGTCTCACACTCTTCCTCCCATGAATGGGGAAGAAGCATTCAATTAGGAACACTGCCTGTTCCTTAATCACTTCCTTTGTGTGCGTGGTTATTAATATCTACACATGACAAGTCAAGCCAGGGGCTATGTTTTTCTGTACTCGTTTTGGCTACTACTTGATGCTTACAAAATACATCTAGAAGCCACACCCATAGAAAAATAAGGAAGGAAAAGGATGCCACGGTTGGCATTACTTGCAGCAGCAATTGCATTCTCCAAGCGTACTGAAACCCCAATATATTTGATATCATACAATGTCACAGAAAGACACTGTCACACCTCCAGAGAGTTTAAGTAGATCACACAGAATCACACAATCAATCAGGTTGGAAGAGCCCTCTGGGATCATTGAGTCCAACCATTGCCCTGACACCACCATGGCAACTAGACCAGGGCACTAAGTGCCATGTCCAGGCTTTTTTTAAACACATCCAGAGATGGTGACTCCACCACCTCCCTGGGCAGCCCCTTCCAATGGCTAATGACCCTTTCTGAGAAGAAATTCTTCCTAATGTCCAACCTGAACCTCCCCTGGCGAAGCTTGAGGCTGTGTCCTCTTGTCCAATAATAGATAAGGCAGGTAAAGAGCAAGAGAAGTAAGGAGAGGCAAGGGAGAGGTAATGTGACCCAAGGAAGTCAAAACAAAAGGTCAATACCCACTAGAGTGCCCAACACAAAAGGTCAATATCCTCCACGCAGCCAACATCCTCTCACTGCAACGGGAAGACGAGAATGCAGAGCCCTGAATGAGATGTCCTGGAAAGGAACAGGCCAAGGAGACAGAGTTCATGCGGGGAGGAGTGCCTGGTTTTGATTTGAGGCTGAGTCAAGGCCAAGCCACGGCCCTGGATTCTCCATCACTGAGATCACACAAGCCTGACTTGGAAAACAACTGACAAAAACCTCCTCAGAACTGGTGACTGTGACACACCAACCAACCCAAAAGGCACTAAATTCAGCCTTCCACCCAGCCCAGAACCAAAGGGGCTCTGATCTGGCAGTTCATATCCTGAATCATCTCCCAAGCTAATGCTCTAGCAGGACTTTGCCTCCATCCTGGACACAGGAACGATCCAACAGCACCACAAAACCACCACATGTTCCTGGAGGATATACAGGAATAACACACAGTATCCTGGGTTTTGTGTTCTTTACCTTCATGTTTCTAACTCTCTCTGTGCAGCGACAAGTTTATTCTCAGACCTGCAGCAGAAGGGAAGGTTCACTCTGCTTGCTTGCCAAGTCTTACCCATGGTCTTTGCTCTATCTTGTGCAGGGCTTCTGCACATTCAGGTTGTCTAAAATAAAAATCATTTGGAATAAGAAATAGACGGCTGCTCTCTGTATGTGATAGCACCCATGTCTATGCTATTGCTAAATGGGAACAACGGCTGCAATAGTTCCTGCCTGCTCTGTGGCTTTGCTGCGCTTCCAGCACTTCAGCAAGGCAGCCAAGCTCTGGGCTGTCACCACAGGGTAGCTCTGATCCCTCCTAAAGCTTTGCTAGTGGCCTTGCAAACCTCCACAAAAACCAAGACCTGTTGCTACTAATCTCTCCTTCCCTTTCTGCTCAGAAGTGACACAGTGGAACGCTACTCCTGCCTCGCATTCCTCCAAGCCCACAGGAAACCATAAATCAGAAGAAAAGCGTAACGTCCAGAGAGATCTTGCAAAAGGCCAAATGCTAGGACGGGTCGAGGGGCTGGGGATAGGGGACAGGGAACCTGTAAAACCAGCCGTAAGGTGAGCAATAACCTGCACCTCCACCATGGCTGGGAGAGGTCCTGCTCCGAAGAATGGAGGGAAATTAAGGGTCAGGGCAAATAAAAGTCCTCCCCTCTTTCAAGGGAATACATATTTACACATATATCTATATTCTTCATTTCCTTCCAACCCCTCTCATTGCCTCTTCTGCAATTAAATAATGATAATTAAAAATCTTTCAGTAGGAGAGGGTTAAGCCTCCCCAAGTGTCACCCTGGGCAGAGCTCTCAGCTGGCTTCAGCTGTACCTCATGGCCCTGCTAGGAGACAGGCCACAAGCAGCAGTGGGAGGAAAAGCTGAGAAGAGTTTGTGTTTGGAGGGAAGTGAGCGAGTAGTGCTTCATCTGAGGGGTGCCAGCTTTGGAGTGCCCCGAAGCGACCCTGCAAGGCCAGTGTGACCTGCCTTGCCACAACAGCACGGCTGCCATTGGCCTCTAAGAAACCAAGCTTGTCTGCACTCCTGGGAGCTTGGACAACACCCAGAGCTGCGGTCGGTTCAGTTTTGCTTTGCAAAGAGGCTGTTACGGCTCTGCATCCTCAGTGTGATCAGCCAGGTAATGCCTGGCAAGTCTCCCTGGCTCTGTGATAGGACCTGCCCTATCTTCCTCCCATCAGCCCTGAGGGCTGTGGTTTAGGCTGAAGCACTTCCTTGTGGTTGAACACAGAAAGGATCTGCTTCATTTAGAGGTGACTTGTCGTTCTGGTCAAAATGGCTGAGGTTTACTCTGGCCCAAATCTATTTATAGTGAGCGTTATGCTAATTCCATACGCAGGTCGGATCCACTTGTACTCACTGGAGCAATAATGCTTTCTGCTACCTGTTCTTTTTAACTATGTTGTGCAGCCAACAGCCATTCTGTTCTCAGATCATCAGCTCTTCTCTAAGGTAGATACGTACCTCCCCGTGCTTCCCTTTGCAGTGAACCATACAGCACTCCACTTCCCGCAGCTCTGCTGAGCTCCCTGTGGAAATTGCTGGCTCAATCCAAGATCTACACTGTGTTTTGAACAAGTGGGAGAAACCTCGGTAACAACAGCTTGTGCAAGTACTTTTAAAGCCACTCACCTTTAAATCACTTTAGAAAAAACTGAATTCTCTTATTACCTTACCTGAGGTTCATGTTATGTTCTCTAAGGAGTAATTCATTTACTGTCACTCTTGTGAACTAAGGAGTGTGGAGGGGATTTTACTCATCATTAAAATGCATCTGTCTTTGGGATAAACTGTATCAATTGCTTAATGGAGAAATGGCAATAGAAGAGCTGGTTTTAATGGTTGGAGCCTCCTATTGTTGTTCCAGGATAATGGAATAAGCTGTATTTCTAATCTTGACTAAAATCTCTCTACAGATGGCTATAAGCACGATGCAGATGTGGAAGGCCATGGCAATCCTTTTGATCCTGGGAGCACGAGAGAGTTTTCTGCAGTAAAAAACTGAAGTAGAACAGCAGAAGCTCTGATGAAGGGAACCATAGTCACCAAGTGACACTGAAATGATTCTGAGATGCAGGGTCTTCATCTCTCTCCTCAACGTTTTATTCTCACTTGTTTTTTTCAAAGGCTTCACTAAAAAATTTCTTTTCCCATTTTGAGCCCACGGATTGCTTAAACACTTGAACTTGTCATCAAATCCATCAGCTTCAGCTCCTTTCCTGCTACAGAAGTACAAGTAGCTAGTAGGGTCAACTCTTCACTCCTTATAAAGTCCCAGCGGGCAGTACAGTTAGAGATTGCTGGCTTGTCTTGCTGCAAGATGGGGTTTGGATTACAAGTTTGCTAAGAGCCAGCTAGTATAGCCAGCAAGTGACATCAGCTTGCTGTTCCGCTGTTGAGAGCAGTCAGAGGTGGTCTCAGCACAGCTTTTGAATGCTACAAGGACCTCCAAGTAGATAAACAATTAAAATATGGAAAGTACATCCAGACATGAAAAACAGTGCTCAGATCTGTTTTTCACTGGTGCATGAATACAGATGTTTTCCTGGTATTTGGTGTTCTATTGTCTCATGTTTCTCATGGAAGCAAGATACAACCCCTAAAACCCTTTCCAGTATGTCTTCTCATGGATGAAGAGATTCTGTGCCTAAACTTAGCTTAGCTCTAGCTTTGGTAACAGTGTTCATAATGTTTTGCACATGTTTTGCACAGCTATGGAAATATCTAAGTCTTTCTCTGAAACGTGCTAAATGTCAGTTTATGGCTCTTATCCTTCCACTGAGAGGCTGGAGGTGTATGTTTAGACACAGTTTTGAAGCGAGATGTATAAGACTTCCTATTTTGGTTGCGTGGTGTTCCGTTGACTTTATATCAGTACATTAATATTGAGCAAAAACTGACACCTCTCTTCAGGAGACGTACGATGACAGACAGGGCTTTTAAGCACTCTGCTATATATACACAAGCGCAGGCTTCTTCCAGTATTGCTTCTCATTTATGTTCAAATTATAAAAGGCCCATCGGAATTTACTGAAGCATTTGAGTTTACCAAGTGGTTTTCCCATGCACTGAATTCTCCATCCCTACTTTCTGACAGCTAGCCTGAGCTCCTGTAGAATCAAGGCACGAAGCAACCTGATCTAGTTGGTCCTGCTTTGAGAAGGGCGTTGGATTAGGTGACCTCCAGAGGTCTCTTCCAACCTAAATTACTCTAGGATTTAATGGCTTAAAGATTAAACCCTTCCTTGGCTCTTCTAATGCATTCCTTATGTAACGTATCTCATGACAACAGGTTTCCCCCCAGCTTCTCTTTTGTAACCCACAGCCAAATCTTCAAGGAGGCAACAGCCCTTGAGCATCCCGATGTCCCACCGTCCAACCCTGATTGATCTGCAGATCATAATGCGTACACAAAGCAGAGAGGAATCGCTATAAAGAAGGCAATTCGCTTTTCATCGCTCATCATTACAGCCTAGGAGGGAAATTTTGACAGAAGTTGCAGCAAACTATTTCCTACTTCTGCCCATAGTACTTGAGCAGCTTCTCAAATCTTGAGAGAAAAGGGAAGCCGCCCAATAATGTCATAGTCGGGTTAATCTTCCAATACTACTGATCCCTGTGTGTGGGAAGTCCCCTTAGAAAACTGACTTGGCGAGGACAGGTAGATCAGGTCAGGAAATCGTATTGAACTACACTGCTTCCCTCGGGTAGCATCTCTTCTCTAGACAGCCCTTTTGGTGGTTTCACCTCAGCAGTATGCAGATGTCTGTGCAAACTATGGTAAAACCAGGAAGGAACATCAACCTCTTGGGGATTCTACAGTCTGGCAGTAAACCAGACAGCTGACTTTAAAAAGGTACCATGCTAAGGGCAAAGGGGGCTCTCCACTTGCCAGAGCGGTCAGGACTTTACCCATTTCTTGTTCAATGTCGTTCTTGTCCCCTTCAGTTCACTGAAAGTCATTTCTCAGCTAAAATGCTGAGCTGAGCACCTCAACGTGATGGATTCTCCATGCAGACCATTTCACAGACCAGCCATGTGCACTAATGCTGATGAATTGGCAGAGCAACTGACAAAAATTATCTGCTACCTACCACACAGCAACTGCCATCTTTAGCTCACCAGAGCATAGCACGATTTCTGCTGATAGTATTTTTTCTGGTTATCAAACTGAATGGCTCTCTACCTTCCTTTCTGTTCTGAATACTTGTTTTGCAGAATGACACAGCTGCAAGATTCAACCTCTCTGGTTCAATGTGCAGTAGATCTTAGCACCACATCTCTAACACGCTCTGAGAAAAGTCCAGGAAGAGATACAATTCTTGGCATCTGAAATCTGCATGGACACCTGCACTCACTTCAGAGCAGAGATTGCTTGTCTGCTCATCAGAAAGCATCTCCCTTCCTGGGTCGCAAGGACTGACCTTTTGTAGTGGCAACACGGAAACTGCACCACAATGACTGAATACAGGAATATTCCTTTCTCAGCTGAAGAAAGGAACATGATGTGGGCATGTGACACCTCAGATGACATTTGTTTGCTTTCTTTTACAAGCAAAATGGATTTATCAAAAAACTTGCATCAAACAGGTCTGTCTTCTCCCCAAATGAACTCAGTGGCATCCGTTTACCAATGGGCTGGACAAGTTCCAGCAGGCTTTGTTGAGGCTTCCTCTAGTCCACAGCTGAGCTCAACCCACCCTCCCCCAGCAGGGATCTCATTCAGCACTAAATGCTCCTTGTTTCTTTCTTCTCTCCCTCCCCTGGGCCTTCCTGGGAGAGAAGAACTGGAGCTCCCCAGTCTCTATGCTCCCTTTGTCTCTGTCAGAAAAGCTCTTCCTGCGTCGTGTCCTGCCAAGCACAGCAAAGGTCTTGCCCTCTCTGGCAGCAGAAGTGCTGAAAGTGCTGACTGACCTGGGGGCAATAAGGGAGGGTCCTTGCCCCTTCCTTTGCCCTGGGAGAGCTGGGTGTCACTTGCACCCTCTCGGACGTGTCAGATGTTTTTTGCTGTGTCCCAGTGACACAAAACAACTGGGTTTTTTTCTGGTTACCAGTAAGTAACAGAACCCTTTCCTAAAGGGATGAGAGTTTATGGCTGTGCTGCTTCAGCTGGTGCTGCATGGAAGCTTGCTGAGGGAAATGTGAGTAAGTGTCCCAGACACTCCTCATCCCTTGCTTTTATTTATTACTCTCAAGGGTTGAGTATGGTCCCATTTTTCGAGCTCTGACTTCCTCTGACAGCTCTCCAGAGGGAACAGAACTGTTGTGATGTGGCTGGGGCTGGGGAATTAATTCCCATGTAAAGGATTAGTGTCTCAGTCATCAAGCTTTAGCAAAGGACATTCTTTTGAGTGCAGCTAGCAGGACTTTTACCAGCTACAGATTGCTTATCTGCTCTCTGTGGCCATATGATGGACTGTCACATCCCTTTAAGGCAGTAAATCATCCCTGCAGGATGAACCTTACTATCCTGCTGCATACCCAATGTTGTCTTGGACCCTGCTCTGGAGATAGGATGGTTAGGCTCACATACAAGGAGGAAATTCCCAAGCTCACACAAAAAGACAGAATGTTGGGGGTAGAGGGAATCATTGGGCAGGAAACAGGGACCAGTGCTGCTTGGAGCAAAAATTAATACATCCTCTGTCCTGAATGATGTGGCCCAGGCAAGGGAGAACAAAGTCAGCATTGTAGTAACTGAGCCTCAGCAGCAGAAAAAGAATAGAAGCACCAAGTCAAGGGTCAGAACAACAGGGTTCAGCCCTGTAGGATGCACAGATATTCATTCTCCATACTGAAAATCTTGCTAGAAGACTCCACTTCTTGATTTCTTGGCATCTGACACATCTTATCTCAACCCACACAGCTCAGAGCTGCAGGTAAAAGAGAAGTATGGAGAACTAAGCTATGAATAATTGTGGTGAACACAAGCAAAAATTAAAGTCCATGGGGCTGGATGCTATAGCACTTTGACTCCTGAGAGAAGCCTTTTCCCATCCCATCAACATATGTATCAGCTTGGAGTTTTCCAGTGGCTCAGTCCTGTTTGCGAGTTTGGCATTGTCCCATAGTTTTATGCATTATCTCTGAATTCAGATGAGTCAGTGGCACATCAAGAGCTTGTGTTATTCCAAACTCCTAAACTCAATCTGGCAGAACGGGTTTTATTACACTCTCTGAACACTTAAGGCAAGCGTCTTTCTACAAACGTCAGCTTGCTGCCTTCTCTTCCTCCAGCCTTGAGGTGGGCTGTGCTCTGCAAACCTGAGAGCAAATCTGTGAGGGAAGTGTGGGGAAGTGTGGGGAAGTGTGGGGAAGTGTGGGGAAGTGTGGGGAAGTGTGGGGAAGTGTGGGGAAGTGCGGGGAAGTGTGGGGAAGTGTGGGGAAAGGGAAGGGGAAGGGGAAGGGGAAGGGGAAGGGGATGGGGTCTCCTGCTATGTCAGTACTATCACAGTGGCTGTTTCCTACATCCTGGGGCAAGGTCACGGTGTGGGGACAAGTCCATACTTCCTGCCAAAAACCAGGTTTATCAGAGAGAACAAAGGGGTGATATTCTGAAAAGAAACCGAGCTGTGGGAAACAGCATTGTTTCACTGAGCTGGAATGGAGCAGGAACAACTGAAGTGCTTAAATAGCTGTTCTTCAAAATAGTTATGGAGATTTCTGCATTACCCCAACATCGCAAATGGAGCAGGACCATGCTGATGTCTAAGCTGGTATCCTTCTCAAGTGCATGGGCATAAAATGGCCTCAAAACAAGCCACAAGTGTGTACACTTGCATAACCCAATTTTTCTTTGTCACAGGAGTACAGATAAATCTCCTTTAGCTGCTCCCTATGTCCATGGAGATATATCACTGTAGCAATACATGAAGATCATGTCTGTAAAGTCTACACACGTAGTATACTGTATTTTCAGCTTGATGGTCAGAGATTTAGCAGACAAAACCATATGTCAGTCTCTTCTATGTACTGTTAAATAAAGACTGGCACAGCTGCTTGGATGCTGAGAAAGGATGACAACCTGTATGTCTGTATCCCTGTGCACCTGAATGCACGTACATCCAGGCCACACAGCTAAATTCTAGTCCCATAAAATACCTTCTTACCTTACCAACAAACAGTTGTATCCAACCCTTGGAAATGCTGCATGTGCACACATGCATTTACAAACGTGTTCACACGTGCTGTTTCTATTAGCAGTAGCATTTAATAAAGAGTACGGAAATTATTAAGCCCTGCTGTAGTGTGATGAAGCAGACTGGGTACGCAGAGAACGGATTATCTCACCCTCTGATGTTATATAATCTGTTTAGACTGTGCCACTTTACGCGTATTTAAGGAATGAATGAGCGCTGCACTCTGGGATGTGCCACCCGTGAGCTCTGACATCATCCCTTTAATCCACTGTAATGAATATACTGCTTTGCTTTTTAGCCATTCCCTCGCTATATCCAGTAAAAGTTCTGTACTGGAACCATTACCCTCAGAGACCATGTACCTGTGTGTGTGTTATTCCACAGTGAATTAAGTGATGGTTAACCATATCAGAGCAACAGAATGTTCTGCACCTCCCTCAAGAAGAGACCTGGCACATAAGCAAAGTAAACTTCTCCTGCAGGTAAGGTGAAGCACGACAAGAATGTAACGTGTGTGTGGGCACACTCTGCTCTAAATGTACCACACTGCATTTGGTTAACCTCGTATTCAGTGCACTGGTATGGGCTGTTGAGAACACATACAACCTTTCCATGATTTTTTCTGGTCCTTTATTCCTTCCTATAAATCCAAGTCTCTGAACTGAGTTTCCTTCTTTACAAAACGAAAGGCCAGAGGAGACAGCAACATGCAAAAATACAAAGATCTGTAGATGCACTGCTTTAAAACAAACCCTCTCCAGTAAGCCAAAACGTACCCCACCACGTGAAAAGAAGGGAACATTTTGCCAAGCGGTTTGTGTAGCAGCAATTATCCTCCCTCATTTTCTTCTTTTGGGAGCAGTGGCTCAGAGGAGTAACCAGCTCCTGCAGCAACATGTGTGGCTTACTCACTGCTGCTTTGACCCGTGTTGGTATTGTCTCACCTGGTTTGGCAGGGCAGATACATGCATGCCCAGGCTCTGCTCATATGCACGGGACCGGTGGCAAAGCCAGTTTCCTCACCACCAAGCATGTGCAGGAAGAAACACAAAGACTCTTCTCTAAGCCTTCTAGAGGAATCATCTCCAGCATACCCAGTCCTCTTTTCTGGTCTGTGGCAATAGAAGCAGAAACACTTTTTCCTTTCTTCTAGCAGCTGGCACAACAATGGGCAGAACATAAAGCATGATGCTTTTCCCTCGTTGGTACGCGGCCAGCCACGATGGGTGCTGTGACTGCAGTTGTGGGCAGCTCCTTCTGGGCTGAGGGCCAGGCTGGCTGCACCCAGGCATGGATGCAGTGGGGTGCAGGAAACGAGCCTCCACCCTCCTGGCAGTCCACAGGAATAATCGCTCAGTACCCTAGTTCTGCTCGCTATCCTGTGGGGACCTACAGAGAGGAAGGCTGGCAGCTTACACTCCAGCTGCCGTGTGCTGGGGAGTAGAGACACAATTCACCTCCGTGCAGCCTGGCAGACACACACATCTCCCTGGAGCTGCAGCTGAGCCCTGCAGTCCAGCCCCTTGGCCCGGGACCGAAGCGTACAGCTCCCCAGTGCTCCAACACCTCCATGCAGGGACTCCTGCAGCTGCAATTCCTTGTCTTGCCCATTCCAAGATCTTACCAGAGCAGGCTCTGCAGTGCCTCAGAGAAGATAAAGCAGCAATTAGAAAGCTACTGGCAGGTAAAAATCTTACCCTTGCACACTGGCCATGATGCCTGCTTCCCCCTCTCCCCCCAAGTCTGCAATTGCTGGTCAAAGAGGGAACAAATTCTGCTCTTGGTTTCTCTTCCTTTCCCCACAGGAAAAGTTAGCACAGCATTGTGTTAGCACGGAGACAAAGATATTTTCTTTTTTTTTTTCACTTCCTTTCCTCCACCATCATTTTGAAAGCAAGCTTTACATTAGGCAGGAACCACATTAATTATGGGAAGAGTTAACAACCTGTGTAACAAACACTTGGGAAACAGCAGTCAGGAAGGATTGTACATGTCTGAAATCAGAATACAGCCCTGATGTAGAAGAGAACCGCAAGCAAACAATTACAGGTCTGATTATAGGTCTCAGCCTTCATGCTGCTCCTAACCCCGAATAATCCAGCGCCCACGTCCTGAGTTCATCTGTTAAGCCCTAATACCAAACTGAAAGCCTCTGGCCTCCTTATATCCACTAGGTGACTCGAATAGGGTCTCTCAACTCACTGTACCTGTGTTAGAAACCCCAGAATACGTGCCCTACAAATCAGAAGATACTATTTAAGCAGGGAAAGGGACCTGCAAGATCCCCCAGCATGGATTTACCTACCTCAGGAGTTGCAGCGAATTTACAACGCCCTGATCTGTGCATTAGCAGATGAGACAGTGCTTTATGCCTTACGCAGTGATTAGAGGTCGAAGCTGAACTGCCCTAGTGACAGTGCAAAACTTTGCAAAAGCACCCAGATGAACAGAGGCTGTGTCACCGATCACACTGATAACTTCCATCTCAGGCTGTCTGGCAGAGGGGAGGCCAGCCAGGGGAAGCTGCCAGACACGCAGCCCCGGCTCCTCCAGGCAAAGGATTCTCCACCACGCTGTTGCATCCCTTCTTCCTGACCAGCCTGGAGAGCAGCCTTGATGATGCCACCAAGACCAAAAAAATCCCAGCCCGACTCCAGGAGTCTGCACTGCTTTCCTGGCTCTGGGAGGCACAAAGAAATGAAGGTAAATGGATGGCTTCTCTCACGCAGGCTGGGAGAGGTCCCTGGTGTGTGCGGCAGCAGTACCTTGCCCTCCTTTCTAGCCCTCCTCCCCTCAGAGCCCGGTGCTGGAACGCCATACTTTCCTACCTAAAGAGATCACCAGAAATTAATAATTAATCAATCAGTGCTGATGGCATCACATTACTGAAGGTGCTTTGTCATTACAGACATTAATTATTTCACGGGCTCTTGACTCAGACACACACTGTGACCCTTCCATCCTGTCTCTCTCCCTAAGCTAAGGAAAATGAAACAGAGGAGCTGCTGAAATTAATAGAAGGGACTCTCCTCAGTCACACAACTGCTGACTGCCAAAGCAAGCAGTAGCCCCTGGACTCCCCGTTCTCTACTCTAGCCAGCAGAGAGCCTGGGTTCCCTTCAGACAAAGGCTCCACACCAGTGTTTCCCATCACCACAAAGCTGGCTTTGTGGCACCTTTCCAGCTTCCCAAGCTTCAGCAGCGTGAGTGACAACTCTGACTTATCCCTAGAATGCAAAGCTTGCTGGCTTTGCAGTAACACACATTTCAACAGGAGCCTGTCTGGAGTCCACATGAATTAGGCTACGCCAAATAATGTTTCATTGAACTCTTATCCTACGTGCTCGCTTGGCCGTGCTGCAGTCCTTCTAGGACCACGGTTGGAATCAACAGACACCACGTGGTGCCAAGACAACCAGCAAAGTACAATTATCAAGACATGTGGCACTCTCTGAGGAGGAAGGGATGACTCTCCCACAGCTAATTCCAACAGCACAGATAAGCCAGCATCAGCATCTCCCAGCCGCATTACCTCTGGGTCTAATTACCCTCTTCCACCACAGGGTTATTGCTCTTTTTTTTTCCCTTTTAGCAAGCTTTGTCATCTGACTTCCAACCCTCTTACATTCTTTATTACAGCTAGAAAACTAGCAACTAGCAAAACCCTGATCTTGGCTTTCTCAGCAGCTTCTGGCCATCCTAACAGGACAAGGCCTACGGTTCCTTATGGCGTTGCCCTCTGGAAGGCTTTGAGGGAAGAAGGGAGTCTCGAGTCACACTCTGAGCATGTGACAGACAGAGTTTTACACTTTGCAAAACTTCTGAAAAATCTTTCAGGTTGAACAGCTTTCTCCTTATACTGATCTCATGGCAACCAGGAGGAGAGCCAGGGAGAGAGACAGATGTCAGAAGACGACGACTGACAAGAGAGATGATTTTCACCTCTGTGTAGCCACATACATCCCAGCCAGCAGAAAGACAAGAGAGGAACAGCTACTGAAAATGAAAGCCAGCAACTTCCAACTCAGAAACTGATGTGTTGGAGAACCAGAAACATTTCAAAGTTTGCAGATGTTCCTACAGGGCACACACTATTACAAAGCAAGGTGTGTTACAGGAGTGTTATTCCAGTAACAAAGTCAATCGACAAATTGTGAAATATCAAAATTTCCCTCATCTGTGTGCTACACCATGAAATTTAGGAGCTACACCTCCCATGAGCAGCCTGAGAGGTTGTATTTCAGAGTTTAATGTCATCCACTGCAAACTCACAGCTTGTAAGTCTGGACAGTTTTATCTTGGGAAAAAAAAAAATTCAAAAATCCTTTTTGGATTTGGAGAGTTGGGACGGATCAGAGGGGTTTTAGCTTCAGAACCCTGGCCCTTTGGGATACCCTGCTTACGCAGTTCACAATTCAAAGTTACTAAGGAAACTGCTTGCCAAAAATTTGGTATAAAATACCATTTATGAAGGCAAGCCAGAGATCTCAAGCCAGCTGTCACCCAGTCAGTTCTCTTGTATCAGGTGATTTTCCCTAACTACACGTTGAATAAATACCTTCAGATCCGCCCACAGTAACACAGGCTGAAGGACTGTGGCTTTTGCCTAAGTATTTCAGGATTCACCTGGTAGTTTTGATGACAGGGAACCTCAGATTAAGGGACTTCTGCTTCCATATACTCCTGTGATGGGGGTTGGAGCTAGATGATCTTTAAGGTCCCTTCCAACCCAAACCATTCTATGATTCAGTGATGCTGAAAAAGGGAGGCTGGAAGCCAGGAGAGGAAACAGCCTCCCTGCCTCCGGAAAGCCCCACGCTGATGTATAGATATTTAGGGGCTGGATGGACAGGACGGACTGCTGTAAGTGGGAGAGCATCTCATGGTTGGTACCGTCAGAGAAAGTAACTATATGGTGACATCGTTGCTTTGACTTCTCCCTTTACGCACTTCAGACTCTTTGACTTTAGAAGTGCAAGGATAAAGAGATAAGAAATAGAATAAAGCCAGGTATTATGATTGATATAGATAACATCACGCTGCTTTCGTGATAATATATTCTCTCTCATCCAACTAAACCAGCGAATGATGGCAATTCTACTCATTAGTCTCTGGTTCAAGAAGCAGCTCTCTACGTAGGCGTATCTTCACGCAACTGCAATCAGCATCAGGGATCTTGCTTACATAAGAAGCCTTGTGTAACAAAACCCAATTTCAATGCAATGCATGTGCTCTTTTTGTTACACTGATTTAGTTAAACAGATGAAGATTCTTTCTTTGACCATTCTGGGTGCAATTTAAATTTGCTTTTCAGTACCCTAAGCTAGTAAATTTGGCTTACCTCAAGCTGATGTCGATGGCGTGCAGTGTCAATGGACACAAATCACACAGAAGCCACGGAAGTTTTTTCCTGCAGAGGCCTTCCCTAACACACGTGCACACAGCATGGCTGCATTAAAACTGGTTATGCTACCTTTAAACTTGTGCAATCCAACCTGTTATCAGACTTAGGAAGATCAGTTTGACTAAGGGTTTTAATTCTTCCCATTCTGTTTGAAACACCCCAGTAAGAGTTAAAAAATATTTTCTAAATGTCCTTGTTTTCCCACTTTCTTTTCCTCTGGCAAATGATCATTTTTTTTTTCTTGCATTTTTCACGGAGCTAGGCTTTCATGCCTGCATTTTCCTCTGCCTAACGAGAGCTGCAATAACGTGCAGTGTTGCACACTGCTAGAACAAACATCCCAGCCCATGTCCCTGGGTCACTGCCCGATGACGGTGCTGCTCCGGGGAGCCCTGCGAGGTTCTGCACGGCCGCGGTACAGCCAGCCAAGAGGCTGCAAGGCACGGGGGAAGTCAAGACCGGCACCCCTCAGATCTGGGCACGTACATGGTCTGGTGTAGCCCATGCCTCAGTTGCAGCTCTCCCTTTCCTACTGAGCAGCACAGAGGCCCCTCACTGGCCTGGGGCTTGGGTGGATACGGAGGGATGCTGTCAGCTGTCTGTCCCCTTAGGTCGTGGTAGCTCTAAGGGCTCCTCGTGAGAAGATCCCAGCATTGAGTCATTGTGCCCCAGTCAGGGCACAGCACCTCCTGGCTCACCCCACTGCCATGCAGCCCGCTGTGCAGTGGGTAACCCCAACCTCACAACAAGGCTGATTAACAAGGTTAGTTAATAGCAACAACAACTACAATAGTGATATTAGTTAAGGAAATAATCGTTTATTTCCCTCCCTTGTGGGAATTACCACAGAGGCATTTGGGGTTTTCTGTGACCCCACAAGAGTGCTACACCCAGGTCCAACTTCTACAACTTGTTCCTACTCTTCCCTTGTCCTCCTGATTGTTCCTGGAGTGCATCTACACGCAGAACGAGTAACCACGTCCCTACCCACCCCTTAGTACCAAGCAAGTCTTCCCTGAGCGAGGAGGGAATAAAGGTAGGGGGTAAGCCTGGGGAGCTGGCAGGAGGCCCAGGGACTGGCACTTTGCAAGAATGAGCCTCACCGAGCACTGCTGCTTAACAGCTCTGCAAGGGTAAGGGCAGTAATGGGTCCTAGTTTGCATCACTCCAGACCACTGGCTTCCGTGACCGAGTGGAACAAGTCAGAATGATGTTCCTAGATTTCCCAAACTACTGCTAGTTAAACAGAAGGCTCTGCACGTCAGGGAGATGAAAGCCACAATATCCATTGGGGTGGCATTCAAATGTGCTAGAACTGGTCTTTCAAGGTAATTATACTTGTTTACTGGAATTGAATATACATGTCTCTACAAGATGCCTTACAGAAATAAGGCTTATCTACCCATCTAAAGATCCACACATATTTAAGTAACTAAATATTTTTTTGAAAAAAGTTTTCTTTGTAGCAACTGGTCCCTATAAAGTAGGAAGCAATGACGGATGGAGTGTGCATTAAGTATTGATTTGGAGTGTTTTGACGTGTAATTGGATTTGATTACCAGACTAGTTTGGTGGCCTTATTATGGCATGCTTAATACAGTGTTTGTTTATGCCTCTAATATGTTCGTAGTTTTTTTTCTCCCTGTGTATAACAAACAAAAAACTATTTTATTATCTCAAAGGCTCACTTTTATCTATATTTTTGTATAGTTTAGCTTGTAAGGTATTTTACTTTTTTTCAGTTGTAAGATTTTAGGGACATGTTAATAAGCACCTCTGCCATGCACTGTGGAAGAACTCCTGTCCCTTACAGACATCTAAGGATTCTCTTGTATTACCAACAAATAATTGTAACGGAAGAACTAATTAAAGAGTTGGGAGGAAGAAAAGTACACAAGGAGACTAAAATCTGTACCCTTTGAGAAAGTCTGAAGAATTCTATTTTGTTCTCTTTTTTTTTTTTGCCACAGGCCTGCTAATGTCAGTATTTTCTCACTGTTTGAGGTGTTCACAGTTTACATGGTCCCCTGCTACGTGTATTTCAGCCCTCCTGAAATATACAGGCTTATTTCTCCAGCCTAATCTCTTATTCTCCCTGTAACAGGCAGACTGTGTCTGGCCATTTGGGAAATAGTTCATAATTCCAGGCTTAAATAACTGGCTTTTGATAAAGGTCCAACACAGTGCTCTGAGAGCTGTTTTGTTTTTATGGATGGAGCAGACAGAGCAGAATGATGTTGCCTGCATACTAAGGAACTTGGCCCGGAGCCCTCACACACACCAAAGGCAAAATAAATAAATAAACATATCAATCAATTTTGACGTCACCAGGAAAAGGGTCACTGCCATGTGGAAGGAGACATCTGGACAGTGAAGTCACTGCTCTGGAAGGGTGCCACTGAGCGGTTCACAGGCTCTGCAGCACAATAGGATGGAATGACAGTCAAAAAAGAAAAAAGAGGGGGCGTATAAATTCTAATTGATGCTAAGTGAGCAGAGGTTTAAAGAAGGAGCTGCAGACCTTCTGCAAACCTGTCCATGCATCTGACTTTTTTCCTGATGAAAAACTTCCATTATTCCAACGCCAACCAGGTACACAAATAAGACCAGTCTGTCATCTCATACAGCACTGTCCATTACACTTTCAGAACCAGCTTTGGAACAAGAAGGAGCAGGATCTTACCACGCAACCAAAATTAAAACGTGTGGAGGAGGACCCTTTCCACTGCCCTACATATTCCCATAAGCAGGGATAAAGAAGATGCACTTGCCCAGGTATTTGCATTACCTGCAGCTGTACACAACCACACACACGCATCCAAAACGACAATTGTTCAGAGCAGCCACAGCAACAGCCCACTGCAGCCTTTCATATGGATCTTGCATTCCAAGAAATCATTTTTAAATGCACTTCAAGGAAAATGCAAACCGTTCTATTTAACAAACCAAAAGGTTTTAACAAGGAGCAACGAGAAATGTCTGCAGGGAAGCCGAGACCCCTCGATAACTCCTTCCCCTCTACCCACAGCCAACCAACTTGCTTCTGCAGGCTATTGTCTTTCTCTCCCTCTGTCCCCATCCAGGCACAGCACTGAAAGCAGCAGGAGGCTGTTAGCTATGGCAGCTCTGATCTCCCCTTTACAGCATGAGCACATCCCAGCCCATCCGGACACCGAGCCAGGATGCTCCTGCCACAATGGAGCATCCGCACCCAGACCGTGGAGGCTCCTCTCCAGCCCTGGGCATTTCTGAACCGGCCTGATTTAAACGCAGCACAGCCGAGACGGAGTCTTTGTTGTCATAGCCCAGATTCCTTCAAGACCGCTAAAAAAATCCACCCTCCCCGAGACGGGAATGCGACCGCCTGCAAAAGGACCGTGTTTCCTCGCACCGTCTCTGCGGGAGGTTTACACCGGCGTTGCCCAGCTGATCCCCGCGGGGCGATGCCAGTTCGCCCCGTTCCGAACCGGATCCGCCGCTGTCTGCCGGACCGGGCGCTACAACGAGCCCGAAGCGAGCGGGGCGCGGAGGCAGCGCGGAAGGGCAGCGCCCGGCATCCCCCCGCGGCCGCCGGCGAGCGCTGGGCCCGCAGCCCCCGCCGCGGGGGCCGGGGGGCGGCGGGGCCGGCTCCCCGCTTCCCACGGCGCTGCCGGCAGGGCCCTGCCCGTTCCCCCCCCGCCTCGCTCCCGGCTTACCGCGGCCCCCCGCCGCCTAAAGCGATTAGCGGAGCGCCCCTGCCGTGGCTGCTCCGTGGCTGCGCGGCCGGGGATGGGGGGGGTGGGTGCAGCGGGGCTCCGCAGCGCTTACCGGAACCGGGGCGAGTCCTTGATGCACTCCTCGAACTCCACCGTCATCGTGCCGGCTCAGCCCGCCGCTCGCTCAGCGGAGGAAGCGCATCGCCCCGCCGCCCGCAGCCAAGGACGCGCGGCCGAGCGCCCGCCCCCCCGCGCCCGCCGCACACGCGCCCGCCGCCTCAGCGGGGATGAGCGCGCTCAGCGCCGCCGCCGCCCCGCCGAGGGCCGGGCCGGGCCGGGCCGGGCTGGGCCGGGCGCAGGGCAGGGCCGCCCCCGGGCCGTTTGCCCGCGGGTCCCCTCTCAGTCGCCGAGCGGGCAGGCGGCGGGGTCCGCGCCCTCGCTGGCGGCTGAGAAACACGGTTCCCTTCCCCGCTCCTCGCCTGTGCCTTCATAGGATCACAGACTGGTTTGGGTTGGGAGGGTCCTCAAAGCCCATCCAGTTCCAACCCCCTGCCACGGGCAGGGACACCTTCCACCAGACCAGGTTGCTCCAAGCCCCATCCAACCTGGCCTTGAACACTGCCAGGGAGGGGGCAGCCACAGCTGCTCTGGGCAGCCTGGGCCAGGGTCTCACCACCCTCACGGTAAAGAATTTCTTCCTAATATCTCACCTAAATCTCCCCTCTTTCAGTTTAAAACCGTTCCCCCCCATCCTGTCACTCCATGCCCTTGTAAAAAGTCCCTCTCCAGCTTTCCTGTAGCCCCTTCAGGCACTGGAAGGTGCTAGAAGGTCTCCCCAAAGCCTTCTCTTCTCCAGGCTGAACAGCCCCAGCTCTCTCAGCCTGTCTCCAGAGCAGAGGGGCTCCAGCCCTCTGAGCATCTCAGTGGCCTCCTCTGGACTCGCTCCAACAGCTCCGTGTCCTTCTGATGTTGGGGGCCCCAGAGCTGGATGCAGAACTGCAGGGGGGGTCTCACGAGAGCGGAGTAAAGGGGCAGAATCCCCTCCCTTGACCTGCTGGCCACACTGCTGGAGATGCAGCCCAGGATACAGTTGGCCTCCTGGGCTGCAAGCACACATTGCCGGCTCATGTTTAGCTTCTCATCAACCATCACCCCCAAGTCCTAAGGCCTTCTCCTCTCTGTTTTTAGAGGATGGGGTCTCAAGACACTCCTGACACTGAAGCGTGTGTTTCTGGGCTGAGCTGGCTGTGGCAGCGGCCACCACCTCATAAACCAACCCACACTAATTGTGTGGTTGAGTGATTAGCTGGAGGGGCAGCCAGTCATTTGCAGGTAGGATTGCCATCAGGTTGTGAACACTGCAGGAAAAAAATCAAACTGCCCAGGATGCACAGTGCGATTCTATACCAGCAGTGTCAAAAGGATTGGCATCAACCCTGTTACTACGTAATATAGTTTTAAATTTTCTGTGCGCAGTGGATTTGCTGCTGCCATCAGCCATGCTGTAAATCTGCAGTGACTCCTCTGAAGCCAACGTAATCACCCCAGGAAGGAAGAGATCTGGGCTTGTGGGTCCAGCCGAACAGATGACGTTTGCTGCAGGACGCAGCAATGTAATGTGGCATGGATAAATGAGGCTAATTACAATGGGCTCAGCTCTGATCCTCCACCCATCAAGCACCACAGACGGAAGAGCAGTATAAACCACATCATTCACTGCCAGTTTTATATGAATTTAAGACTGAGACGGGCCTGAAGTGTAAATCCTCCACGTTTTAAGAAAATGCATCCTGTGTAATATGGACCTAAACTAAACCCAAGATAAGAGGAACACTAGGGCCAGGGGCAGCTGAATCCATGACAAAATGTCACAATAAGGCCTTACCTCAGCCATGGACAGAACTGCGATGAAATGAGATGAAATAGGATGTTCCATGCCATTTCCATACACAAACTGCAGCTAAGATTCACTTCCAGATCAGGATCCCGTTTCCACCTGAGTTCCCAGACCTGCTTGATTTGCCAGGCACAGTCAAGAGTATCTTCGTGTGAGCAAAACTCTGACTTGTTTGACTTTTTAACTTTGATGGCAGGAGGGTTCTGAGGAACCCAGGAAAAGGAATTAGCCCCGCTGATCACCTCGGTCCAGGAGAAGGGGCAAGGTGACCTCTTGTGGCCTCTGTTTTAGGTGGTTTCATAAAGGTCAAAGCAACACAATTTTTATTTTCTTTGGTTCTTCCAGCACAGATGAAAGCGTTCGGATGTTTCCATCTGCATGTGTACGCACAAGCTCAGGGATTAGAAATTACTGTCCTCTCTAAAGCTGAGATTCATCAGTTTCATTATAATAGAGTCTGGCTGCCATTGTGTGAGTTGAAAGCTGGTTGGATTTTTCCATTCAGAACAGATCTCAGATTTGTATGAAGGGGCCAGGGATTTTTCTGTTGCTCTCCCTGTTTTGCTGATGAGTTGGGCGATTGTTTACGCTGGTTTTAGGCTATCTATTGTACATACAGCTACAGCAGTTCAGTACTTCACTTTAGAAAGACGAATGAAGATTTTAAAATACAGAACATAGTCATGAAGAACATCTGCAGCCTTTGTTTATTATCATTACCTTAGCCTATTTTTGCCCCTGTAGTGGTTATTCAACCTCACCAAGCACTAGCCTGCACACACCTTTTCATAAGCACGCTGAAAAAGATGAATGTGGGCTTGCCTGAAATGCCTGCGCTGGTTTTTGCAGGGACTTTGCCACGGCTGTTGGCAGAGACAGGAGCAGTTTCACGCTGGGTTAGGTTCACTGTAGGTTGGGAACCTCAGAGCCTTTGAGTCAACAGTTCCAAACTCATGAGTAACCCTAATGCAGGAGAGTGTGGAGGGCCATGCACCACAGTTGACTGCCATGCTCTGGGCCTTGCCCTGCAAACTCCTGGCTCCATAAACCATTTTTTCTGTGGGAGTTACATTCCTGCTCTGGCACTTCAAGTCTTAATTTTTTGACATGATTATCTGACTTTGGGGAGCAACAGAAGCCTCCAGAACTGTGCTAGGAATAGCCTGAGGGCTCCATTCCCATTAGAAATTGGAAAAAAAAACCAAACAAGGAGTCCAGCTTGGGTGGTTTCTAATGGCAAATGGTGAGGCGAAGCTGCTGCCTGCAGTAAAACGTAAGAGCTGAAGATCAGCCGAGAAAACAGAGCACAGGATTCGAGAGGGGGTTGCTCCCTCGCCATCGCTGGCCGGGTCACCTTCAGTCAGTCACTCGGTTTCCCTCCAGGCAAAAGGAAAACCTCCCAGGCCAGGGACAGGAGAATGGAGGCGCAGCGCCCCGGCACTGCTCTCCCCACCCCGGCACAGCCGCCTGGGCCCGGGCCGCAGCCCCGCGCAGGGCCGCCGCCGCCCGGCTGAACCGCTGCCAGGCCTGCCCGCCTGCCCCGGGCCCTGAGGCCCCGGCGGGCCCGGAACTGCGCCCCGCCACGGTCACCACAGCCCCGGCCACCGCCTCAGCAGGCCCCGGCCGCGGCGGAAGCGGGCGGGGCGGGGCGGGGCGGGCCGCCGGCGGGAAGCGGGCCGGGAGGGCGGGCGGTGCGGCCCGGCCCGGCCCGGCCCTGCGCTGCGCCGAGGGGCGGGAGGCCCGCCGGCCTGCCCCGGCTCCCGCCGGCCTCCTCGGCCTCCCCCGCCGGCCTGCCCCGGTCCCCGCCGGCCTGCCCCGGCCCCCGTCGCCCTCGGCGCCCCCCGCCCCCGAGCGCAGGGGTGTCCGCCGCGCCGGCCCTAGGGCCTCCGCCGTAAGGCAGCAAAGATGGTGTCTCCCCCAACCCGATACCTAGTGTTCTTTCAGTACTTTGGCACTAAATATAGGTAGGTGCCTCGGCTGCCTCGTCAGCCTCGTGCGGTGGAAGTACAGCAGCGGCCCTGGGGGGTACGGCCATGGGGGGCGAGGGGAGAGCTGCAAGGAGGCGGCTGGGAAAAGGATGGGTGAGGGCAGTGGTTTTGGTGAGGGATAAATCCCTTGCTGAGCAGGTGAGAGCAGACAGGGAGCTGGGCTCTGCTTTCTGCTCTTGTGTTAGGAAGGGGATGGTTTGGGCAGGAAATGAATAAAATGGCCGAAGAGAAAACCTCAAAGGACAGAGGAGAGGTCAAAGTTGTGATCTCAGGCTGGGGGTGGATGGGCAGGTTACAGTATTTCCTGCTGGTGGTGGTTTGCTGGGAGCCCGGTGGTGTGGGCAGTTCTCAGTGGTTCAGATACCTGGGCTGCAAGTCCTGCAGGAGGATAGCCGAGGGTGGGTGTCCTCAGGCCTTAAACATCCCACATGTGTACCTGTGCTTCTTTACATTGAAATAAAAGTGTGTGGGAGAACTCGTGCAGCTCCAGCCCTTGGCATTGTGCCTATCTTCGTGAGGATTTTACAGAACAATACCATCATATGCCAAAATCCACAGTTCTTTTGCGGTGCACAGTCTGTGTCACTGTGGGTACTGACCTAAATTACTCCAGGTAGTTACAGGTAGGTTGGGTTTAGCCTCAGGATGTATCTCTGCACTTCAGCAGCTTTTGTGAATGGCTGTGACTTCTACAGTAGAGAAGTAAGCTCATCACAGTCAGTCTTTCACAGTCTTTTAGTCCCTTTATGACATCCACAGGGCCTGCAAGAAAGGGACCTGCAACTGGCAACCAGCTCCTGGTCCTGAAATAGTTTAATCTGCAAACTCTTTTGTAGTGTAATTTTTCTGCCTTGTCTTCCCAACACGTCAGCCGCTGTCTGTAGGGCTAGTCCAGAGAGTAACGTTGAAGGATGATTTTTATTTCCAGCCTCCTTTCTTGCACATAACTGCTATTATCTGTTTTGCTATCCATTTATCAAAGTATTTGGTCCCTGCAAGTTCTCTAAAAAGACCCAGGTCACTCGATGGTAGACAGTTTGATAACTGTCCCCCATTAACTTCTGAATGTGTTGGTGGACTCTGTCAAGTCCCTTGGGTCTTGACACATATCAATAACTATTGTATTTGTTTTGCTCTGCAGTGGGGTTATGGAGACTTCGAATGATCAGTCAGTGGTTGGAGTCCAGAATTATTTGGAGGTAGGTCCTTGCTAATCGTGTTGGCATTAAAATGAAACTTCGAGGGTCACATTGTTGAGCTACAGATATTATCAAGGATAAATATTAATTTTAGATTGATTGTTTTGAATATTATAGTGTTTAGCACTATGCAAGTGTCTTATTGAGTGTCAAAGTGCTTTAGAAATTATGTCAGTACGCAGGTGGAAGAAATAGGTCAGGGTGAAGTCAGAGACGTTAAGATCCTGATCCTGAAAAAGATGCGAAGCCTTCAATGAGACTTGAAATTGAGGCATCCGAGTCCAGAACTATGATTCTGAGAGGCCGTGCTTGGTTGCTGTCCCACTCAGCCACTCTGACCATGGCCAAGATATTTCCATGCTGCGTGTTGGTTTACTGAGTGAGAGTGATAGTTCTTGCATGCTCTTGCTAAGCAGTCTGCAGAAGGAAAGTGTGATGAATTATGGTTTGAGTAAGAGTTCTCAGGGTGTATTTGTATGGCTTCTTGCCTGAGACCATTGTGGAGAAAGTGTATAAATATTGTGTAGATCTTGAAAGAGCCCCAAAGGACTTTCTATCTCATTTATCTAATCCTCTGAACCATCCAGTGTCTCAGCCCCAGGCGCCGGACTTTGGGTGAGCCCAGCAGTTGTTTTGCATTATCCAAGTCACTTTGTCTTAACAGGCAAGTGGGTAGGATGGGCGATTAAAGGAGAAAAGAAGAAGAAGATAAACTTATTTGGTGTTGTCTTTTCACAGTATCAGCACTTTGCAGGCCAGTTCTGGGATATGTGCTTTGCTTTCATGTGGTGGTATTGATGCTGGGCACTGCTGAGCAGGGCTGTGTCTATTAGAACCACATGGGAAGTCTTAAAACAACTTTAATAGAAAACTTCTGGGGCCTGTAGGAATTCATCTTCCTCCGTTTCTGTGCAGCCTTGAACTTCACAACTTTCCAAAGCCAGGAAGGCAACTGAAGGGAAGGACAAAATTAAATCTGTAATGAGATCCCTACTGTATTCTAAATATATTCAGACACTTATTTGCAGTTAGGGGCAAGCAAACAACCTGTGAGGTGTAGACCTTGTGTTTCAAAAGTGTAATGGACTGGTTTGTGAGTGTGTGCTGCAGCAATCGTTGTGATCAGGTACAATTGCTGGACTGGGACTGAGCAGAAGGCCTGTCTATAACAGTTTGTCACTATAAAGCACCGTATCATACTCGACACAGAAACTTTTGTAGTCCTCAGTACTGCTATGTAACAGAGCCCTGAGAGTGCCTGGAGGAAATAGAAACTTGTTTTAGTTCAGGGACAGATGCACATATTTGAAGGAGCTTTTAATATATCTTCGAGGGGGGGTGAGCTTTGCAGACAATGCTTGCTTTCTCTCTTGGAAACAACATATTTGTCTTGAAGTATTTGGAACCCCAGCTTGCTAGTCATGGTTCCAAACCAGAATTCCAGACCTTGCTTCCCCAGATGGGAAAGCTTGAGACTTGGCTCTCTCCAGTTCCTTGTGGAAACTTAGAAGATGCAGGACTTCATGCTCTAGTCTCAGTTCTTACAGATGTCCCTACTGTACAGGAAGATCTCCTGTGTCGCACCTTTTGCTGAAGTGAGTAGCTGTCGCTTGTGCTAACAGGCACCATATGCGAAGCCTGCTGGGATCTACAGAATTAAGTTCCCTTTCCCGTGTGGTTTGAACCATCTCCTGAATGTGCTGTTTCCCATTGTGCTGGTAAATGCTGCCCAAAACTAATCTTCCCCACGCGAAGCTCTGCTTTGGCCAGCAGCCTTGGGCTAAGGCCAGATATTATTCCTTGTGAAAGGAGAAGGGGGATCTGCCTCAGTTTCCCCCACAGGAATCCATAGATGATACCAAACAGGGCAGGGATCTGGATTAATAGCAGTAAAGCCTTTTGAGTTCCTCAGATGAAAGGCCTGCTTGTTTTAGGGGCTTGTTTTTTCTGAAAGGGCAGGAAAAACTGGTTGTTATCCAAGCAATTACTAAATGTAAATAATGCATCATTTTTGAAATTCAGTGTGGGTGATATTAACAGATTAAAGTATATGGGAACCAGAGGAGGAAACCATCAGCTGCCTATAGGCCCAAAGGACATCTAGATGGTACAGATATGAGACATTTGCATAGGTGAAGGGGTCATCCAAACTTCTCCAAGCCCATAACAAGAAAGGAGGATGTTTTCCATGTTCTCTCTTGTTCTTTCTCTCCCTCTACCCCCACTCAATTATGATCCCACTGGCTGGTTTTTGCCTGATGAGAAAGGAGGGGGGGGGGGGGAAGAGGGTGGAGGAAGAGGAGAGCCTGCAAAACCCAAACATATCTGTGCAGAAATGTCGCTCTTAAAATGCAGCTTCTGCTTGCTGAGGCACAAGCCAAGGTCTACTGCAGAAAACTGTTTAATTTCTGTCTGCTTCTCTCTGCTTAAGGGTGATAAATAAAGATTTTCATTGTTAATTGTAACCACATGTGAACTCCAAATAGAAGGATTAGGAAGAGGAAAAGGCAGGGGTCGTTTTTGTTCTGTTTCCCAGGCCTTCCCCTGCAGCTCAGTTACATTTTTCCTTGCCTCCTTGTGCATTTTGACAGGATGTTTCTGAGAGCCCAGAATCCCGTCTGCTCAAATAGCAGGAATCTGTAAGGCATTTGTGAGTCAGCAGTTTAAACTTTATTGACTCTTGGTACCAAATTAAAATCTAATAAAGACCACTGGTTCACTACTCAGGAGTGGAGATGGGAAAGAGCAGGAAATTTCTAGTCATTCATCTGGTTTTCTGCTTTTTTTTGGTTGTTTTTCAGTCTTTCAGATATGTTTCACTCATTCACTGTAACAAATGACACTGGATTTTCTGTCTAAGGGCCTGTCCTCATAAATAAAGTTGTATTTTGTAGTGCTCCACAACCTACTTTAAAATCTTACTGTAGGTAAGACCTACTATGGTTTTAACATTGTATTAGTAAGTTATTGCAATACCAAGGTTTCTGACCTACTGGTGTTTGTCCCTTACCAAAACCCACCCTGGCTTTGCTAAACTTAGGCCAGTCTAGACAGACCCTTAAGTATATAGCATCTAATTAACCCTGTTAGCATCTCTTTTGCTCTCTCTTTTGTGTGCGCATCTTGATTAAAAGACACCTTATTAATGACTCATTTAGCAGGGCTGTATTTACCTTCCCAGCAGGAACCTGTAGTAAGTCACCCAGTTGTTTTTCCAGCCCTTTGTTAGTGGGCAGAATGGAAAGGCAGAAACAGAGTGGGGATAAAAGCCAGCGGTGTGGGGAGGAAAACAACAATCCTAGCCACAGGTGGGTTCTCCAGCAAATCCTTGCCAAAATCCATATGCAGAACCTAGCGGATCTCAAGGGCTGTCCTTCCCCTTGCGTTAAGAATAGTAAGTTTCAGCTTGTTGCAATAGAGTTTGCCAGCTAATTTTTAAATTCCATCTCAGCTGCAGTGTAATTTTAGGGCCCTTTGGCTCCAATAAGCTTGAACTCTGTGATGGTGCAAATAACGTTTGTTGTTTTCTGCTTTAGTCTTGCTATGGCAGCGGCCTTGGCGTGAGTGAGATATCACCTGATTATTAAGGCAACTCGCTCCTGAAGAGAACAGTACTCTTGAGGATTAGCCAAGTCCTTAATTAATGCAAGTGTGGAAGCAACGAATATAAGGAAATGCCATTTTTGTGACTGCTGGTGGCGTGTGTTTGTCCTGTGGTTATTTGTACCTGCCGGGATAGCTCAGTGTCAGCTCCTCAACTACTGGTGTGTTTTATGAGAGCTGTGTCTTGATTCTTAGATCTGTTTATATTTCTCAGTGGGACTAATAAATGCATTACATCAGTGCTCTGCCTCTACTCAACTGGTCCCCTGGCTCCTCCTCTGCTCTCAACAGCTGATGGAAGCATGGTGCCCTCTGTAGCCCTGCTCCCATTGTGGATGGACAAGAACTTCTGCCTGCAGCAATAAGCCACAGCATTTTACGCTGTTCTGGCCTGCACTGGAAGCAAAGGATGCAGCCTGAGCTCCCTCAGGCATCTTGGCTGATGTCATTCAGACATCCCTGCGTGCTGTTTCCATCCCTTTAAGGCTTGGGTTCTGCAGCTCTTTAAGAGGTGCTGAAGCAATCAGAGTCCAGCTCTTCGCAGTGAATTGCAGGGGTGGTGTCTGGGTTTAAGTGGGTAATTCTCTGTCCCCTTTCCCATTTACCCAACGACATAAAGCAAAGGATAGGTAGATGCATATTTTTTACTTTGTTTTATACATGTAAGGAAGCTCACACGGCATTTTGGATGTTCTGTTTGAGGTGATTTCAGGAGAAAAGGTGAGAAGGTGCCAGGAGAAGTCCCTCAAACAGGCTCCTCTCCATCCCTTTCTTTGCAGCCGATGGTAAAACTCCCAATTACTTCTCTGTGTGAACAATAACGACACATGTGGTTAGCAAGGAGGAGGATGTTTTTACCTACATACCTCAAAGTGAGTCCATTATTCATGAATCCATCTTGTGTTGGCTTTCAGAAGGCAGCGCAGAACCTGAAACCCGTTGTTCCCATCAAGTTCCACATCTCCAGCCGAACAGATACTGGCGTCCATGCACTCTGCAACTCTGCTCACCTTGACATCCAGAGGGCACCGGGGAAGCCAGCTTTCACTGAGAAACAGCTCATCTACAGTCTTAATTACCACCTGAAGCCTGAGCCAATCCGGTGAGTTGTTGGCAAGTCAAAATCTTGTGTGGGACTGGAGATTATTTCTTCTCAGACTGCTGTGTCAATTAAAAAAAAAAAAGATTCTGAAATAGAATTTGACTTTTGTGGGGTTTTGGTTGTTATTTTTGCTCAGACTGGAAACTAGGTCAGAATCTATACACCCTGGAAGTCAAACCCTTTGTGGGTGTTCTGCACACGTGAAATGCGAGGGCTCCCAGGAGGTGTCCTGCATGCAGCGTTCTGCTGTTCTCAAGTAGACTCAATCGAGGCGATGGTGGGATGCACCTTTCTTTTCATTGCTGCAGCAAAGTCCTGTTTGTCTTGGAGGTAGTGGGGGAGGCGGGAGGGAAGTGACCTAGTTTCAGCTGTCTCCATCTGCTGCAGTGAGCTGCATAGCCGCCTTTGAGAGTGAGCACAGAGGTATCTGTGGTTGGGGGAGTCCTTCCCACTTGTGTTTGGGACCACGGTGCTGCGAAAGCAGAAGGTGCCCTCAGCCAGATGCGATACAATTTGATGGGCTGGGTGAGGTGTTCAGTTTTACTGTGCAACAAAGAACACATACTATCAGTTGTCATTTCTCAACTGAAGGACTGATCGATCTTAGCCTCTTGCGATGGTGTGAGCTTCCCCAAAACTTGTTGATAGATGACCCAGAGTCAGCTTCACTGTGTATTTGATGACAGGGGTGATGCCAAGGCTCTTCTCCCACCTTCTAGTTGACAGGTGCCTGTGGCAGCATAGAGGTGCAAACCCTTGGTCGCTCGCTGTCAGGAGGGAATGATATTTAATTAATTGTAAGTTCAGTTTTTCAGAGAATCCATTGCATGTTTCAGTTTCCACCTGTGTGGTGACCAGGCACAAGCTTTTGAATTAGTGCATGATGTTTCTCTCCATCTCAATCATTCTCTTCTGTCCTAACAGCATTTTGAATGCCTATCGAGTGACCGACAGCTTCCACGCACGCTTCTCTGCGCTGTCCAGAACCTACATCTATCGGCTGGTGATGGGCTGCGCTCATTATTCTCAAATACCGGTGTTCGAAAAGGATCTCTGCTGGGCTCCTGGGGGAGGGTAAGTGTGTTCCATTACACCTCCCTGGGGAGCTGCCTCATCAACGCTCTGGAAAGGCTTAGCTTTTGGGGAAAGCGGGGAGGGAGTATTGTCCACATGTGAGACCAGATTCTCTGTTGGTATTGACAAGATTTTCCTGTTGAAGTCAGTGCAACTGCCCTGAGTTATGATCTCAGAAACCTGAGATGTACAGCTCTTCTTCACTGTACTGTCAGTTGTACTTGTAATTGATGTGCTTAGCGCTGCTGAAATACTCAGTGACTCCAGGCAGAGTCCATCAGCAGCATTGTGTCCCTCCCTATGGATGTGATGAGCATTTCCTCATGTGACCTTGCCAATTCGTACAGCAAACCCTTTTGGACAGCTGGCTGGAGGAGCAGTGCTGTGACGTGATGCAGACAGGCAGAAATGCATTGCATGGCAGATCTCAGAGTTTTAGGTGTGGCCATACAGGCAGGCAGGAATGAAGGCTGAGAATTCTGTTGGGTATTTTTTTTCCTAGTCCTATTGCTGGTAGCGACTGCATGTAAATCTGCTCTCTCATTCCCTGTCTGCTTGCTTGTATGTTTGACTAGTGAGAGCCAAAGACTCTGAGCAACCCTACCATAACAAACCAGTGCATCTAGCTCAGTATTCACTTGTATTCTTGGAGTAACCACTGAGTCATAACAAATCAGTGCTTGTATGTGCAAGGGAAGAAAAACAAATACAGTGCCATTAGAAAAAACAAACTTGGGACATGACAAACAGTGGGTGAGGAATAAAAACAAACAAACCCCAGAAGATAATTTGTTATTGTCCTTTAGTTTACATTCTACTGAGATAAACATACGTTCGAGAAAACTGGAGTTTTCCACAACATTGTAGAAAAACAGGTTTGTAGCCAGTTATGGTAATTTCATCACCACTATTGGAATAACAATTGTGGGTAATGGCAAAAAGAGTAATCTCAACTGTCCTAGCAGAGGAATGAAGATGACATTGTCCTAACATTAAATTGCTGACTTTCTTTTCTGTGGGCTGTGGAAGAGAAAAATAAACATGAAATTGCAAAATTAAATGTTATGTGCACAATGTGCCTTAATCTCAGGCTTTATGAAATAGCCTTTAATTTAGTCCAGACACTGCAGTTAATTTTCTCAAATGGCAATACCACATAAAGGGTAGGGTGAGCATATTAGAAATTCTGAATGGGAGGTGTCTCACTAAAAGGCAGGATATTTGCACTGCCAGTAGTGGAGAGAAGCTCCTGGTGTGTGCACTACTGAGCACATCTGCTGTGTAAAACACATAATACACATTAAACCTCTGTAGGCGTCTGAATTGCCAACTAGGTGTCATCAGCGCTTCTTGGTGTGACCAGGATTCTGTAAGAGCTACTCATTTTTCTTGAATGCAGTGAAAACATCTAATGATGTTGAAAAATCTTGTCTTGATTTTTTTCCTTAGTTTTCTTCAGAAACATTTTGACTTCGGTTAAGATCTGAAAAACTTAAGCTGTAGGTCATGCACACTTGCTCAGGTTTTTCTTAGGAGAAGTTTACACAAATGGGATAAAACTAAGCATCTGTTCAGCAAATATATGAGTAAATCTGTCTAAATTCCTTTCCTTGAGACTATTTTGAACAGACCTAGATAGTTCAAATGAAGAAATCTGAGTGACACTTGACATTCTGAGCTTTACCCTTGGCCCTTTCTTCTGCATCTCCACCTTAGGTTTACACTGGCTTCATCGTTGACAGTTTGCCCACTCGTTCCATTTCTGTTACTTCCTAATTTAATCTTCTGGCTGTTGCAAATCTAAGGTTTGGAAAACCATCAGTCTTTGATGTTTTCTTACCTGGCAACATCTTTTTCAGTTTATAAGATCCAGATACTGCAAAGGAATTTGGTTTTCTTGCCCTATGCTCTAGCCAGCAATTTGAGTAGAATTATTTGAATTGAACTGTTACAAGAAGCACAGCAGGATAAATGTTTGTGTAAAAGCCTGTGCCTGCCAACCCCTCATCTAGCCTGGGGTTTTGAATACCTTCAGATTTCAGGTCACTTGGCATCTTGGTTTGTGGTTTGGGCCGTTACAAGAGAAACTCCATCTTGCAAAATGTGTTTCCACAATGCTGCAATGTTAAATCTGCGTGCCAGGTTTAAGCCTCTCCTCAATTAATTGGCCTTTGACCCACCTAACATACTTGGTCCTGCCTGATGCTCCTTTCCTTTTGCTCTGCATGTTTAATTTCAGCTACCTGAATGTGCCTGCCATGCAGGATGCAGCACAGTTCCTCGTGGGAACCCACGACTTCAGCACCTTTCGCTCGCTTAACTCCGAAACACCTTTCCAGTCTCCAGTCAGAACCATCCTCCAGGCAGACATCCGACCCTCTTCTGGTTTCCTGTCCCACCACTACGAGCACAGGTGAGAGCCTAGATACTCAGCTGAGGAGCTGCTCTCCTCTGCTGGTGCTTGCTTTGTCTGAAAAGCTGCCTCCCAGCACTGCTTTGAGGGCTGACCTTCTGTTTGCTGTGCATTGCCTTCACGGTCTTGTGATGGAGTCAGCAGGGTTCTGCCTAGTGACAGCTTGGAAAGGGCATTTCTTTCCCTCTTCTCCCCAATGTCCTCAGGGAGAAAGATGAGCAGGAATGAGGGCAAGGAAACTGGTCCAGTTGTTTGTGCGTTAAAAGGCAGGATGTTATAAAATGGTGTATGGAATCTGGCACAGAGCAATTCCTGTGAGGTGCTTCCAGCATTTACACTCATTTTGGTTGCTAAAGACCAGCTTTGCCAGGGGATGGGACTCCCTTTTTTCCCCTCCGCTGCTGTCCTAGCTTTGCCTAAAGGCTGCAAATAGAAGGGAAAAAACCCCACCCAACAGCTAGGTCACAGCCGTAGCTATGCAGATCTGCTCAGGTCACAGCAGTAACTCCTACTGTCTTCCCAGGGGATGTTGATGAAGGAAAGTCCAATATTCCTCAGTCATTATATAAAAAAAAAAGATTGAGTGTCAGGTTCTTTCAGGACCAGGTCTTGCAAGTATTGAAATTAAGTGGTTGGGTGTACCCTCTCTCCAGCAGAAACGGAAGTTTTTTCCCAGAATGATCACGGGTATTAATCAACTGAACATGGCTTTTGCTTTCACAGTGGCTTCTTTCACGGATACGTGGCTGTTGTGTTTCAGCCTGAAAGCAAACCTTGCTGTTGTCTGTCTCCAAACAACATTTTCCTGCTTTCTGATTAGGAGAAAACCCTTTTGTTGTTTTCCCCAACGACCCTCCATTAGATTTGAATGCCTGCTGAGCTATCTGTGACACTAAGTGCCACACTCCAGCTTCAGAGCCTCACTGCAGTTTGGGAACAGACCACTGTTTCTTTCCCTGTGTCTTGAAACAGTGTATTTTGCCAGCAGCAGGGTAAGACAAAACCTGAGAGGGAGCTGTGAAAACAGAGAGAGATCTGTATGCTCAGAGGAACCCTGGTTTGTTAGTTCCTCCCAGTTCCTCCCATTTTGTCTGATTCCTGCTCAGCGTTGGTGCAGCTTTTCTTTCTCATTCTTTCCTTCTTTTCTGAACTTAAACCAACCTTGTGAATTGACCACTTGTCTGTGTAAAAGGCTAACTGTTCAAATGATTCCTTCCATCAGACTCAGTTGCTCAGCAACAGTGGAAGTGGAGTTAGTGTCCCATCCATACAAAATGCTTTTGAACGCCAAGGATGTGTTCAGAGACTTGGCCCCATCACTTATTCCTGGGGAGTGATCACTCTGTCACCTGTTTTCTAGCTGAATATGTATTATGCATTGCAAGGTGCTGGCTTCTGCTGCCAAGTGGAAAAAGACAGCTGGATTTTTTTGCTGGTAAGCAACATTATCTGTGAGATTGACAAGAAAAAGTTTCCCTCTTAAAGAAAAATATCTTGTTCTCTTTTCAAAGCCTACAAGATACTTTTCCTAAGTATCTTGACCCATCTTTTGCAGCTTAATATATCTTGTGAAGACAACCAAGACAGGAGAATCCTGGCTAAAGATGGTTCATGCAATTTGATGAGAGGGGGATTTGTCTCTGTTTGAAAAAACTGTCTCTCGTGCTTTGCTAAAGAGCTGAGCTGAATTATGAGCTCGATGTGCTGGGTGTTTGCACGTGTGTGTAGCAGTGCACGTGCCTGTATGCCACGCTCATTGAGCCAGGGTGAGAGCAGACCATACTTAAGTGACAGAAACGTTGTCATTTCCTGACATAAAGAGGAATCTGGGGGCAGGAGCTGCCTTTGCATGTGCCAACATACACGACAGAGAGGGCTAAAAGCAATAATTTATCTGTAAATCCTGTGAGAAAACAGCTTGTGGCTGCTCCCTACAAGGACTATTTCACAGTTTCTTCCTGCTAGCCCTGCCCCAGTGCCCCAGATGGGCCTGTGAATACTGTTGTCCCTGCTTCACCTTTGTCCTGTGGCTACAAGAGCTGTGTCCTCTCCCAGGGAATGGGCAGCCCCTTCCTTGATGCTCAGATGTTTCCAGCAAACCCAGCCTGTCCGTCTGAACCCTCCAGACGTGTGTTGCAGCTGGGCTTTTCTCACAGCTGATTCAAATCTCCATAACCCTTTGATACCTGGTTACTGGGCTCACTGCACTGGAGGGGAGGAGAGGGTTTGCATGGAAATATCTGCTCTTCTGGATTATGCAAGGTAAGCTTTGTCTCTTCTTGCTGTAGGAATGCTATGGGATATAAGGAGCCCTTATAAACTGCTAGTGAGTTTATATTTTATTGTTATTTTATTGTTACTTTCATCAAAGTGACTTCTAGGATTGCTTGGTAGCATGGAAGTTTGGGGATGCAGGTCCTGAAGTGAAAACCTACTCATTTTTATGCTCTGTTGGCATATCTGATGTATGATACACATGTGTGTGTGTATGTGTTTATATACATCTAATGTGTGTATCAGATTTCTTTTATTTGTAGGAAGGAAATGTGCATACAGGTTCTTCCCTGCAGGACTGTTCCTGGGAACAGGTTTTAGTGTTAGAGCTGGTGCTGGGACATCAGGAAAAATATAAAAATATGTAGAAAGCAACTTGTAAAGATTTAGTAGAGGATGAAGTGTCAGTGGAGTGTTGGAATAGTTGGCCTCAGTGAAGTTCTTATAAGGAATGTTGGTTACTGCCATAAAACTTTCTGAAAAATGGTATCTATATGAACAGACAGATTTGGTGAGGGGAAAGGATGTCTTTCTGCATAGCAGCATCCATCCATCCATCCCCAAATATTCATCTGCTGTTTCCTGCTCTGCTCACTCTTAGCCTGGAGTGCTTCCTTGTCTGCCATTGCCTGTGTTCTGATGCTGCAGCTGGAGTCCTCAGGCATGTCTGTGTCCTGACTTGCTTCTCCTGGCCTTTCCAGTGGCACGTGGATGTCGCAGTAGGCATTGCTGAGTGTTGAAATCCGTTCTGCAAAGCCTGTAAGGACGGTGTGACTCTCTCAAGCCAGCTCCAAATGAAATGGTAGAGTTGCTTTGCTATGCTTGGTTGTTTCTTCCTTTCTCCAGGAGGCATCAGACTCTGTTCCTCAAATCAGTAGTACCTTAGCAGGCTGCTGAGTTGCACCTTGTTTTATGTTGCCCTTTCCCTTTTACTTGAATGGTTACATACTTAGGTGTAAGGCAGCAGGAAGATCAACCCGTAAAACTAGGTACATACAAAACAGGCAGGAATTGTTTCACCCTGCAAAATGTCTGCACCTGAGTAGCAAATGAGTAGTCTGGTGTTTGACAGCTCATGGTGCTGCTTCAGGTTAATCGGGAGCTGTGCAGCTTCTTATTCAGTCTACTTGCATTCACCTGTGATTTATACTTCTCTCGTGGGTAGAAGAGCCATTTGAAATGTGATTTTAAATGCTCTTTTTTTCCCTTTTCTTTAGGGGACTGGAGTTTTGGGAGCTGAGGTTCAGGAGCAGATCATTTGTTTACAGACAGGTACTGTTCAGTGCTGCATTCAGCACACGCTTTGCTTCCAAGAACCAAAACGTCACTATCACTGTAACTATTGATCAGTTAAGCAATGTTGTGACACACGCAGGGCCCTAGCATCAGAGAGGTGAGGTTCTGTATTCTTTGTTTGATCTAATAGAACCAGGATCTCTTAAGTTTGTGTCTAAAATGAATGTCTGAAGTCACAGAACCGTGTGGGAGGATGGAAAGTTTTGTTTCCTGCAATCTTTGTCCTTGCAGTCTGAGTGGTAAAAACCAACAGACATATGTTCTTGCTCTGCTGAATGGCACTGGGCCCAGCAAAGAC
The DNA here is from genome assembly GCF_013368605.1 of Nyctibius grandis. Classification (NCBI taxonomy): domain Eukaryota; kingdom Metazoa; phylum Chordata; class Aves; order Nyctibiiformes; family Nyctibiidae; genus Nyctibius; species Nyctibius grandis. The sequence continues at coordinate 6,176,606 of NC_090674.1, forward strand.
TGCCTTGGAATTTTACTTTCTGGCTTTGGAGCACGAAGTAATTCTCAGTGTTGCACAAAGGAGAGACGGGAAGACCTGGTTCAGCTATGCAGGCCTGACTGCAGGATCTTTCGCTCTGCCGTGCTGTCTAGTCTCCACTGGGTTTTCTTTGAAATAACTCCAGTGGGGTTTTTGCTGCTGTCCTCAGGGGAGACAGCTCTCTCCACAACTTAATGGATCACCTCGTTAGGAAAGAGTTGGCTCTTCTCAGTCTGCCTATCCTGGCCATGGTCACACTCTGGAGACACAGAATAGGCAAGAGAGGGCTTGTTTTTTTGAGGAGAGAGGGGGTGTTTTGTGGGAACAGCAAGCAAGCAGCTATTTTTTATTCTGTTTTGACAAACCAAATTTGTTTTTATCCTGTGCCAAGTAATGCTCTATAAGCTCTCTGACAGTGGGTGTCTGGATATGAGCAAGGGAAGAACAACAACACGCTTAGAAGGGTTTGATATACAGCAGGGATTTGCTTCATCAGATGCTCTTGTGACAAGGAGAAAATGCTGGTAACCCATTTAGTGCCTTAGAACGGAAATGCTGCTCCGTGACATTGTGCAGAGAGAACAGTTCCCCCTAATGCTCAGCTCAGCCTGCTGCCCTCTGAGCCGTGCTCCAGCAGCCGCCTTACAGCGAGCTGGCGGGCTGGAGTGAAGCAGGAACAGGCTGAACTTGCACTCGTCTACCTGAGCATCTGCTTCTGCCCTCCGCCATAAAGAGGAGGCTGGACTAGATGGACCTCTGATCTTACCTCATACAGCTGCTGTAAGTATTGACATCTGGATGTTTTTATTAGAGAAAAGGGTTAAACAGCCCCAGAAACTATGTATATATTTTTGCTGAATAGCATGCAGAAGGGGGGAGGCACCAAGCCCATGGCTAGTTCAGGTGCAGACCATTAGTCTGCATCTAGCCAACTCCACGTGTGGAGACGTCAAAGCTGAAGTCGCAGCACACAATGACCTCTAGTGAGGGGTGGATAAAATAACATACATCGAGGATCTGTGCTGCTTCTCTGTGCCATCTGCTTAAAGGCAGGCTCTTGGCACTCCACGGTGCAGTTTAAGATCAGAGCACACAGGGAGAGACAGTGCTTGCCTTTGAATAAATAGATCTTGGCTCGTTGGACCTTTCTTGTTAATGGTGATAAACATGATCAGGTTGCTTAGTGGAGTTTGGTTTATTCTTTTGTAAATGTTAGTGGGTCAGAAACTTGAACCAACGCTTCAATACAGCCTGAAAAGGATGGCCCTTCTCTCTTTTTGTCCTTTGTTTCCCCAGGGAAACAGATGTTTCCCTGGGCCATGCCCAGATGTTTCTTGCACAAGCTTTCTTGATGCCCGTGAGAAGCAGGTAATCACTTACATGCTAGTTTCTGGATGAAAGTGTCTCTAGGAGTGCCTTGCTGAGGGTACTTCTGGCACAAGTTGAGGGCCTCTTACCTGTCAGTTATTCCTCAACAGCAGCTTCATGAGGCTGCCTTGACATAAGAAGTACCAGGAAGATGAGTGGTCAGTACTCTACCTTCAGAAGGATGCCTGCAGCTCATGAAACGGGTGGAGAGATATGTAGCCACCACGCAGGGATGTCATAGCTAGTCACAGGGAGCTCGTGTTTGGTGTGCAGGTGGCATTGGCATGTTGTCTGGTGGGCTGTCCTACTTGGGGTTTTTTTTCCTCCTACTTTTTTGGCTTTCTGAGAGGGAAGCAAGCCCCTACATAGTCCCCCACCTGCAAAGAGTGTTGCTTAAGAACCTGTGAGCTCAGCTCTCCCAGCAAGCGTGTGAGCTTCCTGCCACAGACGGCTGTGTGGGTGCTGCTGTTGTTTCTGAAACAGAAACCATCCTCTGCTCAGCTCTCTTCCCACATGTGATGGGAGCCAGCCTTGCTCCAAGGCTTGAACCGTGATGGATGAGTCTGGGCTGTGACTTGGGATACTTCAGTGGCACCTAAAACAAGGGTCAAAATGTTCTTTATGTGGGGAAATGCTTGCTGCTTTCTTAACACCCAGCTGGGCTAGGAGCAAAGCGCATGGCACTGGGAACAACTGCTAGTACTAGGAACAGCAGAGGAACACCAGAAATCAGGCTTTCTGGGAACTGTGGGTTTAATAATAATGATTCAGGAGCAGGCTCACGTTAAGAAATCATGGTGGTATCATTCTTTCCTGAGTGACAGGAAAACTCTGATTAGGTTTCTAGCTTGCTTTGCCATCAGTAGTAACTGTGGGCTGTTAAACAGCACAATACTGCCAATAGCCCAAGTGCAGGACTCTGGACAGAACTTCCTAATCTCTACATTTTACAAGGGCAGCTCCTAAGCTTTGTTCTCTGTTTTTCCAGGTCCGAAGAATGGTTGGGGCTCTAGTTGCAGTTGGCCAGGGCAGGTTAGCACCTCATCATATAAAGGAGTTACTGGAGATAAAAGATCCACGGGCTTTTCCACCCAATGCCATGGCTCCGCCAGCTGGACTCTTTCTAAAATCAGTGGAATATGACGAAGCAGGTAGGTGAGTGCAGGGAATGGCATCCTGCGTGTGGGAGTCAGATCTAACACTGAAGGGAGCACCAACACCCACCATCCTCCTCTACGTGCCGTCTGACCTGTGGCTGTGACACCCACGTCGTGTGAATGCCCCGGACTGGAGAGGTGTTTACAGCAGTTGCTGTGGAAAAATTGTGTATTTTTTTTTTTTCCCTGGTAGATTTCCTCCTCTGACTTGCAGGGTAGTAAAAGAGAAGTTGTGTTGACAATGACTTTGAGGTCTCAAGTGAATGATACTTTAAATTCTTGTGTTGTCCCTGACCATGTATAAAGACCAAATCTTCTGTGGTATCTCGACGCCCACAGATCTCTCTCTGTTCACTCACTTCTCCCTTGGTATTTACGAGAGGATTGTACAGACTGGAGGACAGAGAGCAGATCATCCTTTTGCTTATATGGTGGCTCTCTGAATTTAACAGCTTCTGATCTAAATTATTTAAGTTTTTTAGCTTAAAGAAAAAGGCAGGGGGGCAAATTTGCAGAAGATAGCACGTGGATGTCATGGAAGTTTGACATCCCTGCTAGGGATAGCAGGTATTTAAAACTGCAGGGATTAATCTGCCTCTGATTAATCCAGTGTCCATGAAATGTGGATTTTCCACCACGCTGCAGACCTTCTCCAGGCTGCCTTCACTCAGCCAGACCACAGCCCTCGTGCAGGCGGGTCTAGAGCGTGCTCCCTCCTGCAGCAGCGGTGACACGCTGGGCCTCAAGGAAGGCAGAAGGGAAAGGGAAGCAACAAAGATCAGTGCAAGGAGCTTGAGTGTAGTTCTGAGCCCTTGGCCTGGCCTTGAAAAGGCCACTGCTGCTTGCTGGCTTTGCCCTCTCCAGTGCTGCTTTTCCTAACAGTGCTGGCTGTGGAGCTGCCTGTGCCAGTGGGAGGGAGCCCAGGTGGGACATGAAGGCCACAGATTTTAAGTGCTTTCAGGTGGTTTCAGTGCCACCATTTTCCCTAAATCAATGTTTTCTTTTTGTCCCCCTCAGATTTGGACACTCCAGTCACCCCAGGAGAATAGCAGCTCTGTGAGATGCAGCCACGTCTGGAAGGACTGGTGGTGTGGCTGTGATGGAGGTTTGCCAAGTGCTCTTTACACAGATCTTGTCTCAATAAAAATCATTGACTGACTGCAGGCATCTTCCTATCCTATGTTCTTGTCCTTTGAGACTGCCAAGGGGAAAGGAAGAACAACTCCATGCTGCTTTCAGATAACTGCTTTATTTTCTTTTTTTTCCTGAAATTCTGGTGCCTGTCTCTCAAACAGGAGGAGGAAGGAGTGGGGCTTGGGTTGGTTACTTGTGGGGTGGTGTTTTTTTTCCTTCCTGTGTACAGGAGGGATACAGGCTTAGAATGGAGGAGAATGTAGCATTTCCTCTGGGGCCCTCTCCTCTGTAACCCTGCCTTTGTGCAGCAGAGTGCAAGGCACAGCTGTTGCTGTTCGATGCAGTGACTTACAGAAGCAGCCTTTGAAAGCACTTGCCATTTCCTCTCCTCGTCAGCAGTCACTCTCTTGCTGAACTGTGGAGGCTTTGACACTATCCTGTTCCCTGGTACAAAGTCATGGCTCTTGCACTTTGGATCTGGCACGTTACAGAGCAAAGTTCCTTTGAGGACACTTAAAACCTGTTTTAATGGTCACAGCCTGGGCTGGTAGCACAGGAGCAACTCTGAGTGCGTGTGAATCAGTTATCTCTGCTCCCTGCCCTGCACTATTTTTGTTTTCTTTTTCTTTTTTTATTCTTTTTTTTTTAGAACCACTCTAACCTCGGGTTTTGCCTGCTTGCCCAAGCAGTAAAATACACATTGGGTAACTTGTGTTATTTTTCTCATGAATGACACCAGAATCTCTGTCTGTTTTGGTTACAAAATGACTGTTAAGAGTGCCAGGTTACAGGAAAGAGGATGAAAATTTTGACTTCTGAAGTTCACAGAAGAAACAACACCTGGTTTAAACACTGCTGCAATGGAAACAACGTGCAGCTGAGATGTCTGGTACCACCATAATTCATTTCCCCTTTGTCCATGGGAGGAGGAGAAGAGTTACAGAGGAAGGCAGTTAGTCAGAGCAGACAGCCCGCTGGATCTGGTAAGAGGATGTTCTTTGTTATGTGGCAGTTCAAAGTGATACAGACTATTGCATTCAGATAAATGAAAGAAGAATCTTAATAACCTCTTGAGAGACTGGTGAAGAGCCACGAGGTAGGCAGAGGGGCAGGCAGCAGTTCTTTTGACCTCTCTTAAGGCCAGCCTTGCCTTTGGCAGTAGGGATCGAGTCAGTGAGTGGTCCTGATGCAGAAGGGGACAGCCCATTTCTAGGTGATGCCTCGTGAGAAGTGATGCGTCTCTTCCCCACTCTGTCCCAGGTAGCAGCTTTGCCAGAGACCTGCTTTTGACAGCACGGGAAGGCAAGGCAAGATGCTGACTGCTGCTTCGTTCCCTCAAGGACTGATTCCCAAAGAAGACGACAGAACTTTGGAGGAGTCCTGGGTCTCTACCATGGAAAAGGAGAGTTGAAGCTGCTGTGTTGCTGGTGTGGTACCTGTTTGTGCTTTACTGGGACAGCCTTGCTGGGTGAGTACCCAGAGGCAGGGATGCTGTAACGTGCTGCAGTGATTTTTTTCAGCAGAAGCAGCGGGGCTTGTTCCAAACCTCAACGTGCCCGTGTGTTTTCAGACAGCGGTTTGCCTGAAAGGGAATGGCAGCAAAGTCTTGCTGGGTGAGGGGAAGTGAGAGTGCAGCTCCAGGCCTGTTTGAGTGCCTCAGGCTGCAGCACTGGTACCCGGTTCCACAGAGGCAGGTCTTGCTCTGCAGCCTGCTGGGGCTGGGGGTGATGGAGGGTGGCTTTGGGTGGGAGCATTGTGCCTCCCTCGTGCAGGGGGTACATGGCACAGCTGAAGTGTGCCCTGATGCTGGCTGTGGGCTGCGCTCTCTCCCCAGGCCCGTGGCGGGGGGGCACTTCACTATTGAGGCAAGCGCCCTGCCGTGGGTCTGGGTGACAGCTCTTCATCTTCGCTTCCTGTGGTTTCTCTCTAGAGCAACGTGGGAGAGCTCTGCAGGGTGCCTTGCAGGGCAGTTTGCTCTGGTGCTAAAACGCTACGTGGAAGAGCTTAGCAGTGACCTCGTGGTTGTGAGGACTCGCTGGAGAGGCCAGTGTGCCCATCTGCAGCTTTTGCATGAGAGATGATGATCTGAGCTCTGGTAAGTTAACCTTGTAACGAAATTTATTGCAAGTCTTTACAGGGCAGAAAACCAAATATTAATGTGTTCGGGTGTTAATGAAGCTAACTGCTAGAGCAGGCTCTGGCATCACCAACTTGGGTTTTTTTAAATGGTTGCAGTACAGCAATACCTGCTATTGATGCTTCTGCCAGTGTTTCCCAACTTCTGGTTACAATAAAAACTTACTGTGCTTATGGGCTTGTTATCAAAACCAGTAGCTGAGCAACCCAGGCTCAGCTCTCCAGGCAGCAGCCTAACGCTGCAGTGAGCATAAAGAACTGAGGTGGGTTTTTGCTTTGTTGTTTAAATGCCAGAGCAACTGTTAAAAATAACCTGAAGCCATTTAATAGAAGAACATGCTCCCTTAGCATCATAAAATCTATCATCAGTAGAGAACTTCTGTACAAACTCCTGCTCTGAATCATGGTTTTGGTGTCCCTCATTAATACTTGTTGCTTACTCTCAAGGGGTATTTAGCATTCTTTTCCTTTTTATGTTGTTGAGTTACTAATTCTTTCCAGTTGATTCGATTTGGACATCCAGTACATGGGGAGATGTGTCTGATTGTTTGACAGTGATGCTTTAAAACTAAAACCAGAAAAACCTCAAGGTTGGTTTTATATGAAAACATTTCTAATAATGTAATGAACTCAGAACCCAGTGGAAACTTTGATGTTTCTGTACAAAGTAACTTTGTACAGAAACAGAAGTTCAGTGGTGCTTTTTGGTTGTCTGGAAGGAGTAACAGCCTCCCCCCACCCCCCAAAAAAAAAAAACACAAACAAAAAAATGAACAAAACAACTCTGAGGAAGCGAAGCTGAGTTTGGAATTTGATCAGACTCCATACGTTTAAAATGGTAGATAAGTAAATGGTACATTGTTACAAGAGATGAAAGTGGCTGTAGACTTGGAAAATACATGTGTAGTTGTAGACTCTGTCACTTCTGTTACCTCTCATGAGGAATGAAAATGTTTTCAAACAGATTGATGTACGTGGTGGGGTCCTGCAGTGCGTGTGTAGCTGTTTGGAACTGGGCAGAAGACCAACTTGTAAAAGACTTGTAAAATACTCCATGTCAGTGATTATTATCCTCCACACACCTTCCACTGCTCCTTCCTTCTGCTGCACTAAAGCTTAAATGGCTTCATGTTACTTGATGGGCTGCGCCTGGGGATGGTGACCGCAGTTGTGTGCTTGCCTACTTAAAGTGAAACCTTTTTTTTTCCTCTAATCTTCCAGTTATCATCTCGGGTGCTTTTGACTTTAGATAAACAACTATTGGGAGGAAGTGTGACTTCAGACTTTCCTTTGGAAAGTACCCAACAACCTGTATTTTTGTGCTTTCAATGGCTCAACTTTAGGAACGTTGTGCGTAGTGTAGTTGGGTTTAATTTCTGCCCTGCCTTTAACGGCTTCTGTTTAGATGTCTACGTTTGGCTTAGTTACTCAGAGTTCTTTTATATACGATGGAGAGAAACTGCCCTGCTGGCGTGCAGGTTATGGCTTATGTGATGTGAGTGACCTAGATGAGAGGAGCACTACTCGTACAGTGATAATACCCTACATCTCCCAGCAATGACACAGGCATTTTGGTAGGGCTTAGGACTGGGAAATTAATGGCAGGACCTCCAAAGGTGAATCACTGCTGAAGTTCTCCCGTACTGCTGCAGCTGCTGGTGCAGCCTTAGCCCAAGCTGTAGCCTTCTCCATGTCTCTTTTCTGGGGCTGGGGGGAATTGCTACCTCTGTTATTTCAGTATTGTCACCTTGTGATGATTGTAATGCCAGTAACTACTCTGTCTACTGTGTAAACTTCAAATGCTTGTGTTTGAAAGGATTTATTCTCCCTTACAGCAGTACCACTTTCCATCTAAACATGCCCAGCACAGACCTCTGAACCACAGACTTCACCAGACACCATCGCTCCGTGAGGTGCCTTTTGCTCTTACCCGCTCGAGATGAAATAAAGCACAAGAACCTCCTGAGGTAAGGGATGGCTTAAGACTTTTATCCCACTTTGGATCTCCCTACACTCCGGCAGAAATCATGAGTATTTCCTGGACTGAAGAAGTCTCCAATGAGACAGTTGCCAACACCAGTTCAGAATTCCATTTGGAAGCAGACTTCCAGTACTCCTTGTTCCCTGTCATCTACAGCATTGTCTTCGTGCTGGGACTGATAGAAAACGTCTTGGCTCTGTTCTTCCTGTCCTGCCGAGGAGAGCACACGTCTCATTCCTCTGTCTACATGGTTAATCTGGCTCTGGTGGACACCCTGTTTGTTTGTGTGCTGCCTTTTAAAATCCATTACCACCTGAATCAGAACAATTGGGTCTTTGGAGACATGGCTTGTCGGGTAACTGGGACTCTGTACTACATCAACATCTACCTGAGCATTGCTTTTTTCACCTGCATTTGTGTCGATCGCTACATCGCAGTGTTGCACCCCTTCACCTACATCCAGATCAGAGTCACCCATTACGTGATGGTGGTCACAGTCCTTTGGGTGGTCGCTCTAAGTGTCACAGTTCCACTTATCCTTGGAGGTCCCCTCCACAACAGTGGTGTGAGGAACACGACAGCGTGTTTCGAGAACTTTACTACGAGCAGCTGGACGTACCGCATGGCACCTTACAACATCCTGGCCTTGGTTTTTGGCTTTGTGATCCCGTTTTCCATCATTCTGATCAGCTACCCTCTCATTGCGAGGAGGATCTCCCAAATCAAACACAGCATTTGCAAGAGGAAGGCCCTGAGCACCATCTACATCATCCTGGTCATCTGTACTTTGTGCTTTCTCCCGTATCATCTCACCCACTTGCTCCACTTCTTAATGAGAACCCAGGTCATCCAGAACGAGTCATTTACCACCTTGATCTACAAAATGCGAAGGATCACCTTGGCCCTTGTGAGTCTCAACTGCTGCCTTAACCCCATCTTGTACTACTTCACCTCTTCCAGCAAGCAATGGCACTTCAACTTCAAGCTCAGATTCAGGTCTAAAAGGGTGTACACAATCTGCGACCAGAACTTCGGGGAGTCCTCCTATGTTTATATACTACACCAGAGGCATGGAAATAAAAACCACAGAGCTGGAATCAACTGATCTACTTAAAGTAAGTACAGTATTCATCTTCCCAACTGTTTCTTTGAAAACAAGCCTGTGAAACCTACTGCTCTTTGGACAGGGGTGGTTACATCAAGGCAAGAGCCTAACAGCTCTGTATTTGTATTAGCCAGTTAGGACAGTACTTGGGGGAGGTGTATTCTCTGATAGTCCGAGATAGCACGTGGTGGAACATGCTGTGTTCAGGGCCAGGGATGTTCTGGTCTCCTTTTGTGTAACTTTGGGGTTGGTAGGAGAACACAGAGCTCTCTGGGACCATCACAGTACAGCCCAGGGAATGCTGAGGGATCAGGGCAGCCCTGCTTGGCTTTTCCCTAGTTTGGAGGGATCCTGGGTTTTCTCCCTGGGGGGCACACTGGAGCCAGCTGGGCTCACAGCTGCTGCCTGCATTCCACAGCCAAATAAGGGCTTCTCCTCCCTTCCTGTGCAGCCATGGATGGGCCTCCTGAGGAGTATTTCAGTTCAGGGTTTCTAGCATCGCGTGCCTATGGAGTCAAGCTGGACATCTATTAATGCAAGCTTACAAGATGATAACTCCAAGTATTTATCAGTTAACCCTGTACAGGACCAGTGGTAAACAAGCTCCTCTTGCCAGAGAGTCACTGAGGGAAGTTGCTGTCGGAGCTGGCACAACTCCTTGCACTGTGCAGTCCTGCTCAGATGTTAAAGCTCTTTTTTTTAGTCATTGTCTTTATATCATAAAATGTATCATCTGACCTGTTTCCCCCTTCTCTTGTATTCACAGAACCACACAGCTTCTGAGAACTGCTGAGTTTTTCTACCCACGTGAGACTTTGGAGAGAATTTATCATTTGTGGGTTATCAGAGTCACCAGAAAACCATGGGCCTGGCTGACAAACCTGCTTAAAAGCCAACAGTTTGCTTAAGAGGATGTGATTTTGGTTAACAGAGATACAGACACTGCTGTGTTCCTTCCCACGCCACCCCCAAACTATATATCAGCCTATAGCCACAGGAGACTGCTGAGCAGATGAGAGGGGAAGGGAAATTGTCACGGGGCTTGGTTAACAGGGAACAGGGTAGGGCCTGCCTGTGGCAATGCCCTAAAGCTGCATTTCCGTGCCCAAAATGCAGGCTGAGAGTCACACCTTGACCTGGCAGCGGGTGCGTGGGGTTCCCAGGTTATGCTGCACTGTTGGACTTGGACCAAGAATGGCCAGGGAGCTTAAAGGAGGGATTTTGCTCTTAGCTTGGAGAAATATTTTAAATATTGGTGAGAAAACCTGCTCAAACTTCTCTAAAATATTGAAAATAATTACTCCTGTGTTCCTGGGCTTGGTAAGACAAGTGCAAATCCTTGCACTTGTAAACTGGAGATGGTGAGAGCCTCAGAGGGAGCATTAGGACAAATTAATCTTTTACCTTTCGTAAGTACTGCTATTTTTGTCCAGTTTATAGGCTATGGAAAAACTGTCCAGCCCTGGAGGGACTGTTCTTTCCAACTAAGCACAATTTTTATATTCTGGACAGAGGAAGAAAAATTTTTTTAGAGACTCCATGTAGGAGTGCAGCTTTCTTGCAGGCTTGTCAGCTGTCACTGAGGGAAGTATGGATGATATAAAAAGTGATGCTGCTGGGTAAATAGCACGTTTAGGGCTTTATGCTACTCTTGCCTCCATTATATTTTGCATTTTAATTGTGAAGCTTTCAAAGTGCCTTGTTTCCCTCAGCACAGGTGAGGTTTTAAGGGAATTGAGCTGTGGGAAGAACACTGAGTATCCTTTACCTTATGGTGTAAGCAACTCAAAGCTTGCTCCTCAGGACTCTTCAGAGCATGCTGCAGTGATGGCCTGGACAGGTTTCCAAGGGGGGAAGATCGCAGTACTGCTGAACGGTGCGTGCTGTCAGGGCAGGGACTGGACAAACACTGTAACTCCTTTATTAAAACCAGAAAAGCACGTTGACATGTAAACAAAATAAAATCTAACTCTCTCTGCAAGCCCGCTGTGCTGCTGCTCACGCTGTGCTCTGCGGCAGCCCTTTTTTCAGCAGGGATGTGAGATAGCTGCCCAGCTCTTCATCCTGGAGAGAAGAGAAACAGGCTGAAAGCAATCTTCTACTGAGCTTTCCCATTTGGGGTGATAAATTTGATTCTGGTACCTAGAAACAGACTGAAATAATTCTTGGACTCATCAAAATCTCATGTTGGCAGTGTTCAGAAATGGAAACCAATCCTGTTAGTTAGCACAGATGCATTTCAGGGGGTTCTTGCAAAATATCACTGTAAAGCTCCCGTTTGTCAAAGCAGGTGTCTGGACCTGAGGTGTCTCTTTTGAGGAAAGTGACTGTTTTTCTTGAAAGCAAAGAATAAAGAACCATTGATACTGTTTTTTTTTTTTGCTTTGCCCTCAAGAAGGCATTTCCTTGCTGTAAAAAAAGCATTTAAAAATACAGGCATGGAGAGTATAATTCTGAAAGGAAGAAAACAATGACTGTGTGTAATCTCAGCACAATGTGTGTTAGCTTCCTGCTTGTTCTTTGAAGTTTTACAACTAAGAAATAACAATATAAAATACCTCCATACCATATGCTGTATGGCAGTAGTGATACAGCTGAGAGTTTAGAGATCAGAGCTGCTTGAAAAGTTTGTCTTCAAGTATTCCTACCTGGTAAGTCCAGGAGACGAGCAGAACTTTGGTTCCTTGATCCTCTGAGTGTGCTGTGGCTTGGATAAGAATGGACTCTACTGTTATAGAACCATCGGGGAGATGCTGCACTGAATAATCTTTCAGGACCCTGGTAAGAGGGAAGATGTGATTTATTTAGGATGGGACATGCATAGGAGCTGAAGGGTGGGTCACCCCCTGTGTCTTTGAATCCCAAACACCAGCATGTTGTTACTACTTTCAGCTGTGTCTCTGCCCAAGGGAGGGAGAATGGGGCTGATTCCCAGCTTGCTCATTTTGGTGCTTATATTAATCATGTAGGATTTCCTACAGAATTCCTTTCTGGCTTTCACAATAGCTGTAGAATCTAGAGCAGTTTTGTCTTCTGGGCTGCAGAGAATTTTCTGAATGATAAGCTCAAGTCCATCCCTAGGGGGGAAAAACCCCAAGCCCAGCTCAGGAGGGACGTACCCTTTGAGGTGGTTGTACACGCGAAGCACCGTCTCGTGTTCTTTCCGTGGATCCTGGATGTGAACCCGGCAGGTGAAACGCAACTGATGTTCTGCAAGGCCCAGCTCCTTCAGAGCCTGCTCAGGAGAGACCAGCCGGAAGCTCTGCAGAGGAAAAGTACAAATCCATCATAATCTGTTTCTTTGCTCTTTCTGAAGTTTTATTCCTCCTCTGCGGACATGTTCATCCCTGCAGAACTCCAGCAGGTAAGACCGTTCCTTTTCAATCTCTGAAACATCTCAGCACATTTCAGTACGTAACCACTAGGCATGAGTGTATGATGGACAGCAAAGGGAGAGGTAAGATGGTGGCAAAATGTCCACCTAAAGAATCATACCAATTCTTTATTTCCCAAAATTAAAGTTGTTCTCTGAAGGGAAGTTGGTTTAACCTCTGTATTAGGGGGAATGATTTATTTAAATACAAACATGAGGTTACAGAGTAAGAACTCCTCCCTTGGCACCTTTCCATCCTCGTCCAACAAACTGAGGTCTACCAACAACAGGCTCCTGCTTGACTCCTGATTTTTACAGGCACAGTGAATCAAACACCCTGCATTCACAGGCTGAAAACCATGAGCATTCATGAGAGTGGCCAGTAAAAATTCTACCACCACGACACCCTGCTCATGAATACCAAGATACTAATTGTGGGACTGGTGAAGACTTATCAGTCAAGACAAGTGCCAGGCTAAAGAGTCTCTCTTACAGATTAATATTCCCAGGTAGGGTGTTACTGGGCTCCTTCCAAGAAACTAGGACTGCTTATCTTTTAGTTCCTTGTTCACCCACAACTCGTGTATGAGTGATGACAACACACTCATACAGAGACACAAGACAAACAGAAGAACTTGTTTTACTTACATTATCCTTCATAATTAACGTGCCGTGCATTAGCTTTGGCTTCTTGACGTCTGGTAAGAGACCTAAACCGAGGCCGATGGAAGAGAAAGAAAACATGGTTAATGAGGATGTGCTTACTTCTCATACAGGGTGACTGGTGTAGGACTTAATAATTGCTAGAAATGCCCCTGCACCACTGTTTCCACCTGATAGAAGTACTACAGAACACAGTGGCAGGGCCCAAAAGATTTAAGTTCTTGGTTGAAAACACATCACCTATTGCTGTCTCTCTCTTCAGGAGCCCCAGGGATATGTCCACTGGAATGCTGGGGTTGGTGAGTATTGTGGTGGTCTCCCCATTTGCAGGCATGTAACAGTTGACATCTGCAAGGTAAACAACCAAGGTCAGGACTGCTGCAGCAGTTCAGTAAGTGCTGAACTGTAACAATACAAACAACACGACTTTTACTTCAAGCCCAAATGGGCATTAGAATTAAATGGGCTTCACATGTTAAGTAAGGCGTGTTACAGGTAGTAGTTTTTTGAGGGTGACTGGTCCTGTAAATCACATTATGCCGAACTCTGCTGAGGGCCAGTGGATTAAGGATGTGAATTTTCACGCCTTCCTTCTACTGCCATTCCCTCTTCAGTACCAACATTATACGTACGAAATTCCTGTTCTATTTTCTGCTTCAGAAACTCCATTTTCTTTGCTTCACCGTGGACCAGGAGAACATTTCGTGGCTCAGCCTGGCGAATCAGCTGCATTATTCCCTTGGCATCCGCATGGGCACTGAAGGACATGTACTCCACCTGCATCTTCACTTCCAGCTGCAGAGGAGCAGAAAGCACAGGCTTTGTGAATCAGGAACTGCTTTGATTCCCCCCTCTTGAAAATAAAACTTACTATTTGTCTTCCTTCCATTTCCAGCTTGCGCTGTCCACTCAGAATCTTATGGCCAACAGTGCCCTGCACGCAGTAGCCTGGCATGATGACCTGAGAAGGAAACCAGAAACACCTACCAACTCTGCACAGACTGCACGGAGCATAGCTGTTGTGAACACAGAAATAGCCACAAACGCATAATGTTGATAAAAAATTTGTGTTCTTCCCATCTTACATCCTTAACTGGAAAGCTGCTTGCTTTGTTCCGCAGCTTGTGAACACCCAGCTACAGAACACACATGAAAATGAAATTAGAAGCAACCTCCTGAAATTACACACCACTAGATAAGAGTTAACACCAGTTACAAGTGTCTTTGAAGCAGCTGCAAATTAATGAAAGCACTTCCGAAAAGAAAATCACCCCCAACCTCCTGTCTGAGACACAAACCTCCTCTGCTTGCCCTGTCAAACACAGCAAAGAAAACTCAGAGCTTGGAAGAGCTCTGCCCTGGGTTGGTTGGCAGTTAGCCCTGGATGCTCAGGAAGAGCTGTATCAGTACCACTATCACATTAATGCAAAACATCACTCAAGGACACAGAAGTTCTTACCATGTTCTTTTCATTCCCTGCCCATTTCCTGAAGATCTGAAGGGACTGTCCCGCATGAAGCATACCAGGGGTTGCAAACACAACCTAGAATTCAAAGATGAACCAAGAATCACCACAAAAAATAGGTTTTTTTCCATTACTTATAACATATAAATATCCTAAAACTGTGGAGAGTGTCCACTAATACACATCACAGCATGCTGACTGCACCAAAGCTCTAATGGGGATTTATTTATTTTGCTATTTTATTTTTCCCACCTTGTCTAATTTCCAAATAAGTTGAACTACTTGAATCAGGAAATTTTTGTGAGCATCCATAGCATCTGATATAAACTTTGAATGCTTTTATAATGACACTGTCATGCTCAACAGATTCCTCTTTCAGCTACTGCCCAATAAACCAGTCAGAAACAAAATCAGCGATAAGAGATTGTGTTGTAAAGGATCTGTCTCCTGACTTAAGTCAAAAGAATATACTCTAAAGTTATGGTTTGAATCAGGTCCAGAGGTATAGATTATATGCAGCCTGCCTGTTTGCCTTAGCCAGGAGCAGAGTGGTATAAACCCAGCTCCCTGACCCCACACATCTGCTCTGTTACCTTGTTAGCACCCACTCACCATAGGCCCCGGGTTGTCCGCAAAGGCCCGATCAAATGCTTTGATGTGTTTGAACTCAAACATGTTTCTCTGCACAAATGTCTTCCGAATTTTCTGATTAGTCCAGGTGATGAAGAGCTTGTAGTAATGATTGGCCTTCTCCGTCAGTCCCGTGGAAAAATAAATTGGAGCTTTCAAATTCATTCTTTCCCTGTGGAAAGCAGCATTCCAAAGACCCGTGAGGGCCCAGTTAGGATCCTGGCTATCCATGCTGAAAATCCATAAACACACGTAGGCTCCAAAGATCTCTTCTTCATACCCAACTCTCAATGAGCTACAAATCAGTCTGACAATGCTACATTGCTATGCATTAACTTACTACAGAGTAGGCTTTAGTCCAATTCTCCTTCTCACCCACTACAGACAACTTCCTTCCATTACAAATACTAATCATTCTGCTATGGAAAATAATTAAAAGCGGTATCATTTGGTATTATCATCAGAAACATTTCCACACAATGCTTATACACAAGTTTAATACTTGTTCATCCCTTCTCCCCCTCCCATTAAAACACTTTTACAATGTGGCAACGATGCAATCAAATTTTTTAAAGCACAGTTGATCCCGAGTGTTTGGGGGAGGAGTGGGGAATGACTCTGGATAAGAAAATGGTTAGTTTACTGCTTGGAGTCAGGAACACTGGGAAATATATGGAAAGAAGAAATTCCACGACTGCCAGCATGGGCTGACATGCAGAGGAATACTAATGAGAGTGCTCATACTAAACAGACACGGAAAAAAACATAGAAACCTGCCAGGACAACAACCTAAGGAGGACAACAAGGAGGTGGCAGACGCACAGAGGAGACTGCACTCACCAGAACGTTTCCAATAAAATGCAAAGTTCCTGGGCACGTCCAAGGGCAAAAACTGGGATAAGAACCTGCAATTGAGGTATGATTTACACCTGTGAAACAGCATGTGAACGGCCCTGGAGCGTTACCGTTTCTGAACAAGTCCCTCAGTCCCCTCTTGCTTTCTGATACTCTTTTGCTGACCTTTCTTCTCACTGCAGTTTTGGAATGAAAGGTGCTGATATTGGACAAGCACCTATGCCTGGCTACGACCTCAGATGGTCCACGCTGAGGAAAGCCTCGAGCATTTCCCTCACTGAGGAAAAACCACATCCCTTAGATTATCAAAACGCCGTACCTTCCCTCCTCTTTCTACAGTCTCATGAACTTTCTTCAAGAAGTCTCTTTCTCTGCAGCGTTTGGAATCTCTGATAGTTGTGGCATAGGTGGATTCAGTTATTAATAAATCTGGGCGACACTTATCAATCCAGGCAGCACTAAAACAAAAAGAATTTTAAAAAAATCAAGAGATGGTATCTGGCATTTTGGATCTGCAGGTCTCAAAGATGGGTGGAGAATGTCACCATCTCCATTTGCAGATAGGAAAACAGGTACACAGATGTGCATCGCCTTGCCCAAAGGCACCTAGAAGCTCTGTGGCAGCATCAGGACCCCTCTTTGCAGGCCCTGCTTTCTCTAAGTGAATCTAGCTCAGAATAGAGACTACAGATTTTGAAAAACAACTCTTCTCCAGTCTATTACTTGTGTTAAATGCATTAAAATATTACTCTAAATAGCATAAATATTATAAATCTCTCATACATGCCAGTAAAAATTAAATGAACATGAAAATTTGTGATTGGCACTCTCTTAGAAAGTAAATACATTTAGAAAATACCATGACAATAAAACATTTCAAACATCTCAGTCCAATTATTATGCAGCCTTAAAAATACATTAATCTGAGTACATAGAAGATTACATTAAGGTCTATCTGGAACAATCAATGTAAATCTGTTCATTCTCACAGGTCAAAATTGCATTTATCGTTCCAGCAAAGACATCATTAAATGTTCCAGTCTCCTAGCAAAGAATCAACGCTGATAAGCCCCTAGTATTAACAGAAGCTGTGCTAAAACCTTCCTGTCAGAACTGTATACAACTCACAGAAACTCAGCTTCCTACTTACCCTAAATGTCTGTCTGGTGTCATGTTATAATCACCCTAATGGAAGAAGAGAAATCCATTAGTATTCTCAAGGTAACAGGACAGACCATTAAAAGGAGATGCAGGGATCTATAAATGTTGTCTGTACTTACAGTGTACACAACTGACTCGCACCCAACCTTGATCTGGAACATGGCTGCTCCTAGCACGTGGCCTGCGTAGTACGCCTTGATCTCCAGCTCCTCATCCACCTGCACGACCAGGCAAACACTGCATCAGTGCACACCTTCAGTGAAGTGGCTCTGCCTTCTACAACAACCCAGCTCCTCTGGTCCAAGAGTATGCAGAAATGATCACTTACCTGAACTGTCTGGTGAAGATGCACAGCAACCACTTTTTTCATACAGTCTTTAATCATTTGGGAAGTGAAGAAGTTCGTTTCCCCTTTCTTATCTACAGTTATTTTCCGATAGTCCTCCAGGAGGATGGGACAGATGGCCTTGGTAGGATGTGTCATGTAAATGGGCCCGTCGTAACCGACCATTTCACTGAAATACGGCAAAGCTCCACAATGGTCCAAGTGAAAGTGGCTGCAAAAAGACACAAAGGGTAAAGGAGATGCTGCACAGGAACTCAGCTTGCCTGGCTCGCAGATCTCGCTTCAGATTGTTAAAGCACTGCATGACACAGAGGAACTAGCTAAAATATGAATGATGAATTACAACACGTTTGGGTTGCTAGGGACAGCGCACAAAGCTTTCCTGTTTCCCCTGTGAGCTCTGACAAGGAAGGAAACTTCCTCACCTGATGATCACACAGTCTAGGAAGTCAGTCAGCCGTCCGTTCTGAGTGATGTAAGAGAAGTCCGGGAAGCGTCTCTGCAGAGACATGAAAACACAGGCTATCCATTACGAAACAAAGCCCATTAATACTGCATTCCTAATCCAAATAAATAAATTACAGACAAGTTTATCTTCAAAGTAAAAGCAGTGACCAATGCATTTTATCTCAGGCATTGAGGCAGAAAGCCTCAAACCCTTCTCTGTAACAGCACATTTGCTCTGTGTCACGCTTTAACTCTATCTTACAGAATATTTTTGCCACTATCCCTTTCCTACTACTATCAGCTGACCAACCATCAGGGGTATTTCCTAGCTCGCTCTCGCTCTAAAGCATCAGAGGTGTGTGGTGCAGATCCCACAAGTAATTAACTGCTCAAAACCAAGCACTAGGTCAACAGCAGTCTAGCTAATGACAGGATTAATGCTTTAAAGCACAGAAAGACCAAAACCACCAGGAATGGAGCCCTCACAGCTTGCTTAATATTTTCTCAGAGTCCACAACCCAGGGAAAGGATGGCTGGATGGTGGCACTTCATAGACCTGGAATACTTGAGGGACGCAGCTCTTGCACAGGAAGGCAAGATTTTGCAGGGGGAACAAGTAGTTTGTTCTCTGCCATCATCCAGCTCCAGCAGTGGCTGATACATGTGCTCAGGCAACGTTCAAATAAAAGGGAACAGAGCGGAACAAGGAACCAGGAGCCCTGCTGGGAAAGGCCAGACAGATGCACCTTAAAAGCATCTCTACACAACGTTAGTGCTTCTCCACCATACTCACATCATCGTTGTAGCCCATGTGCATCCCACAGTCAAGCATGACATTTTTCCCAGCAATAGAGACAAGGATACAGCTGCGCCCCACATCCTGGCCAGCTCCTGGACCCAAGCAAAAGACAGACAAGTCAGACATCTCTGGGAACATTTACAATCACTTCAAAAGAGAAGCATTTAAAGGTCCATACAAACTTCCCAGCCCTTTTCTGATGCAGGAAAAGACTACATCCTTTCTTCCAAACAAGCAGATCTTAGAGGGTAAGCAAATGTGACCTGACTTACCCCATTCCCTGAGCTTATGAGAGGGCCTTTCAGCTGCAGCTGTAACACTGCATAAATACAGCACTGCATCCAACCCAGATGCAGTTCATAAGAGCAAAATAATCTCTTATCTGGAAAGGATCAGCATGGAACTCAAAGTTCCCAGTGCTCTGCACCTCCCCAAGTACTCTGCCTCCCAGTGAAAGCACAGGCCTTCATTAGGCTCTAGTTAAGTCCATACCAAGCCAGAAAACTATCCACCACAATAAAGCAGTTCTCCTGCTTAGCACATCCTCTGCCCTCTCAGTACATAAATGCATCTCAACAGTTTCTGTGCAACCCATAAAAAAAAGAAAAAAAAAAATTAAATTATGCTTCCTGTGGATCTTTAGCACTGTTAAGAGAACTAATACTCTATTCTGTACAATACTACAACGCCTTTACCACTGTGTATTAATGAGTCCTGTAATCAAAACAGAGTTATCAGACTGTTCGAGTCTTGCTTGCTTGACAGACAACGGGAGGCCAATGACATCCTGACAAGAATTAAGTCTGGGTGCTGCACAACTGTAACACACGTTGCAGGATACAACCATGACCAGCTTTTGTGGCACGGAACGGCACCTATGTCTCCAGCAGTGTAACACATAATACTCTGAATTCTTGAATTCCAAAGTTTTTCAACGTTTCTATTTCAGCATGAGTTTAGATTGGACTTACCCAAAGGAGTGACTTTTATCTCAGGCATTTTAACAAACTCTAAACCTCAAACTGCGTGGTAAATTACTTCAGAAACAGTCTAATGGAGGCCACAAGAAGACAAGACGATTTAGCCGCTATTTCAAGCATTTTTCAGCACCGGGCAGAAAACTTAAGCACAGGCCCAACTTCTTCCTAGAGGGAAGAGTCAGAAAACACAACTCAGATCAACACGGGCGTGATTAACAACTCCGGGAAACCCAGCCCTGCTCGGCTCCGCCAGCCACCATCCCCACCATGAACCAGGCCAGGCCTCCTGTCCCCAGCGCCCACCCTTCCGCCTGCCGCTCTTTATTTATTTATCCACTCACGCCACATTTCCCAGCACAACCCGGCCTGGCTCCTGCCCCGCTGCCCTCGTCAGGGAAACACCTCCCTGAGGCGCTGGCAGGGCCGGCCCCGCCGCCCCCCTCAGCGGAGCACACACCCGCTCCCACACGCCCGCCACAGCACCGCGGCCCCGCACCGAAGCCCCCCGCCCGCCGCGGCCCTCCCCGGGCCCGCCCGCCCTCACCGCCGCGCCGGGTCCGGCTCCGCAGCGCCGCTGCGCACCGCTAAGCACCACCTCCTCCCCCCGCGGATTGGCCGGGCGGCGGGTGACGGGCGGCGGCGGCGGCGCGGGGCCATGGCGGCCGCGCAGGGCGCGTTCAGCCTGCGGGAGGTCCTCGCCGCCTTCCAGACGTGCGTGACGGAGCAGCGGGAGGTGCTGCTGGGCCCGTACCTCAGCGGCTGGCGGGGGCTTATCCGGTGAGTGCCCTGCGCGGCCGCCCCGCGGCCCGGGCGCGGCTGCCGCCCGCTAACGGGAGCGTGTCTTCCTTCCCCTCCTCCTCTCCGTGCGCAGGTTCCTGCACAGCCTCGGCGCCATCTTCTCGTTCATCTCCAAGGACGCGGTGGCCAAGGTGCAGATCATGGAGAACTACTGCCGCGGCGAGCAGCGGGACAAGTACGTGTCGCTGCAGTCCATGGTGGAGTACGAGCTGGCCAGCGGGAGGGTGGATGCCCAGAAGCAGTCGGGGTGCCCCGACTCCGGCTGCCGCACCGTCCTGCGCCTCCACAGAGCCCTGCGCTGGCTGCAGCTCTTCCTGGAGGGGCTGAGGACCGGCGGGGAGGACTCCCGGACATCTGTCATCTGCACGGACTCCTACAACGCATCCCTGGCCGCCTACCACCCCTGGGTTGTCCGCAAGGCCGCCACGGTGGCCTTCTGCACGCTGCCGTCCCGCAACGCCTTCCTCGACATCATGAACGTGGGCACGGCCGAGGAGGCTGTCGCCATGCTGGGCGAGGCCTTGCCCTACATCTGCGACGTCTACGGCATCACCCAGGAGCT
Source organism: Nyctibius grandis (assembly GCF_013368605.1). Classification (NCBI taxonomy): domain Eukaryota; kingdom Metazoa; phylum Chordata; class Aves; order Nyctibiiformes; family Nyctibiidae; genus Nyctibius; species Nyctibius grandis. Next base: position 6,197,584 of record NC_090674.1, read on the forward strand.
CTTTGCCCAGCATCGGCTGCTTGACCTTCCTTGACGGGAGGGATGTGAAGGAGCCACGCCACACTGACAGGAGGAGGATGAACGGGGTGAAAACCGTGTGTTCTCACAGACACACAAGTGCCCGGTTCTCTGTCCATGGTCGCTCTCGCTTTCCTTCTCCAGTACAGAGCTGACAAGTTGGCAAAGCTATTCAGGGTGCCTCACTTTATAAGAGAAAAAAAAGTACCCATTTTTTTATATGTATGTATATCTGTGTGTGTGTAGAGCCTTGGCTCTACAATAAGAAAAAAACCACTATTAGCCTACTTAAGGGATTTCTTTTTTCTTCCTGGATTCACCTTCAACACTGGAGCTAGGCTGGGGAGGGGGGGGTTGGTTTCTTTTTTAAGCCAAACTCTGCAACTTCAGCTTCTGCATGTTTACACCAATAGATAAGGACCTCACTGACAGCTCAACTTCCAGACGAGGTGTCTGAACGCATTTACACTCCAGGCAAGCTCCCTTTGCAGCTTTTGTTTACAAGCTGTTCCATGGAATAGATCTGGGGGGGTTTGCCCTCTGTTATGCTTTAACCTTGAAAATACAATCCTGAGTAATGTCTGTCAAAGGAAGCTCTCTCCACGGAGGTGGAACAGGTTTCAGTATGTACTGCACAATACTATATATCCAGCTAAGGCTGCAGACTGTAACTTAAATCGCTTTTCCAGCCATGCTTCTAAATTGCATTCTCATAGTTTATTTTTTTTAAATGTATGTGTCAAATGCCTACACAAATGACTGCTCTGTCTGGGGAGAAATCTGAACTTGTACTGTAACCCCCTGCTTTGTGAGGCTTATGGCTTCTATTGCAAATCACTGTATATAATAGCCGGCGTGTGTATGTACATATATACACACACACTAAAGTACATAAAATGGAGTTTACTTCGCTTTTTGAAAGCTGAAAAATGCACTGCATTATTAGTTCAGGATGACGTGAATATCTGGGGGAGAAGGGAGAATCCCAGAGGCTGTAACATGTTTTGATTGTATCTCAGAAGGCATTTTGGCCTAACGTAACACTGAATGATTCAGGACATCACTGTTACCTCATGGAGATTAAGCTACCTGGACATTAAATTATGCAAATAACATGCTTCTGAAGAGTATCCTTTATGGGAATGCTTGATTGCTTTGTGGTGGTGGAAGGAACATGACTTACAGTGTCATCTATTCCTATCCTGTCCTTCACTAGCAGAGTCTGTTCCATTCACCTAGTGATCAGATGGGAATAACCCAGATGAAGTCATGCTGTGTCCTGAGCTCCTGTTCTGATCAGTCACATCTATCAAAAATATCTTTTGCCTGAAGACAGGAAATGTTATTTCCTTGAACACCCTAAATGGAGGTTTAGTTGCTATGCTGTGAAAACACAATTCTTTCTGCTAAGGCCACCTTAAAATGATTACACAGTTCCATAGGATAAATCCATATATTAAAACGGCGCAGTTCCATGTCACAAAGTACAGAATGCCTCTTGCTGGACCTCCCTTGCTGTCTGATACAGCTGGTATTTCATCTGTGTAGTGTATTAAATGCCTTAAACTATGTCAAGTAGTGTTGTGTGTCAAGTGAAAAAATGTCTTGGATCTCTTGGGAGTTTAATGCACAAATGGTAGGATGACCACATGGGAAGATGACTTTTTCTCCCTTGTCATGTTCATCCTCAACTGTTCCTCTTACGAGATAAACCTTAATGTTGAAAATGAACTTGATATTTACTATTAAAGAATCAAGCTTTCTCAGTAGGGAAAAAACTTTGTTGTAAGTTTATAACCAATCATTTTGTGCACTTCAAGTAAAATACAGCTTTCCATCAGTCTGCGTGCTCTCATGTAAACTAGGTATTGCCTAAGGATAATTTTATTTTCCTGGTGTCCTGCTCTGTCTCCAAATGATGGGAACCTTTTTAAACAACCCCAGATAGTTACCCCGAGTAAAACTAAGGTCCTGCACGTGGCTTTGGGCAAGTTCACAGCCTGGCAGCTTTCACTAACGGCACCAAATTCAGAAGAGGAAGACCTTCACCTACAGTGACTGGTGTACTTGAAAGCTGCAACAACAGACAGATTCACTAGAGGGAGTTCGAATATTTTGCACAAAAGTCCACCCATAAACTATCTCCTCTGCCACAGAAAGCATACTTGATTTCACGTGAAAGCATGGATGGGAGAAAATAATTGCCTCTGTGTGACTTCTACAACTTTGTGCAGTTGAATTAGTATTGAGAACTTTTAAAAAGAAGTTATATAGTTAAAGCTAACAAATATTACATTAAGGGGAAGATATCCTGAAAAGGATGTCAGTATAAACACATCCATATGAAAAAATGCAAACCATGACACAACCTAAATTGCTGTGCTGTGCAACTTGTACCTAAACCCAGGTTTTTAAACTGAAGTTAATAACACCATAGCTCAGTGTGAGAAAAATTTAGATCAGCCAATAACAACTTCCTATAAATAGCAGTATAGCTGAGTACTAGCTGACCAACCTTGCAGTGTGGGAACGGCCTGCTCCAGACAAGGGCTTGCGATGCGCTGAGGACGACTCGGTTATCTCCATGATGAGGTGACCTTGAATTTAAAAAGAAAAAAAATAATAAAAATTACTGCTGTGTACGTCTCTTACCACTTCCCTTCAGTTCAGGCAACTCAACATATTCTGAAGTTCATTTAAAAATAAACTATGGGACATTCTTTCAGTGCAGGGAGCTTCTAAGTAGGGAGCATGCAAGTGAATGCTTGGATCAGGCAGCCAGGAAGGAAGCAGTGCTGGTGAGCAAGTAAATTTTTTCCTCCTCAGCCTCACACGGGTCATGGTTGTGTTACGGTGACAGGCACCAGTCTCCACACTTCAGCTTGTTGGATTCTGCTCCTGTCAAAGCGCCTTCTCCTTGGCGATGCGTTTAGATGAGCAACCTGCACTGATTAAGATCTGCTCCCTGCATTAGACAAGTCACAAACCGAGTTGTTTGTAAACAGTTTCTACAAACACATTCCCTTAAAGATGTTGTTTCTTGTTTGGTTGGGGCGGGGGGGAGTCAATGCAAACAACGTGTCCAAATCAGGCTGGGGCACCCGAGCTTACCACCCGTCCTACGGGAAGCCCCATTTCCAAAGCTGTGACAATGACTTCAGTAAGTCACTCTGCTTGAGTAAAGGCTACTCATTGAGTACAGGAAACCAGGATTAGGGCAGTGGTTTGCAGCCAAGTACACTCATGGGGCACTGCTGCGTATTTGACTATTGCCCACCAAGCACAGAGTTACATACTTAATGCATTTTCCTAAGCAAATTCTTCCCCGTTATTTTCATGTCTGAGTTCTATTTAAAGACACTTCCCAGGAACTGATGAGACTGGATCCTCTGCCCCTGCTCCCTCTCCTACATTCCCTTGGAGATTTCTTTGAAATATTTTCCCCAAAATAGACAAATAATGGTCCCAGACCTGCTGCTGTGCTTGAGCGTTGGTTACGCAGCCGCCCTCAGACCCACGTGCCTGTCGGCTCAGTTCCGCAGGCCCGGGGATTATATCATAGGGGGCTTGTTCCCTTTTGGCACCGACACCCTAAACCTGACGGCACGATCGGAGCCCACCCTCGTCGTGTGTGAAAGGTAAGAGGAACATCAGCTTCACTGGGAGATGGGAAGTTTGGCCCTAGTCTTGACCCTCAACATACTGCTCAACATACTGCTCTCTCCATACCTCTGTGTCTTCTCCTGTGAAGCACAGAGGATGGACAAGGTTAATTAGATTTGAAAGGTGCTCAGAGCCTCTCTACTCACAGTACAAATTTACAAGGGCTGTGGGTAGGGGGATGCTCTGACCACAGTGCCGTGTATACCTGGCTTGGCAACAGACAGGCCGTTGAAGTGTCCATGGATGTGGAATAAGCTGATCGCTGTTGGAACAGCGCTGATGGACTCCCTGGCTCCTCTTATTGCAGGTTATTTGTAGATGGGCTGATATGGGCTCTTGGGATGAAGTTTGCTATCGATCAGATCAACAACTCCACTTCGCTTCTCCCGGGAGTAAAGCTGGGCTATGACATGTATGACACCTGCTCCGAGCCAGTGGTGGCCTTACAGCCCAGCTTGCTCTTTCTGACCCGAAATGGCACCACGGGCATTGGGGTACTCTGCAACTACACCGACTACCAGCCTCGTGTCACCGCTGTGATCGGACCACATAAGTCAGATCTCTGCCTGGTAACAGCCAAACTATTCGGCTTCTTCTTGATCCCACAGGTAAAGAAACTCTCTGGAGAAGCAAGAATTCTCTTTTGTGGTGGGGGAAGCGTTTGGATCAACAACATTATCTATGCTCTAGGTCTTTGAACCAGGACTGTTAAAGCACAGATTCCTGTCTTTTCCCTGCCCCAGATTTCCTGAGTGATCTTGGGCAGGTCATTAAACTTCCCTCCTAGAACACACTCCAGTGTCTAAGTTCTGAGAGAGAAGAGGGATAACTCAGGCTGCTCTGTGATCCATTAAAATGGGAATAACGGAGCTCCCAGCGTAAACTGGGAGGATCCCATGAAAATACACCTGTGACTGTAGATACTCGGGTACCACAACAGAGCGAGCTGTAATGGTCAGGTAAATTTAGCCCTGAGCCAAGATATTACTGAATCGGGTGCGTCACCCTTTGTAGAAAGTAGCTAATTATCACTGTCATTAATGATAAGGGCTGGTGCTGTGAGGATGGGCTCAAACGGCAGTGGAAGGAGATAGCTGTGTGGGACAGCGCTACTGGAGGCAAGGGACAGGAGCCAGTTAATGGTTCTCTTAGTAAATGCAGCCATGAGGGACCTGTCCCTTAGATGAGTTCCTCCTTCCCACTATCCTGACCCAGCATTTTTGAAAATCTAGTGCACTGAGACTAAGCAAAGAAGGTGGAGAAGGATCTAGACTGTGAACACGTTCCTCAGCTTCACTCTTTGCCTCACTTTCTCTCTTATCCTCTTATCTGCAGGTCAGCTATGGAGCCAGCAGCGAGAAGCTCAGCAACACAGAGTTGTACCCATCCTTCTACCGTACTGTTCCCAGTGATAAGAACTTGGGGGAAGCTGTGGTCCTGCTGCTGAAGAAGTTTGGATGGAACTGGATTGCGACCATTGGAAGCGATGATGAATATGGCCGCGGAGCCCAGGGGCTCTTCTTAAGCATAGCTGGAAACCACAGCATCTGCATTGCATTCGAGGGATTAATTCCTACAGACCTTGCAGACCCCAAAGCCAAAAACCAACTGGAAGATACCATTAAGTTAATTAACAAGACCAAAGTCAACATCATTGTCCTTTTTGCCTTTAGTCAGCCAGCCCAGGCCCTGCTGGAACACAGCATCAGGATGGGACTGAGCGAGAAGGTCTGGATTGGCACTGAAGCCTGGATATTGTCTGACATAGCTGCCTCCATCCCAAATATTCAGAGCATTGGGACAGTCTTGGGCTTTATTATGAAAGCAGGCACAGTCCATGGCTTCCAGAAATACGTTGCCGACCTCTTTACCTCTGTTCAGCAGGATAAATTTTGCCAGGAGTCTATAGAACTCAACCACCTCATGAGCTCTGGCGTGCTGGACACACATTGCAAACAGTGCGACCACATCTCGCTGCACGACGTCTCGTCCGTGCTAAGGCGCTCACGGATACAACCCGTGTACGTCGCAGTCTACAGCGTGGCCCACGCGCTGCACAGAGCGCTGGGGTGCACCCACCAAGCGTGTCCCAAAGGATCCATCAGATCTTGGCAGGTGAGGAAAGGTCAGGGGTGACAAACAGCAATTTTTCACCCAATCTACGGCTCAGGGCTGCGCACAGGGAGGGGAGGTAACATCGCGTTGTGCTCCTGCCCTGCTGCTGGCTGGGGCTGCATTCTCCTCTCCAGGGCTACGTCCTGGCTCCCACCGATTGGTCTTGGCACAATAGACAGGAGCAGTTGATAACACACCCAGACGGCTGATAGCTGCAATCTTAGCCCACGTAAGGGACAGCTGATTTCAGCCAGAAATTAGCTTACTGCAGTATCATCCTCCAAGCAAGAACTGTACCAATACTCACTGTCCATTTTCATTTTCTCCTCAGCTGCTGCACTTCATGAATACCCTCCCGTTCAAGGTGAACGGCCAAAGTTTCAGGTTTGATCAATCCCACGGCACAAACACTGGCTACAAGCTTATATTGTGGTCCTGGAAAAACAGCACCCTTACGTATCTGCCTGTAGGCGACTATGAAGAGTCCTTGTACATCAATAAGTCCCAGATTCAGTTTCACACTGCAGATCAAAAGGTAAAGACAGCGAGCAAAACCATAAACAACCACAAAATGAAGCAAACTTTGTTGCCACTTCATCAGGACTGTTTATAAGGAGCTCTGAGCCTGCACGCTACTCCTACAAGATTTGTGTGGGACCCAGGTCTTCCTCCTCTGCAAACACATAATCCATCTCCATTGTGCAAAACTAGGAAGAGGTTTTTCCAGCACTGTTTAAGACTCAGACACAGGTTAAATCCCAGCACAGCACCGCCAATTTATTCTCATTTGTTTGGTGACACCGTGCTTCTGCTGAGAGTGTCTGGCTGACATTTGTTCTTCCTTTTGTCCAGGAGCCTACATCAGAGTGCTTCAGACACTGTAAGCCAGGACAATTCAGACAAAGAAAAGGATTCCACCTCTGCTGCTATGACTGTACAGATTGTCCAGAAAACACCTTCTGGAGCACTAAAGGTGAGGTCTGAGAAATTCAATGGCTTTAACTGTCTGTATTATGTCTATCTGCTGGTTGAGGTCTCACAGGTTCACAGAGCTGGTAATGATCAGTTGTGAGCTCTTCCTCCATGAAGCACTGCCAGGGCAGAATATTTTCCTCCCTTTTGTTCTGCTGTGCATTGCTCAGTCTTGCTCTACAGATCTTCAGTGGGGGACCTTCCTCTGTTGAACCCAAAGAGAATGCGTAAGAACAATGTGCATGGTTTACCTCAAGAGGTAGGAGAGAGGGGTATGCTGAAATTCTGGGGCCATAGGTAGAAGAGAGGCATACGATGAAATTCTGGGATCTTTTGGAAGCTGGTGATCCTTCCTGGGGAAGGGAAACAGAGCCAAGAAATATGTGGATCCTTTTGGGGGGAGGGTGGAGAAGTAGAGGGGAAAAAAGCGATTGAACTATCACAAGCTTTGAAGATCCAATACACTTAAGAAGGGGGGGGAAGTAGGCAAGGCAGCACCCAACCCAGCTACCTAATTCCTGACTGCGATCCATCCTCAAGGACTGCCTGCAGCAGGGCAGCAGCACCCCGCTGCAAGGTGGCCATCAGCTTCTCTCTGCTCCGTTGCAGACAGCTCCACCTGCACTCCCTGCCCAGAGCACCAGTGGGCCCCTGGCCGGAGCACGCGATGTTATGACCGCAGCGAGAGATACCTCTACTGGAACGAGCCGCTCGCCATTGCCTTGCTAACGTTGATGTCCATCACCACATCCCTGACTTGTATGACAGCAGGGCTCTTTTTTAAGAACCTCGAGACTCCCCTTGTGCAGGCTTCTGGAGGCAAACTGAACCTCTTTGCCTTGCTCACACTCACGCTGCTGTGTCTCAGCTGCTGTCTCTATATAGGGAAGCCCAGTAACAACCTTTGTATGATCCAGCAGATAGTCTATGCCCTGTGCCTCAATGGTTGTTTCTCTACCTTCCTCATCAAGTCCCTGGAGATCGCCCTTGTGACGGAGTTCCCTCGCTGTGTCCCCACCTTCCTGCGCTGGGTGACCCAGAGGAGGGCCTGGCTCCTCGTTGCCTTATGCCTCCTCACTGAGGGCGTGCTCTGTTTCTGCTATCTTCGCTTGGGCCCTGACTATCTCGTGTCTGATTACAAGTCACTCCCCACGGAGGTTCTGCTGGTGTGTAACACCGAGTCCTGGTTGGCCTTTACCCTCATGCACGGCTACAACGGCTGCTTGGCCTTCGTCTGCTTCCTGTGCACGTTCATGGTACAGACGTCTGGTAAGAGGTACAATGTGGCCAGGGGGATCACGTTTGCCATCCTAATTTATTTCATCATCTGGATCTTCTTCGTTGCTATTTTTGCCACGCTGAAGACAGTCCTCAGGTCTGTTGCTCAGATTGGTACCATTTTGACAACCACTCTGGGTATCTTGGGGACCTACTATATCCCTAAATGCTACATCATCTTGCTCAAGCCTGATCTGAACACAGTGGATTATTTCCAGAATTCCATTAAAGAGGAGCCAGAGGAGGACTCTCAGTAAACCGACGATAAACCAGACCCATTGCCACCTGCTCCTCAATAGAAGCTGGCTCTATTTTAATGAGATAATTCTGTTTATGATGACTCTGTAAGCTATGGCCCCAGACACAATCACCATATAACACACAGCCTTATCCAGCAGTTTTCTTGACTGTCACAAAATCCGTGGAAACCATCTGATATGTAAAGCTGTATGCCTGATATAAAGAGCATATTACCCATTCAAATTTCAATGCACTCATTTGTGTTTCATTAACATGCGTTTGCAAAGAACATGGAAATGAGAACAAGACACACGGAAATGAATAGTCTGCAAATCCCACTACGCAAAGTCACGGCAAAAAAGTTCCTCCCATCTCAAAAAACATGCAGAGATCACCAGAGAGAAACATTTCTTACCTGGTGAGACAGTCTGCAAAGGGGACAAAATAAATCAAACGCTTTGAGGAGAAGAAATACCTGTAACCTGTATTCATACATGCTCGTTGAACAGCAGGAGCATTCTCATACCCAGAAAGGTTAGTGGTTTGCCCCATGAAGCATCTGATTTACAACAGGAGGTAACAGTGATAGCTTCAGAAGGCACAACAAAGAAATACTCATACAAGAAAAACACAGACTAGCTCCCTCACAAAAGAGCTTGCTAACTAGAACCAGTTAATATCTAGTTGATAGTATGAATGTGAAGGTTTACACATAAGTTACTGAACAAATGATGATCCTCTATAGTGCTGAGTGGAGGTTCAGTGACACGTAGGGGTCCAACCCTCTGTAAATCCTGCAAGCTCTTTGCCACTGGAGAGTATTGGATATCAGGAATTCTGCAAGCCTGTTTTTGTGTATGCAAAAGTCATCTCCAGTTGTCAGCGTACCTGCTGGTATGGGACAGACTCCCCTCACTGCCTGTTAGCCCCAGACACACCTCCAGCAGGACCATTCTCTAGGAGAGGGAACTGAACTGGCCACCAGCTGAACCACAGTAACAGGGGACCAGCACTTGCTGCTGCCTGTGGCTAACAGCGGTAGCACCATTTAAGACAGCAGCTCACCCCCACACACTGGGTATTAGCAGCTACTTAGAAAAATAAGTGCTACTTGTAGAATCACCAGGGCAAAAGGCTTGAACTCAGCTCCTGTTGCTGTCAATAGCAAAACCTTATTGAACTTAAATGCAGGCAACTCCCTGACCCCCTTTAAAGCAACCAGATGTGCAATGGACTGAGGAGCTTTGCAGGTGCAGACAGACATCCACAGAATTGTGTAAGCTGTTACACAAGCCTTCCTAGGTGGGTCTTTACTTGCTACTCAGTGACTTGGGCATTTGCGCTTGAACAAATACTTTCTCAAAGTGAAACCAGAAATATTTTAGTAAAGGCTGTTCACACTAAATTTTTTCTCCTTTAAACAATCTTTATTCTATACTCCTTTTGCAAAAAATGGTGTCAGTGTAAAGCAGCAAACACGAAAGGTGAAAATGGAAAAACTTGCACATTATTTCACAGCACTACCTACCAGTAGCAAGTAAATATCAAGTCACATTACTAAGATACTTTCTTTTCCCCAGCCACTTTGACAAGCAACTATACTAATCTTTTATTCCCCACATTAGGCTTAAAGTTTTTCCATCTATCCACTGCGTAGTATTGGAAGTTAACTCATCAATTCAGCTCAATTAAAGAATTTGCAAATTAATCTAAACCAGGGAATATTTTAATTCTTAAAAAAAAGAGCTTTTTGCTGCACTGCAGAGCTAGCTGCCCTACATTTCTGTGGCTACCTGCACATAAAATTCTCCTGGCATACTTGAGGAAAAACGTGAAACATTTTACAAAAGTACTGCTCAGGGTGATTAAAGAAAGCAAAAATCTCACCTGAAGACTGGAAGTCCTTGTTGCTGGAGACTGCAGCAAGTCCTCATGAGCATATTGTTGCACCTGAGAATCTCAGCAGTAATCCTCACTTCAGGGCTGTGACTTCATGGCAGAGGAGCGTTAAGTAACTTTTGATCATTCCAGAAATAGAGAAGGGAAAATCAAATTTACCTCTATTGCTTCTCTTTCTGGCTGCAGAGCTAGAGCCCTGATAGACTGGTTTTTCTTTTCCTTTAGGGGGAAAGGGCAGGGTAGGAGGGGAGAAGGGAGGGAGGAAAGGAAAAGTAGATGATTAAAGTGTTCAACCAGTTCCAGTCACCTGCAGACAATTTATACTAGGCCAGCTGGAGTCCATCAGGCCCTGCAGTAAAAGGCTGAAAGAGTATCTCCAAAAATCTGGTCATTTAGTATTCACCTAACTGGGAAAATGTTGGTGAAACCATTTTGCATCCTATGTAAACAAATATGGTTTGAAAGGGAGAATATGGGAAACTCTGCAAGCCTTTCTCATCGACTCCTCTATAAATCTGCTGCAGAATTGTGCCATTTATAATGGGTGCCTCCATAATGACCACTACTTTGTGTCTCCCTTTGCTGCTTGATCTCTACTAGCTAAGAGGGAATCTGCCTCATCAAGCTGTTGTGGTTCTTTGTACATGAAGCCCTCAGACCTTACAGGAAGGCTGGGTGTCCTTATGTTGCATGACAAATACACTGTGGTTCAAGGCTTACCAGTTAGTCTGCAAAGTGGGGTCTTAATGATCCTAGCTTGTCTCTGCTGGAGTTTGCGAGCAGAGTCCAGAAAAAGGGACTATTCATATAAAACAGCTGAATACATTGATGGGTTCTACCAGCAGGTTCATCTCCTGGGTTTGCAGGCAGGAAAACTTGTTCCAGCTCATGTCTTTGCCACAGGACGTATCCTCCAGCTGTCTTTTACTTCCACAAACTTTCTTCAGCCTTTCCTGTATACCTACTCCTGCCAAGCTGTAAGAGGGAGAAGCTCAATAATTAAGAGGTAGGGCAATTTAAGGGGAAAGCACAGCTCCTGCACCAATATATTACTCATTAGCTCAAAGCTGCAGCACTTCTGATGAATGGCAGGGTCTGTGTTTCCAGTCAGATGACATTAACCTGCACGGAAGAGCCAGGCCTCTGCATCTCCATCATCTGTGACCCAGTTTAGTGGTGAACATTTACAGGGTTCCTGTCATACTTTGAACTGTAAGTGCTTCTGAAGTACCATCAAATCACAGAACTCCCAGCTGCCTATCATTAGCTCCTGAACAATCTTCTCCTGTGGAGAGGACAAAACTTCAGTGTGGCAGGGGAAAAAAAAAAAAAAAGAGTAAGATTCAACCAGTATTTCATCATTCTTGAATAAAAGATAATGCAGTAGTGCAAAGAACTGAAGACGTACACTGTGGTTATCACATAAAATTAAAAGCTTTTTAGTGTTTAAAATAGCATTTACACATAAGCAGCTATATATTAACTATACAGACACTTGGGTTTTAATACAATATCTACAAAAAAGAATTCAATTATGCAATAGACATTTAACAGGAACAGTGCAGTCCATGCTAGTAAGAGGTCACTCTTTGAGTAGAACCAATTCTAGAATAGGTGATAGTCTGGGTTTTCATTATTTAAAATCATGTAACTTTGTTCCTCTACTGTACATAAAATTCTTTACATGTATTTCTAATCACTGATTAGAATTAATAATTTTAAGTCAATCTTATTACAATCCAGTTAAATGCAAAACAAAAACAATTACATCAACTCATGAGCTGTCAAGTCTCACAATGGGACTGCCCATTTGAATAGAATAAAAATAATATCAAAAGTCAATGTCTGTGCATCATTGCTTGCCATCCAATATACCTTTGGATAAAGTGTCCAGGGGACTGTTACCTTTGAAAAGTAGATTTATTAACAGGAGGTAAAAGACAATAGCAGTGCTTTTAAGACTATTTGCCAAAAAACTTACTCCTCAGAGTTAATATAACGGGTGGGCACACTACCCCTACAGATACTACCTCCTTTGGACAGGAGACGTCATCCCAACCTGGTTTCTCATCATTTTCTATGATCTTCCACACATACCTGTTAGTCCTTGTTAAAAGCTGTTGGCAGGTATGCGTGAACATTAAGCTCAGCTGCAGGGCACAGGCAGATGTTGAGGGTCTCACTTGCAGAATAAAAATGTCTAAGGCTCCTGTTACGAGGTGGTTTCAATGCCCTACACAGCAAACCCTTAACTCCTCAGTGCAGTTGAAGGCATAGGTCATGCATTCCAGAGCCCAGCCAGTGCCAGTTACTTGACATTAAAATCAGAGAAAAATTTCAGGCCCTGGTGAGAGAAACAGACAGTTCTGCAGGACTCCAGCCTTCAAACTTCCCTCCACCTGGCACAGTACTCCCTGTTGTAAGTAGCTCCATTGGCACTTCTTTCTGCAGGTAGTGCTGTACCCAGCAGGAGAAACTTGCACAGTTAAGCCCCAAGGCCCCCTTGTTGCAAAGACACATGCATTGAAAGCCAAGGATGGGATCTGGGAAAATCTCCTGTCTCCATTCCCCTCTGGAAAGGAGGAGTTAGCAACGTTTCAGGCCCAACTCTCCATTCCCTCAAACCAGCCTCGCCACTGTACGCTACAAGGTGGGGAAATGAAGCTTTTGTTTTACACCCAGTGGCTATTATGTATTGCACTGTTCACAGAAGGGTCATTTACATTCTCCTACTGCTCTTTTAAATACAGGTTCTACACGCTGTACAGTATCAGCCAACGAGCACGGCCGTCAGGACATCCCGAGCACTCATCACTTGCCTGAAATGGACGCCTGACTGTGGGTGAAGCAGGTTCAGGCTGGATTGAGCAGCCTGATTTCCTCAGCAGACAAACACTTCCCCACACCGATGTCACGGACCATCAGCCTCATGCCAGAGTCACCCACAGACACGCAAGGATATAACACAGTCGTTCCAACATAGCAGCAAAGACCAGCAAGACACCGAACAGTTTCTGCCAACAGCGTTAACAACAAGACAAAAAACCCCCAGCAGGTGTGTAAACTGCAACTCCGAGAAGACAAGAGGAAATTAAACACGTTTCTTCCGTGGGGGAAAGCTCAGCCCTCAGCTTTAATCCCTTTTGGAAATTTTTTATGAAAATGACCGTCTTTTCCTCCACCCCTGTAAGTTCTGCCCTAAGACAAAGCGGGCCAGAAAAATCATAATACAGAAGAGACCAAAACATTTAAAATTGATTTAAAAGTAGAACCACTAGTGATTGTCAGAAAGTCACAGACTCCTTAACAGTGTCTCCTGGAGACGGAGCAGAATTACAGAGTTATTTTGCCCTGATTTATTTCATTGCTTTAAATGTCAATCTTTCAAAACACTTTACCGAGTTCAGTTAGCATCTTTGTGTTACTGGGAGGAGGAAAGGAGAAGAAAGGATACTGTTGCACAGCCAAGCTTCAGGTAGAGCTGCTCTTTTGAACAAGCCATCACCAACTTTGCAATCTCTGCTAGCCCATGGATGGGTCACGATGAAAGCACTGCTTTCAGAAATGTTGTGTAGCTTTGGGGGAGATTTTTAGAAAGAAAACTGTGCAAAACCACTCAGCTAGTTTAGAAGTGCAGTAACTGAGTGACACAATGTCTATCTCCCTTCTGAAAGTAAGTCTCCAATTAACAGACGTCTGAAAATGTTACTCTGACTTTTGTAAAAGGGATGTGTTTATACACAGACCTGTAAGAAAAGAAGGAGTGAAAAGGACAGTTTGAAAAGTAGTTTTTCAGGGTGACAAAGCAACGTGAAACTACACGTATATAGTGAGAAAGTAGTTCTCTTTTGACATTCAGATGGGATATTCACACTACCCATAAAGCATGGAACATAAAAAGAAGCTTCTTACCAGGGAAGAAAACGCTTATATACACTAAAGACTGATTTTAAAGCACCTGTCCTAAAACCTGCCAGAAGCAGGAATCTCACAAAGGAGGGTTTAACTGAGGCATGGCCCCATGGTCAAGTGCCACTAAGTGACTGCAGCTTAACACATATCTCTCATTAAATGAGCCACCATAAGAGAGTGTGGGTGTGCTCTTACCATGCCCTCATTCAGATACTTTAAAAAGCTTCTTAAACATCAGTGAAGGTTCCTGAACATACTTTATCAAGCCTTAGAGCGAAAAATACACAGTAATGAAATCTTGGGGATATACAACAGCAGCTGCTTAAGCCAAAGCTCCCCAGCAGGAGCTCTAGCATGGGTCTCGCTCTGCGTCAGGTATAGAGAGTCATTCATTGTACCATTTATGAACTGCTCTCAGAACCCCCTCTCACCTCTCTGCTAACAGCTAGCCCCCATCTGTGTTCAGAACATGTTCCCTTGGGTAACGCTGCAATCGGGATTAGACATCTCCAGGTTTCTATTTCAAAAAAAAAAGAGAAAGATACTGCTCAGAAATTAAAACCGGCAAAAGTGGTGATCGAAATGAATAGCCATGTCCTGGTGGGAGCCAGGATTTACCTGTGACTCTGCTAGAATGGGATAAATATCTCCTCCAAAAGGGAAAAGCTGCAGCTACACTAACAGAATCGTATAGCAGCGATTGTCCTATTTCTGTGGAAACAACTTTTAAAATCTGTAAGCAAGAGCGCATGATAACCAGAAGAAACAGACACATCCGTCAGCAGGGATGTGACTGAAATGCCCAGGAACAGACTGCAGCTACGAAGTCACTACCATGATACTAAATGAAATAACTTTACAAGTTCTGCACAATGAACACATACAGTAGCAAGACTCCACAACTCCCTTGATAAGAATAATATCTGGGGAAAAAAAAAAATTAAAAACAGAAAGAAAGACTGATTTATACTCCCTAGTCAGCAGAAGGAGGTACCCACAGCTTTGCCTTCTGCTAGGAATTGGTTTGAGCCTGCTCCTTTCCAAGCACGAGTTGTCTGGACACTTGCGGGTGCCACGTCTGCTCAGAGCGCTGGCTGTTGCATCCAAGAAACAGCATTACGAGGCAGTATCACAGATACCAGCCAACGGTCATTTTTTTCCTTGTAAGAGAAAAAGCAGGGAAAAAATAAAAGTGCTACTATGCATCATTGGAAATTTAGAAGTCATGTGAAATCATAGTCCTTGAATCAGCCAAAAAGATACACTAATTGCATTGAAGTAAGTGCCACGATTACCAAAGCTCATTAAGATGTGCATATACACCAGCCATTCACAATCAAAAACCAGTTGGAGGCAAAAAAAAAAAAAAGGATAAAGAAAAGATGCCATCAATTTGCTGATATTTAACAATCCCAGGAGATTTTTTTTTTGTTGTTCGTTTTTCTGGGGTATTTTTTTTGTATTTTTTGTTTTGTTTTGTTGATTTTTCTGCAACACAACTGCAAACCAGGAAGGTGTGACATGCAAGACGGCCAAGTTTCTTCCATTAAGTGTTCGACAATGACCAAATTGCCCCCCCACACCCCTAAAACAACCCCCCCCTCCCCGGCCCTTCCCCACGCAGAGTCTGAAGGCACTTCCTCTCACATGATGTCGACAAAGAATTCACAGGGGTTGCCCATGGCCTTCTGGAAGGACTGCCGGCTCCCCGTCAGCTCCGGAGGGACGGAGCTCAGTTCCCTCACGGGGGGCCCTCCGGGAGGTCCGCTCGTCCCGTAGACTTTGGAGCCCAGCTTGGGGAGGTTGTAGAGGGGTGGAACTCCTGGAGGCCCGTACGAATGATGGCTGTGGTGGCTTCTCTCGCTGGGGGTGGCAGAGACGTGACTCCGGTGGCTGAGCTGGCTGACAGGTCTCTCCCGACGCACGACGCTGCCGCCACTGCCGCTGCGGGCGGTGTGGTCGGACTCGCTGCCGCTGCCGGCCGACTTGCGGTCCTTCTCTCTGCCCAGAGCCCTCCTGCTGTTCTCGCTGGTGCTTCGGTTCGAGCCGCTGCTTTTGCTTCCTAAAGCCCACCAGCGAAAAGGACACACAGAAAAGCAGAATTAGCTCAGGCCCACGGCTGTCTCCCACATCAGCTCCTACCAAAATCCACAGATCCGGGAATGACCACTGTAATGGCAACGATGATGACAAACCCAGGCCTGAACGTGCTGGTGGTGGCTGATGGGACTGAGCAGTGGCAGTCGGTAGAACAAAGCTGACAAGGTTGTGCCATGCACAGGTACACGCAGACACCTTAGAGCTTGCACAGTGAAAGCAGCAGCTAGCCCAGAACTACCGGCTGGCAGCCATCGGCCCCGCTGCCGCCCCGCTGACCAGAGAGGGCAGAGGAGCAGAACCAGAAGAACCATTTGGGTTTTGACTGGAGCAAACGAGCTCTGATCTAATTGTAACTGTCTCTGTCCTTGCTATCTTCTATTGGCAAAAGCTTTTCAAAAGGAAACTCATTTGCCTTCTCTATCATCCTTGGTCACGCTGGGCGTACGCGTTCCCAGGGCCAGATCACCTGAGGTGAACAGATGTCCTTCTGCAGGCTTCAGTGGGTAGATTCTTCTAAAATTCATCACTGCAGTGTTCTGTGGTTGAAGAATTCTTCAAAAAACAGTTCTTGGTTGAACTGCTCTATGATGAATGAGTAACATGCAGGATGTTCCCAGCAGAGGCCACTAAATCAGCTCGGAAAAACTGCTGCTGGTGTGTAAGCTGACCTGGTGCTACATACAAGCTTCACTAAACTTCAGAACTGATTTTACATGAAAGTGGAAGGTCACGCTCTGTTACCACAAAAGACAGGCTAGGATGATGTCAGGAGACATTTCCAAGTTAATTATTCTTTAAAAAAAACCCCAACAAACCAACCCTCAGAACATCTCATTAAGTTCATGCCATCTTAGTGCAAGATTGTCTTCCCAAAAAGGATCCCCAGCCAGCAGAACTGGGGACCAGCTTTTGAGTCTGAATGAGCCACTGAGGTCACTGAAATGGAAAACCAGAATGATTCTGAGCTGCTCCTCTCCTGAACTACACGTGATCATCACCTTCTGTCTGCTCCAGCTCATGGTTAGAGCAGGCAAATAGGAGAGACAGGAAAACTAGAGTGGTGTGGTGTGCACAGTGGAAAGGTTAGATTCCCCTGCAGTGTGCAAGAAAAGCTGGGGATAGATGGAAAACACAGAATACAAAATCACTGGACTTGAAATTAGTATTCTGAGCCTGGGACTCTGAAGTGGTATTTGCTGACTGGAACCCCTATCAGCTCTTCTCTGCTCTGGGAAAAACACTGTCCTGCTTTGTGCCTCGGTTTTCTTCCATCTGTAAATGGAGATATTAACACGGGTTCAGCTGCCTCCACCAAATCCTACACAGATTCATGAAGGTGAGCCTTTTGAAGAGGTAAGGTGCTCCCTGAGATGTCATTTCAAATGTTTCATAACAATCTTGTAAAAACAAATGAGAGAGGAGAAACTACGTGTTAGCAGGTTGACTGTTAAGCCTTTGCTCCAAAGAACAACATGGAGATTATCTCCAAGCATCATCTTTGTAAGCTCTCCAGTGTGGCACATTGTTCACAGTAGAAGAAAACTGACATTTTATTTTAACTCTTCCACAGCGAATATGCCCCTGCCTTTATCTCATGATGCATTCTGTTTCCACCCATGCAAACCCTGCAAACCTTACCCAAAGTCATTACTCCTTGATGCAAGCTCCTCATACACACTAATTCATTGCCAGTTCCATATCTTGTAGCTGAGTAAAGATCAGACAAGGGAGAAAGCAAGCTGCACTGAAAGCCTGTATTACTGATCTTGAGAGGTCTTCCACAGTC
Source organism: Nyctibius grandis (assembly GCF_013368605.1). Classification (NCBI taxonomy): domain Eukaryota; kingdom Metazoa; phylum Chordata; class Aves; order Nyctibiiformes; family Nyctibiidae; genus Nyctibius; species Nyctibius grandis. Next base: position 6,215,567 of record NC_090674.1, read on the forward strand.
AGTAAGACTGTAATGAGCAGTGGAAAGGCACTGGTAGATAAACCCAATCCATAGGGATGACATCAGACTAATAAATTAGGAGCTGGGATTATTTATTTATTTACTTAATGAAGAGCAGCGAAGAGACTGGTGACAGGATTTTCCCATCTGAGCTGACACTGAGGTACCTGATGCCATTCCCTCTGCAGCTGCTGCAGCACAGTCACACAGGGGCCAGACAGGTTGATATGCTAATGCCACGCTACTGGACTACTGTGCACTGAGACAGGTTGAGCGTCCAAGACAATTAAAAAGAAAAAAAAAAAGAAAAAAAGAAAAAAATACAGCTAAACATTTGGGTCACAAGAGTCTAAATGATCATGCTGTGAATTCGTTATTATTATGGAGGCATTCGAAGCTTACCCATCCCCTAGAGTCAGCCATTCCTCTATGAATCCTTCAGTCTAATGCTTGCTCAGAACAAAACAAGGGAATAACAGTTACAAAACAAGAAACAACACAGAAGTGTAGTTTCCAAAAGAACAAGGAAAGCATTGAAACCCCTCAGAACTAAACACCTTGATGCCTTGGGGAAGGCTGTCTTTAGCCAGTACCACAGGTCGCATGGATAAAACACCACACCTTTCCTATTCCACTAGCAGAGACCTGATGTTCTACTGCCCCAGCTGCCAAAAAAAATCATCACATTCTTTCCAGCACAATCAGCTTGCAGTTCTAAAACCTCTGGCTACCACTGCGAGCTTCCTCACAGACACTTCTTATTTTGAGAGCAGGTGGGAAGCAAGAGTGCTAAAATCTTGTGAGCAAGTTCCTGTTATGAAATTCTTGTGTGCACTTCTGCAAAATCTAACTGGCTGCACTAGACAGGAAGAAGTTACATCCAAGTTACTGGATGTTCACCACAAAAACACAGAGAATCCTCACCCTTTCTTTACTGGCAGCATTTCCAAAAGCAAAACTCACTCTGGAAGTGATTTAAAAAAAAATAAAAATCTGTACAGCCAAAAAAATATATAATTTTTATTTACTAAGGTTTAAAAATGAGCCACAAAATTATCCTAGGGCAGGAAAGGAGGAGGTCAGGTTTTTAATCCATGCAGTATTATCTTTTTTTCCCTGTCATATATTACCAGAGACTCCTCCCTGTGAGCAGTGTTTCAGCCCTGTGAACCCTGAGCTGGGTGGCTACCTCACACTTGTCTCACACAAGCAAAGAGAACGATTTTCCTTTTGTACTGAGCACTGAAGTGAAAGCCAAGAGCACCTTGGCTCTAATCCCTGTTCCATCAGCAACGAAATGGCCTAATTTCTAGCAATATCAAGCGACTGCAGCCCCACTGTTGGCACTGGCTCTGACCTCTAAAAAGGGGAGCAATAGTTTATCTGTTTGAACAGGGTGGACAATTGAGTCATTAATGTTGGCCTGATCAGTGTTATCTAAGTAGTAGTTCACCGTGTGGTGCTGTTGGGTAAGAAAAGTACCCGTCATGCCACCATGGCCATGGCAAACAGCTTGGCTCTAGCTCCACAGTGGCATTTTGCATGGGGTACAGAACTACAGCGTTCCTATGAACAGCTTGTGTCCTGCTCTCTTTTACCGACTCAGTTAAAACATCCCTGGCAGCTTAGTACAGAGCTGAAAGGCTAACCCACCCCATCACACACAAACACTTCTGGTTAAGCGCGGTCGCACCAAACCCATGCAGGTAGCATGAAACCACAAGACAGGAGCACAGACAGTACACAGGAACTCAAGCAAATGGTTAGGGATAATGACAGCTGTAGAAATAAATACCAGATTAACCATTTTACCTTCGCTTTGCTGGCTCCCTGCACTGCCGCTACCATAGCTAAAGCCTGGGTCTTGGTATGCTGGTGGAAAACACGGAGGGGGCAGAGGATACTGATACGGGTATCCTTGGCCTAATGGCCAGGGAGCAGCGGGATGTGGAAGTGGAGCAAGGGTATCCTGATCCGAGGCTCCGCTAGAACCGTTGTTCAGGTTCAGTGCAGCCATATCTGGAAAAGAGAGAAAAGGTGAAGACTCTGTTCTTACCCAGCAGCTGACTCCTGCATGTTAATAACGGCTGGCACGGCACCTCGTGTGGTGAGGGGCCAGAGGGACTCAGCCTCCAGAGTCCACTCAAAATATCACACGTGGTAGGGCAGACATCAATATTTACCACTGAGCAACAAGGTTCCTCTGCAGCATTTCCACAAGTCAAGGAGGAACCATCCCCATTTTACAGATTTGGAACTGAGTGTGACTGACAAGCAGGAAGTTTGCGGCATCACCAGAAATAAATCCTGCTTTCTCGAGCCCCAGTGCAATGCCCTGTTTGATGAGTTCATCCTTCTCTTCCAAAGGGACTACTTGGTCTAACAGCAAGTGCCAAACTCTTGTCATGCAACGTCAGAGTAATGGCCTGTCCTGAAACACCCACTGGGGTAACCCTGTAGGACTCTCCTTTGTGCATCCCGCGAGCACAGAAGAGACAACACACGTGCAGCTCTGCCCTTCACAGGTGGGGAACTTACTGCCACAGAGGTCTCCAAAGACATAATAGCACTGTTCTGAGAAGGTGATTTTGTTCACAGTGTGCCTGAGGTAGCCGTGTTTTAGCATGCTGCTGGCATATTTTCTAGCCTCCCGTCGGTCTTTGAAGCCTTCCACGTGTGTGTAAAGCCAGTCAACCACATCTGCTCCTACGATGAGAATAAGAAGAGGAGACACAGGATCACCTGAGCCAAACTGATCTTTTTTATTTTTTTAATCTTCACATTGTCACATAGCCCACTAGTACTGCTGTGCCAGGTACTGAATGCAGATCTGACTATACAGCAGTCTTGCTGCAAAGAGCTTAAAATGTTATTTTCATGACTCAGCCTAATTGCTATATTAGTTACCACCAAACATCAATAAAGAAAGCACGGAATTATCTTGCATCCAGTTGAACACTACATGGACACCAAATACACACACAGAAAATTTTATAGTTACACTGTTCAACCCCTTCTGAGTTGCAGTAATGAAAATGACACGGGAATTATAGAACAGAAGGGATTGGGAGTCATCTTCCTCAAGAGGCAGATGTTACCTTGTCAAAAGAGCTGGGTTCCAATCCCTTTCTCAGCAAAAAGTAACTACAACCTAGAGTGACTAAATGTTAGCACAGTTCAGGTCACAGGACAGTCACAATCAAAGGTAGACTAGTTGTGGTAATTTTAAATATAATTAAGATGCTTTATTAAGGCGGTGTGGCTGTCTGGAACTGGAATTACAGGGATTGTTGCTCTGAACTTGGGCAGATTGCTAGAGCCACAAGTAGTTACATGGAAAACCTGAGATACAAGAAGTAAGGGTTAAGGACCAGCTGTGTGTGGGCATGAGAAACGTGCACTATTTCTGGCTGTCCAGGCTCTAACAAGAGCTATTAGTTATTTCCTGTCACACTTAGAGTTGTTCACAAATACCAAGACAAGGGAATATAAGAGGTCATAGACAGGGGGAAAAAAAGTTCATCTAAAGATAGTTTCTTCACTCTATTTCCAAAAAGCCACTGTTTTTTTTTTCCCCAGCATTCCTTTGATCTGCTTACCTATCACTGCGTTGGAGATGGTGATTTTTAACCACATCCTGTCCCGAATTTCAAGGCCTGAGTCTGGTAGCTGCATAACCTTGACAATAGTAGCCATGTCACTCTTCACAGTTAAGGGAGATTCTTCTAATTCTAAAAGGAAGAAAGGTTACATGCTGCTTTGAAACGAACCCAGTCTGAAAAGAACTTCTCAGCCCCCAGTTTGGATGAAACATTATATAATGACTATATTCTTTGGGTACAGCACCCAGTCCTTCCTGCTCCCATCTTCTCAGCCCTAGAAAATTCATGTCGAGTGTGTGTGTCCTGTGTTTGTAGTTCAGACCCTTCTCCAGCAGAATTCAAAAACCCTCCTCCCCTCCCTTCTCCCAGCTCCCCGTATCACCCACCTTTCAAAAGCACAAGGGAACCAGTTTTGTCCTTTTCCAGCACCCAAAATTTCAATAAAAGGTACAAGCAGCATGAAACAATGAAAATGCTTCTTTCAATACATGCACTGCTCATATGCGTGAAAATATCCCCCCAGGCCATCTCTGCATGCGATTTCAATACTTACAAAGTTTGAATAAACACTAAAATTTTGCTTTTGCTTTAAGTTAGTTTGGTTAGTGGCAAAAAGCAACATGTTTGTTTGGGGGGAAAAACAACAAACCAATATTCAAGTATGTGGGGAGCAATAAATTGTATTTCCTGTGATGGGCACATAAAGAACACCACCGGCTAAATGATCATCAATATTTTCTAAGCCTGCTGGTTGCTGTACAAATATGAAAAATTCTAAGATGCATCTAAAATGCACCCACTTTGGTCTGAACTCAGTCAGCTGTGGGCCTGACCTGCCCACCTCTACAGGTATGTGCAAATCTGAGGGACACCACAGACACCAACTCCTTTCTGGGGACCCAGATCTTCCGCAAAGCTCTTTCTCAGGGCTTTGGTTATTGGTTTTCAGTGGCATTTTTTCCTCCTTAGCAGATCTTGGTAATAAAAGAGGTGTATGCTCCAGGAAAATGAAGTCCTACCACATGTAACACCACTACTGGCTTGTATCCTTACTTGAGTAAGAAAATACACATTTGCCCAAACAAAAAGGCCCCAGGAAATTACGCAGTACTGAATACTATTGAGCAGAAATAGTCTGAAATCTCAATTCAAAATCCTCTGAAGTCCACGCAAGAGAAGAGGAGAACTTTCCAACAATGTCAGCGGGCTGCATTTTCAAACAGCAAGACTTTCAAGAACCATTGAAACACTTGAAGTTAACCTCAGGGAATGGGACAGCACTGCTTTGCAGAAAGGCGTCCTGTAGGGGCAGAACAGGGGCTGGAAAATCTACCTTTAGCAGAGTAAACGAGGAGCAGAGTTTGCACTGACTGAAGCAGCGAGTCCAACACTCCGACCGCTGTGAGAGAATATTCTCCTGCATCAGCCAGAACACTGCTGGAGAACAAGATACTTCTTAAGGCAATAATTACTGTGCAACACCTCAGCCTGCCTTGGTTTGCATAGTCTTGTTTTTGAAGAAATGCACCTGAGAAAATAAAGAGCTAACAGAGTAATTCCTGCTGTGTGGTGGTGATCTGGATGGCCCCAAAATCTCAGCTACTTGAATCACTAGCGCTGATGTGATGATGGCTGTGAAAACGCTTCAGATGTCAGAACTTCACGCTTGATCCAGAGGCCAGAGAGCAAAGGATGCTCATCAGAAGGAAAGCAGTTATTCAGTCCATTTATATTACCCTGCCCTTGCTATACAGAGTAAACCAGCAGACACTCACAATACTTAAAACAAGGAAACATGAAACAGACTTGTCTAAGATGACTCCGTTAATTCACTGCTTCCACCTTCACAGCCAGACACTGTAGAACAGATATTCAAACGCCAGTGACTCTAGCCTCCGAGGAACCGAAACAGAGAATCTCCACTGGAACATGAGAAGTCAGAAAGCCCCATTCTGCATGAAGCTCTTTGTTCTTTGAGATGTCAATGCACAGTCTCTCCTCGCCGCTCCCTCTCCCCTCCATTCCTCCCCAACTTTGTCTTTCCTGTCCAAGAGGTTCACACCACAGGTGCTCTCTGTACCCAGGGCCCTGAGGTGCTGCCTGCTGTGTTGGGGTCGGGGGGTAACAGGACTGAACTGAAGGAAGGGGTGTTAAGCAGAAGGTCACAATAAAAGTCAAGGGTACGCCGCGTTTTCTTGCATTCAGGAGAGGAAACATTGTAAGTCACTGGCACAGAAATGAGAAGCTGTCTCCAGAAATATGGTTCTGCTCCCAAATAACCTTTATTTTAAAAGTATGATAGAGAGGGCGTCTGCATTCCCCACTTCCCAAACACAGCACTGGATATCAAGGCACACGATACATGAATAGTTCAAGAGGAAGGTGGAGTAACAGACTCTCATTTGACAGCAATCAGCAGATACATTTGATTCCAGTGACCTTTAGTACCTGTAAGGCTGAAAACACATCTCAAGATAAAGCAGTCATCCGGTAAGTGGTTCACTTGCTTTCTACTCCAGATGTATTTTCCCTTCAGTGGTGCTGCCTACTATCTGAAGAGGCACTGAGCTACTACACCCACAAAAAGGATAACCACTCGTTCAATCCAAGGTGAGGTGTAATTCCAGGAACTACGTGCTTATAAAATCTGAGAGAGGGTAGAAGAAAAAGAGGCAGACACCTCTGTAGTCTGGTAGGACTTAACTGGTTCCTGCCAATGCAACGTTCAAGCTTCAGCCATGCCTTTGTCCAGGGAAGATTCTGTCACTAATCACCAACATCACATTGACCTTTAAAATTCTCAAAGTGTTGCTTTTCTTGCTTTGATGTTTTCTAAATGATACCCTCCCTTTCTCTCTGGAAAAAGCTTACAAAATGAAAAAAGTTACTCGGTCCTAAATTTAGACTCCAGATCTGGCAGACACTTAAGTTAAACATATAAGTATTTATCTGGCTTTCAGTGAATGTGTACTGAGGTAGCATTGTTCCACAAAGGAGATAATCTCCTCAGAACTTTAAAGCCACTTCAAGATTTCTATGTGTATGTAAACAAATAAAAAAAATCTCCTTGCTACAGATGAACAAATCTGATAGAAAGGTTGCATCTCCAGAGAAATTCCTCCATATTAATGTTACAGGAAAAAAATCCATACCAAGGAGGTGTAAAGTACCTCAAAACTTTCATGGCCAGTAAACAGAAGTGCTGCTACAAGTATGAACGCCTTCCTAACTAGGACTTCAGTAGACAGTGCTCCTCGTTTATTTGTCTTGCCTTACTGCCATGCATTTCACACCAAACACTAGCTTTAATCCCTCGCTTACATCAGAAAGCAAAGGGAAAGTAAACAAAAGGAAGAGTTGATATTCTTTAATTAATTTCCAAGATAAGGAATCATCATAACTTGTTGGATACATGGATAAGGCCAGTTTAGAGACAAACTAGGAAAGAAGGCTGAACTCTAACCATAACTTCACGTGGGACATAACATTTGTTTTCTCCTTGTTCAATAAGCTCTGTAAGTATAAAAAAGTATAAAAGAAGGCTATGTGAGTATCAGTGGAAGATTTCCTAAATGATACTATTATCCAGTGACATCTATCTGAAGTAAATTATTTAAATTTATTAAAAACCAATCAAATGCAAGGAGGAAGCTCTCACATTCATCTGAGGGAATAAAGTTGGAAGCCTGCTTTGTAACTTTAAAAGGGACCAGGAGCCACCCCTTCCTGGATGTGAACCCTGGCAAAACACCACTGTGTTAACTTCTGACCTCTGGAGAAAGGTTTTATGCTCCCCATAAGAATCACAAATTTCAGAAAGCATTCAAGAGTGGTGTGGCGGCTGTCGTTTTCATCGGGCTTGTGGCTGGGGTCGGTTTTGGGCACAGCTCTGCACTGCTGGCCCCGAGCAGAAGACGCCTGCCCTGTGCTGGCCGCAGTGTGACTTACTTTCCGAATCGGGAATTGAGCTTGTTAGTGAGGAGCTGGTAGATGTGGTGATGCTCATGGAGGGGCTCATACCGTAACGGGGGTACGCTCCCGTCATGGCTGTGGTATGAGAGATCCACGCTGCAGGGTCGATTGGCCTCACTGGTTCAGCTGCAAAACAACCAGAAAGGGAGAAAAAGACAAATGGCATCAGATTTGCAGCAAACACTAAGACCTAGAGTAAGAAGGAATTTTTTTGGGGTGGACAAGTTCTTGCCATTCTGATAGTACAACTGAGATACTTATCACTACTGATACTCTTATCGCTACTGAAAGGGTTTATTAACCCAAAGGTTTTAAACTAGATCATTTTCAAGAGCGTTTATGTGTATCAAATGTTGTTTGCCTCAAATTTTAAAAATACTCAGTTTAAATTCTTTCTAAGAAGTATACATGTGACAAAATGAGGCTTTTTAACACTTAAGTATAGTTATCCTCCAAACTTTCTATCGATTGAAAGGTTAAGATCACGAGGATATACCCACCAAAAGGTTAAGAGCTTGATCCAAAGCCATGTGAATCAAAAGAAAAACTCCCATGAATTCAGTGGGCACTGGAGTCTCAGAAAGAGTATGTTAAACCCCTGCCTCCCAAAACAAAAAGCAAACAAACAATACAACCAAACTTAAAAGTATCGAACTTACAGGGAATGGAAATCTGTTAGATGTCAAAATAGCTGAAAATATTCTAGACCTCGAGGGCCCCACAGGAAGCCAGTAAAGAGCACATATGTACTCACCCCTGGGGATGGTGAAATAACTCCTGGGAGTAGGGTCCCAGCATTTGGCTACTGTTAGGCTGATAGGTCTGGGAAGAAAGAAAACAAGTAAGGGTGACTCTTAACTTTCCCTACAGAAGCTGTAACTGCTACAATGAACTCTCTGAAACAAACTTATTCCTACCCAACAGCTGTCAAGTACATTCTGAGAATGCTGTTGAGATGCTTGTCGAAGTGTTTTCCGTATGAACCATTATTAAGCTGTTTCTTATTTTGCATAAATCATGAGCACTATTGGTGAAGTCTGTTGAATGATCAGCTCTTGAGATATCACAACACTCATCCTATAAACAAATAGTGCTACTGAAACCAGGCAACTCCTAGTTTGTGTTGGTTTTGGCTGGTATGTTGGAACCAGTCTCACCCATTCATCATTTAACACTGAGAAGTTCAGAGTTGAGATCAGCAGACACATTGGCTGCTTGTTGAGATCACAATGGTGATTTCTCTGAGGTTTGTCCAATCCCAATAACTGCATACAGAGGATAAGTGGCAAGAGATTTTGTAATAGGCTCACCCTGGTTTGGAGACTATCTCCCGTAAAACCCGTACTGCATCGTCATTGCTCATGTTCTCAAAATTGACATCATTCACCTGAAACGTTGCAAAAAGCAGAGGTCAGGCTTTGCAACAGGAAAGTTAAAGACATTTTAATTAGTTGTTTCCAAATTTATTTGCCTTGTAACTGTTTCCATTCCTTTGAGCAGCTGCAGAAATAGTTTCTCAGAGCACATCAACTACCCAGCAGAGTTGGCAAAGAATTATAGATCTAAGTGATAATAGTTTTTGTGACACATTTCTCTGAGTACGAACGAATTCTGTTAACTGATTACTAAGTCCATGGATCTGGTGGGATGACTGAGCTGAGCCACCAATGTACAAGCCAGCAGCACGTATTTTTGGACACGGACCAACCTGCAGAAGCATGTCTCCTGGTTCAATTCGGCCATCTGCTGCCACAGCCCCTCCTTTCATAATAGAGCCAATGTATATGCCACCATCACCCCGGTCATTGCTCTGTCCTACAATGCTGATTCCCAGGAAGTTATACTTTTCTATACAGATAGAAAGTGGAGGGTAGGGGGGGAAAAAAAGCAAACAAAGTGATTGGAATGACAGTGAAGAGCTAACACCAGGCTACTTCAGTCTTGAAAAATCAGATCTCTCAACACATCAGCTGGGCCATGTGAAAAATCAGATCTCTCAACACATCAGCTGGGCCATGTTTGACTTACAATTATCTCAGGTTACCCTATTGGCACGTTCAGGGAAAGGCAGCAGGGAAACGCAGCTAAAGACATTACTTTTTCATACAGGACACTGAAAAGTTACATTCAAAGAATCAGCAAGAGAAACGACATTGAAAAGACATGTCTACACCTCCAAATTAGGCACCCGATCAGCATTAGGCAATGTTTTTAACACACGTCAGAGTGGCAGGAAGAATTTGGTGCTTAGTGAAAGGTGCTGAGTTGGCAGTCCTGCACCTCTCTGTCTGGTTAAACGATGAAACACACGAGCAGCAGAACTGCAAACCTCCAGTGCTCTTCTGCTCTCGTTCCTAACAGTGTCTGACCTCTTACCATTCCTAGAAATAAGAGCAGAACTCCATATCCTGGAGTTCCAGCTCCTTGCCTGGGCTTCTCGGGAGGAATACCGATCTGCTTGTACAAATGGCTCAGAACTATCAGTACTGGAGTAGGGATCCAGGCACAGTCAACAGAGCAGCAGCTCTCGGCTGCCATTCCCTTTAGTTCAGAATCCTTTCAAATCAAGGAACTTTCTACTGGCTCCAAAGGCTACTACACCATGACAAAATACTTCTGTATCACTTGAAATTCACCATAAAAAACATTGCTTATCCTCTTACCCATGTTGAGTGTGACAGTGATGATATTTAGGGACATGGTAGAATCAGTGATGCTGCTGAACGAAGACGACTGCAAAATACAACAGAAAATTCTCAAGGTTTTACATGGCTCAGAACAAGACAATAAAAATAACTATTGAGGATTAATTCATTGGGAACTGATTAATAGATTTCCTTTTGGAAGGCATTCAGAAATCATTCAGGCCTCCTCAAAATTATTCTTCATTTAGAATCTGTAAGGAAAAAAAATCTGAACACAATCTGCACTTTCTCCAAGGATTTGTTTACAAAACACACAGAGCACGTTCCTATATTGAGGTTTCTCAACTGAACTTCACATTGAATCATTTCTGCTTCCTGACTACAGGACTGACAGGCAGACATTTAAATTCTAAAGTGCCCAGTGTAGTGTGAATTACTACAGCCACAGCTCCTCCCTAAAGAGAGGAAGGAACAACACTTCAGGAAGTGAGAACACAGACACTCCCTCCCCTCCAAAATGAAATACAAATGCGCTTATCAAATATCTTCTAGAACATTACTCCAGTTCTTGTGATAAAATGTACGCATGCTCATTCTTTAATCTGTGAAGACTGATATTTATAGGAGAATGAAACAGTTACTTCAAGAAGTATGTCATTTGGACCATCCTCATTCTGCTACCATAGGACTAGCACAGAAAAGGACAAGAGAAAAGATTTGTGATTTCCTGGAAATGTGGATTTCCCCTTTCAGCAGAATGCAAGTCTCAGCAATTGATACATCAGATGTCTAACACCACAGACACCCACATCAGCCAGTAGCATAATGGAAGTTCTCCTGCAGAGGCTGGTCTTGAAAGAGACAACAAGAAATGTGATCACTGAAGAGTAAAAGGAGAAAGGGAGAGGAGAGGAGTCTTGCCTCTAGTGCTGCAGAACTTTAGATGTGAGAGATTTAGTCCAGGGTAGACTGGAGCCAAAGGGAGCCTTTCCAAGAGGGCACAGATCTGTTCTGGATCCCTTCCTAATTCACAGGCTACACTCAAAAATCACGTTCACCTCCTTGGAAAATTACGATGCCAACCTTACCCTGTCAATCTGCCGCATCCTTTGTTTCCTCCTCCTGCGTTTATGCTTCCGTATGAGCCGGGATGAAGTGCTTTGCTCAGTGGAGCTACTCAACCTGAGGGAAATCGAGAGCAAATGTCAACTCTGTAAAGCTGAGCCATTTGCATTGCTCTGCACCCTGCCAAAGAAATGCAGGAGAGAGTAAATCATAGACACCATCAGCCAGCTTACAGCGTATTGCTCTGCTTGTCGCTGAACTGCTGCTCTGTCCCAGTGTGTGCTCTCTTAGCCTCTGCCCTAGGAGCACAGAGAAGATACCTGCTAAACTACAGCACACATTAGAGTATCATTTACTGGCTTGCTTTCTTTTGGGAGCAAGACTGAGTGCAACCCACATCTCAACAGGCATAGAACACCCTGATTTAACCACCCAAAGGTCAGAGGCAGCCATCTGCCACTGCTTGAAAGTTGGTCCTGGCTCTAGGTCCATCAAAGAAAAATGCACACTGTGAGAACAGCCGTACATTAAACAGTGGGTTTAACCTCTGCTCTGGGAGAACAACAGACAACCTGGAGACCCTCTTAATACTAATTTTTGTGAGTCTTGTGATGGTGCTGTTATTTTCTTCTGCAGGAACTTAATGTTGGGGCTTGAATCCAATGAAATAAAGTAGCAATTGATAATAGCTACTACCAAATAGCGACAGAGGAAAAGTGAGTATGATTTACCTTTACATATTCTGTTAGTTTTATTCTGTTTTGGTTTTTTTTTTCAGGCTCTTCAAACTTGTAGAACTTAAATGTGCCACATTCTACATATAAGTCCTTAAGATCCCCCCAAGAGTTAGGAACATTCATCATTCTAATTTTACAGATAGGGGATTGAGACACAGAAAGACATAAATGGATTTGCCCAAATTAATTTCAGAAGCCTGGAACAAAGCCTAGATTTCAGACATACCAGTGTAACACCACAGAGACATCTCTCCTCTATTTATGATATTAAGAATGGCAAAAAAAAATAAAAAGTAATGCTCCATCATTAACCAAGACTGAAAAAAAAACCCCAACCCTATACAACACAAGTAATTGAACGGGCACTGTCACAGAGAAAACAGTGCCAGTCTTTTTCCCTCAGTCTCCATGTCCCTGTCTTCAAAGTTCACGCCACACGCAGGAATGCTGGAATACCTCAAGCCAAACTTGATACCAGCAACTTCAAAAAGGAGCTTGCTGTCATGAGTTCACAACCCACCACACCGGGAAACCCATCTGCCATAAAGTAGGTGTGTTTTAATCAAGCCTGAGCTGAATATTACAGAGAATGGAACTGCTCAGAGGGTGTGAATCTCCTGACATTCTCTTTGAGTTCTCAAAACTATTTCAGGCATGTTAACCTCACACACTCCTTTTTCCCCTCCCAGCGAGGCAAATTAATTTAAAGAGCCAAGAGGTGGTGTTTTCAAGAGATCAAAAATTCGATAATTCTCGATCTGTGGAAACAGCTCACAGCACCTGGTTTTCTGAGGCTTTACCTTTCAACAGCAAAAATAAAGAGGTCTCACAGATGCAGGGCTCCCAAAATTGGATTTGCTGAACATTCACCACTCTTTTTGAAAGTACTGGCAAAGACTGACACAAAAATCTCCTCCTACATTTTTACCACCAATATTCTCCTTCTTCCTATTTCCTCTCTGATTTCATTCTCCTCCTATTCTCTCCCAGACCATCTCACTAGTAGGATTCAGCTAAAACTCTCCAGCACACAACAGCTGAGGAGAATCTGAAGAAAGGCAAGGCACATTGCTCACATCCCAGTGACCCGCCTGCTCCTTGAGAAGGGCAGCAAGAAGAAGCAAAAGTCTGGGGGACCTTTTCTGCATGAACACAAGTCAAGCAACAAGACACCTTCAGAGGCTACGAGAGAGATGTGAGTGCCCTTCTTCCACTGAGTAGAGCATGGATTCAGCGCTCCAACCTGCAAACAAACCCTTGGCTCCCAGGCTCTGCTCCCCGCTGCAGACACAACAAGGCTGTGAAAGCCCTGCTCTTTCGCATGGCGAGGCAAGACTTCCCACTAGTGCTGAGCTAGTCCATAACAGAAAGGACAGAATTAAATTTATTAAAATTTTATCTGGCCTTTTGGCTACTATAATCACACTTTAAAGTCATTCACAGCATCCAGGCAATTGATTTTCACTGTTTACACACATATTTCACCTACTGCCCTATCATATTCTATGGCTTTATCCCAGTGTGCATCACTTAAGGAGTACGCAGTACTTCCTATCACCAGCTTTTTTAGAAGACATCCTCTAATTGTTACTGTGGATAAATAGAATTAATTAAATCCATACACAACATTTCATTTATTCAGTTTCCCATTGCTATGTCCCTGAAAGGGGTAATGCCTCCGGCTCACATTGCCTACTGTAAAAAGCAATTTTAAGTTAGTAATGTTCATATAGCAGAGAAAGAAAATGGAGAGAAAAACTACACTGAAAGCCACACCTGCCTGCAGCAGGAGATCACGATGGGAATTCACCCAGTAGCAAAGTTCTTCTTCCACCTTCCAGACAACGGGCGCTTTATCTGAACAGCAAGTTATGGAAATGAGGGATGGGAACAGTAGAGTTTCAGCAGACAAGTCACTGAATTTCTTTGTCTCAAGCAGTCTTGGCAGTAATCTGGTCCTATTTCATGGCAGTTTAAATCCTAAGAAGTAAGCAACTTAAAAGTACCTTCCAATGCATGTTAGTGTACTTCCTCTATCAATATTTTTCCTGATCACAGACAGCCCTTAAGATCTGCTGACTCCCCAGGTTCACTGGCTATGCCAATTTCTTCCTCCTGCTCTAGTGCACATCAATATGGTGTTGCTCAGAAAAACAAAGAACAATTATTTCCAACTTTTAATCTGATTTTATAAAATTGGACCGGACAAAAATACCTTTTGCCAGCAATGAATATAGCTAGAAAACAGAATTGTTCTCTGACTCTGAGTTCTTAGAAGGGATATTTTAATCTACCATCAAGTATGGGACACTAAAATCCTTTCATTACTATCTTTAGAGAGGTATCAGGGATGAGTTCAAAAAGATGGACTGGAAAAAAGAAGAAGAGTCTGAGTACATCGCAGAAAGGCAGACAGAGCACAGAATAATAATAATTTGTCCCATCTACATTCCCCAAAGGAAGGAAAAAGAGGTAACAATTTGTTAAAGAAAGCTTATCCATATAGTTTAAAAGGACTAATGTTAATTTCTTAGATAAGAAATAAACATAATCAATTTTTTTGCAGTGAATTATGTTAGTTAATTGAACTGAGAATACTAAATTGCAAGTTGCTGACAACAATCCTACAGCTACAGATCTCACACCTGCTAGACCTTTATTTGCTTAACAGAAGACAGAAACAAGACTCTTACCATAAAGTTTATCATGAGCTCCCTACATCAATCTATACTCAAAATACCACCTACTACCTGCAAATAACACTAACGGTCAATTATAACATATCGAAAACAAAGGAAATAAATTATTGCACTCGCACTACCTGAAGGGTTCTGTACTGTCCTGTAGTATTTGTGAACAAATTAATTCACTAAAAAAAAAAAAAATCATTATTTCTCTCTAACTAAAAGCAACAGAACTTCCTTGGACTGGAAATTAAACAACTCTGCTGCGCTGCTCCAAGTTAAAAATAAAATAAACCAATGTCAAACACACACTGTTAGAAAACCATCCTCAACCCTACAACCTCTTCACGTCCAAGACAGTAACACCCTTTACATCAGACTTCTCTCAGTGACCTCCTCCATGTACAATCTCCTTTACAATGCAGGTTCTGACACCAGAGTTCATCAGCTGCTCTTAAACAAACTTACCCCCTTCAACCCTTTTTTCCCCAGGCCGCTGTCTCCAGCAGGTCCGGAGCATGCTCCATTTTCTGTTTGGCTGGACTTGCCTCTAAAGGAAACTTCTCCCTGCCAGCACAACCTCTCATCTGCTTCAGCACATCATCCCCGTAACACAACAGCATACCTTGGAGCATTCCACTGAGTTGTTCTTCCTGACTAGCTGGCCTGGCCGCTACTCCGTGTGCCAAAAGCTTCTGCCCTGGCCTAGGAAGGAAAAGGCCTGCGCAGCAGCTTCCAACACTCTTTCTTCTCAGGTCAGACGCAGGAAGTTTTACTTTATTAATATAGAAAGATTTAGCTGGGTCTGGTATAATGTGCTTCAGTGGCCACCCTGCCTGTGCTAATCCTGCCCTACTGCATATCTTGCTGCCATGGAAATGATTAATTTATTTACAAGAAACAAAATCAGCTGCAGGGTTGTTGTTGTTTTTGTGGGCTTGATCTTTTAGGGAGGGAAGGAGGGTTAGAAGCCCTAAAGGCTTTAGGAAGGCTGAGAGTACATTCAGGGTAACTACTGATCTTGCCAACCCTTTATGCACATGACTACCCAGGTGAAGTACAAAGCATCCAGAAGGCTGATTTTCTGTATCTTCAGGTGCTGGCAACTTCACTGTAACTGCAAAATCAGTTCTTGAAACTAATTCAGGACCAAATCTTAAATGTTCATTTCGTTACCCTTTCAACATCCAGCCTTTAAACAGAATGTGAAGGAATTGATGTTCTTCAACAGCTTTTTAAGCTACGACTAACTGCAAGACCAAATATATCCAGTGAGTTCAATATGTTAATAATCTGTTTGTAAACACAGCAAATGTTTAAGTATCTCCAGGACTAGTTGTTCTTTGCTGTTTCCATTCTACCTAGAATTTAAGAATATCATGTTGCATCTTACTTTTTTTAGCTACAGATCTCTATGAACCACCAGAGAGCTGTAATCTTGTTTTCTCTGACAATTAATAGACATCTGTAACGGGTTTTCGTAGCTCATTTGGATGAACAAAGCTCAAGAGACAGTGTTCAGAGAATGCTGTCACTGCAGCCAGGAAAGCGAAGAACATTAGTTTTGATTTATTTTACTTCTTTAAAAACAAGTATTTTGAATCCAAGAAATGTACTGGCTTACAAACCTTTTACAAAACAACAGAAATATCTTTAGAGATTAACAAGGATGTCTTGAAATTTAGAGCTTTTTTTACAAAAAGCAAGTAATAATTCACATTCTACCTGCCTGCACAAAAAGAAAAAAATAATTAAGAAGTCATAAATATATGGCATCACAGCCTGCCCTTGCAATAGCATTAACTTTGATGAATTCCTGTACTGCTTATAGGTCTCAGACTATGCAATTACATGGGAATTCCTTTAAAATTCGGCTTTAGTGAAGTGCATACTTATTAGGAATCTGTGCTGAAGGTATTTTGTTACATATTCACACCATTTATAAATAGGTAGACAGTTGCACATTACTTTAATCTTAAAATGTGATCATTCTTGCTATTAAAAGGAAAGAACAGGAACAGAATTTTCCTCTTAATTGGAACAGTGGCTGTAGAAAGCTTGGGTAGCGACCCCAATAACTTAGCATCTTTCTCTGAGCAGTGATTATATACAACTCGATGTTACTGATGAATTATCAGGGCTCAAATCATATGTAGCAGGAAAAAAAAAGAAAAAGAAAGGAAAGTTTTTTTAAAAAAAAAAGGTGGGGCGGGGGGAGAAGAGAAGATATAAATCTTCCCATCTCGCCAGTCAGCGTGTTTCAGGAAAGCCCAGAAATCCAGTCAAGTGGCTGGGAAACGGATGCAAACAGTATTCAACAGCTTAATCACTCTGCCAGTGCCCCACCTGCTTGTGTTGTCATCGTCATCAGAGTCGATGAAACTGCTGGATTCCAGCTCACTGCTCATCATGGTAGAAGAGCTGTCATAACCAGGAGGGTGCTCACGGTGTCTGTCCAGTTTTGGGTGACCATTGATCCGAGGGACTGTAAAAACAAAATAAATGGAGTTATTACTAGACAAAGAGGAAGAGCAAGGAAGAAGTGGCACGTGAGTAGCCCGACGTTCACACTGACAGCTGCAGACAGCTCTGCAGGAGGATTCTTATGGCGAAACCAAGCTCTCTGCAGAACCTGATTTCATTCAACAGCTGGAAAGCCTACTGCCCTGCCTGGCCCGCCTGCCTACCTACCATTTTCCTAACTTCTTCATTTGTCTACGGCTCAGTCCATGGGCAAGCCATAAACAGTTTCTTACTAATCCCTGGCTGTGTGAATGTTGTCAGAAGCACAACCATTCCTGTAGATAATCCCCTCAGTAAGAATGCCATTTACTTGAAGGCAGCAGTGATTTATCTTTTTCTAGAGATATTTTATGGATCTTTCTCTGCAAAGCAAATTCTTCCGCCTGCTTCCTTTCAGAGACCTCTCATTAGAAGACCCATAATCTGTAAGTGCTCTGTTCTGCCAAGAACATTCCTTTCCCTGAAACAAGCCTGATAAGGCACCTGGTCAAGAAATAAACATAACAGGGCTCAAAGACAGACTGATGTTTTAAAACACACTCTCCAAACTCACAACTTCCTCCCAGGTCCAAGGGATCTGCTCTTCAATTACAGCATAGAAAACCTTCAGAAAGGAGGAATGTCTGCAGTAGGAATTATACATGACGCTGTGTAACTGTACACATTGAGAGTTAATGACAGTTCTTGCTAACTATTACAGTAACATGGTTTGAATAAGAGCAGTACCCAGGGTCATCCTTGTTGTCAGGGTGGGTAATTCTTTATCATTCACTTTACACCAACGAGCTCAAACAGTTACAAACACTATGCGGTGCTTGTTATTGTACAGCTTGGTGAGCTGGCAGTACTGTACATATGTCTTGGCTACTCTGCATACTACTACCTGTGGAACAAACTCGTGAGTAATGCAGTGCTCCAGTGAAGATCCCTCATCCTGCCTCTCTGTGAACTACTAGAGCTGTAATTTTGGTATTATTTAAACAAGTCTCTACAGGACAAGATCAAACACTAATTGCACTTCCTTCTTTCTGCAGGGAAAAGAGGATTTACCACTACTTCATAATGACAAGTGAGCACACAGCTTCTGCCCCTGAAACAGATGTGAACCAGGTGTCACAACCTTGCTGCCCTTCCTCCACCCTTGTCCCCCCTTTCCTATGACTGTTCCCCCATTTTACATCCAACTGTGCTCCACACAAAGAACACATGAAGACTCAAGAAAAGAATGACTCTGCTAATGTATGCCTGTTGTTATGAAGAGACCTTAAAATCCTTCTCCAGGATAACGAGATCTTTTTCAGTGGCAGTTCAGGATATTGTGCTGAACTGTGCATTTTGGAGACATGCTTTCAACTGAAAATAACACACTGCTGGTTTTGTTTTTTTAAATAAAATATCATTATGACCACAGAAACACTACAGACATTAAATAACATATTTCATGAGACCAAAATGATACAGCAGTTGTCCTTGCTTTATGCACATCAACAAAACTCACCTCTTGCTCATATGTACAGCCTGCTTCAGGTAGGAGGCCTAACTTGTTTTGAGGACAGTTAATGTTTGCATTACCGAGTGACATGTTCTTGCCTGAGCTCATATTAGCCTGACAATGGAAGGAGAAAATTTTATCCCATTTCTATGTGAAGGGAAAAGTATGAACTAGTTTCAGATCACTAGGAGGCACAAACTCCTGTGCTCGAACAATACCAGATGAGCAATCTAGACCGTGGTCCTAGACCAGCCATTCAACAACCAGCTCTTTTGCCATGTCCATGGCAAACCATGCACTGGCATTAGTTTAATGTTAAAAACAAATCACCTTTTAACATTCTTCCTGTAACAAGTTTTTAATACTACACTATGAGAAGATTCTGCCTCTTTCTGTGATGTCCCAAAGGAATCTGCAGTCGGGATTAGGCAAAGACAGCTCTCTGCCCCACCTACTGAGCAATTTTCATTCACTCTGAGTCAGTTACAAGTTGGAAGGGTTAAATGAACAGAAAGGCACCTGCTTCTAACCCACAGTATATGTATGACTTCTGGTTTTCTAACTGGAGGCAAATACTTTAGTGGGTGGAGCTGTGAATAAAGCCTGCAATGGCATCTCTTGGGCCCAAGTACTGCATACTCTGGACCATTTTAAACTCAATGGGTGGCTCCTATTAATTCTTAATTAAGCCTGGAAATTCTTGTCTGGCAACAAATGAAAAAACAAGCTTACTTCGATGTACAGACTAGAGGCAAGAGGTGAAGTTCTGTAGTTTATATGTGTACTTTGGGCGTACTTATATATACAAAAAAGATCTTCAGAGCCAATGATTGCCATAGTTAAATGAGCAAACTTGAATAATGGAGGCAGCCTAGCCATGACAGTATGGACATCAGCATTGGGTGTCGTTAGTCCTCTCCAAACTAATCATCTTCTAATACTACAGAAAGTTCTGTATGTTGTCAAAAAGAATCTCCCTGCCATTTTACTGTAGGTTGGCCAGATCTCTCAGAAAACATTGAGCTTCAAAAAGTTTCAAAGCAATCATCAAATTATTCCATTAAAATAATAATAGTCCCTGAAAGCACGTAGGAATGCAGGCACACTTCTGCAGTATTCATGCAAAAGCAGTTGTTGCTCTCAAAGATTATCAGAAAAATTGTTCTTCCTAAATGAAAAAGAGGAAGAATGAAACAGGACTCACCATCCTCATGCCCTTCTCTATTTCTCCGTCGATGTCTGTCTCGCCGGTGGCTAATAACTGACTCTGTTCCTGTTTCATTGTCCAGGCCATCCCGGCTGCTGGCAGCATTTGGGCTGTTAGAGAACAAACAGGAAGAAACAGTGGAGTCATCTCTTTTTTTCTTTTTGATAAAAGCAATTGCAGTCATGAGCATGTTGGTTTAGAAGCCAGAAAACTATTACATGGATTAGCTGCATCGTGCTGCAGCGCTGCAAGCTCCCCCGGACTGCTCTGCTCACCCCAAAACTACCTGGAGGGTGAAAAGACAGTCCAAAAGCTACCAAAATGCAAGCAGGTATGTAAGTGTCGTCACAAGTGTGTTTGCATTTCTTGTTTCAGTCCAGCTCAACTGCAAAGGGAAAGAGGGTGACAGTTTCCTAAGGTCACCCTGCGAGGCTCTCAGCCGTGGCAGCAGCACCATCTCCTGACTACTGCTGATACTTTCCACTACTACAGCCCTTCCCAGGCTAAACCCGCCTACAAACGGCAGTTTACACCCTAACAAAGGGTGCAGAAGGAACCTCACAGCTGGCTCGTTTCCCCTCTCATCGCTAAGCCAATTCAGTTCAATTTTCAGTGCACATACTTGGAGAAGTTTTCGTCCAGAAGACCTCCCCACAAGCCAGATTCTCTACTGCAGTTTAAAACAAGAAAGAAAAAAGGGCTGGGGGAGAGAGAAAGAAGGACGGTGGTTTATCTAGGAATGAGAACACAAGCCAGAAAGCACGAGCTCCCGTGTTGCTACTCCTGACTCAGCATGACCTGCCTAAGTGACCTCACCCCTTTGAGGATTCCCACATTTGCTTCGTAATGTGAAGATACCATCGCTTGCAGCACTGTGCTGACCGATGGCAAGAAGGCACGGACAAGGCTTGTAGAACACCGTGGAAGACAGCAGGTGCCTCAGCAGAGCAGAGCTTAAATTTCATCAGTCTGAGTACACACAGTCATCAGCAGTGAGTGGTTCCACAAACACCGACTTGAGCCTAACTTACACTGTAATTATTTTTTTAAATAAAGTTTGATCTTGCAGCAATTGCATGTAGGTATAGGTCAGGAAGACAAAGAACTAGTGATACTTGCAGGCCACGTGACCTCACTCATACAGGCCTCTCCCTGTCAAATAAAGGAATTCATGAACGCAGGAGGGCAGTAAAGCACTTGCAAGACACACACGCTGTCAGGCAGGGTTAGTATTAGTAATAGATGGTTGTCAGCCATACACTACGAAAAGCATTTTGGGCTCCCTCCCTACTTAACTCTTCCACAGTGGGTTTCAAAATGAGATATATAGGACATATATTTCATTCTAACAATGACAGGTTTTTTTTCTTCCCATCCCCCTTTTAATTCCTCAGTTCTAATAAGTATATTATTTTTTCTAGCAATAAAGAGGTGGTTTGCAGCAGCAGGGAGAAACGTGGGAAAGAAACAGACAGGAATTGCATTTTTTGGTTTGAAATTAAGAAAAAAAAAGACAACTGGCTCTTACTGGAATGATGGAGGCCGGGAGTCTCCGATGCCGCCTGTTCTCTCAATGGGTGGCGGAAGGTCCGTGTGGCTCTCGGTGCACTGGGAGCCTGTGTCAGAGTGGGAGCTTTCAGCCAGGACCAGCTGTCAACAGAAAGAAGAGAATTATATACATTTGTACAGGTTTCTCCACTCTGACATAAGGTGTTCAGCCACTGCTTTGCTAAATGTTCTGTGAGATCTGAGGGAAACTAGAGGAAAGGAAGTGCTCAGTGTCTAGTTGCACGGATTCCTGCCAAAATTTCATAAAATCAGGTTACATTCAATCTGAACATGGAAACATCATCAGCTAGGATATGCACAAAGTTCCTGTGAGCACCACAAAATTTTTCTCATCCTGGAACAAACAAGCACACCAGGCAGGGAGTGCACCTTCTCTTGTGACTCGTCATTAGAGCATTCTCTGAGTTTCCTAAGTGGGCAAGTTGTCAGCTTTCCTTGCAAAATGTAAGGCTGCACACTCAGTCTTGGTTTGCCATGACAAAAACAAAAGGCAAAAGCTGAAACTTGACAGTATGACACCCCAAACATGGTATAACTTCTTATACAAAGACCCTCGAAACCCCCAAAAATTCACAATCTGGTCTGGACCAATCACCAAATCTCAGAGCTGCCACCATCTCTGTTAAGAGTCTGAATTAAAACCAAAATCCACCGAATCTCAACAGCCATAAACAGGAGGAGAATCAGATTCCTGAAGTTCATCATACTTGTGTCTCTTGTGCCCATTTTCTTTCTTCATGTTCCCTCAAGGCAGAGCTCCTGATGGGAAAGGTCATTTTCCAATCATGCCATGAAAACCAGGATACGCAGTGTGAACTCCTCTTAATGACCTGAAAACTTTGATAAAACTACACTGCTGTAACTATCACCTTCAACACTCCTCCGACACTGACATTTACATTCACGGAAGCTGAAGGTGCCTGGCAGCCAGGGTAGAAGGAAAGGCTGCAGAGCACCCAACCACAGCACTCACGTGGAAATAGGTAATTGAAGATATGCTGCAACAATCAATCTTCTCATTACAAACACCCAGCATCTATATACAGCCTGGTGCATTTGGGAATTATTATATTTATTATATATTCCAGTCCCGTTCCAAGGCAGGGTCTAATTTCTTCATATAACAATTAATGCCAGAGCGTATTATTTCTATTTCCTATCAACATCCTCAATCATTAATAGGGATGCTCCTGGATAACGGATCACAGGGATGGTCATGGCACACAAGAGGCTTACTATACTCCATCTCACTTCCAATAAATCCAGGACAGAAAGACCATCTCCATTCAGTAGTGTGACATCTTTAATCAGCAGATAAACAGACAAGAGAAAGAAGAATGAGTCTCTCTTCCTATCCCCTGTTAAAGGGCATGGAGAAGGAGAGGGAACAGGCTAGGAGGGGACTGGTGTTCAGGAGGCAGTATATTACTCCTAAGAGCATATGCCATAAATATGAGAAGGCAAACACACACAGACTGTCAAAAAGGAACTGCCTGAAGACAAAACAGTTCTCCAGCACCACATGGAGTCAGCTGCATTATTCAAACTCTCTTATCACCAAAGCAAGAGCAGCAGAGGAAACACCGAAGGAAAAAATAACATGAGCTTTCCTAATAACTTGATAATTAAGGGTTCTTTCTTTGAGGTGAGGAAGTTAATGGGTGATGTTTAGAAAACATGCTGGCACTATGGAGATGCAAGAATGTCTCTGAGCCTGGCTCATCCCCTGAGGAATCTCTGTGCAAGTGCTTTCACTAACAAAATCAAACCAAGGGATAAAACGAAGAAAAAAGAAAAGGAAAGAATCTGGGTGTAGGCAAGATCTATACATCCCCTCACCCTCCACATTCTAAAGTGTATCAAGCTATGCAAACAAGCACCTGGCCCGAGTTACTTGAAAGCAGGAAAACATGTTCCTTCTTCAAGCCTTTCTGCTGATGGCAACGCCTGTCTCAAAGATGCGCTTGATGTGAAAAGAGAGATGAGCCAACAAGCCAAATCCTTTCCATATTTCAGGATATTTGTTCTTTAGTATTTCCCTGCTCCCGGAGGAGGAACTCTTGGCAACGCAGAGCCCATTATGAAGGCAAGCCCACCGTACCGATCGAGGCTGCAGATCATCTTGGGAGTGCTGCTGAGCAGAAGCAAAATCCACTGCAGCAAAGAAACTCCTTTGTGAGTATTGTCCTTGGGCTGTGATTTCCTGAAGGATAAAGCACTGGGTACCCGCTTGGTATTGACCTGCAGTGGGATGAGAGCCACAAACAGCCTCAGACTATGCCACTACCATTATAAAGGGAAGAGGGCTGACATTAGCCATACTAATCTTTCAGCTGCATTCAAGAAATACACCACTTTAAACTTGCATCAGTTCACTACCAGATATAGTGAACTCGAGATATATTTGAACTCAAGAAAAGATATTAGCAATATCTCCTGTTTCCAAGTAGCTTGTTAATCCTAGATAAAGGTCTTTCAGGTTTCAAGTAGTAAATCATAAGCACAACAGCCATGATAACACAGTGGCCAGTGCAGAACTTGTGTTTACCTTGCCACGGTAAGATCCACGCTGTACTGCTAGCTGCAGCCTGGCTCAGGCATTTCCACACCAAGTACACTTACTGTAATTTAGATACATCCTTTGGGGTGAAATTTTGCCCCTGAGCAATAATAAATAAATAAATACACTCAAGAGTGTAACAGTTAAATCGGTAGCCTAACACGATCTTACCCTTAGAATAACCAGGACCTAGGAGTTCCTGCAAGAGGACCTGACTTCAGAGATTTAAGCAAGAGAGCCTGAAGCAATTACGTTCTTAAAACAAGACACAGACTGTCCAGATCTATGTCTGGTTACAGGTGAAGCACTCACCCTTCATCAAAGCTTTCATTCTTGACTTACAGATCTCTGTGTTCAAGAGCACTAGGATATAAATGGATGGCTGCAGACTGAATTAACAAGAACACCAGAAAAGAGCATTAGAAAAACATTTGTTGTGCTAGAAAAGAATATCCGCAGTAGAAGATGGCACACGCAGCAGGATTATTAAGACTGCACCGTCCAGCTGGTTTTTCCCAATGTCAAAAGGATCAGGAAGGCAGTACAACACCTAACACAGTGGAATACCGGACTCCTGGAGCTTCGTAGTGAGTTAGCAGCCCTGCCTCTTTCCAGGCACCTTGCAAAATGCCTTCGATTTGCTGAGAGTTTGACGGTGACTGCAGAAAAGGAAGGATTCTGTGGGGGTGTGCACTCTGCTCTCATATGCTCACCTGGCTAAATATTTATTAGTCTACCAGCACGAAAACTACAATATTTAAATTCTCACTGTTACTGAGAGCAGCAGCAGCTCTTGGTATCTCTCTCAGCTCAGGGAGAGATGAGAGGACTGATAACAGCAACTAAAGAAATACCCCAAAAGGGCCATTTGTAATTTTGACAGCAACTTCAGAACAGCCACATTCATCTACAAGTTGAAAGTAATTATTTCCTATAAAGTCACAGACATCTCAAATCCCAAGTCAAAGCTTCAGAGACATGGCCCATTATCCACGCAAAGGCTGCTCCCGAAGGACCAATTGCACAAAAGGACTTACTGATGAGGCCCTTTATTCCACCAGGAATTCTGTCAAAGGCAGCAGGACTCCACATTGCTAGAAGGCCTGCAAAAGCCTATCAGGAATTGATGTTTATTTTAGTAACGAGAAATTGGCTTCCCCCATTCTTCCTGCTGAAAAACTACAGTACATTTGTTTGGGGTTTGCTGCAATCATGGACCATAGATACTCAGAGAATACAGGATCTAGCTTATATAGCCTGGAAATCAGAAGCTGTAACAGGCTAAAAGGAACAACTTTAAGAAAACTGTGGCTGCCAGGTAAAGGGTGACCTGAGTCAGTGTTCAGAGACAGACAGATGCAGACTGGGTTGCAAAATAAAATTGTCAATTCTATCTGAGGTTTTATCATCTGCCACCTTCTATCATTTTAGAGAAGATATTGTGTCTTCATGAAATATAATATCTCAGATGACTCCCAGATTCTGTTAAGCATCTCAGGTGTTTGTTTACGGCACGGTATAGCAGGCTAGCTGTGAAACAAATTCAGTTTCACTGACTGACCCTTTGCAGCAAGTTCTCTTTAAACACAGTATTACCTGTCTCTTGGAGAACACGTGGAGTAAGAACGGGAGGGGAAAAAAAAAAAAAGATCTCCTATCCATATCTCACCCTTCCAGATTTTTTTCAGCAGGTTGGTGACTCTTTTTCTGAGAGCTTACACATTCCTCACCCCATATCAGACCAAAATCAGTGATCCTGCCTCCCTTCTTTATAAGCTCTAAACATTATGGAAGAAGATACAATATTGTGTTAATATCCTTTCACTTTGGGTCAGATTTCATGCACAGCTCTGTATTTTCTCCTGTGTGATAGTTCAGTCTACCAGCAGACGAATGAAGGTGTATATAATCTGTGAAAAGAAGTAACAGCTCTTGAAATCAGTTCATTTTACACATAAGAAATCAACAAGAATCCGTGTCCGTGGATTTTCATTCAGTGCCTCAGTTCTGTGCCGAAAAGCAACAATGCACTTTGCTGAAGATGATTTAACAATCCTGAAGCTCCTGTGTTGCCTTGTGTGACAGAAGACTAAATGGTTCTACCCAATAATTTTAATTGCGATTGCAAATACAGTGTCTAAAAAGCTAACGTACAAACAGGACAAGTGTTATCTGTTGGCACCCAGATAATAGAGAAGGAAAAAAAAAAAGAGAGAGAAAGACTCACGCAAGGCTCTGACATCACTGCCAGCCAATAGGACGTGGGGCATATTCCCAGCAGCCAGTCAGGGAATTGTTCCCAGATGGTGCAAAGCCTTCCTAAAAAACACAGATAACAGCCAGCCGACTCTGTGCAAGCTGCTGGCACCGGCCACTCGGCTGGCAGCAGCCACGAGCCAATTCTTTCCACATTCCCAGCTTCCACTGGGAGGCTGTCCCTGGGCTGGGCAAAGAGAATAGAAAAACATTTTAAGCTTTTGCAAAAAGCCTGAAGGTAATGTATTCTCCTTCATACCAGCTATTTTTCCAAATTGCCCAGTAAGGACCTGAACCTGAAGAAAACAAAAATGCATGAATAATGTCATTCAGGTAAGCAGTCCCAAAGAGCTCCAAATAACTTGTCCCCTGAGAAAAATTGTATCCTCTGCTTTATGCGTGTGTGTGTTAGCAGAACAGGTACGTATCTGCTATTTTTTTGTGTAACTTCATTTACAGTAATAACTACTAGATGAAAACTCTGCTATACAATTAATGCTAGTCTCTATATTATTGAAAACCTAAAGGTCAACCACTGAAAAGGAATCTAGTACGCAGTAGCCCTCTGTCCCAAAGTATTTAGTCCTTTAAAAAAAAAAACAAACCAAAACAAATCAAAATAACCGACCCCGAAATCAAAAGAACAAGATCTAAGATGCAGAGGAAAAAAAAAACAGGATACAGGAGGGATGGGGAGGAGGTTTAAATAGTTAATTAGGAGCAGTGATTCTAATTCAATACTAATCTAGTTGTACATTGAGCTCCCAGGGCAGCAAAAGTAAGCAACGACTAACGACTTGCAGATCCTCCCTTGAACGTTTTCCCCTATGGAAATCAGTCCTGCATATGACACCGAGATCAAAGTTCCTACCTATGACAAATAGAAGGATTCAAATGTTATTAAAAAAGATGAAAATCTCAAATTTCTAAATGTCAGGCATCTTGTAAACTTCAAAGTCGCCACTGCATCAGTCGAGAGAGGAGGTGCGGGGGAAAGAGACAGCCACGCTGGATCGTGGGCACTTCATGTTCCAATTTTAACTGTGTCATCCCGACGTGAAATGCACACACACACACTGCAGTAATTCACAGTGAGGAGGACAATTATCACAGATGGTTTTGGGAAGGAATCCTAAGCTGTCTGCTACCAGCTGATGCACATTTTATAACGCAGGAGACAAAGAAAGCTCAGGCCCATCGTGTTAAAATCCAGAAAAGGGAAGAGCCCTGCCCAAAACAGAGTTCGTCCAAAAGGTACAGACCAACTTTGCCAGCCTTGAAATATGTGTATGCAATTATCTGTTAAGTTCCAGTGAACAGGATATTAAAGGGTTCAAAACTGTGAACAATTAACTTACAGTAAGATTTACATAAAACTCCTCCAATAATTAGCAGCAAATAGTGGCAGATAAGCACCGCAGTTTTACGGGTGTTAGTGTGGAAAAAAGTCATTTGCAATTCATCATGCAGGTCAGACACAGATGTTTCAGCGGATTGTTCAGCAGAATGAACAGCCCTTGTTAACATCATCTGCAAAAGATGCTCTACATGATCTCTGAGAGCTACAAACTGAATCCAAACTAGGGGGATATGCATATAAATTTGGAAACAAGCTGACGAGTGGGAAGGAGGAAAGAGTCTAAGTGTTTTGAAGCAATATCAAAATATCCCTACTACCTGCAACAATCTATACTGTCTCTGCCTCAGCTGAAGTAGATGGGTTTATAATGCTTTTGTCATTTGCTGCTGAGCAGCAGAGCCTTTGAAGAGCCCGTGCTGGTACAGCACTCACAAACTACAGTACTAATTCTCTGAAACAATTAATTACAGCCACACATCTAAGTTTTGCCTTCAGATCTTTGCAATAGCACCGTTCTCATTATTAGAGACTTGGCTACTGACTCAGCCTGAACTGATCCTGGTGTGTTAAGTTCCTGGGTTGGCATTGAGAAGAAAAACTATTTCACTATTTATCATTGAACTGATGTTATTTCACCTAAGGAAGAAAGGCAAATTGAACTCATTCTTCTCCTGAAGAAAAGAGATAAGAAATGAAGGGGGGATTGCATTCTGGCTTGGGAAAACCAAATTTGTCTTTATATGGTCTATTAAAGGCAGATGAGAAACTGCCTTAGTCTTATCATGAAAGAGGATGATGCAGGTATCAGAAAAACAACAGAAAAAGCAGTGAATCCATGCACAGACGAGCTGACATTGCAATGGACCTCTGGAGATTGTCTAGGCCAACCGCCCCGCTCCAAGCAGGGTCAGCTAGAGCAGGCTGCTGAGGACCTCGTTCAGTCGGGTTTTAGATATCTCCAAGCATGAAGACTGCACATCTCTGGGCAAGCTCTGGTCTACCACCTTCGGAGTAAAAAAGGGTTTTTTATGTTTGAACAGAATTTCCTTTATTTCAGTTTGTGCCTTCGCTGCTGCAAAGGCCCGTTGCTGGTTCACAGCCAACTTGCTGTCCACCAGGACCACCAGTAAAGAGCCAAGAAAATAAAACGTTACATCTTTTAAAAAGCTACCTTCAACTTAAACTTGCCTGTACACTCATTTTAAAAACTGCCAAGAAGGAAAAATTTAAGATTAAGTAATCAAACGATGAGATATCTGCTGCCAGTTGCGGAAGACTTTCTACATGACCTTGAAAGGAAAGAAAAAACGCACATAAAAAACTTCTGTCTCTCAGTTCCCACCCATGATGTGGAAAAAGCAAATAGTTGTGACATACAAAGAAAATACAAGATTGAGGTCTCTGGATCAGCAACCGTGTCTCTCACCATGCACATGTGCAGTGCACAGCACACGTAGGAAGAAAGGAGCGGCGACATTGATCTTGGTTGCAGCCTCCAAGCAAAACTGTAATGTAAAAAAATAGGAATTGGTAGGAAGATCTGAAACAAGGTACAAATCCTTGGAGCAAGGATTCTGCATTCTTCTACCTTTGGAGAGCAGCCAGCAACTTATACTGGAACAAGAATCACAATAAATTGAATTCATTCTTAAAATGGGTTTCAGAAATTGTAACATTTCTCTGAAATTAAAATAGTAACAGTCACAGAACTAAAACGTAACATTTAACTCCAGTGTGTGTGTGTGTACATATATATATTCGTGTTCTGATCTTACTGTTCTTTATGTTATCTTTATATTTCCAGCCAAAAAGCTGGAAAACAGAAAAGGCAAATATTTTCATATTTCATATCATTTAAGAAGCTGGGGAAAGAATTCAGCTCTCAACTCGAGATCAAATGCCCTCGGGTTTTTGGTAAGGAGGAAGAGGTTAAAGAATTGGGATATAAAGGGGAATGAAATAATCCCCATCCTTATTCATGTGGAATAGTTTGGGGTTGGGGGTTTGTTTTTGCTTAAACTCCAGGAACGCTGGCCCCTGTTGGAACAACCTGAGTCATATTTTGCTGCACAGAAGAGCCTGGAGAGTGTATCCAAGCTCAGAATGAATCATCAGTGTGTTGAATCATCAGTGCAGAAGATACGTTCTTTAACTAGACTGCATAGATAAAAACAAACATACCACGCTCCTGAATTCATTGGGAAGAAGAGACCCAGTTCAGGGATGCAGAAGGCAATCTGAATATCAGGCTGTTGTTTGAATTAATATTTATCAGTTCAGCAGCATGGGCGAAAGGGGAAGAAACAGGGAGGGAGTGACACTGAGGAGCAAATACAGCGCAAGTGTTACACCCTGAGAAGAAGGAAAGGGGTTCTCAGGATTAATTTTCTCTCCTGATAAGAGCTGCTATTCATTTCTACCCCTTTGCTTTTAAAACGGATGCTGCTCTCACACTATGGCAACATAAATGACATCTTCATAGCCTTTTTATTAATGACATCTTCATAGCCTTTTTTTATCTGAAGCTTTCAGGATGCTCTCTTCAGCTTGTTAATTACACATGAAACCCCTGTTTGTACAATCTGCTCCCATACTGTCAGAACACCATGCTATAGCCCACAGCAATCCTTGGATGGAAGACAAAAACAGCACCCCCAACATTCATAGCTCAAGCGTGTCCTGAAAGGAGCATATTCAGCAGCACTGAGCCCTTCAGCCATCTCCAGCCCCTCAAAGAAAAAGGGACCTCGTACCACACCAGTGGCCATTGGCACATATGTTCAGCCATGACCTGGAGAAGTTAACACCATCATATGTTCAATTCCCACACAAGAATGGACATAAGCCAACAACCTCATTAAGAAGGAACCTTGCGCTCCCACAGCACTCTAGGTGGACCATCAGGTCTCAAAGACCATGGTTGGTTGGTTGGTCGGTTCAAACATTAATTCTATTCTCTAATGCCAGTGATTTTATTCTAGAGTATGAAGACTTCTTTTGACAACCAATTTACTCCTCCATGGAGCACAACACATGCAGATCTTCCCTTCTTTGTGAAGGCAAGTAGGCAGATCCTTGTGTTCATTTCTTTCCCTTGAGCACTGCCCAGCAGCGCAGGTTTATATCAGTACACCTTTGTTTTGAAACACTCACCAATTTTCAAACCAAGGCATTTAGTTGCCTAACACCCACTGCTGGGTGGAAATACACGGCTAAGTTCTACAAACAGGTTTGAAACTCACATTGGTTATTAGTCAGCTCTTGCTGCTGAGTGAAAAGGTTGGAGCACAAAGGCCAAAAACAAGGTATAGAGGACCTACAAAAAAAGTAGCTTTTCCTTCTGAATGCATTTCCCAGTGACAAAACAGCTGACTTTTAAGAGAATACAGACTGAAGGGAGAACATTCTCCCAATTTTTAAGACCTCAATTTAATACAAAATCTAATAAGAGCTTAGCTCTTACTGGTTTCAACAAAAGGTAAGCAAGTGAATGTTTTTAGGAGTCTAGCCTTATTTTGTGAGGTTTTACAACATTATTTCAGAATCCTCCATCAGACTCGGTAATACTTAGGAGGCGAGGAAGAGAGACAACAGCGGGAAAGATACAACATGTTACTAACATTAAAGGTTTTGTGTCTAAACCACCTTTCCAGCCCTGCACACCTTTGTGGATTTCACTCTAATTTTTAAAATAGATTACTTAATAACAGGATGTTACAGATATAATGAAAACTAAGCCTTTGCTTTTGTGTAATTTGAGAATCAAGATGCTTCTAAAAATCAGGATTCATTTACCGATTACCCTGCTGCTGTGCCCACTGTATCAAACAACATATGCACACAGACGCATGAGCCAACATACCCAGGACACCACTCTTCCATTGAAGCAAGGTAGCTTTGCATTGTCGTCTGAGATCTCCTCCTTTACCACCCTGGAAAAAAAAAAAAAAAAAACAACAATAGGAAGAAAATCAAGAGTTTGGAATTACATCAGATCAGAAGGGACAGTGGTTTTCTTAAATGGTCCAGGAAAAATACAAATTTTTACTAAAATGTTGGTATCAGCAAGTCTTCTATGTTTAAAGAACACGTGACTATTAGAACAAAGGAAGCAAGTAAAAATAAAGGGACAGGCAACCATCCCAAACTGCCAGGCACAAAAGTAATTACAAGCACTCTTCCCTCTTCGGAGTCTTCTACCTCACAACAATTTTTAACAGATCTGATGCCGATTAAAATCCCACTGTGCTGTGCAGTCTCTGCGTCAGAGATCACAGATCACAAGTTAAAGCCACTCTGTCAGCAAAGAAAGGACTGTTACCTCCATTTCCTACACTGGATTTGGAGCCAAACCAGCACCTTTGCTGTGCGGCTGTGGCTTTGCGTTCCCTCCCCCAGCCCTTGCCTTCTTAAATAGATGTAATACCAACATCCCCTTCAGCCAGGGGCCATTCTGAAGGCTTCTCAATAAAAAGCTTAATCCAGAACTCAAACCTTTATAATTAAGGAGAATAACATCAGCAATTTGTTTTATTAGCATATGGGGTTTCATAAGGTTTTCAACATGGGCCATGTTATCTATCCCAACAGTTTGGCCTGGTTATCTCCAGTAAGGAGACACAGATGAAGTGCAGGGCAGTGAGCTGCCCATTTGGTTTCTCTGATTAAGGGTAAGAATAACATCACTCTTCAGAGCAGGAGCCCACAGAGCCACCACTACACAAGACTCCCTTCTCATACTCTCACTCCCACAATAGGACATGAATCACTTCTGCCTAGAAAGCAGACCTTAAGGACAAGCTTCCTTTCAAGCCTTTTTTTTTAAAAAAAAAAATCTGCAAATTGGAGCAAACTCTAAATGCAGCATCTGGCAGACGCAAGGCAGCCCCAGGCAGGGCAGCACAGAGAATCCCACACTGTACCACACACCCCGTCCAGCAATTATTGAAACCTGAAGCCCTGCACAAACATCTCTTCAGATGCTACTGCTGCTTTCCTTGTAGCAAGATTCTTGTGGATTCTTCTACTCCTACAAGCAAGGGCTCAAGCAGGGCTGAAACACAAGCATTCAAATGCAGGACTTGTCAAATTCCCGTATGACAGCCGAGACCAGCAGAGTCCTTCTGCTAAGCCCTGGGAGTCACTGGTCCAAGAAAAGGTTTCACGGTTCTGAAGAGCGAGGGATACTCCCAAAGGTGGCTGCCCAGGTTAGGGAGAAGGACCTGGGGTTTTTGTTGGGGTTTAGGTTTTTTTTTTTAATATACAGCTTGAAGGAACTGAGCTAATAGAAAGTCATTCAGCTACAAAAACACTATGTTTGCTCTAAAGAGAAGGCTTTACTACTACATGTTGATGTGAATACTCAAGATGTTCTTTTTCTTACCTAAGGGCTCCAACCAAAATTGGGAACCTTTTGAACAAGGTACTGTACAAACACACAGGGAAGCTCTCCAGAGTGGGGACTGTCTAAATACGGGTAGAGAGGAGAGTCAGCAGTGTGCTTACACCAAGTCAAACAGTACATTTGTAGCAGAAATAGATTTCTGGCCTCAAGTCCCTACACAGTGCAATGGGGACAATTTGGTTTTGACAATCTCTAAGCTTTAAAAAAGCCAAACCTGAAGTCTAGTCAAACTCAATAAAAATTTGTGGTTCCACAACCACATTTTCCTTTATTTATGTTTTTGCTTTTCTTGTTGCTGTGTAAAAAAAACCACAATAGCCACAAAGCAACTGACTATGCATGAAACTGTCATATTATGAGGGGGGAAAAAATTGGTTAGTAAGGAGAAGAGAGGAGAGGAGAGCAAATGGATAAAGAGTTTCTTTCCATCTTGCTTTTGGAAAATTAGGAATAAATAATACCACCACTAATACCTCCATTTGCACATTTTCATCTATTTAATGTATCTGTCCTCCCTTCACCTTCTGGCATCAGGAAACAGATCGTATGATTTCATTATTGGTTTTAGTCACTTATACCTAGACTCTAAGGAGACAATTAAGAGTAAACTCCATTGAAATCAAGAGATACTCAGTGCTTTAAGAACCTTTGACAATTCAATGAAGCTCTCAGACCTGTCACTCTGGAGCTGCAAACTCTGTGTGCAGCCAGAGGAGTTCAACATTTGCATGGATCTCCAGCCCCAATGGACTGACTCGAATTCAGACATTACCTTTTGTGTTTCACAGAGTCCTGGAGAGAACGCTCACTCAGCAAAGATGCAGCTGCAGGATCAGCAAATAAAGATGCTGCAATCATTTTATCTTGGCAGCTGCATGTACCTGCCCACCACCACCCCCCAGAAGGAAACACCACTCACTGCACCCCAGAAATCATACGCAGAAGTTCTGCACCGAGCTCTAAGATTTAGGCAAAAGTCAAGCACTAAAACCATAGTGATTGTGAGGTTCTCTCCAGAGAAAAGGCTTGGGGGTCTTTCTAAAGCTGAGCCATAGAGTGGCAGTCAGGATATCCCTGCAATACTGCCCAGACTGGTTCAGCTGATGGAAACAAGCACACTGAAGTCACCACTTACAAACCGACGCACTCTATCACAGCATTAGCCTTCTGCTGCAGCTAAAGGGAACAACTTCCAGATCTGTTGCAACTTGAACGACTAAATATAGCCTTGAGCTATGAGGCAAGAGAATGACAGACTGTAATTCCCAGCTTGCTTTGGGTAGCAATCAACAGTGCCAAGAACATCAAAGACAGCAGCAGCCACTAATTTCAAATATCAGTGTTTTACAAATCATTATTTGTAGTAAAGAGGCAGCTCCTTCCAGTTCTCAGGAAGGGGAAGCAATGGAGAGACGGCAAGAAAGGCGTATGAATGGTTGCAGCCATATCCTTCAGTCTGAGGACAACTTTATATTCAAGAAGACATCTTGTGCTCTACAAGAACTTAGAAGCATGGGCAGAGGGAAACCCATGCCATTGCTTTTGGAACACACATGGTCCATTAGGAACTAATATACACCCCATAGTGCCCTGCTGGGTTCCAGCCGTGCACGGTTCTCCTTTGCAAAGGCGAGGGAGGGGAGACTCTGCCAGCACACCAACAATTTAGCTAGAGATTTTTCTTCAATATTCAGAGACTTGTAACATTTTCCTCTTCACTGTACTCCAGAAAAATCTTGGTGCCCAAGGTATTAGATCCTTTAGTTCATCCTTCAAATGCATCTACCAGGTAAAGGAAGGTAAAAGAAGAGCACAGGGGAACAACTCACCCAAGGTCACACAGCGTATCAGTGACAGATCATGAAAAAGCCCCCATGCTCTTGAATACCCCCAAGCACCTGATCTGCATTGTCAGCGAGCTCCCCACGATCGCATCTCGCATCAATACAGTCACTTACAAAGAGTATGTGCAAAAAAGGGCGTGGATGCGCGGGGAAGGGGAGGAGGGAACAGTTCTCAGAAGCTCACATCCTCTGCTTTATTTGACTTAGAGGAGATTTAAGTACTAATTACTAAATGAAACAATCACTGCTGGTAACAGCCCCTCCTTCTTCTCGCTTCCTGGAATTGTGTCTGGATCCTCTGACTTTGCTACCACCCTACTCCACACAAACAGGTATTTGTGCATTCACCAAAACCAGCCTCGTTCGCTCTCTCGTACCTCACGTGTTTCTGTCACACGTTTATACTCCTGGTTTCCTCCCAGTATCCTGACTTCTTGCTTCCCTACAAAGAGGATTTATGCTGAAGACCAAGGATTGTTGAGGCTTCCCTCACTCTCATTCCTCTGCTAAGCTGTTTGCTGCCTCAGAGTATCTGCTGACTCCGTATTAAGGACACCAAGTGAGCCCCACAAACCCCGAATGACTCTCTGATTCAGAAGCATTTAGGCAATTGGATATTAAACACCAGGTTTGATAGTGTTGCATACACTTGCGTTTTGATTGCATCACGCAGGCCTCAGAGAGACTTAATCTCCAGAATTAGATAGATGATTTTTTCTTTCTACTCAGAAAAATGAGGTTAACAAGGGAATTCTCCTTTCTTTGATTCCCCCAGTTGCAGGCCCAATCCTCCAAGGCCACATATACGGGAAATGCAGGGTTGAGACAGCAGCGTGGCCCCTACACACTCATTCTAGGTTAATGTGCACCGTGCCACAAAGTGCGCGCCCTAATATACTTCAGCACCAGATTAATCCCGTCTTGTCACTGCAATCATAATTAAGTCTTTTCTTAACTTTTTCTTATTGTCCTTTACTCATGGGAGAAGCGGGAGAGAAGCTTCATTCATTGCTTTTTATAACTTGCTTGGAGATCCTTAGAGAGAAGGCGAAGTAATTAAGCCATTTGTTCTATACATATCTTCAATGACTCCCATCATCACAAAGGCAGGTAAGAGATTATTCAGATGTTAGTTTTGATTCATAGAATCATGTAGGTTGGAAGAGAAATCCAGGGGTCAGCTGTCCAATCTCCTGCTCACAACGGGTTTAGGTTGCTCAGGGCCGTGTCCAGTTAAGTTTTGAGTATCTCCAAGGATGGAGGTTCCACAACGTCTTTGGGCAACTTCATTCTACTTATGAAGCAGCAGTTTTCCAAAAAACCTGTTTAAATTAGTAAGACTTTAAGTTATCCTAAATCCCCATCTGCAATGAGTTAATACCAAGGGCAGCTATTCACAAGATTCTACTAACTGCTTCGGCAAATTCCAAGCTCACTCAAAAGCAACTTTTGCTTTGGAAGCTCCCAACTTCTAATGTGGTTTGATAGATATTTGCACGTTGGACTAGCAGTCAGAACTGCAGTAGAAGTATTACACTGCACTGATGCTAGGTAGCTGCTTCGCAGAAACTCTCCTGACTTCACCAGCCATAAAAAAAAATATTTGTAAAGCTCTTCAGGAAGAAGCACTTTCTGAAGAAGATCCCGACTTGTCAAGCTACCCCCTGCATCTTGCCAGGCAACACCAGGCCAAAGTTCCATGCAGAATATAAACAGATCA
This sequence comes from Nyctibius grandis, assembly GCF_013368605.1. Classification (NCBI taxonomy): domain Eukaryota; kingdom Metazoa; phylum Chordata; class Aves; order Nyctibiiformes; family Nyctibiidae; genus Nyctibius; species Nyctibius grandis. The sequence goes on from NC_090674.1 coordinate 6,252,207, forward strand.
GACTGGTTACTACAATACAAAAGGCAAATGACAGAGGACAGCCATCTTCAGGAAAACCTCAGTCAAATAAAGACATGCAGTTCTTTTAAGGACAGTCTGAATTGCAGAATGCGTAGAGCAAACCCAGCAGCAAACAGCTGACACGCACAGAAAGAAAAAAAACCTCTCACCCTTCAGATCACATGACAAATTGCAACTACTCAACTGGAATCCACGGCTGCAGTTCTAAAAATAGTCTTTATGAAGCTGATCAACATTTCAGTTTGAATCTTTAATGCAGAATTAAAACTTTAGGCTTTTTGTAGCTGAGGTCACAACACAGAGAGCCTTTAGCCACCCTTCCAACTCAGAGAAATGACTGACAATAAAGCTACCAACTGAATTTACAGGTGAGGCTTGGCTAGGATATGATGTTTATTCTGGAAATAAGAAAGAGGGGAGGAGAAGAGAAATCTTTTTGCCGAGCAGCTGAACACCATAACGCAGCGCAGCATAGAAGGGCTCTGCTCCACACAAAAGCTCTGCAGCCTTCTGTGATGCATGAAAGCCTTAGATCTTGCCTGCACCCCGCTGAGCTGTGAGCAGGAATCTGTGTTGCAGCATTCCCAGGCAGGCCTACGGTGCTTCTCTACGGAAGGCTCATGCCTATCTCTCCTCAAAATACCCCAGAGCCAGAGTACAACCAGCATTCTCCTTTTTAGGTTGTTATTCATCAACACCACTGACAAAGGCTTTGCCTCTCCTTGTATGCACTTTTGTATGTCAACTCCCACATAAACCTGTCAAAAATGAATATGAACACGCTACCCACAACGATGATATAAATGACACACCCAACAGTGGAACAAAACCCTCTTCAAAACAAGGTATCTAGCTTCAATCTATCTGGCTTCTCCTAACAAAACAGCTCAGTAGTAGCTCTGCGTGACCTGCAAAGGCTCGGCTACACAAGCTCAACGTCCCTTCTGTATAAAGCCATTGACTGAAGTCAGCTCTTGTGATGCGCTCCCCAGCTCAAGGTTAACCTCCTGTCCTTCCACCACGCACACGAGCTCCTTCTTACAGCTTCTATAGAAATTGTAGCAAGGAACTCTGTGCAATGGGTGGTAGGGAAGTCACCTCTTCCTGCACAGGCAACAAATGTATTAAGAAACACTCTCTATTTCTTCATTTATGTCATTAGCTGCTACTCTCTGTCTCACGTTATTCTTAACACTTTTCAAAATCTAAACACAGCCTCAGTGATTCTGTCTGCAATTAACAGTTACTGCATTCCTATGTTTATACACCAGTTATCCTCTGCCACATCTGATCTTCATCACCACGCCACCTTTACTCCTGGAGGCACATCCAGCAGTTTGCCATGCCAGCCTTCTAGAACAGTACGGGTAATTTATCATCTTTCAGGAGAACTGCAGGACACTGGAAAAGTTTTGGCACTTGGGTCCTATACCAGACACAGACCTAAGCTGACGCGCATGAATGAAGTAAGAACTACTGCATTCCCTACGAGAGAATCGGCCTGAATCTGCCTTTCACTTCAAACATAAAGCTTCACTTTTTATAGCAATGAGTTGGGACTCAAGGACAACTAAATTTGTGTAGGCTCCAAGCTGGCACCAACCCACTGTATGACCTTGACAAGGCTATTTGGCCCATTACAGTCCCTCTTGCTACAAGAAAATTACGGGAACTTCATGTTTAAAAGTTCCTTGACGACTATTTAAGATAGACATTTGAGCAGCAGAAAGCCTCATTCCTTGGTTAGAGAAGTCCAGAGTCCTGCTTAAGCAAGATCCCTGGACATGAATCCATAAAGAACAACGGGAGCATGTGAGGGAGGGAGGAAAGCAGAGATCACTTGCGTTACAGCTGCCTCGACTGCGAACAGAGGAATTTTGATCTACAGCACTCCAGTTTAGCCATCTGCATCACACTCAGAGCACTTTCAAAGGCCTATCCCTCGTTACCAAGTGCAACAGTCTGACACAGTGACTCATACTAAAAGGTTCCATGTGTTTTGAACCAACTGGTACTTGGGCTCCCAGCCCAGATCTGTCTCATCCTTCCATTTCAGTCAAGTGCAGCACAGCCCGGCTTGTGCTAGGCCACAGACCCTCGCCAGAACTTCTGCCCATTATCTCAAAAGGGCCTCCAAGTACAGTGCACTTTGTAGCATCTGTGAGGAACAGCTTCCAATTAAGTATTTTAAAATATTTATGACTGAGTGTTAAAAAGCAATGGCATATAGGTAATACGATTTCCTTCCCTACTCCTTAATTAACAGTATTTCAGTGGTTGTGCAGATGCTCAAGGTGTGAAAATCCCACTAAAATACAGGCATTTATGGCATTATAAGTTGATATCTACAGAAATTAGTCTATTTTGATTTTAGCAGTGATAGCCCCAATTGCACATAGTGCTATCCTCCGCTAACCTAGCAGAAAAAAGGTTACTTTTAATCATGTGCACAGAGGAGCCAAGCAAATGGTTGACTTTTGGAGTCCTAAGACCTCACCATTTGTTTTCACCAATGCCATCTACTCCCTTGGAAAGGGTTTGGAATAGAACTGGCCAAACTATCCATAACAAGCAAAGCATTTTGGCCACACTGACAGTCTTCTGTCTTTGCTATTATTCCCCTTTTTCCTCTACCCCCCATGCTATTTAGTAAATTATTTATGTGACTATATTACAATCTCACGGATGTTGATGGATCTATTCTTGCAACTGTCCCAAGGGACAAACATATCATCATCTTTGCCGTAAAGACAAGGAAGTCACAATACGAAGGGACAGGTCAGCATAATTATGACCTGAACCCAGATTTCCAAGTCCCAGTCCAATGTCTTAGTTACAAAACAATAAATATTAACAAACCCCCATAAAATTAAACAGTTCTTCAAAACAACCTAGGAAAAACACTGTAAAAGAGAGGCTACTGCCAGCAGCAAGTTGGCTGTGCAATGCCCATTTGAAACAGCTGGCTCGGATTTTGCTTTCCCCAGGGTGCAATTATCTTCAGAACTCCAGAGCAGGACACTCAAAATAGCACTTAAGAGATGACATTCACACAAAGTCAAGGCAGAGACGTAGCCTGTTGAAAATCTAAGCCTCTGCAGGCTGAAGTCAGGTCATGACCTGGCACACTGAGAGCTACATACCAATTCATCGAGACGTTGGGGTTTCTAATACAGCCCAAGTGCCGTTCTCCAAGCCAGTTCTGAAGCTGGGAATTGAAAGGCAAGGTTCGTGATGAGTTTAGCTGATCATCACCAGCTCTCAGCCCCACCGATGAACAGCAAGAGAAGCTGCACAATTTATAAGGTTATTGGCCACTCCACCCACCATATACTACCAAGAAAATCTCTATTTTTGTGCAAAGGGAACACTGATTTTGGCAATAAGCCTCCCTCAGCACAAACTGACTCTTTTAGTACGTCCTTTTAGCTCTGCTTCCAGTCCTTTCGAAGTTACTTGGGAAGCATTAAGAGCTCCGTGAATGCCCAAGATTTCACATCATCCTTAAGGATGTTTTGGGATCACATAACTTTAATTCATCAACATGCAAAAAGTATCACTTTGCAGCCACTGTTCTTGGACCTCCAGCCAGAAGTATGGATGCCTCAGATGAAGCCTGAAATTCATCTGCTCGATATCGAAATGGACAAAGCAGCATTTCAAGGCACTAAATCCACGTTAGTTTTAACACAGCTCGCTCAAGCAGTGACAAGAGCAGTAATGTAGTTACACAGACTTCATCACAGTCCACGGATTACACTGGGGACTCCGGTGCTTCCTCTGGCTGCCAGACCACACTTAAGTCCACGCTGCCACAAATTATTCCAAGGGCTTCCCAAACTATCAGGATTCAAATTAAGACAGGTACGCTCTTTCCTATCACACCCCCAAAGTGGCACGCTGTTTCGTTTCCCTAACAGTCAAGCAGTCAAGACAAGAACCAATTCTTATTCCTCTGTGAAATGTTCCTTTTGGGCTCTCTTAAAAATACCTCATTATAATAATAAAGCTAGGCCAAAAAATAGCCACAAGTGTTAATCAATATAATTTACAGACAGGTTAGAATAATTGCTAACAAAGAGATGAATGACAACCTAGTTACATGAGAAAAAACCATATTATCCAGCCATGGCTACAGTACTCCAAGACTCTGGATACTTGGGAGAGAAAAGAAGCTATTCATAAATTTATTCAGTATGGTCCCTATGCAGAAACCTCAAACACTTCTTATAGATAATATCTGTCTCCCCCTAGGTTATTTGTCTAGACATATTTTAATTAAATGGTATAATTCCGGTCACTGATGTGGTGGAAATTATTTAGGTTATTTTAATACGGTCTTTTGGTCTCCACTACTCCAGCTTCCAGAAGCACAATCACAACCCATGACAAGTCAGCCGTGTGTTGTAATGAACGCGATAGCGCCTGTCGCCTCCAGACCTGTATAAAACACCAGCCCAAAGGTGGAGACTACCACCTCTGTTCACCTTCAAAGCACATGCAAAACGTCAACTCTCCCACTGAATTACACAGAAAACCCTAAAGGACCACGTATCCTTGGGTTTTGTGGGAAGCCACCGGAAGCCTTCACTAGCCAGGTCTTTGTACAAGCTTAAAAAGTGCCCTGCATCAAACAGAGAGACCAATTTAATGCACAATTCCCAGAATCTCCATCGAGTCTCAAAGGCGACCCAGGAGGGGCAGAACATGAATCCATTTCACAGCTGCTTCAGCCATTCAACACACAGCCTGGACAGTCTCTGTGGACAAAGTATTCTGGAGCCCAGATCACGAGATAAAGTTGTCCCTGTCTACATCCCTTCAAAGTTTAGTCTCCCATGAGGAACAACATGCTGTTGGTGTAGGGGAAGCACAGATACAGCCCTCTAACATCTCCCTGGGATAGCAACACGGCAAGACTAACTTCTAACATAATGAAAAGCTGGGTTCAGACCTCTTACATTCAGACCTTGTAATAAATTCCACCCACACTTCAACTTCAAGGTATAACTGGACCTACAAGTTTGTTTAGGCATTGAAAAAGAGATCTCCAGCTCGTCACAAACTCCCAAGTCAGATATAAATTAAGAAACAGGTAGTCTTTGGACACATGCCCATATGGGATGGTGATCACTCTTGAAAGATTTTCACCATGATAAGCCAAAAATATTTGTTTTCACCATGAGAAAGGTGTTCCAGTGGAGAACTGAAACAAGTTCTTGATAACAAGCACAACCACCCAGCCCCACGTTCATGTTTAGTCATGAGTTTGCTATTCCAAGCTACACTATAATGTATTTACAAAAATATCTACTATTTCATTTAGAAAAATAGCAAGGAGCGATAGCACAAATTGCACAGACTGATGTGTTCACCATTCTGGTAAAACCAAATTAAGAGACCAAAAGCAGCGGCAGTGAAAAGAGCCCACAATGCTGTATTTCACAACCTCCCCAGGTGCATCACAGGCTTTCCCATCAAATCACCACGTCCTCATTCCTCATGAACACAGCAAGAAGCATTTGCCAACAGCTCTTAAGGCCATCCATTTAAGGAAAATAAATGGAGCTTTTTACCTGCCTAGCTCTGCCTGTTTGGTTCCCCAGCTCCCACTCTTTTAAGAGTCATTTCAGCAACCTAAAAGGCTGCTCAGTTCAGATAAAAGGTGTTCAGATTTGATGCATCACACGGAGAGAACTGAAGCTTTTCCATATGCAAAGGGAGAGCAAGCAAAATGCAAACCCTTCATTCCAAACCTGCCCAAGCCCAAGTACATTTGACTCCTAAATGAGTATTTGTAGGTTTAAGTACAGAATCCAACAGAACCCTCTGCCTTAATTTACCAGTGTATCAGTGTGGAATAGAGCGGGGAAACACAGGGCTCAATTGTTGCTGCACAGGACAGCGTGGCTGAACAGCTCCAACTCAACCAATCCACACCAGAACCCCTGAACAGCTTCTTGAGCTTCCCAAATCCTATTTTTGCAGGAGGATACCGATAGCATCTCTCAAGAGTAAAAATCCACTTTGTCATTTCCTAATTCTGATTTCATTGAGACATATATCCTGCTGTTTGGCAGAGCCAGATAAGAAGAGACCCAATCCCAGTGGTTTTGTAATCTGTCCATTCTTCTATTACAGCTGCGTTCCTGTCTTTACTCATTTTCTGTCAGAGCCTCGGGAAGACCAGCAGCTCTGTAACTGCAGCAGTTGCCAATGGTTATCCAACCAACCAGAGGCTGATTTCTTAATTAGTGATCCCTGGAGTCTAAAGAGAGAAAAAGAAGCTATTAAAAGGAGTCAGAATGGATGAGAAGGTGGGGGAAGGAGGGGGCGGCGGGGATGGGAATTAAACTTTGAAACATAAACTAGTTGTTTAAATTTGCCCAAAGACATGCCGAGTACCTTATCCACAGGCAAAGGTCTAGCTGTTGCTTTTAAAACCAGTATCCAATAAGCCACCAAAAATCCTTTTAAAAGCCAGTCTGTCTGGTGGGGAAATCAGAAATACACATTAAGCAACTCCCTCTTTTACAGAATCTTAGAAGAGGGCTAACAGTTTAAGACACCTTGGCAGTATGTCAGTGATAACTTAACACGGACATCACCTTCTGACCATGTCCTGAGTCACTATTTTCAAAAGGAAATCTGTCCCTAAGAAAACACTGCAACAAAAGGAGGTACTGTCAGGTTCTCAAAACGCATAGTTACTTTTCTCTGCCCTGGCAGACCCTGTTCTCCAGTAGCACTGTGCCTCCACCCCGACACACACAGCTTCTTTTGATAACACAGGTTTAATAAAGGTTCAGCTTTTGTGTACTGCCTCCACAGAACACTTTTCAGAATGCTATCTGACATCTGCACTTACAGCCTAACACTCAGGAGAATGAATCCTATTAGGAAAGGAGTAATATATTTTCAAGAGTTGCTTTTGTTTTGCATTTAAATTTCTATACTTACTATCCTTAGAGAAAAGAATGTTTTAAGCTATCATGAGCTGACAGATGTGCATGTCTCTGTTGTTTTTATTTATTTTACCTGGCTGCTCTAAGTAAAAATATTGTAAGGAACAAGAATATATGAAGGTGAGAGATCAGCAGTCTTGGCAAGGAAAAGTCAAGGTAGTTCTATGACTACTTAAAGTAAGTTCTTAAGAGCTAATGCGATTTTTAAGAGCCGGGTTTCCATGAGCAGCTAGAGAGAGTTGTAACATTTAGTACTGTCCTTTAACAGAGTAAAGGTCTTGGTTACTGGCCAGCAGTGCAGCTGATTTCACAAGTGTCTACAACTTATACCCAAATGCTTAATATTTAAAGAACAAAATAAAACTGTTAAGGAAATATTTGGGGCAAACTCTTCGAAAAAGCACTGAAAATCAGAAACACATTTATTCAACACATGCACACTGGACACGTGTCTGTCACACATCCCTTTTTAGATGCATGAGGGACTGCTAAGTTGAGGACAATGTGACATCTGGTGTCTTATGAGGACAAACCAGCACAGAGGTATTGACTGGAGTGAAGGAGAGGAGACTTTCCAGGAAGGAAAAGGAGAAAAGACAGTCAACTAAACTACCCAACTCAAAGAAAGCTTAAACATACTCCTAATGCTGGAGAACGAAACCTTCCACTCATCCAAGCAAGTCCAGACAATACGTTCAACCCTTCCATCTGCGGAGGAACCAAATAGACACGCTTTCAGAGACAGATTCAACCTTCACCTGCCTGTTGAGGCTGTCAACAATGGGGCAAAGGATGGTGGTGGTCTATCTGCTACTGAATTCCCAGGCATTGGAAGTTGAACGCACTGCTCAAACAATCCAACGTGCACAGCATTATTTCCCAACCTAGAAGCCCACCCAAAAGCCACCATCACTTAACCTTACCGGATCCCTAAGGTCACGAAAGTTCACAAGAATGTCCCACTTGTGTACAGAGTTAGAAAGCCATTTCTTGATTTGTGTGACATTACTCCAAAGAAATCAAACATATAGAGCTCTAATTATGATATTCAATCTGCTGCTGAGAGTTCACAGGGCCTGTGAACTGACATACTGTAAAGCTTCTCGTCAGCTTGGAATCCAGAGACAAATCATCACCACTCTTGCTCCTAGAAGCCCTCAAGATAAAGGGAAAAAAGGAACAATAAGACCCAAGAGTTTCTGGGACTATAAAAAAGAAGAAAGGTCTTGTTTTGCTTAATTTGAAGCAACGCATTTTATTGGAAGGACAGTGATAGACTCAAGGCTGTCAAATCCAATTGCATCCAGAAGCAATCACTGGAAGCAACCTTTAGTCAGTTTGCCAGGCTTGGCTAGATAATTATGTCATGAATTTGTTCTTGTATCCAGTATATCCCAGGCCACGGTCCCAGACCTTGGGCACAGAGAGTGACTATAATTTCTACTAACTCATTTTCTATTACTTTCACTTCTATTTCATGTAAAGAGTCAGGAAGGAAAATCCCAGTTCTTTTTGCACTGCCTGGTTTTAGTCACACAACCTAAAGTCAGCTTGGTGCTACACATGCAGAGCTGCCCTGCAGCAAAGGATAATTCACAGTAGCATTATCTTCCATTCACGGGCTTACTGTTAATTTGGTCTGAACAGGAGGGTGGGGGGAGTGTTAGCAAAGACAAAAATAAGCAGATGACATATTTGCTTATTAACCACGCTGAATAAAAGATTTATTAAAAAAACGTAAGGAGGGAGGGGGGATGAAAAGCAGGATGTGAAAGAAGCAGGAGCTGGAACAGCATGGCTAATGTCAACCATGAAATGCAACCCCTGCTGGGACAAGCTGAAAGACAGACCAGGCAGGCTTTTTAACGTTAACTGTTTGATCGCTCTACTTCAGATGCATCTGACTAATATCATATAAGGAACAGGACTTCCATTTACCCTATAGGTAACTCTTACAAGCTAGAGACCTGAAACAGCACTGAGAACAAGAAATAAATTCACTCTGCATTGAAAGCTTTCATTATCTTCGCTCAAAGTTGATCAGGACACACTGTGCAAGAGTCACTGTGAAACAAGTAGAACACCAAAGAGCTCTTAACAATGCTCCAGCTGCACGTTCACACGGGCTCCAGGGCCACTGCTTGGTTTACCTGTATTGCAAATCCTGCACGCTCTTTGGAAGGCACATTCTGTACCATTTCAGGACTAGTTTCCAGTACCACTGAAGCCAGTGAGGATCTTTGCATAGACTGAAATCAGGAACTTGTCAAGCACGTCTACAAACATTGCACTTGCTCAACAATCTCGAATGACTAAGAATCCCCACATCTCCCCATGACATCAGAAATCCAGCCTCTCCCTTGAATGCAACAGTTTAACTAGCACCTCTAGTCAGAAACAACATGGTTAGTCCAGAGATTCCTAAATATTCATGTTTTCTGCAGCACTCATAGCTTGCCGTCACTTTGCTACCACTGGGCACTTTCTTCCTCAGTAAGAGCAAAATGTAATTAGTGTCAGACACTTATTTGCATACGCTTTTTTAAATAAAGAAAAAGTTTGTCATAAATCCCTACTCCCTCCTCATCTCTGTACCAGGCAAGTCTCTGGGTTCAAATTTTGTTCCATTTATTGTACCTTTTTTCAACTTGGGCCTATAACTAAAATAGGTCATAAATTAAAACTGGAAATAAATATATTTAAAAAGCAGCCCCAGAAAGTCTTGCAAACCCACTCTTTTAGTAGTTCCATTCTTTCTGCACTGGTAAGTTATTTTTATTTATTTATATAATTTTAAGAAGTCAACCACAGCAGTAAATTCGATGGAAAATATTATGCAGGTACAAATGGAACAATCACCGAAGCTCATCATTGCAAAGAACTTCTACTACAATGGCTGCCAAAAAGCAATGGGCAGGGAGGGGAGAAAGAGCTTCTCTGCGATTCAAAACAAAAGGAAAGAGAAATCTGATAAGATACCACGCAGTTGCACTGGTATAGTCCTGTAAGTGCAAACTCTCAGCGTTTATGCTAGTCTGCAGCAAGCTGGAGGTTTACTCTGATTTAGAAGGTTTTACAAATCAGAACTGGAACCCAAAAATAAAAGTCCCTATTTACAAGTTTCCTAGGCGGGTAATTTCAACATGTTTACAGTCTCTTTCAAAGGCACATCTCATGTACATAAATAAAGCTAGGCACAAATTGAGCTGGTTGTAGTATCAGGGACTAGATCACTTACTCAAGGTCAAATACCCAGTAGCTGGAAGAGGGAAAATTGAACTCAGACCTCAAATCCCAAACCAGCTAGCTTGGTAAAAAACCAGCCAGAGTACTTTTGAAAGAGGAGATCATTTCTTCTTCAGAAATGATGGAACAGGTAAAAGTAAACCCAATAGCCAAACGATCCATACCAAGCCAATGGCATAAGGTGAAGGGGTTCTCTTATTATCCTCAAGTGTTCCAATCCAATAACTGAATATCATGTTTTGTATGCTTTGAATATCCTCCCAAATTATTTTCATACTTTATCTTACCAAGGCCACTGAAATAACCAAAAATTATCGTTATTCCCTCAGTTACTTACATTTCACATGGAAATAAGCCACAACAGAATCATAGGGCAACTATTTAGGTCGTTCCTTCCTCAAGCACTGTAAATTCCTCTGTATTTGCTCAGCAGCTTGTCTGAACTCATTAAACTCTATGGCAGAAATTGGAGGACAAGCCTCCAGTAGTCTTCTCTGAGAACTGGGACCTCAAAACAGCATCAGCAAAATCATCAGTGACATCCTCCCCCTTCCCCAACATGCTCATTAAAGTTGGTGCTTAATTACTTTAGAAGATGGCATTCTAGTGGCAGGCCAATCCAAATGTCCTTTGCTAAAAGGCAAGCAGTAGTCAGATGGAAAAGCAGAGCCTATACATTAAAGCTTTTCAGGCATATATGATGCACACAAAATCTTCTCTTAGCTCTGATGCTGAGACAGAGCTGAAGGCTAACAGAAGATCCAGAGAACTTTATGGTCACACCATATCCCCACTGCTCACTACCTCAACAGTGATATTCATTGTGAATGAACTCACCCATCCACATTAGCAGAGCTGACAGGAGAAAGCTGGCTCAAGCACAGACTAAATTAGGGTTTGAAAGCTCTGTGTGTCACCAGTTTCCACGCGCTGTATGAACTGATGCTTAGATACCGCAGCAACGGGGCCTTAGGAACAGCCCCCACTCCCATCCTCTGCTTGGCCACAGAGGTATTTACTCAGAGTTCCATGAAGACGACCACCTGGCTCCAAAATACACAAGTATTTCTGTTATTGCCAAAAGACAAACAACAGAGGAAGCAGTAGCAGCAAAACAAACAGATTCCTGAAGTACTACATACCCTTGAAAGCAAGCCCCAAGATGACAAACCAGTTCACCTCCAGGATCTCTGCTTATAAGGTGCAGATGTAAAAGGCTGGAAATTCTGTATTTTTCAGCTCAGATGAGAGTGTATTTTCACTATATTATATTCTCACACAAACACACAAGTAGAGGACAAAGCAACCAGATCAAAACATCCTGCAAGAATAAAGAAGGTTACAGATATCCTTTTCTTCCCTGTAGGAACAAGGATGACTACAAAATGGCTTATGCATTTTCATAAGACACTGTATTTCTGCTAGAAAAGACAGTTACCCATTCACAAACGGATGCAAGTTTCGGTCCAAGTGGTATCTTTCACCTCAAGGTTATTATCATGTTTGGGAAAACAAGCAATATTTAATATCCAAAAGGATCTTCTCAGGACATAGCTGGATGCAGCCCTCAGATTTGCAGGTTTTCTGGAGAGCAGACATGACCTCTTCATTTTTTTTCTCCAGAAGAGGATCATCCATCTGCCAATTTTTGGAGGGTGTGTAAGGAAAGGAATTTTGTTTTTTGTATACTCTCAAGGGAAAAGAGGGTCAGAAAACAGTGGGAGCTGCCACGAATTCAGAGGGGAAAAAAAAAAAAATCACATTACGATCAACAGATGCTGCTTCCTTGAGAATCTCTCTTATGAATTTGCCTTTTTTAACACATTGATTTTTAGGCCAACTAAAATAACGATGAGAAAATATCTTCCAAAATACTTTAACTGGCTATTGATGGACTACATCTAACGCAGTTCTGTACCACGTAGAAGATTTCAGCATGTTTGAAGCTAACCTAAGGTAAGTCTCTGTGTCATGACATCGTAGCGTGCAGAAGTACAGGCTTACACTTATAATCATGCCAACACAGGACTGAGTCTTTCTTCAGTTCTGCTTTTTCACAGGGTCCATTGTATCGGGGAAAGGACCAGACCACAACAATTCCAGAGTTACCTGCTACCACTTCAAGTCAGTCTCCACAAGACTACTTTGGACAATACAGGTACATGCTTAGAGAACTGAAGACCAAGACAGACTGAGTGTTCTTCTATTGAGAAAGGACATTTTTACGACTTTCATATGTTTTATTGTCAGCAACGTGCTCTTAAAAAGACATTTTGATTCAATTACTATTAGGCTTCCAACTGCAATACTGGCTTTGTGAGCTAAACTAACAATGCAGTCCAATTTAAAAGCGACATCGCCTGCATTCACTGCTAAATCTTTGAACAGAAGAAAAAAAAGGCAAAAAAAAAAAACCCCTGCCTTGGAACTCTGGGCTAAGCAAGACAAGACTGCATTTCTGAACACTAATGGTGAGATTTTCAGGAATGGTTTTACTCTAACTTCATTGGAAGTAGAGTTAGACCTACCCTAAATGATTATGAACAAACACCACATTTTGCTGGGACAAGAAAAACAGATGAGTTTAATCATCTGTCCAGATTCAGCACCCCAATCAAGTGAATAAAAGCAAGTCCAGATTAAACAAACAGTAAAACTGATATTAGAGATTGCCAAGAATGCTTTACACCCCCTTTTAATTTTCCCAATCCACCTACTCAGTGTATCTTGTCTGAAAACAGTCAGTTCTTTGGAATACACTACATCTTGCAAACTTCTTAACAAATAGCTGCACTTAAGCTGAATTTACATTTGCTCTTCTCATTAGCTACATGTAGAGGGATTTCAAAATGCTGGCTATTGAAGGCCACAGTACTCTGACATTTACTCAAGACTAACAGAGAAGAGGATTCATTTGCAGATCACACAAGCATCCCTTGCAGGACTATCTTAATTACTGCCATGTAACACAATTAGAGCACATAAAGCAGACATTTAGCAAAAGATGAGGCACCTGTTTTCTTTATAAACAACACAGCCAAAGAAAAGATGCAACCCTGGATATCATAAGTAATTAGCCATTAAACTGTATCAGAAAAGGTTTCTGCTCATTACAATGTAGTATTTTACAGACTTCAGCTTTAGTAACCCACAGGGAAATCCTTGTGCAAGAAGAATGCAAACAATGGGGTAAACAGAGAGTAACCATGAGGCACAAGCAAGCTTTTAAAAAAAATAACTATAGGACCAAGTAATATTAATCGTTCTCAATTCAGTGCCATGACCATTTTTATCACAGGCCATTCACCTCATCTCCATTATTCAGTCAAGCTACCCAAAACATTCAAACAAAGGATGGGCAACAGCACAGCTTGCTCCTCAGACAACAGGCTGAGCCCTGTCAGTACAAGAGCAAAGCTAGATTTCAAGGAACAAAGGATCTGTTAAGTCTATCTGCAGCAGCCAGTCACTCCAAGGACACTGCCACTTTTTGGAGCCACCTTCTCAAGTTCTCTTTGGGTGTTTCAGCATGTGTGTTCAGTGCTGCTTGAGTTAGTGTAGATGTCAAAGCAAAAGAAACAGAACTTACTCACATCAGGATTATCTGGTGGATACAGAAAGGACAAAGGCTGACTTTACCTCCAGTACTCGCAAAATAGATGGTCAAGTCACACAGAATTTCTGAGCCATCTTCCTTTTCCCACACAGACTGAAAACAGGAATAAAACTCTTCTAGATACTGCCTCTACTTAGTAAGTTTAATACTTGTCACTTTGCTTCCTCTCTCTCACTTTCTTTCCAAATAAAATCCAGAAATCTCAGCATTTTAAGGAACAAAAAGCTAGGCAGAACAAACTGCAATAATACATATGTGAAGAGTTGTATTGGATGAGTCAGCACCATTAATTGGAACAATCAGCTGATTCTGTTGAATTTTCCCTCCCATAATGTGAGGCACATTAAGAGAGGTACCCACCTGCTAAGAAAGGGGATCAGGGTTTAATGTCTTTAAGATACTTGATCTTAACTGACTTTATATAGGACTGGACTCTAACACTGCTGGAAGTTCCAAGGATAATTTTAATCTATTCCATTGCTATTTATGGTTGGTTTCAAAGCGCTCAATGTGAATCTCCTCCTGGTGCATCTGGATCTCCTCCTGGTTGCCTGTTCACTCTCCTGCGGCAGGCTAGAATGGTGATAATATTTCAAAAATTATTATTAAATAAAACCCATTTAATTCAACCTACTTCACAGGCAAATTTTAATTAGAGGTACAGCAAGCCCATAGATAAGCTGCTGAACTTGAATCCTATAGAGATGGTTAACGTTTCCAACAGCTGTACAGTCTCTGTGTGTATTCTTAAGCCAAAACAAGTCTACCTGAGCACTGGAGAAAAGAAAAACTAAACTGTGCATACACTATGTGGAGGTGTTCATTAAATGAACAGTGGTAAACTTGTTTTTCTAACTTGTCCCACTGCAGATCACTAGCCACAGGAAGCAGACCAAACCTGATGTATCCCTTTAGCATGTTTTCATAGCATTAACTTTTAATAAATATAACATACTCCACCCTCAGAGCAGAGCAGTCCTTAGGTTCCAGCAGAAAAAGTGGTTGTTTTAAAGATTTAGATTACATTACAGTTGGGACATTAAAATAAGCAGTGACTTGTACTGTAGACAGCTATCAGAATCAGCTTGGCAAAATATGTGTAAGCTAACCTAGTGTGGTTACAAAGTATGAGCTTTGAGGTCTGTTAGGCTGGTGTTCTTACACATATTTTTATTATTTGTACTACAATAGTGCTTTCTGGTGTCAGCAACCAGAAAAGCACCACAGTGCTAGATGCTGCATAAACATAAGTAGCAAGACGCAGAGTCTCCAGAAAGTTTATAAAATTCAGCAAAGAAAATGGGAAAAAGCTAGGAGAAATAAAGGCCATTCTCATTAGACAAGGAGCTAACACAGGCCTCAGTTCAGCACGACACTTCAGTGTGTCCAAGTACTTCACTGAGTTCAAGCCTAAATCTGTGGCTGAATACAATCTTTTTCTATTTCCCAAGTCTCAGTTCAGTGCTTTAACTATGCAACCACCCATTTTCTTCCACTAAGTAACAGTACTCCAACTTTCTGCAGGCATTAATGAAATCTCCCTTCCAGTCTTAAGACATCTCCTTCCCCCTGAAGGTCTCTATGTGGTTGCTGTTAATCCAGATACTCAGGCCTAGGGCCTGCTCTTAGTAATCCCTATTTTCAGAATATTATGCCAGATTTATTTGATTGAATCAAGCTGAAACTTGGCCTTCGCTTTTGAGCTCCTCCACCAACAGCAGACCAAGACTTTCGCAACATTTACAGCATTTAAGTGTGCAACAGACCATGTGGGGTGGAACGAAAGCTGGAAAGAACCACGACCAACCCACTGAACTGTAAAGTCAGAGTCACCATGCTCAATACACCATTAGCTGTCTCAAAGAACTAATAAAAATCCAAGCATCTTCTCAACTCAATCTACTTAAGCACCTGTGGTTTTTTTGAGGAAAGCCTTCATTAAAAAGCATTCTCCTCCCACTGCACTCACTGCAAGTCACACACTCGAACCAGTATTGTTCACGTGACAGAATAGTTCAGCTGGAAACTGGCTCAAAATCAGCGCATTTCAGAGAAAGACTCTTGGTGACTTCACCAGGTTTTGGATCAGTCCCAAACAGAGCTTCAGTGCTGCCACATACCCTGCTACAACCTCCCAAAGCAAAGCTGGCAGCAGCAGCAGAGGAGGGGCATGAATCTTAGCCACGGGCTGTAACATGCCTTGCATTCACTTTCTTGGTCAGTGATGCTTGTTTACATCCCAGGGAACAGCCGGCCCTGCGTGACCTGAAGACAACTTTGACTATTATGCAATCATTCCTCTATAGCCTACAGACAGGCAAACGTGGCCAAAAAGGTTACAGGATAAAAAAATATCTTTCAAAGAAACCCATTTGTTGCTCCATCTGCTCAACCATGCTTGCTATCCAAAAGATATTTTCAGTAAACATGCCACAGGCGACTGCAAAGATCGATACGGTAAATTATGTGACTGCATTACCAGTTGAAGCCCCAACCCTTTTTAACCTTGTGTCCAAGTAAACTGCTGTCTTTTTTTCAGTCTCACTGTATCTCAGATCTCTGAGTATCTACTAACTGATGAAGCAGCCTGAGATAATGGAGAAAATACAGAGGGTTATCTCTGAGTATCTACTAACTGATGAAGCAGCCTGAGATAACGGAGAAAATACAGAGGGTTAACACTGAAAGGACACAAATCTTCAGGAAACCTGCTTTCATTAGTTCTACCCTCATGGAACTACTTCCTTACTCATTCACCCCTTCTAAAAACACCCTGTTCCCTCAATAACATTGAGGGTAAAAGAGACTAAACAGGGAGGAGACAGAGATGAACGTGGGAAAACACGCACACAGAGGGAGTTTCTACATGGTTGCTTTGTAAAGATAATCTTGCTTATATTTCAAGGCCAAAAATTATATGGCACTCCTCTTATCTGCTCACCTACCTGCCCATCATTCAGGTCAGTAACCTGGACATCACCTTGAATTCTGTGACTGCTCTCTAGACCCTCACATCCAACGTACATTTAGGTCTTGCAGTCTGTGTAGTATTTCTGAAACTTTCCATTTATACAGCTAAAATTCTTGCTGTGAGCTTTGATCATAGCACTTGCCTCAGCATCCCCTTGTCTAGTTCTGATCCATACAGACTCATTCTGCGAGTATCAATCCTTGTCACAGAGCTGCGAAGGTCATTTTCCTAAATTTTTAGCACATGCCCCCTCTGCCCCTCTACCAGCTCCATATTTTCCAATGCAAATATGAATCACTTGCCTTCATTTTAATTCTGTTTCAAAAAAGACAAACTCCTACCTGTAACTGACCTATATCAGCCTCTGTCACCTGCTTGTTCAGTTTTCAAACAAGTATGGAGGTGGGCATCCTTTCATGTTGCTCTTTAGTCTTGAGAGGATCTCCTTAAAAACACCAGCAAAAATACCTCATTAAAATCTTTGTTGCAATAACTACCAAAAAAGAAAACAAAACCCAACACAAAACTATGCTCTTACTACTACATAGCACAGCAGAGCCCACCTAAACGGCAGAATCCTCCCGGCAAGGGACTTTTGTCCACTCTGCTGCCTTATGCCTGAATAACCACAGAAACAGTTCTCCAAGCACAGAACTCAGCCCAAAAACTTATTTCTCGAGTTTGGCTAGCTCAGAATCTAAACTCTGTAGCACCTGATTGACAGAGAACAGGGAGAAATAAAGCTTCCATGTTTTTTGTCCAATGTTCCTTTGCTTGCTGGATTTCTACAACAGCTTTCACAGCTACATTCAATGAACATGGAATTCTGCAAACGTAACAGGCAAATCAGCTTTCTGTTTTTTAAATTATATACAACCAGGGTCCAAATGGCACTTAAAAGATCAATTGTCTAAGCCTCATTGATAAATAGGTAAGTCCTGCTTTCATTTGTCCCCATGAAAAATATTTTGAGGGTGGTTTTTCTAATATCTTGTCTCTAAAAGCTTTCCCAGTTATGACATTATTCTGCATCTCCATAGAGAGGCATTTGCCAATTAGGATTCCTGTTTCTCAGTTAGGGCTCCTCTTAGGGCCAAGGTGAAAACAGAGATGGCACATTGCCTCCATGAGAAAAGACACAAAATAGTGCTTCTTGTGTTCCTCTTCTGTCAAAAATTGCCCCATTCAGCTCAATCCCAATCCCAAGCCAGATTCCTACTGCTTTAAATCACAACTGCTTGCTAGTTTTCAACACACTGACTAGCAAGAAAACCAATTTCTGCACAAGAAACAGCTGCACCTAAAAGTACAGTTTAAAAGGAAGTTATTTTGCTGATACCAAAGGAATGCCTAAAAAGCCACTCCTCAAAGTACTCCCTAAAGAAGTATAATCAAAAGAGTATTAGTTCACACAATGGAAAGAATGAGGACTTGAACCTCACCCAGAAGGATGGCAGGACAGACATACTCTGGTATTCGATGGATAAAGATTGCAGAGCCTCAGACTGGCTTGCTCCTACCCTGCAGTACTGACAGACACCATCAGCAGCTCCTGCCCCAGTGTTGACTGAACAGTGCCAAGGAAGCCAGAGCAACGCAGGAGAGAGTATATTTATCACTATGAGCTTTTGTGCAGACCATGTATTTAAGATGGTACAGCTCTTCCTCGGAATCCCTCCTGCTTAATCATGTCACAGCACAGCATCCTATACGGACCAGAGACGAACCAGCACAGAGTCTCAGAGTAGGTTATTGTATAGCAAAATTAAAACACATAACTCACAGGAATGCCTGGATCATATACGTTTATCATTTTGTGTTTTTGGAAGTTAGTGATAGTGTTTTACAATAAGAGCTCTGGAAATACCAAATATTTAAGAGCAGACAGATAGGAATTCCTCTTACAGGATCTGTCACACAGATTCAGTATGAATCATTTGGATCCAACACAGTTTATGCAGCTGTCAGAGTTTGAGTCATAAGAGCCCAGGCATCACAACTATAGCTTTATTTTTAGATGTGTTCATTATTTGTCATTTTTCAGTCATCAAACAATCAACAAAACTGCATTATACGTCATTGCAAGGATGCGTGTGGCTGTAACCTTCAAATCAACAATTTCAGTGGTCGGAAGTGACCTCTGAGCTCTTCCCCTGGGAGGAAAGAATCAGTTGCTGGAAGCAGCAAAGCAAGCTGACGACACAGCTCCGTGTCTATAAAAACACGTATCACAAATATCACCTTTTCTAAATTTCACTGCTGGCAGATGCTATCACGTTAACGAGTCTGATCCTGTAATGTCCCTGCTTCATTTCCCACTGACTAGAATAAAAATAGAAGCTGCAAAGCACTTCCAAGGGTTGAGTCTTAAAGTCACAACACAGTTAGACATCCTGCATCTTAAAAACAACATCATATCTACAGCTGGAGTCAGCAGGAAAGCCTGGACCTTCAGAATAAAGACAAGAGTTAGTGCAGAAGTCACCCTTGAGCGTGAAATGGCACAGGAAAAAGTGTTTTTATGTCAAAGTAACACTGCCACGAAAATCAAGATGAAAGTTCCACATTGTATCTATTTTCCACAGCTTTACTGATAGTGTAACATTAAGACTGCAAGGCAGAGTAGTAAACTAAACCCCAACTGTTCAGAAGGAAATACACAGCTCCTACACCTTTCTTCTGCACCTTCCGAGAAGCAAAGCTGAAAGCAGGCTGGTAACCCAGCACAGGAACACAAACCACATAACTGCTTCATTTCACAACAGAGCTCGATAGGGCTCCACGTCCCCAACCAAACTCCACTCCAACCCTTAACAACTCTATCTTTCACGGTTGGAAACAATTCAACACATCCACTGTTTCTGAACACAATTATTTATTATATTATTTCAGGATCCAGGAAAGGCCATGCCTTAATTACAACAACATGTGCAGCATTGCGAAGTCAGTTCCTGATCACCGGCTTCTCAAGGAGGCTCCACTTCTCCAGGAAAACATTTGCTCTCCTAACACAAGAAGTACTTTTCACTCCACGCTGGGATTTACAAGCCGCCCTGCCAAGCGGCGGTCACCACGCCAAATCCCAGCCACTGAGCAGCAGTGTGAAGAGCAGAAGACCAGAACTGTAGAACACTACACTTAAAACCAAAATGTTACTGTAGTTTAAGCCTAAGTACCACTTACAGAACACACAGAAGGAATTTATTTCGAGGACGTTTTCAGGCGTGTAAGGTAGAAATTAGATACACAATTTTGCTATGGTTAGTGGCAACTGCGTCTGTAATTACCTACTCACGACAATTTTAATAAGTCAGTTTGAAGACATGATGAAAAAAAGCCCAGATTTACTATTAACACTTGCTAAGACAGCCAAGATTCATATAAGTTTTCTTCTAAATCCCTATTTTTCATAAGTATTTATGTTTCAGAGAGGAATATTTGGTTGACAAACACAACAAAAGCAAAAAAAAAAAGCCCCTGTCTATAAAGTTACTTCTGGCTGTCTCCAGCTGCCACCCTAACGCAGTCAGTAGTTATATTGCAGACTATTGATTAAATAAGAGCGACAGAATTTACAGCTCCTAATCCTCATCACCCTCTTGCAGCCCTTCATCTTCCATCATCTCCATTTCCAAGACAATGCAAGAATAACAGACCATTCTCACCCCAGTTTCGAGACTAATAAGAGAAACCCCACAGCGCAGGGTTTACACTACTAACTGTTACCTGCTCAAAGATGAAGATCTTCCTAGTGGGTTCAACAAGCCTCAGCACAGTTTGTGTTTTCTAGCACTGACTTTTGGTAGCAGTGGGAAGGAATGTATACACTGTCTCAACAAACCCAACATCCTTTATTGAGGTTGCACCACAAAAACTTAAGAGCTTGAATTTATATGACAACTGCAGGGTACGTGTCCCTGTCACTTGAGGGTGAAGGAGAAAAATTTACGAATAGACAATTTCAAAGACCTTATTTTGAAAACAAACAGTTTGTATAGTTGTTTCCCCCCAAAAAATGTTTTGACAATCCAGAAAAACAAGAAGCCAATACATGAACACTCCTACAGCAACACGCCAATACTAACAACTTGCCACATAAGAAATACGTGTCAACAAACAATATCCACATTCCACCATGGATAAAAACACAATTAACATTAACGGCTTCAGGTCTCATGGATAAGAAAGAGGCTACACCATACGTGAAAGGATGCTTGGGATGATACATCTCACCAAACACAAAATTCATACCTCAACCACAGCGTTATTTTAGAGTCAGGTCCATAATAGTCTCCCACAAACCTGCTCTCTTTTTTACTGACAAGGCATTTAAATATGTAAAATAGTCTTGTCAGTGACAGATGTGAGTACAAAGAGAAGTGATTTGCTACAAAGGGATTAATACATTTTGAAAGTTACCGTCTGGCAAACTGTCAAATGGATTTTTATGGGTTTATTTTATTATGGCTGTAAATAAGCCCGGTGGCATGCAACCCACATTTGTGTGTGGAGACTGGAACGATGTCAAATATCCCCCAGCTCCAGTCCGAAATCTGGCCTACACGATCACAAAGGTCGTTTGAAAGCCTGGCCCTTGTCTCCTCCTGCTGAACGCATCAGCAGCGGGGAACAAGCCCTTTGAGGAACCGGCTGCTTCACCCACCGACCATTTGACACCCGCTGTCTGAACACCGGCGTGCGAACACAGACCCGGAGGAGCACACCGATTTTCCGACCGGCATTTCTGCACTCGCACAAGGCTTCACCTTCCAGCTCATCCGCAGCCTGGCTCTCCTCGGCTCTCCGCAGATCCCCGCCCTGGCCAAGCGCTCCTGCCACAAACCTCGCGGCCTGGCCCCGACACGGTGACAGCTACGGCCGGCGCCTGCCAGGCAGTCAGGCAGCCCCTGCCCGGCGTCAGGCTCCGGCCCGGCCCCGGTGAGCGGCGAGCGGCCGAGGGAGCCCGGCCCGCCCCGGTCATCGCCCAGCGCGAGTTACAGCAACACCGGCCGAGAGGCCTCCTCCCTCGGGGCCGGGGGGTCCGGCCGGGGCTGTCAGCTCCCGGGGCGGGCGCCGGGCCGCAGGGGTCCCGCCGGCCGCCCGCGGGCTGAGGGCAGCGACGGCAGCAGCGCGACCCCTGCGCTCGCCGGGCCGGGCCGGGCCGCCATGTTAGCGGCGGCGGCGGCACTCGCGGCTTGCCCCGGGTGCCGGCGGCTGCCGCCGGGGCCTAGCGCCGAGCGGGCGCCGCAGTGCGCGGCGGGCAGGGCCGCACCGGGCCCGGGCCGCGCAGCCGAGCGCCCCGGCCTGGCCCGCACACAGGCGGGGGCTGCAGCGGAGCCCCCGGGCAGGCGGCGCCCGCCGCCGCCGGCGAAGCAGGTGTCTCCCGCTCGGGGCCGAGGGAGGCTTAAAGACCTCCCCTCGGCTGTCAGCGGGAAGGGGCGCGGGGAGGAGAGGAGGGGCAGGGACCGCCGCCCGCCGCCCCCCGCCCCGGCACACGCGGCCCCCGCCGGCCCGCAGCCGCTCACCCGAAATCCTGGTCCATGGACTTGAAGAAGAACTTGTAGCTGTGCACGGGCCGGTTGCTGAGGACATTTTTGAAATCGGCCAGGGTGACTTTTTCCGGCGGGACGGGCAGCTTCACCAGATAGGGGGTCTCCTCCTCGTCTATGTGGTAAATGATTTTAGTCTCCGCCATGGGAGAGGGGGAGCGGGGAGCAGCGGGGAGCCGGCCCGGGCCTCCGCCGCCGCTCGGCTCCTCTCACGGCCTCCGGCCCAGAGCCGCCCCCGACAGGAAGGGAGCTCCCAGCGCCCGGCCGCCGCCGCGCAGGGGCTCCTCGGCCGGGATTTCGCTCCCTGCACTGCTCTCTAGCTGCCCGACCCGGGAACGGCAGCTCGCCGCCGCCCGCCCCGCCTGCATCCTCCCGCCGCCGCCCGCCGCCCCCCGCCGCGCTCGGCAGCGGGACGCCGCGGCCCCCCGTCCCCGGGCCGGCGGGCAGCAGGGAGGGGGGGGACAGCGGGGGCGCGGGGCGGCCGGGCCAGCCGCCCTCCTCCCGCCAGCGCCGCTCTGCCCGCGGGCCAGCCGCGCTCCCGCACGGCGCCCCCTGCCGGCGCGGCGGCACCACCGCCGGCGGCCGCGGGGAGCGGGACGGGCCCGGCCCCGCACGGCCAGGGAGGGCCCGGCCCCGCACGGCCTTTCTGCTTCGTGCCGCTGCGGGAGAGCCGGGGGGGCTGAGCGGGGAACCTCACCGCGCCGGTCCCGTCCCTTCCAAGGGAACGAGTATCAAAAGCGAACGCTTTTATCCGAGCGCAACACACGCAAGATGCTCTGTTTGTGCAGGCATCGGAGTCTTCGGCCTAAGAAAAACACTTGGCGCCCCAGTAAACGTTCCCAAAGGGTTGTACAAACACGATTAGTCCCCTGGCAGCTCTCTCCTTATTTTCTCCTTCTAGGAATTAGGAAGCACTTTCCAGGTACAGACACCTAGGCGTTGTACAAAGGTGGCCAGTCTCCTTATTCACATGACAACAGGAAAAGGGAGGTCCGTTACTACACATATACTCGGTTAATAAAGCTTTATATTCTAACTCAGCAGTCTCTACAAGATGCAAGATATATTCTATTTATATGAGAGATGGGCAGGGCAGAGAACTAACGTCACTCACAGCACTCAGACTACTGTATTTCAGGTATCTCAAGAACCGGGACTCGCCTCCCCCTGCAGACCGGTGCCCTTTGTATTTCATGAGAATTTAGATAGGTTCTCTTTAAGCAACGAGCTCACGGATTCTCTGCAGATCATGAAATTTTCCACAGTGCAGTTGGCTTCTCCGCAGCTTATGCTAATAAGAGAGCAGAGACACGTTCGTGGCTCAGAAGAAATTGCTTTTAATAGCTGCTTCAATGGAAGCCTGTTGGGCACAGAGTCCATTGAGGTGCTGGGCACGGAGCAAGCTTTAGCCCTATCATTTCTTGAATTTCACAGAACAGCAAGAGTCACTGTTCAGTGCTGCCAGGTGAGACAGGTGGAGCACACAGTCCATAGAAAAATCTTTAGAGTGCCATGTTTTGCAGGTGATGTATTTGGGAAGAGCTCACCTTTCCTTCTAGAAATCCCCCAAAATGACAGCCAGAAAATGAAGATTTCAGAACAGTGTGCTTAGGTCTCAAGGAATCTTTCATTCATTAAAAATACTTCTTCAGCAAAATCCCCAGCTAATGACATTCTCTCTTTTTCACTTTCAAAGAAAGAGGATGTTCACTTCTCAGAATATTCAGCTGCTTTCTGTGAAGGGGTAAATCACCACTCAGGGACTGAATTACCTGTGGCACTAGAATAATTTTTCTACCAGCATGAAACAGAGGAGTCAATTGCATCAGAAGGCAATTCAGAATTGCCAAAAGGTCTGTTAAGATTATTGTTATTTATTATTTTCAATTTACTGAAAGTTTAATCATTACCATTTCCCAGATCCCACAAACATACTACCCTGTGAATGCTGCAATACCACTTCCAGAGCCAAATTCTCCTACACCGAGTCAGACCTGGGTACCTCTCTACCAATGGCATGGTTCATCCACAACTCAACAAGATTTAACAATACTGAGAAACCAAAACATCATCAACCTTCTGCTGTCATTTCTGGTAGAGTGAAGCAATTACACAATCACATTCACTGGGGTTCCCCAACTCCAGTGATTTGCTCATCTGCTGACACTCATACCACTTACCACTGCTGAACTTGTATGTCTGTATGATCATCAAACAAGATAAGAAGCAAAGTAAAAGTATGACTTTAGTCTTCTCATCATGTTTTAAGTCAGGAATGACCAACCTAGTACACTTCAAAGAGTGCTTTCCAAGAGCAGTAGCCACTGACAGTTACTCATTTCTGTTTCAATTTTGGAATTCTGATAGAGTAAGACGTAAAGTACTGAGGATTTCTGTAAAACTACACATTCAACTTTCTGTCCTGCAGACACATGTTCTGCAAGCACCTGAGAAAGGATGCCATGAACCCATCAATTCTACCCCACCCAAGAATCTCTCAGCAAGCATAGGGACTCTAGCACAAGCTATATTTTCTGAGATACTGAGCTTTAGGTAGTTTTTGCAGTATGAAACTCAGGCAAAATATTAACATCCAACCCTTTGGTCTCTTCAGTTCATACTTAATGACCTCTTGGATTCCTCAGAGACTCAGGTGGTGTCCACACAAAGACTACATCTGCAAAGAGCTCTGTTCTTGCTCTATTAGCTCTGCTTTTACTTTTGACGACTGAATATAATGAGTTGTATAATTGTCAGATGACTACCTTGGAACAGACATGATAAGACTGGATCTATGACTCACAGAAAGCTTTCTGTGTCCCCATAAAGCACAGAAGAGAGGAGATAACCCACTTTCATGTTAGTCAAACCACAAGCTAATCCAATTAAAGAGTGGACATAGGAATGCAGAATACAGCACCTTAGCAAACCACTGGTCCATCAGGGCTAGCATCTTGCTTCGTGCAGAGTTCAGACCTTAACGCTTCAGTGGAAAATAGATATAAGGCATAAAATCTCATGCTATTAGTGCTACCCTCTCTGTGGTAGAGCAAATAGTCTTGCTGACCCCTGCAGGGAGCAGATAGTGCCCTGAGGCATAAAAGCCGCTCACCCTTTTCTTCATTTATATAGCAGCACGCTCATTACCACACAGAGAACAAACAAGCCCTTCTAAAAAGCCACCCTTTGAATTGTAGTAATGGTTGTTGCTTCTCTCAGTGAATTCAAAAAGCTCATCACACTCTGGGTGCTTAGCAAACAAGTATTTGTTTAAAGAGATACGACAAAAGGAAAACCAAAGCTCTGAGCACTCGGATACCAAAGCTCTGACTTGGGACCCACTCTGAGATTCCATGGGTATTTTTAATCCACCTGCAAGAATGTATTTGTAAAAGAACAAAATCATCTTTTACTTGGAGGATTATTTCTTCTCAAGAGCCAGCTGCTGGCAGTTTTGCCAGTAGTGACCTAGAGACACAAAATCTGAGTTGCTCAAGTACTGAGTCCAATCAGCGGCACTAATCTTCATATTCCTTCGCTTAAGTATTTTCTCCAAAATCACCATTGTTTAAAAATAAAAAGGAGAAATGGGTTTTGGACTTTTATCATTGAAGGGATGTATCAGAAGGTGGTGTCTGAATGAACCACACACGAACTGTTCTTCCTCTTCAGAGATCCTAAGTTTCCCCCTGTAAACACTGAGCACTATGTGAAGACTTTCAGCATATTCAAAAAGCCAAGTTATGCAGCTGCTCTTCACCTCTGGGGCCAAGACTCCATCTCATTCTACAGATTCACACAGGCAAGATCAGCATCAGTGCAGAATAAGAACTAAACATGGAAATGATCCTGAAAGAGAAAGAGAAGCTGAAAGATATAACTGCAACCACACAGTTCGGATGTGCTTAAAATGAAGATGCTGTAGGCAGGCTCCCAAGCTGGTATACATCAGCAGGATGAATCCAAGTCAGTTTACTCATGGATCTGGTCTAAAAGATCTGCAAGTTGGTGGGGTTTTTTCCTTTTATCCTTCCTCTCTGTGCAGCAGACCTTGGCCTCAGTCATGGCAGAACTCAGTCCCCAGAGTTTACATGAAAATAAAGGACATGAAACACTAGAGGGAGGCAAAAGACTTCCAGTCCAGCAACCAGCGACCAGCCTCCTGGGCAAGGCTCCCCAGGGCTTCCACTGCCCCTGGATTCAAATACAAATAAACCTGGGGGGGAAATGACAGAGGGTATTTTCAGTGACATTTCCAAAAAACCCTCTTAATTGAGGAATGTGTGTTATGGAGGGTCTGTAGGAATGAGGCACTGCGTACTTCGAATAGAGGACAACATGCATGTTGGCACTCCACAGGGACTGCTGAAAAGAAATTAGAAGAATGTAATGGAAAACATTAACCAATGTTTTTGGCAGATGCACACAACTTATGGGATTCATAGGAATGAAGACTGTTTCCTCCAATTTCAGTCTCTTTTTCATCTAACTTGAGTCTATTGAAGACTGTACAGTTACTGCTACCAAAAGTCTAGTGCATCTCAGTGTGATCCTGTAGTGATGGAAGAATTAACACACGGAATAAACTATGTTCCTGCTCTTTCAAGGTCTCCCAGCAACAGCAAACCTCAAGTGAAAAATCAGATACTCAGAGAACTGCATCAACCTCCCCACCACTGCTGCAGAAATGCTGCCAACTTGGTCTTGGAACTCAACTGTACTTTAAAGCAACAATCAAAACAGTGGAGATGAGTCTGAAAAGATGTGAAATGTTATTGCAAAAGGCATCAGGTTGAGCACTTCAAATCACTGGGTGACATCAAGCTGGTTTTGATGAAGTACGTTTTTCTCCATTATGTGTTTGCTGTAGATGGGTCTTCAGAAGGAAATTTTCATGAGACCCTCTGTTGTCTGGGCAAAAAGCTCTGACTGTGAAGGGAAGAAGTGATGCCTTCCAGGCAGGACTTCCCTTGTTGCTGAACCATGTACACAAAATGCTGTGGGTTAGAACATCAGTACTCCAGCTCTGAAAACTCAGCACTGCCACACTTTTTCTGGAGTCTTAGTGCCAATCATGGAGAACCAGTCACTATTGCACATACACACTTCTGGCAGTGCCAAGCACTTTCAAACCTTTTCATGCGATGCACACCTCGTCAAGGAGTTTCATGGGTCAATCCCAGCTTCTACTCATCATGACTCAATCTATTTTTTTTCCTCAGCCATTTTCTGGGTTTCCTACCTCTTCTTGGCAGCTGCAGCACTTTTTCAAAAGTGAAGAGCCACACTTGAAAAATTTCCCTCCAGCAACTGTCTTCAGAACAGCTGATCTGCGAAGGGCCACATACACATTTAAAAACTTGACCTCTAGGAAACAGTGGAGTTTTTTGCTTAGGAATGTCTGTTCGGTTCTTTATCCTACTTCCCTCAGGTCCCCAGTGTTTCTTCTTCCCCTCAGGAATTTGTTCTCTTAAGGACTAGCACTGGTAAGACTCTCCCCAGACTGGGAGGCAGAAAGGAAATAGGGACAATCTGGACTTCATTTCAGTCAAGTTGAAGACAATGAAAATATTTAATTTCAGTGGTCTGCAAAGCAGGCCCTGTGGTTGCTAAATTAGCTTTTCCTTGTTCCCAGCTGCTTTCCCGGAAAATCAGACCCACTGTCTACAGAGACAGAGAAAAGTAACAAGATGCCCCAGCGACAAATAACCAACAGTGGGGTTGTTGGCTGGAGTCTGCCAGCAGATGCCCAGTGTACCCGCAGAAAGGAACAGGGCCTAAAGCATTTCTGACACGCAGCACTAGCTAAGGCTATGCTGTAAGACCTCACTCTTCAAGATAATTGCAGCTGCCTTTTTTGCAGGCTCCCCCATAGAAAAAAAAAAATAACGCACTGAGACTGGCCATAGTATGATTTCCAACCAGGTAAGAGCCTCAAGATACTACTTTCCCCAGAGCTAGACAAGCTGGTCAATCATCTTAGTTTGCTAAATGCCCTTCTTTGCCACTTTTTAGTTTCATATTCTGCTTTGATCCTTCAAAGGTGCACCTGCCCCCTGCACTGTCCATCCAAGCAGCAATACAAGCTGTTTCCATCAGTGTCCCTGGAAGAACTCTGTCACACCAGCTGGGATACTACTCAGTGGGTGGAAGCCCTCCAAGAGCAGAATGTGCAGCAGGAACTTTGCAAGGTGTTAGTTCTGCAAGGGAAAGAGGAATTTGGGCTGGAAGCAAAGTATAAAACTGTGCAGTTAACTATTCCAGCAGGATGTGTTATCTTCCCTTCTGGACCTGCAGAATTATGTACTACAAAGGAGCTGCCAGCCTTCACCTCTGATAGATGGTTTGAATTCCATCTACGGCTGTGGATCTGTTCATTATACAACACTTCTGGAGAGCTAAAATTTGTCTGTGGGCCCCATGACCAAGTCAAATGATGATGTCCCATGTGGAAACCACACTGAAATCACTGGAATAACTTATTGCATCCAATCTGCACTTTGTCAAGCACTTTAGGATGCTCCGAGATGAAACACACTGCACAGCTATTGGGAAGAATTAGCTAATGCTGGCTAATAGCTTAGAGAGCATCTCCAAAGAGCAAGAAATAAAATCAACCTTAACTTGAAACTCCATTATATTCTCCTTTATTTCTTAAATATTAGGAGAGTTACACAACAGTGATAAATGGTAAAAGTTAAGTAACAATAATAATGAAAATTAATTCTGTTACAACAAAGGAAAAAACCAAGCCTTATGGAACAAGTCCTCCTCTAAGCCTTGAGAAGAAGCAGAGGGTGCACAGAGCTGAAAAGAGAGGGACTAGTTCTAGTCTCAGTTTTAACCCCTTGTAAGGCCACTGCCTTTCCTTGTTCCACAACAAGGGCTTACATTCCGTATATTACCCTAAAAGAGACTATAATTTCTCTGCCCTCATTGAGCTAGAGGAGTCACTGAGAAATAATTGGTATAAAAATATTAGGGTTTATTATAATTTTAACTAACTGACCATAAAATGCATGTCTCAGGAAACCAAGGAGACTATAACAGGGCAGAGCCTGCCAAGAGCCTGCAAAGTGACAGGAAAAGAAGTCTCTCAAGATGCAGCATTCCATTAGTACAGTGAGAACAGCACTTCAAATAACTCAGGCAAAGCACATTTATGAAAGTGCTACACACATTAAAAAATTGTTTCTCCATGAGAGAAACATGAGAGGCAAGTTACTGTCCCATATTAGGGAAAGAAAGGATGAGACAAAAGAGAGAGAAACCCAACCTGTCTAGAATTGCACTGAGTCCATGGCAGAGTGGGAGGAGAAGCTCCTGACCCCAGCCTAGTGGTTAATTGCACATCGACCCTTCACCCTTTCATGTGCAAGATCAGCTCCACAGACTTCATGCCAATGCCAGACTGACAGATGTGAAGGACCTAAAGGGCTCCTCAGCAGTACTGAAGGACAAATAGCCTGGGATAATTCCTCTGTATTAAGAAATAAACACACAAAACTCTTCAGTTTAGCGTTCAGTTTTCTTTCTCTCTTTTTTCAGCAGTTTGAAAACACAACTGGTTATCCAGCAGTCTTGCCTGGATCTCTTTCAGCCAGAATTTTAACGTACTAAATTACATATGGGATGTGGCAGGCTGCTTTCGAAACCCGCTGTTCTGATCATCAGTCCAATCACACAACACATTCCTCTCCTGAAGGAAAAAGGGCCATAATCTCAACTTGGACTCCCATCTTGATCAGTCTTGATCAGAATTTGGTGTGTCTGACCACTACCAAATTCAAACTGGTGATCAAAGCAAGGATGAGGAACTCATAAAGCTCTTCCTAGTGCTTGTTTCAGAGAACATATTAAATTCTTTTCCCCTTAAGCTATTTTGCAGCCTAGAAATCATATAAAATATTTAAAAGCCTCTGGAGTTTATGAGTAACCCCACTTTGAGCTGCTGTTTATATAAGCTGTGCTAAGCAATTTGAACTGGCAAGTAAAGATCTCCAACCTTTGACTCACAGACATGAAAGGGAGGGAGAAAGACATTAATGACAATTATTTGAGACTGTGCCACCCTGATGGAATAACCAGTGCAGCCTTCCACACCTGCAGGAATGCGGCTTGGGTTTCAGTCAGGTCCAGCCAAAGGCAGCCTAAGAATGGCTGCTTTGGGGGGAAAGCAGGCAGATAGGAACCTGGGCCCAACCCCAGACCCTCCTCTCCACTCGTCATGGGTCTGCCCAACCCGAGCACTTTTATAGGGCTGAATCTTAAATGAAGATAAAGGCAGTTAATCACAAATCACAAAAACTGTCCAGAGAGCAGTGGAAGGGCTGAGCAAACTAAAAGATAAGGATCTGCCCAGCAGTGGCTTAGGAAGGTTCACCTCCACCTCTACTGTTGTATTCAACATGGCTTCACCCAGCCATGACAACATCTCTTTCCAGTTTCACCTCTATTAGATGGCACCGACATGTTCCCAGGTAAGTGGCAAGGGTGGCTAAAACAAGAGCCAAGACACATACCATACCAGGCAGCAGGTCACATTCCCAATTGTTTAGCTGGTAGACTGCGATGCTTTCCTTGGACCACAGCTACTTCATCACTTGCAAAGACCTCAGAATTCTCCATCCCAGGAAGAAATCCAGGCTGAGATACCAGTTGCAAGCAGAGAACTACTTCAAGACTGAAACCACACCATCATCCTCACATCCTTCCTCACCCTCACAGTAGTTCCACACAAGCTCCTCTTCACACTTCCACCACCCCAACATCCTGGAGACCCTACCCCAGCTCCACTCAGTGACCAAGCCCATGCGCAACCCCTCCCTCTGCCATTCTCTTCAGACCACCAAGGAGTAGGCTGGCAATCCTTGGCCACCTTCACCCTTACACAACAAGAACACAAGCCAATTTCACCACGCTCACAATAGTAGGAAAGACCTTTTCTTCTGTGCCCCAGGGACTCCACTATCTCAGGCATCCGCTCCCCAAAATCAATGCCAAAATCCACAAGAATGGACTCATCTCTCCCTCCTCGACTCCCCTTCTGAAACCCTGGCGCATGAAAACTCCTGACAGGCTATTTAGTGGAGTGTGTTGTTACTCTTGTTCCTCCTGGTCTGCTCAGGAGAAGCTATTCCCTTTAACAATCTGTCTGCCTGTGCTGTAATCATACCTTTGTTTTGATGTGCACACAAGCTCTGTGTGGCCTGGATCCACCCAAGGGCTGCAGGAAAATCACATTCCAGATTCCACACAGGAGTTTAGCCCTCTCCATAATATTTCTGGTTCTGATCTAACTGAGACTGGTATTACAGCACTGTAACTCCATCAACTTCAGCTGAAAGTGTCTGCTCATGCCAAATTTGATTTGGTCTGCACTGAAACAAAAACAAACCAACAAACAAGCTTAGAGTGAGAAATACAGAGGCAGGCTTCCAGAGCTCTTTGGAGCTGATCCCAACCCTACCCTTTGTCATTTGTGTGCCTCCCTTTCCCGTGTAAAATGAGGATATTGACATTTCTCCATTCAGAAAATGAGGTATTTACATTGTCATTTGTGAAGGGGTGTCCTCTTTGTATTTCACCTGGAATATGCAAAGTGACAATATTGCTCCTCCTGATTTATGCCAGCCTACGACAGATCACAATCAGGCTTTGCTATTATTTTTCTGATGAATACACTACATGGAAAAATGCCTGATATAATGATGGCTCAAGATTAGTGATGCAGGTTGGTTTATTTAAAGCAGTAACATCAAAGCAAAAGGTCTGCTGATTCAGCTCATAAAAATCATTGATGCATAAAACCAACAATAATATCGAGACAGAAAAGGGGAATGGAGGACTGGGAGAACAGAAGAAGAAAAGGCAACCCAAACCCATCATAAATGCACACAAAACAGATGGTCTAACTCTTTCAAGAAGCATTTGCAAATACCCTTGTGCTTAGCAGGAAGAAAGTCTACGTGAAAAAAATCTATGGTAACTGGAGGGACATCATATTAAGAAAAGGCATCTCTCTTCCATTTCTCTATCTTTGATTGAAGCTTCTGGTCCAGCCAGCAGCTTGGGAATGTCTTCATTTACAATATTCCTTCCTGAAATCTGAAAGCAAATTGAAATGGAGGTCAGCACCTGAAGAGATATTTCAAACCATCCAAAGCAGCACGCTGTAATACGGACTTAGCTATACAGTGTCAAGTGACCATTTGCAGTCAACCACGTCCCAAATATCCTCTTCATAAAGCCCACAGTGAGATACACTGTGTATAAATTATTGCACAGATCATCTCTGCAGAATGTGGGCAAAAATATCATGAGAACTCCATCAAGAACAGCAGGTCTAAGGCAACTCATGGACTCTTCAGACCATTCCCTTCTTGATATCATTTCAGTCACATTTATTATATTCTAAATTCATATGAAAGGAGTCGTGGAACCTAACAACTTCTTACAAGCACTGCTTGACATAAGTGTGACTCTACAAACTGGGGCATAATACTCAGGATTCATACTGGATAAGTAAAAGGAGATTCAGCCCCTAAGGAGGGAGAGCTGTTTGCTTTTGTTGGATGAAGTAAGTGACTGTCCATTACCTATAAATTAATTCAACTCAAAACACTATCTTCTGCAGAGTGTTTTCTTCTCAAATACCATGCCAGGACATTTTTGAGATACATCTCCCTCTGCGGTTACAGCACAGAATGCACTATTCCAGCCCTGCAAGGCATTCTTTTTCCAATAAAGAAAAATTCTATTTGTGCCACGCCAAAAGTTTTTAAAAGCCTAATCACTACTTGCATCTTGTGGCTCCATGATGAAAGGATAGGAAGGGAACTAGCTTCTCATTCCTGCTGTCATTTGTCATGATGTTTATCATTCCTCACTCGGCTGTGGCTTGGTCAGCTCACTGCTAAACTGTGTTCTTCCCTCCTCCCTCCTTCAGCCCATGAGAAGGTTCCTACAGCCACCAATTAGGGGGAAGCAGGTCATTATTACCTTTGTCTAAATCAATGTTCTTTGCTGGGAAGCTTCTGGCTTGCTCAGCCTTCTCCTTCAGGATGTTGTTTTTGTAATCTGTGTAAGGGAGGAGTATAATTCAAAAAGCCATTAGAACATTAAAAGACAACAAAGCTTTACAGGCAAGGCAGACATGTGATCGCTCCTTCCTTGAAGTACTCTAGGCCTGGCATCTCCAGGTCTCTAGGAATAACTCATGGAGTTAGTCAGCCACTCATTAGAAAAAGGAAAGCTGCTACGACTTAATTTTTGCCCCTGGCACTAATCAGTTATGCATACTTCAGTTTCCTGCTCCTGATAGGTACCACAGATTCTTCCAGCATGTAACAAAAAGCTCTGGATTATCTACGCAAAGCTCACCTGAAGGTGACTGATGCAGTTATTCAAAGAATTTGCTCACAGGGGAGCTCTCCTGAGACATACAGAGAAGAATTTGTACTTGCTGCTGTCCTGGTTTGCAACGCGCTCTCTGCAACTCCTTTGCTCTTTATTTCAGATTTTGTATCTACCTCTTGCTTACTGCAGCCCTTGCAGCAATTCTGTAGCTTGGGACCTAAAGTTTGTCAGCTGGTTCTTTTAAAGATTTTACCTTTACTGGGGGTGTACACGAAAAAAAAGGACAGATTTAATTGTTTCCTGGTTTATCAACATGCTCACTGACATAGGGCAAATTGCAGCAGGTCTGAACTTGGCATCACGGCAAGTCTTCAGGAATCTCAGGGCAGTGCAGACAAGAGGATCAGTTTTGCTTTACAGACAATTCACTCCAAGTCCAAGTTAGAAGACAGCCCTGATCAATTACTGACACTAGAAAATCCTTATAACGAGTTTTGACCTGGTTTGGAGAATGGTTGCTACTTGATGCATACCCAGCCTGATGTCTTCACTTTTGTATTGAGTCAGATCTGTTGTGTCGACTGTAAATTCTTTCAGATTTACATCCTTCCTGGAAAAGGAATAACAGTGAAAAAAGGTATTGTCACATCCTTTAATTAAACTGGCTACTTACACACTTTTTCACAATAGCTTTTCTAATGCTACTTTAGAGAATCTAATTTACAGCGTTTATTTGCTATATATCTGGAGAAAAGTTGAAAAAATCCATAGAAGATTTAATTCTCTATTAAGTACTGGTGATTTTCACAGCAATCTCACAGAAACATGATCTGTGAATCAGTTCCCAAAGTATAACGAGAGGAAATGCAATTGCCAGATCATCCCTACAAACCATTCTCTCTTTACATACTTTGACAGCATGGAAGTTGCTTCCTGATGTGCAATCATTATGCAAGTGTATATTCCTGGGAACATCACACTAATGACTAGAGTGTACAGCTGCAAAAAATTGGTGGAAAGCAATGAATAAACTCTACCAAACAGCCTGTGCTTTACATGGCTGTACTTGTACTAACCAGATCCTCAGCTGTTTTAGGCTCTTAATGACAGCTGCAGGTTGGGGCCCATAAGTTCATTTTTATGTATTCTAATCATAGATAGTAGACCCTGCAATTATACTTACTCTCCATGTTTCTTCACATTGTATTCATAACCTAAACAGGGAGAAAAAAAACAGAATGAGCATTCGTATCCAGTCCAACCAGCCCCTGCCAGATGACAGTGGTAACAATAACACCTAGTACTTACTCACAGTGCTCCTTATTGTGATGCTTACAATGATCACTCTCACAATCCCTCCAATACACAAGAATTCCTGGGTGTTCCCCTGCCACAGGGAGCTTCCCTTTCCTTTACTTACCAGCTTTCCAGTGGTTTTCCCAGACCTAGGGATGACCAGCCACGAGACACTACAGCAATTGCCATATTTAATTTCTTTCCACCTCCCATTTATTACAAAAATATTAACCACACCTGTCATCCCTTGTGTGCTGGTGCTGCACTTGCCCAGCCCAGCCCATTTCTTAGGCCTGCATCTATCACATGCTACAGATGCTGCTTTTCCTCAGCCTCCCACATGCCAGGTATCTAACTACACTCCTGCCTCACCCCACCCTGAAAGGAGTCATGACTTCAGGCTCTTCTTTTCCATTCAAAGGCCAGGGCCAGGAGCCTGTCCCCTCTGTGACTGCAAAGTCACTCCACTTAAGTCAGTGGAGATAGCCCCATTTTGTGTTGATGCTAATTCCCTGACTGGTAAATGAGGATGAATGTGGTGCTGCAAAGAACACACCAGAAGACACAGATTCCCTGGTATTCGCTTTTTGCGTGGCATCCAAAACCATTTGTGCGAAAGTCACCAAAAGGTCTCAGTGTCCCTTTACCTAATTACACACAGAGTCACCCAGCACAGGGAGTCCAGCAAGGACCTAGACATTTTAGTTCCTAAGGGATGCACATGGGCCTTCTGCTCGAAATAAATGCCACTTGTAAAGAGCAACTATCTAGAGATTCTAATTTTCTTCTCCCTTACAACAAAGCAACTCAGCAAATCAAGGCCTGGAAATGTTTACACCACACTAATGAATCTCTCTTGGCATCAGCACCTGCAAAGACTCCCCACTGCACAGGTCGCTGGTTTTCCAGAAGAGGATCACCGCCTTCAGCACTGTGTTTTGCAGAATCAGCTCTCCTGTCATGAGATGTCCCTGTCAGCACTCCAGGGCTGGTCTTCTCTAACGCTTACCTCTCTGCCGGCGCTTGCGGGTGACAAGGACAACGACGATGAGGAGGACAACGAAGAGCAGCAGAGTTGCCAGGATGTAGCCCAGCTGCTGGAAGAAGTGCATCCGGCTCTCAGGGATGATGACATTGATTACATTGTGGCCCCTGACGACGTTGGGATCTGATGGCAGAGGAAAAGGAGAACAGGCTGACAATTGTAATTGGGATCCAAAGCCCATATGTGAACCTGAAAAGCACTTTTAGTGAGAAACTCATCTGCATGAGAACAAACGGCTGCCTAATTTACAACACACTGCACCTTTGTCAGATGGAAGGTGCCTGTGCTCTTCACAAGACCATTATACTTCCCAGAAGCATGAAGTATTACCAGTGAGTGCTGCACATTCCCTTGCTGCTGCCTGGCTCTCAGTGTGCTCCTGTTTATTGCAGAGGGGAAGTCCAGAAAGAAGCCACACTAGACAGCCCCAAGCCTTTCTGCAGGGTAACACAACCCTCCTCTGGGTCCCTTACAACACACACACCACGTTGCTTCGGCTCCAGACAGCTAAAGTATGAAGCAGCCCCTCCCTGCCAAGGGTTATAATTTACAGAGTGGGAGGAATTTTCAATGCCAAAGAATGAGTTTCCTTTTAAATAAAATAAAAATCAATAAAATAAATAAAATAAAAACCCACAAAGAAAAGCCAAGATTCCATTCCATTTGTGGGTGCAGCAGCATTTCAGTTCCGCAGCACAGGGAAGGGTAACTCAAAACTCTTACGTGGAACATTTTTGTAGATCTCAAATAAATAGGTCAATGTTTTACACATATAAAGAGGAAGCGACTGCTCTGCTTGCAGCAGTCAGAGGAGAGGAGAAATCCAGCCCAGGCACAGACAGCAAACCCATAACACACACTGTGCTGGGGGAGGCTTTTCTCTTCAAAACAGAGCTGAGAGTGACACCTTCTCCCCTTGACAGGGAACATTCACAGAGCAGCAGGCAAGAACCAGTCTGGAGTTCTGGCCTACCATTCTCTTGGGAGTTTAACCCTGGGAATCAGTCAGGGGGAATAAGGGGAAAGATGGGGGAAAATATCCCAAAAGCCACAGTACCATCTAACAGACGTGTTCTAACGTGAGAAATGTTGACGTGTTTGGAACTGCTGCATAGCGACTGGTTCCACTGTGTCGGGTAGTTTGTTTCCAGCATTTAAAAACACCAACCCTCCAACAGTAAAATCAAATAAGATGTTAGAGCCTGAAATAAACAGAAACTTTGAAACCAGAGATGATCATTTGCTAATGATAACAGCAGTGTAAGAAAAATCAAGGGGTTTTAGCATACGCTCCGTTCTGGTAGCCCAGCTCTCCACTCCAGCAACACTCCACTTTTTACTGGCATTGCTCGATGCTCTGTGCTTGCTGGCTACAGTGCTGAAAACCAGCATGTGTTTTTCACCACTGCTAAGCTAAAAAATACCAAACCAAAAAACCCACTTGCAAAGCTGCAAACAGTATACACGACAGCTCGACTTTAACAAATCTCTGGATCGTGAAGGGCTTCTTCAGCAGCTGCCACAATGATATGGTAAC
Source organism: Nyctibius grandis (assembly GCF_013368605.1). Classification (NCBI taxonomy): domain Eukaryota; kingdom Metazoa; phylum Chordata; class Aves; order Nyctibiiformes; family Nyctibiidae; genus Nyctibius; species Nyctibius grandis. The sequence continues at coordinate 6,289,811 of NC_090674.1, forward strand.
CGCTGGAGCAATTGTTGAGCCAGAAGTCAGCAAACATAAATGAGTTCTATTCCCAGCTTTTTGCTTTCCCACAATACTGCAAGATAGGGTAGGAGCAGAGTTAAACTTCACCCAACATTGGAGAGGTCACTGTAACAACAAACAGTGGAAACAAGAGATTCAATAACTTCCGTCTCCTTGGCTTATTCAATCAAGTAACACTAAAAATACTTGTCACACTGGTGCTTTGACAAGCACCACTGGGGGACTTCAAAGTTCATCACCAGGAAGGCAGTAGAATAGATCCCATTTTGTAATTGGGGAAACTGAGGCACGGAGTAACAGTTGATTCAATCGCACCCAGTAGATGAATGGCAGCGCCTAGAATAGTACCCACGAGGTAATACAGCCTCTCCTCCTAGTGTTATATCAGAATGAAAGCTGAGGTGATGAAGGTTATTTCATAACCAAGACCTGATCTTTCAGTATGTCTCAACACGCCGTGCCCATCTGCCTCCAAGTCACTCACATGATCCGGATTAACTACTGGAAAATAAGTTTTAATGCGGGGGGGGAGATAAGAACAGAGGTGCCTTTACATTACTTTACCAAAGTGTCAAGGGTCAGATTCTTCTGCCAGGCAAAATGAAGAGCTCTCTACCAAGAGAGCTCACAAATGCTGGGTACGTGGCCCATCTTCTTTTCAAGGCTGGCAAAGGATTGAGAATAGTTTAGCAATAAGCATGAAGCACAACAGATGCCATTCTTCAATCACTTGCTCCAAAGCAAACGCAGAGTAAAAATGCAGTGAATTAGTAGACATACACCACGTTTATACTGCTGAGACTGAGAACAGAATTGAGCTCATGCTTATATCCAACACAGGATGAAGTTTCCTGTCTGGAAATGGCTCCGGGCGTTGGAGCTACGCCAGAAACTATAGCTGCTTGCTGAAAAAGCTCATTGCTTTGCTTTTGTTATCTCCCGATGTTTCATTTTGATTTCACGTTATATCCCCAGAAGAGTTCCATACAGTTTTTCATGGCATGGAGCAATAGCTCAAGCCTTTCCTGCTCTACACAAACAGGGCATGTCCCAGCGGGGTCCTCATCAGCAGTGGGCTTGAAAAAGGCACTCCGGATGTCTCAGCTTCTTTCACGTTCCCATCAACTCAGCACATTCTTGTGTGCCGTGCTCTCAGACCAGCTGAGCCTCCACTGCCCGTAGGGGACAAAGCTCTTCTAGGGCTGTGACAGTGAAAATGACTTTTCTCAGGAAGGCACATTCCTCCAGCACTGAGGGCACTGCTGCCAAACTAAGACAGCCCTGGCAGGCTAACTTACTGGTAGGTTCTGTCTTAACTTAGGAGCAGGCAGGTAACTCTTCAGCAACAACCAGGAAAACATCCAGGAAAACGAGGAATAAATTCCTGGGTGGGCAACTCTGAAAACAAGATCTAGTTTCCATCTGCACACTACGATCTGGATGGGGCTCAAGGGCAGCAAAAGGGCTGCAGGCAGGGAGAGATATTTGTATGTCCTGGCCTCCATGTCAGCTCAGCCCCAAGAGCCACCTCTCTTTAGCACTGCCTGGGTTTTCTGGACACCAACCTTAGTCCCAGAGGGGAGGTTTAGGTTTCTGTGACTTGAAAAAAGCCAATTGCTAGAGAAGAAATTGCTATTTAAAAATGCATGAAGCATGTCAAAATTCTGTATTAAGCAGCCAATAAATATTAAACCACAATGAATATTTTAAAATGTTAATAAGGAACTATACCCAAAAGCCTTAAAATATTAAACTTGGGATTTTATTGTATTTTTCTGCCTGAACTAAGCATGATGGTTTTGAGTTTGGACAGCCTGTCAGATGATAGCTCACTGCAGTGGAAAATGTGAAAATTGGTTTAAGACAAAAAAAGAAAAGATGAAGGGTGGAGGAAAATTCCTGGTGCTTGATTCTGCACAGCCTGGTATCTTGCACAGCCTAAACCCCCATGCAAAGGGGAGAGACATACACTGGTGAGAACAGTGGCGTGTTGTAACAGCAAAGGCAGAGCAGAATCGACCCCTGCCCCACACCTTCTGTTCCATAAAAGCAGTCAGGAAAGGGAGCCTGTTAGAGAAACAGCTTGTTTGCCTCAGGGCACGTCAGCATTGCAGAGCAGAACAGGCTGCAGAATTGCCCTGGAGCAAAGCAAACAGAAGCTGGACATGATGTCATTACAAGCAGGGTAATTAACCCTGACGGGTGGGACGCTCTGCTTTGGGAGCAGCAGCGTTAAAGCAGCTCTACAGGATCCTCACTAGTGTGGCTACACACGCAGCTCCGGGTATGGCAATGTAATGGAAACAGCTCTGAAACAACCGAGCCAGATACTAGCAGCAAAGGAGGCAAGACCTCACCTACTCTTCTAACCCTAAGGGCAGGAATAGCCCCTGGCTCAGTGTGAGAAACCTTCATAGAGGAAACCTCAGTGTTGCTCTAAGCGGCACCTTCACCTCATTGGTGTCTATGGTACTTCTGCAGGGCACAGGTTTGCCTTGACCACGCTCCCTCCTGCTGGCACTAAGTGGTCCCTGCAGACCGCTGTGGAGGGACAGAAAAGGCAAGGACATTTTGGCATTTGGAGCAAAGGCCTCCTGAGGTGATGATGGGGAGTAACGTGTCATATTCCTGTCCCGTGGCTTACTGAGCTCTTTAGAGCTCAAAGGTGCAACTGTAGGTACTCATTCTCTTCCTCAACCAAGAGAACCACTTCCAGAGGCCACTTACCTATGGCTGGGGCAATGTTGTGAGTCGTGAGGTTCACCACCTTCTTCTCTCTCACTGGCTCTGTCACAAAGACTTGGTAGATCCGGCGCTCGTGCAGGCCACAGTAGTGATGGTGCAAGTGGCAGGAGTAAGTGCCTTCATCAGCACTTTCCAGCTCTGAAATCCGCAGGGAAAAGTCACCCAGGGCAAAGGCTGTGTCAGTGATGTTCATCTTCTTACGAATGAAGAGAGGTCCATAAGAACGGCGCTCGCCAGAGGCGTACAGATCAATGAGCCGGTCAGCCCGGTCGTGAGGAACCCCTGGGGGCTGCCTGTCCCAGTGGACCACTTGTTGTTCCTCTTCACTGTGCCGTTCGGTCCAGATGTGGTTACGGTTCACGCAGGGGAGCATCACTGTGCTGCCTTCTGGGGCAACAATCACAGGCTTTTCCCCATCCCAGTACTGGTTTGCATCCTCAGCTGTGGAAGTGACAATACAAGTGGTGGAAGTTTGGTACGTGCATCTTTACACACTTGTCCTACACTTAAGGACACCCAGGCACACCTAAGATTGCCCTCAGGCCCTGCAATCCAATAATATGTCCCCTCCAGAGATCCTGAAGTGCCACAGGGGTAGTGTGCCTTGTTCACACTTACTTCAGCAGTTAGTAGAGAAATGCACCTTTATCTTCCACATCCTAGGTCAGTGCATTAAGCAAGACCACTTTCTTTTCCTTATAACTGAGAGTTAATCTCTTGCTCCAGAAAGCAGGAAGTATATTCTCTCTACAGACTAAGAATGGAATGAGAATAACAGATTTCATCTTCAATATGCTGTATCTCAATTCTCCAAGCAGGAAATGCTTTTCTATCCACAAATGCCCTAATTACTGGAGGAGTTCAAGCAGCACTGGTTTGTATTTTGTTCTTGAAAAGGAATAACAGAAGAACCAAAACAGAGATGAGCAGATTGGGGCTCACACGCCTGCCTGGTTGTTTTTATTGCCTAGAAACTGTGAGAACAGCAGCAGAAGTGATGCACTTCTCTACTACCCCATCAGCCCTTCAACAGCTTCCCAGCACAATCAGCCCCAGTAGCTTCACTTGTGCATTATACAAAGGGCAATTTAAATGACACAGTAGTGATGCATGTGTGGCACGGGTGGCACACACTGCAGTTGCCAACAGCCTTTAGAAGCTTGCTTTTAGAGCTGGAGTTAAGGTGTGGCAACTTGAGGAGGCTTTTTAACTACAGGCTTCTCAGGGAAAGCTCACTAACCAATGTACAAGGCAGATCTTTGTGGCTAACCTGACTGATGATGGATTGTTACTAGGGATGTTCTACTGCTGGAGCAGTAACAGGACAGTTAGCTAATTGGGCTGCCAAGAGTAAACATTTAACTTAACAGGCTCCATGCATTGTTTGGCACTTGCCAAGAAAGGAGAGAGGTTCATAAATACACCCATTGAATAAAATTTCTGAAACTCAGGGAATGTGATAGCAAACAGCATAGTGAGCACCACTGTCTCCTGATGCTTTCCAAGCCTCTCGTGGCATCTGTGCCGTGAACCTGCAACTGAGAAGGCATGGGCAAAACCCTCCACCCACGCTGCTCTTCTCTGTCACTAGCAAAACAACATGCAAGGCCTTCTGTGAATCAGCACACGAGACCCACAGTTAATTCAACAGCGTCCTGGTGGCCACTGGACTCCAGCTGCCAGACCAGGTCCCTTGCAGAAAGGAACACCAAGGTGTCTGCCACACCTACCTTTCTTGGTGATAGCCAGTTGGATTTTCACAGTTTCGTACAAGTGGCAGTAGTGATGGTGAAGATTACAGGAATACGTGCCTTCATCACTCTCTGCAACATCTAGTACAACAGGGAAGAGAGGGGAAGCTGGATGTTTTATACTGAGACAATGATTCCTGTTGTCATTTATACTGTTTCCCAAATGCTTGTATAGATGCAAAAGGGCCTTTATATCACTTAGTTCTAACCCATCCTTATCACCAGGGTGGGCTAAATAGAGAAGAATCATCTCACCTGATACAATAATTTGGTTTATTTGCTCTTGTGTGGAATGTACTTGTACTAACAGATGGAAAGAGAAAGCTGACTGAAGTTTTAGCTAAGAGCAGGCATAGGAAGAATGACAATCTTGGGTTTATAGTTCAGGAACTGAAATACACTCAAAGGTCCACAGGAAGCCCAAGTGACTTTCAGGCAATGAGTTGTTACCAATTCTCTTTTAAAATGGGACTGTTTCAAAGGGAAATAAAACACTATTGCCAGTGCTTCAGAGAACCTCATTAACCTCATTAGACTGATATTTATTTATTTATAGAAAATGCTCCGTAAAAAAGCAATTTTCACTGAAAAACACAAAGTTAACTCAGTCATGAATCCCCCATTCTACAGATAGAATAAGGAAAAAAGATGTTGTTTAGTACCTTTGATCACCAAGGAGAAGTTGCCATCTGTAAATGCGTTCTGGGGCATGAATATCCTCCCTCGGTTGTAGGAGCTGTACACACGCTGGTCTCCAGCTGAGTACATGTCACACAGCCTCTCCATCTTGTTATCCCCATAGTAGTTGCTGTACACATCCCAGTGCACTACACGCTGGCGGTCGTTCAGACGATCCTGGGTCCACACCATGCGGTAACTCTTGCAGGGCAGGACAGCTTGTGACCCCGATGCAGCACTGATGTTTAACACTGACACTACAACACTCTCTGGGTTTGAGGCATCAGCTGGGACTGGGAGCCAGGAGCAAAGAACAAAAAAACAGAGTTACCAGATGAATGGCACGTGAAGAAGACACTAGCGTAGGACTCAGACCTGTCCTAGAATCTCTGCACACCCTCCACCCAAAATAAAGTAACTTTCAAGACCAACGTAGAGCTCTCTCAGAGAAATACAATAGAAAGCCACTTAAAAACACTGATTTCATTCAGTGAAAGCGATGTCTATGATGTGTGTTATCAGGATCAGAGATTTGACCTGTCCTACCTACCCTTCCCACTCCTAACCCCCAGTTTAATCAAAGTTTATAGTCACTAGTTCATGGGATGCACCGTTCATGCCTATGGAAGTTAGCAACGAAACCCCCATTGCATATCATGAAATCAGGGTCCCTCTCATTTCTTCTCACAATTGCAAAAAACAGGCAGATACAAAGATGTCACTCACCTGAATATGAATAAACAGAACCTGTCAAAGCAGAAAAAAAAGAATGTTACTGACAACAAAAGGAAGAAAAAACTACAAATACAGTCATAGTCAGCAGCTGCCTCCTCTATTATTATTCCATCTCTTCCTCCCTTCTCTGTTAATTTACTTATTTGTGTATTTGTGTGTGACACCCACATCTCGGTCAACTTTCTCTGCTAAGGCAAAGGTCTGAATAGACTTGGAGACAGAGCTGACCCCAGCTCACTTGCTGGGCGTTAGAGCTGCCCAAGCAGAGAGAAGTAGATCCACACTGCTGACGCGCTAGATTAAGGGCCAAAAAATAACTCCAAATCAAACTCCTATAAAATTGATGGTGGGATTAATGCGTTGAGGATTAATTAAACTCTGCAGGATGGTGAGTCTACCTGTCAAATGAGGAGCAACGTGACTTGGCTGTTTCGCTTCACACTCCTGACACACGCTGTCGTCAGCACCCTGCTGGTCTCACCCATCCCCAACTTGGGACCGTGCCCACCCCGAGTCTCTCCCGCTCACATTCCTGGCCTGCACAGTCAACACTCTCATGCTCTGGATGCAACTGCAACTCTCTCCAACTCACGTGACTTAGATCTATGCAGGAAGCACTTTGCAAGAACTGAACTAACACCTTTGTTTCTGCATTTCTCTGGTCCAGTCCCTCCTGCTTTTTGTGTAGGAGGGGTCTAGGAGGTCTCCTGGCATCACGCTTTGAGAGCACGGTTCAGATTCCCAACACAATGACATCATTCATCTCTCGAACCAGTCAAGCCCAAGTGGGTTCCAGTAAGATCATTAGATGTTTTGTCCTGCTAATGTCATAGGCACAATGTCCTCCAGACAAAGGCTGTATTTTTTTTTCAGCCCTGGAATTTATGCATTTCAAAAGAGAATAAATTAACTCCAGACTGGGGCTATATTAACCACACCCCAAATGCATGGGTTGATAATAAACTCTGTTTCCTTCCCTTTTTCTATCACAAAACACTGGGCAGTGGCACCAGAGAACAAAAATGAGCAGCACCGTCTGTTGAACTGCCAGTTCAAACACATTCCAAATGTAAGTTATTTGTTCAACATTTATAATCTCAGCATCACAAAAAGTCTGTACTGCTCTGGATATAAGAGACATCATACACAAGACATTGTAATTCCATCATTTGATGGTCTCTCCTAATAGGCTGCAAAATGTCTGATGGTAAAACATGACCAGCTGCCAGCCCGTGCTTCTGGGAGCCAGGACTTAGATTTAGCTCAGGACAACAAAGGAATGATGCAAAGCTCTTTTGCAGCACCAAATCAGCCTTCTCCAGGAGAAATCAGTCTCACTTGTGACAGGAGAACCAGCTCTCAGCACAACAGCATCCACTAGTATCAGTGTGGCACAGCAATGCCCATGTCTCCGAATCGGTGGGGTCTGCCCTGTGGCGAGGGAACAAGACACCATCACGACGTGAACGGTGACTTGTGCGCCAGGGACTGGTGTCCAGGAGCTGGCTGGCTGCACGGCCGGTGCTTCCAGAGTCCTGCATTGCTGCTCATTAACAGCAAATCGTTTTGGTGCTATAGAAACATCCTCTCCTGGCTCAGCACGAGGAATGCATTTACTTTTCTCCTTCCCTCTTGCAAGTTAATGTAAAAAACACTGAGCTGAAATGCAGCATCATAAATCCAACAAATGACAGAAGCATCCACCGAAGCCTTCCAACATGCTCTGCTCAGCAGCCTGGCACAGCCCTAAACTAACAGCAGCGCTAACCCCTAGTTCTGTACCTTTTAGCTGGCCCCACTGGCATGGTGAGGACCATCCAGGTCCCACCTCTCCGTCCCACCCAGAGGGGCCTTTTACAGGCTCGGCTGCTGGAGCCCTGTCAGCCAGCTACATGCATTTCTCCATCACGCTTCCAAACACAACCTGCTGTAAAACAAGGAAGCGGTGAAGTTGTCTGTAATGTAACAGCTTCTTGACAAGAAAAGCTTATGCCTTCTGGGTTTTGACAGCTTCTTTCCCTCCACTGTTAAAGCTTCTGCTAGCAACTCCCTAAGAAGCAGGGCAGGAGCACTCTCACTTGCTTGACAATGACACTCTAGGGTCTTTCTAAGTCTGCCCCTCAGTGACCAGGAGATGTTGCTTCCCACTGGGAAAAGGGAAGAGTCTGTTGATGCCTTGCCTGCGTTTTACCATACTGCTGTTCTGACCTGCTGAGTGTTGCCACACAGAGCTGAACAGCCCATGGTTACAGCGACATTATACACCAGAACAAAACCCATCCAAGATAAAGGCGCAGTTAAGTAGCGTGTTGGAGTCCAGCACAGAGAGGAGATATGGAAGAGAAAGGGGTTTTCGCTGCTGGTCTGCGCACACACACAGATCCTGGACAGAAGCTTTGGGTCTGAAGCGTGCCTTAGGGTATCATTCATAATCTCAGACAAAGTGGTAGGTGCGAATATAAAAAAGACAGTTCTAGAAGGGAAAGAAAGCACAAGCCTTTACAAGAGACATGGGAACTCCGCAAGACAAAGAAGGAAGAACTGATTGTTCTGATTCCCCAGCAATGCTGGAAATCTGCACACACACATCAGGTCATGGATAAGACTCAGACTTATTTGAGATGGCTGTAAGTGAGATCACTTAGAAATCTAAGGAATCTGGAATGTCTCTGATCTCTTGCATGGCTGGAGAAAATGGAATTTAAAACAACTGACCTTCAATAACCTGGACACGGAGCAGCAGTTAGAGAAGGAATAAGCCTCTTTCTCTTTTCAGTGTCCTCCCTCTGCTATGTGAGACAACCAGAGCAAACAAGACATGTCCCCCAGCCACACTTTTTAAAGTTACTGTTTGTTTAACACGGTAGCTACTGAACAAAGGCAGAGATATATCCATAACCCAGCAAAGCTGACAGCTTATGAACTACAGGACTGGGGTTTACCCAGTTATTTTGGTGAGTCACACTTCCCAATCCACAACTGTAAGATCAAGGAGTATATACACACCTAGTGAAAGCTCAGACTTCTGTAATCACAGGACTCCAGGACCTGGAGCTTCAAAACCACCAATACCCTAATAGTTGTCACAAGAGCTCACTGTAGCTTTCATTTTAAAATTTCAGATTCCATGTGATGGATAATCACTTTGACCTCTCTCTGTGTGATGTACCCACAAAAAAAAACAACAACAAAAAAAATCTATATGCTGTCCTCTGACATGTTCTGTGCAGAGTCAGCATGTCTCTCAGCAGGATCCCAGAGGTATTCTGCTGGTCCCACAATATAGGAGGAGGAAATCAGCCTGCAAAAGTGTTTCCTAATCCCTTGTAAAAGGCAGAGCCAGCTCCTACTTCTTGAATCCCATCCACTTCTCAAGTAAAGAATGAAGCCACAAAAAGTGCAGGCAAACTAGAAGTAAAAGCCTCAGGCTCTGAACGACATCTTACATACACAGAGCTCTCTAGGCAGCGTCCTTGGAGCAGTTCAAACAGAAAACCGTCCCTCGAGTCTTGCCTGAACAATACCACCACTTCTCTCCTCCTGGAGACAGCTGCTGGCAGAGGGTCTGCTTCACAGGTAGATACGTGTGCTGATGAAACCACTAAGTTCCTGCCTCATACTGGAGGATGAAAGACTACCAGAGCAGAAAAGGAAACTGCAAACACCATAAGTGGTGGCCTGAGTGCCAAGGGGCACATATGCTCCAGAGGACATGACAGCGCCTGCTCTACCTGCAGTGCTTCTGCTGAGCTCAGGAAGAGCCCTGCCACTGATGGCAGCAGAGCGAGGATAAGCTGCCTGGAACAGGGCCTCACAAGGCAATAAGCATCTCTGAAGTTCAGATTGTAGCGGTGGGCAGGAAAGAAAACAAACTAAGAAGTCACTGGAGAAATGAGTGTCATAAGCCATCAGGCACATGGGTTGAAACAACAGTCTGTGAGGTTGACGCTCTGCTTGCCTGAGGAAGCTCAGCTCGTTATTCCTTTGCACACCTTCTCCAGTATCTCCTGCTCTGTCCCAGCCTCTTTTTGCTTTTGGAAAAGGCAATGACATCACCTTTACATTAGGGGCACAGAGAGATGGTCTAGTCCTAGAGAAAGGACATGTTCTTCACGAAATCTGTATGTGTCAGATTCCTTATTCCTCCCCTAAATCCCATTGTCTATGCAGGGGATTTAATGGTCTCTGTAGAGCCATTACACAATTATTGCAAAAACAGCAGCCTGTGCTACCAAGCTATTTCCAAATACTTTTGGAGAATGGCAGTGGTTTCATCCCAGCTCTGTAGGGAGCTGGCCCAGCGTCTAAGAGGCCAAAATGGCTTATGATGCAGTACCATCAAGGTGACGGCTACACAAATGAGCTCAGCTCTCTTCTGATAGCCATTTTTTAAAAACTCACTGACCAGTAACTAGGAATAACATCTGGGCCCATCTCAAAGAGACAAAGGAGGGAGATAGTGAGCAATACAGTTCCACCTAGACATCTCCCATCCACCACCTGCCCCTGCTAGCCTGGGACTGCAAGACTAAGCTTTCAGTAACACAAGATTTCCCTTATAAAGCCAACTGATGGCCAAGCCAGGCTTTGAACTGGGCTTTTATCTAAATCTCTGTGTTTGTTTATTTTTCAAGGCTTCCTGGGACAGCTTTCTCAGCAGCAGTCTTCTGCTTTCAAAAAGGACAGCGGGACTGGAGAGCCCTTCACCACCCGTCTAGTCCCAACAATTCCAGCACCTCACTGCAGGTAGGAACATGCCCATAAATCAGCAGAAAGCAAGAATGTGCTGCCTCGGCAGAAAGGGAAAAGCCTTCTGGCTGTACAAGAAACCAATCGCCATCTTGGCCACTGCACCATCAGGATCCCTCCCAGCTCTGCCCTAACTTTCTCACAGACAGTTCAGATGTTACCTCAGCTTTATAAACCCTTCTCTGCTCTGTGTACTTCACGTTGGCTCTAGGCCCACAGAATAGCTTGTAGAGCCATTCCAAACACAGTGCTGTTCCTCCCCGCGAGACATTAACACTTGAGGGTGTGGTTCCTCTCCAGAAGGGATCATCTCAGCAAATACAGAACAGCACATACTTCCTCCCTTCTCCCCATCTTCACTCATTATGTTATAACCTGATTTGTGTGGGGATAGCAGGAGTGAAACATCAGGGCTGCCTGGCACATAGACAGTTATCTCTCCAAAACACACCTGAAAAAGGTCTGTCCGAGATCATCCGTCCTTAGGTGGGATACTGTTGCCTCTACACAGCTCCTCCACTGCCCTACAGCAACCCAACCTGCCATTCCTGCCCTGGGTGCTCCCCAGGTTCTGCCAACATGCTAAACCACACTGGGGAGTAGCTGGACTGGTTGGTGCTTCTGAACTACAGTATATGGCCTCTCCTCCTTCTCCAGGCTTAACCCACCCCCACACATTAATTTTCTGAGCCACTTTAACCCTTCTGTCCCTATGACTGATCCCATATGTTGCCAATTCCCAAACCTTGCCTTCAGGCATTGCAAAACTGGGGATGATGTGGCGACATGGCAACTAGATAATTAGGGACCAAACTGAGAACTCTTCAGCTTACTCCATCTACAGACTGAGGAATTTTGAGAGGCTCAGGTGGCCAACCACAGCCTTCATTAACAGGGCTGTGAAGAGCAAGGGGGTCACCGCTCCCCAAAAAGCTTGTGCTCCTCTCTTCCTACTGCCAGCACCCTGAATGAAGACTCCCCATACTGTTCTTCGAGCTGTAACTGCTCCTTTGCTCACAGGTGCTTTCCTTAGAGCCCAAAGTGTTGCACATGTGGATTTGCTGAGCTTTTGCAATTAATCCTCCAATCTTCTCCTACCATCCAAACCTTACTGGGGTTGCTCTGTTTAGCTCGGGGCCAAGCTCTCAGGACCCTGCATCTGCTTTCAGCTCTTACAGAAAACTCTGTGATTAAGGAAAAGGGACAAGCCATTCTGTTATTGTAAGCTCATGAGACTTGTCCTTATCCCTTTCTTGCACCTTACCCCAAAGTAAATTCCTATGTCTCTGTCTTTATGCTGACAGGAAGAAAAAAAAACACCACACTTCTTTAATTTTTCCCCCCGTCCTGAACACTCTCACACACACACATACCAGCTGTTTCTGCCTCTTCAAAAGTATAAAATAACCTTGGATCACGTAAATCTGACTATGCAAGCTCTACTGTACTCACATTCACGCTTACTGGTTTTGAATTTGCTGCTCAAGGTAACTGATAGGAAAAGACAGATTGCACAGACACGTTGAATGGAGTGCTGCCTAAACAACCTCAAACATTTCTCCATTCTCTCCCCTCTCCTCTCCAGAAAGCATGAGAAATCCATGATTCCCTCCCCTCACAGACAAAAACACAGCCTAACTCAGGAATCTGAACAAAATCTTACAAAGATAACAGTTCCAAATCTTCCAGCTAACCTCCAGCCCCGTCCTCTGCAGCTGAAATAAAAACATCATGCCGAGCAGCTAGGAGCTTACTTTGCTGAAGCAAAATCTGCCACAGAAGGAGTTTTGTTAGCTGCTCCATTTCTTCAGCTTCTCCGTGTTTTCGTCTCGCTTGAAAAACAAGTTGAAGACTTTTTTTTAAACTTTTTTTTTTTGGAAACTGGAAAACACTATGACCTCATCAATTTACATCCAGAAAGCTGTGGACAGCAGCTCATATTCTGCAGTATTACTCCACCTACAACTTCCAATTCCCCACCTCCTCACTCTGCTCTCCCCCTACACTCACACTCCACCTCCTTCCTTTCCCTAACACTTTCTGCACAAGTACTACCAACACCCACTCTTCTCTTTCCCCTCCCTCTGGGACCTTCTGATCTGCCCCTGACTTTGATGTAAAAGTTTTATCGGGTGAAGTCGGTCCCACACAGCTCTGGGCTCGCGAAACAATCTTTCTCCCTCCTCCTAGGGATGGAACTAATTTTCCTCGTGCTTTACTTGACCCAGCTGTTCCTTCCTTTGTTTGACACTCATCCAGCTGTCTGCTTGAGACTGGATTTATTCTGTTGCCTTCAGTGGTTTTTTGATCTTTGTCTCCTCATATGGTTTTACTTCAAGCTCAAGTCTCAGAAGACAACCTAGAAAACAATATTTACTCTGTCCTGTGATTTGTAAGCAAGGGCTTAATAGCAGCTCTCTTAGCAGAAGGATAATAATGACGAAGACTGAATATGTGGGAGCTTAGGGCAGCGCAAGCAGAAGAGCCTACAAGGCAACTAAAAGCCCCAGAATGCTGCAACGTGGGGAACAGGTTTCCCTATCACAGAGGTCAGAACACAGAAAGCTGGGTCAGATTTAGACCTTGTGCTTTCAGCCCTTCATACAAGAGCTGAACTATGCCAGTAGTAGCTTGACTGGCACCAAGACAAACAGCCAACACACTGCAGTAACCTTAACCACAGACCAGGTTCACTGCTCTTCTCCTTTGCGTACTCATAACACCAGCCCTGACAGCAGTGCCAAGACACAGCAACAACATCAAGTAATGACTGAATTTTCAGCAGTCTTTGCTCAAGGGAAAGACTGTTAAATTACATTAAGCAGTTCCTAGAGCCTGTACTGATGTGCTTAACTGTGTTTATATAACCCACTCCACTGTGTCCCACAATGATTAGGAGTATTAACGCCGTCAGTTACTGAAAACAATCAGTGACAAACAGCAGAGAAAGAAGTAGTAAATTCTTAAAACCCCAAACACTGCTTCACCAAAGGAAATCTCCATACACCCTTCATGCATATACACTCACAGACCAGTTACAGTTCAGATCGCCTCTGTTTGCATCTGCAGACCAGAGACAGTCATTTTTTCAGCTTAGGGGATTACTTCTTTAGATGCTGTGGGATGTTCAGAGGGGACAGACTCCTTAAGATGGCAGGGAATGAAATCATGCCCTCATGCCAGCGTTTAAACAGTTGAAACTTTACCAGCCTAACCTGAAGCGGGCAGCAGCCTTCACAGGTAGTGGGAACAGCTCGATCAGGCTGCTGGCTGAACCGTTTAGAACAGGCCCTGAACTGGTTTAAGTTAGTCTCCACTGCTGAGTCTGTACGTGTTAAGACATTTCTCTTCCACATCAATCCGAGTCTGAGTTCTGAAAAAAGCAATTCATTTCCAGAGGAAAAATTCACTTTATTTTCCCAGCAGGTCAAGATGGTAAAAGACACTAAGTCAGAGCATTCAACATGCTGTTTTGTAAAGCACTTTCAGATATGGCCATGAAAGGTGTAAATGTTGCTGTAGACTTGGAATATGGCTCCATCTGAATCCGGCCTTGTGTAGGCCTAACAACCTAATCCACGTCGGTGACTGAATTAGCCAGGAGCCTTTTAATACAAGACTTCAGTAAAATTACATGAGTATAAAGTCAGGAAATAGTGTAGCTGCTGAGTATATGTTAAAAAATAAAATATGGTAAAGCTTTCTGTTTGCTTGCAATCTGTTGTTAAGATTATTGTTGTTTATGGTTAACAGTGTTTAGTGGATTTAACAATACAATCAAATTAGTCATGAAGTGGAAAATGTTGGGGAAAGGGAATTAAAACTTATTGTTCTTAAATGTCCATCTGTAGAACAGAGCTAAATATATGTGGGACTCTCATAGCAGAGCTTGAAAATACAAGCTAATAGCCTTCCCGTGGCACTCCATGGAGATAAAGTTAATTGCCCCACTTGAATTTTCCCTTTTGACGTTTTTCTGTACCATCCAGTATACCAGAAGATAGATTTCCTCTACCCCAGAGGTGGCTGTGTTTCAGGAAAAAGGAGGGCATTATAACAAAAACCTAAATAGACATCTAAATAATTATGCTCTGCAATAAGGGAAGCTTTGGAAACATCCAGAACTTATCTAGTCCAAGATCTTGTCTCCAGCAGCAGGCAGAACCAGACACTTCCAAGAAATTCCAAGAAACTGGAACTATTATTATTAAATAATTTGACCATGAAAAAAACCTACTGTTAACTCGAGCAGGTCTTCACACTGTCCAAAACAGATCCAGATAACTGCTGGTTTGTTTCTAGTGAAAAATCCTAAAATAATCTTCAGATAAGAACCCCACAAAATTTCACTGCAAACTTCAACTGTCATTTATATGAAGTGGGGAAGTTCGTGGGTAATTAGCTACACACAGCCACTCCCAGCCCAAGTTCCCACACTCCTCAGCTGAGCTCTGTCTATAACCTGGATGTTCCCATGTCCAGCCCAACTGTAACCCCAATGCAAACACACAGGCTCATCCTTCCCAAGCCTCAGACAT
Organism: Nyctibius grandis; assembly: GCF_013368605.1. Classification (NCBI taxonomy): domain Eukaryota; kingdom Metazoa; phylum Chordata; class Aves; order Nyctibiiformes; family Nyctibiidae; genus Nyctibius; species Nyctibius grandis. Next base: position 6,305,031 of record NC_090674.1, read on the forward strand.
CTGCATTAGCCCAATTCCACAACCACCTGCACGCACGGCTCTGACCACGCCGTGTCCCTGACCTGAAAACCTGCTGCCAGATTCTCAGGCATCACAACAAAGACAATACTGATCTATGGCAGCCAAGGCGCTGGCCTGTGGCTGAGCCAGAAGACTAGTAGAAGAAGAAGCCTTTGCTGTTGTCTCTGTGGGGCCAGGGAGCCAGAGGAAAGGCTCAAATCTGACAGCCTTTTGTTCAGCTGCGTCATCAGAGCAGAGCCTGGAAAACGTTTGGCTGGGAGGCAAGAAGCTGTTCCCACAGCACAGACAGCACATACAGCACCCTCTCCTTCCCTTGGTGTCTCTCAACCACAGGCAGAGCCTTCCAGGCTGCAATTCCAGGTTGCTTTTCCACCTTTCTGCCTCCCAGCTTTGGCACTGCAGAGGTTACTGGCCGTTTCTTGCACGACTTGTGGGATAGATGCAGATTGCTGTGGTTGCTGCTGTCATGAATTGGCTATTTCCTGACTGAAAGGAGCCAAATTCAGGCTGAACCCACTGAAGTCTCCTGAAGAAAACTGCCCACTGGAAGGAAAGAGCAGCAGCTTCTCTGGGGTTCACAACGAGAGGAGGGAAGGGACACAGGAGGCTATTTCACAGATCTTTGCCTTTTCCTCACTCTTTAATTCGGCTCAGTCTCTAGTCAGCCCTGTCTTCCTAGAGCTTTGCTAGGCCAAAGAGATCACAGAAAGGCAGCTGTGTCAACACTTTGATCAGTCAGGAGCTGAACTTTTAACTAGATTCTCCATGAAGGCTGGCCTGAACAGTGCTCCCTCGCCCTTCTCCTTCCTCACTGCCAGAGGTATTTTGGGTATTGATTCTCAAAACAAGCAGCATCCCTTCACTGCCCACTGAGGCACATACAGCTGTCTACCCTGACCACAAATCCTGCCCAAAGAAAGCAACTTCATCCATGCCAGGGAAAGGAATCTTCCAGCACCAACACAAGTTGTGTTTTGCTTCCAGGAGCTCTGCACCTGCCATCCTCGTCACAGACCAGGCTAGCAGGGAGAACAAAGGCTCCCATGTTTCCAGAGTCACCCTTATTTCAGACATGAAATATATGGTGATATGAAATAGGTGTGAAATGCCTATTTCAGATATGAAATGCTGGTGACTCAGGTGGAAAAAAGCCCTGCCCAAAGACAGCGCAGGGGTCACTAGACCAATTGGCCTGTGGGGAAACAATAACGGGCAAGCCATGTCTGCCGGGAAGTTTCCTCTTCCCGATCTCTTCCATTTTAACATTTTTGTCTTCCATGGCCACAGGCTGCACTGAAAGACCTCCCAATAAATTTGAAAACCACTAGTCAAGAAAAACTGAGCCAGTATCAGATCAGGAAGAAGGTCTAATGCCAAGAGGTACTCTCCATCCTTTTATTGCAATTTTGAGAACCATTAACCCTGGGAAGCAGGAGCAGAAGTGGCCACTTCCACCCCATTTTCATAGCTATAAATACATGTATTAAAAAGGAATGCCAGGATTAATGCTCTGTTGACACAGAGACACAAATTACAGTACAAGGCCTTATGTGCAGGATTTGTCAACACTCCATGCTTATTATCAACAACTTCTTTAGATCTTCTTTAAACACAGGACCCCTAGTACTCTGCCATGATCAAAGGAAAGGAGAAAATATCTATCCGTGAGCAGAAGCAAGGACAATTCCCAGAACTGAAAAGTAGTAGGGGATGCTATGGCTTGGGAATAAAGAGTGCTAATTGACAGTGGCTTGGGAATAAAGAGTGCTAATTGAGAGGTACAGTGGCAAAGGTAGCAAGGATCCTGCAGAGCCAAAAGCATAAGCAGAAATAGAGCTTTGCATGGAAACAGCAAAAGAGAGAAAGGCAGCAGTACTGCAGTTGAAGACACTACTGCAGTCCCCCTTCCTAAGAAAACTCTGGCGTGGGTAGGGGGAGCCTTCAGAGCTGCCTGCTGATGGAAAAGAGGACTGGAACACAGAACCCTGTGAATTACCAGAGGGTATGCATTTCCCGGGAGGCTTCATTTGGCTGCAAAGCTTTTCTCATTAAAATAAATCTTTCAGCTGCAATGAATCCCATAAGCAAGCCTGAAATAATCCAACTTGCAGCAAGAGCTGCGAACTAAAAGGTCAAAACTGAAACCCAACCACAATAACAGGGCTGTCAAGTGAAGCCTGTCATTATTCCAGTGATGTAACAAGCAGTGTATCTCTTACAGACCCAGCATTACAATGTTTGTTCCCTAGCCATAAATGCTAGCCCCTGATTTGCCTTCTCTGAAGAGCATATTCAGAATGACAATTTGAGGGTCTGGCCAGATGTTTTTCTGCTCTGTTTTATTTCATTTGAGTCCACTGTGATCACCAGCCTGCGATGCAGCCACCAAACCAGCAGCTGAGGCAAACACACATGCCTAGTGTATGAGAATGGTGGATCTCTGACACCCTTTATACTAGGTATGTATAAAACAATATCATGGCAACAGTTAATAATACCCCTGGGACAACCCATTTCCAGCAAAGACAAAGGTGAAGTCCACAAAACCACCCCACAGTGGTAGTCACTGCACTGGTCTAAGCCAGGCTATGCCCAAGCACTCCTGAAGCAAAATGAGAGGCTTGCCCAGGACCAGTAAGTGTTATTTGGGGGCTGTCCTTTGCAAGCAATTCCTCAACTTCTTCCTGTCCTGGATCTCCAGCTGGAAAGCCTTACTTCCCTACGTGCCAAAGGCACTGGAGCATAAATTAATTAATGTGAATGTCCAAGTATGCAAGATATTTAGTTAGATGGAATCTTAAGAGGTTTTTGATCTTCTGGTTAATGCACTGAGCTTTGCAGTTTGCCTAGCAGACACGTAGATATGCACAAATGAGGAGTTAAACTGTAGCATCCAAGCAGACTGCTCTCTTACTGAATCAATTAATATGTGTGCACGTGTGTGCTTATATGTTCTTCCAGCACTACTGTCCTCGTAACAGGTCAGAGTTCTGTCTGTATCTTTTGCTGTAAGGCATCCCTACAGCTCCATGGTTCCTGTCTAGCATCTTTGGATGGCGCTATATTTAAACACCCCCTTTGCTGGAAAGCACTCAGCTTCAGATTCCTGGGATTCATCTCAAAACCATTAATAGAAACCAGTTATAAAAACAGAGAAATTGCCCAGGAAACCAACACAGATCTTTTTTTTCCCCCCCAGACTGAAGCCTGAAGATTATTTTTCCAAGATAAAAATGCATTTTGGCGATTCTTCCACAACGTGAAATCCAAAAAGCTGGGTTCAGTGTGGGGAGAAAAGCCACAGGGATTTATGTGCCCAAAAAAGCCTTCAGAGGCAGATACTTACCAGGTATAAATCAGCAAGCTTATACTAACTACCATGGACTTATGTCACCTGCTAAGAATCTTCCTCATAAAACCTTGTGTTCCACAAATACCCATCCGATCATTAATCCTGCCATTAGAGAGCTTTAAGTAATGGTGAAATTTGGTTACCCCTTTCATTAAAAGAAAAGAGAATGCAGAGTCTATCTCCTCTATTACTTTCTTTTGAACTCATTTTTAGTTCACAAATCTTAATCAGGGTTTAAAATCTACAGTCCCCTGCACTACAGCAGTGCCTCCTACTAAAGCTAAAGGAGTAGCTCCATTAGACAACAGCAATAACGGGCTGTGACCTTGTATCTAGGCTAGCCACAGAAACAGAACCCCCTATGTATAGCCAGCATTTTCTCAGACATCAAGTATCAAAATTATTATTATATTTCATGATATCCATAGGCACCAACCATTGTCAGGATCTTTTTGTGATAGAAAAGGTATGGCAGAATCAAAGTCCTTATCCTAAAAAAACACTGACCAAACAAATGAGGAATGGAAATAGAGACACAAAGCAGCACCTCACTGACATCCCCAAAGCAGGTGTAAATCATAGTTTTCTCTTAAGTTTACTACCTTAAGTTTAATATCTTTGGCATAGACCAAATCATGTAAAAAGGGAAATCTGAAGAATCAATTCTCTATGAAAATAATTTTTAGTTGAAAACAAAAAAGAGCTAATTTTAAGTAGCTTGCCATGATTGCTTCAATTACAATGTCTTTAAAAACAGACAACCCAAAAGCACAGGGTATGTTTTTTGCTGCTCCCTCACTCATGTTTGCAAGGGTCTTTTTACTGATGGCATCACACTTGTGTTCACTTGCTCCACACAGGCAGGTGTTATACACAGCACAGGCAGCTGCTTGTAGGAAAAGTTTGCAGCCTAAACAGACAGGAGCAGGAGGGAGACATCCAACACAGAAGGAAATGACTCACCCAAACTCACCCAGCAGATCAGTGGCAGAATTATGAACACAGCCCAGACCAGCTGCGTGCCAGCCTAGCAGTACCCTCCTCGCTGGACTGTGCTGCCTCTGTCCTCCCAGGGAGCTCGCAAAGCCCTGGCACTATGTGAAGACTCACCGTGCACCTAAGACTGACAAGGCAGCAGGCTGAAGGGCAGTTAGACAAAATCTTTCCTGTCTTTCAGCTCTGGAAAGCTTCAATGATACAAGGAATTCAGACAGAATTCAGACAGAACCTTGATTTTTACTTTACAATGGCCTGTTGCATCCCTAATGCCTCCCAGATTTTCCCAGTATTCTGATGCCCTAGGGCAAACAAGTCATTACTACCTGCTGGTTCTTTTCAGGAGACCACAGTGAAATTATAGTTTCTAAATTTTATTTTATTTAAAATATTAAGTACTTCTCTCCTAGTGTATTCTGAGAGCCAGTAGTGTCTTCAACAGAGAATTAAAAAAAGAAGAAAAAAGCAGGTATGAGCTCAAAATCACTACATGAACCATGAAGCTCCTGAGGGGATGGAAAGATTTGCCAATCTGAATTGGAGTTACCATCAATCATAACTTCAGGAGTCAGCTCTATGCATGTATATGCATCTGTTAATCTCCCTCTAAGGTTCACAGTAGCAGCCAGCAACTGTGTTGCTGGGAAGCAGAGGGATTTTTTCAGGGCTCCTGACAAGCTACCACTCGCAACTGAGTGCCCCCAAACTTCTAGATCCCTACAGACAAATGATCCCCCCCAATTAACTTCTGAATATCAAGTGCCTGAGATAGAACGTATCCAACCTATGACATGGGACTGACTCACGCCCATGGGAGCTGTGGTTCTGTAGCATCTTAGCTGTTTCAAATCCACACCGAAACCACCAGGCTCCCCTCCAGGGGACAGATACCCAGTGCTGGTCCAGTTTGGCAGATGGCAGACAGCACTGAGATTCGGGAGGAAATGACTGAGGGATCAAATCAGCGCTTTGAACATTTACTCAGCCCGTGTGTTTGTGTTAAGAAATGTGAGCGAAGGCAGCAGCTCAGAACTGTGACATTCCACTTGGCCATTACTCATCCACTTTCTAATTTCCAAAAAAAAGGCACCAGACAGGCAGACCTCGGTCCCACCTTCCAGTTCAGCAACACTCCTCTGTAAAGACGAAGGCTGCACTTTGCACTTTTTCATTCCAGATCTCAAGGCAGTTGATATGTAAGTCGTTAATCCTACACAAGGAAGGTAGGTTCTGAGGAAGAGAGGGGAGAAATAACTGCACCAAGGGCCACTGAAGAACAGCATCCAGAAATCCTGCATCACTGTCCGGCACTCCTTTGCCCTCACATGCCCCTCGAGCATGCCTAGCAGGCTGACCACACCACAGTCCTGGCTGACCACGAACACAGCCCGACCAGAATCAATTCCATTCTCACCGCAGGCAGAATGACATACCAGCAGAGTCTGTGGCTGTACTGCCACAACTTTGTGATGGGACACTCATCAACACCAGGCTGGCAGTGTTACAGAAGTTACAGCGCTTTCAGGCCCTGCTCGCAAGATACATCACCAAGAAGCCCTGTACTTCTGCTCTCCTTTATCAGAGACAAGAAGAACGTCCAGGTCTGAACCTAAAAGCACTCTGAAGGAGGAAGGAGGAGGAAGAAGCTTCACATATACTTAAACAGGCTTTGATGGCATAAGCATTATTGCTTAACTCCCTATTTGTGTTTGTGTTTCTCACAAGTAACATGCTAAGCTTCCACACCAGAACAAAATGAAAAGCAGTGATCACCCACGAGCAGCCCTGGTTCAGTGCTAGAGGAGAGGACAACACACAGAGCCTTTCCCAGAGCAGTTCTCCAGCAATCTCACACACAGGCAGCAGCAGGTCCGGTTTCTCCAACATGGGAAAAGCTTAAGCCACAAGCACACAGCACTGTTTATTTCTGTGAAGAACCAAAAAGTTCTCAGAGTACTTGGGCAGCAGGCACGTTTAGCTGAGAGATGACATTTTGTGTCCCCTTTCTGACCATCAGCATTGTGCCTCAAACCACATCTTTCGGTCTCTCTGTACATGGGAACAGCGTTCTGGTACTACGAGCTTTTGAAGGGAAACTTCATTCCTCACAGTAATTGCAGCCCATCTGTTGCACCCGCCTAAAATAATTAAGCAGTGGGATTCCAGGCACAGCATCTTATTTTGAGATCAGAAATGACTGGGAAAGAGTGGAAAAATTAATAGGTTGGCTCTGAAAAGGGTGCTCAAAGGTTGCCTCCCAGAGAGTTTTATTATTTACCTCAGGTTTGCAGGCCATGTAAAATAAAAATACTTTGGCTGAAAGGAGGTTGCTTTCCATAATGCAATATAACCCTGCTGCCAAATTTAGACACACAAACATGGAGCCTGGCCAACTTTTAAGGGTAGTCTATGCGAATTGTGTATTTGCTCTAGATCAATCCAAGAGGACTCTGGCAACCATAACTTCAGCTAAAGAAAATGGTGCTGCTTACTTTGCCTCCTTTAGAAATCAAGTATTCTATTTCTGCATACAAACCTACTTGCTTGAACCAGCACCGCTCCTTCTATCCAGAGATCCCAGTATTATACTACAGTACAAAATTAACTTTCTACCACCCTTCTGAGAAGAAAAGGATCTTCATCCCCTTTAAGAGAGGAAAATGAGAAACAAATTTTTTTAGTATCTTGCCAAATGTCACAGAGGAAACATGTCAGAGCTCAGAAGCTCCTCATTTATTATTATATTTTAAATAATATAATAACCCCAGTTAAACCAGAGGTATAACATGGAACCATTCAGCATCCTCTGAAAAGTGTGATTTATGAAAAATGATTGAAAGGCACGCAACTCTGCCAAATTTTTCTTGCAAAACCTGCCTGCTCCCCAAGTGGCCCTTGAGGAGTTACAGCAGCTTTGCCTGGAGCCAATTTGTACCAGTGCCCAGTTTATGCCATACAGGCTTTGTGCTGCCCTCTCCCAGTCCAGCTTCTCAGAGCTGTGCAGGACAGCACAAGCTTGTAAAGCTCTGCAGAGCCACGGAAGCTGTCATCCCCCTCAACAGCCTGTGTATGCTCTGGTAACAGAAACCATCTCAAGAAGGGGAAACCAACACAAAAAAAACAGTAAAGCTCATTTAGAGTTCCCACTCTGAGTTTAGGAGCAGCCCCATGACACCAATGTGGTAATGCATATTCCTCCATCAGTACAAGGTGGAAATGTTCCAGTTACATTAACCTAGCAGCCCTACTCCAGAAGTAGCTGTCCCTACACTGAAAGCTACACACGTGTACTTTTATTTGCTCTCTGTTCCACTCCCAGCTCCATTTCATAATTAGAAATCACTCAAGAAGGTGGTGTTGCACCCACGGCACAGATATCAAGATCGTTATTTTCCGCTCACTTTCTTTTCACAGTCCTGGGTTTTTGCATAAATTACTTGTGAGAGAAAGCCTTTCCTGTCTTTCCGAGGGCTACAACCCTCTTCCCTTCCCCACGGAATGGATGATGTTATCAGAAAGTAGGACATGTTTAGCTCTGTCCTACCTTCCGATGGGCCTACAGCAGAAGTTCTCGCAGATGGCGGGATGCCAATGCCAATACAGGCCATGCTCCCACATCACAAAGACTGTAAAATTAGGCACGGAGAGTTCTCTGGAGGATGCTTGTTCAGACCTAGGGAAAGCAACAGAAAAGATCATATGCAGCAGCATCTTCTGGACAGTAACTGAAACAATATGAATGGTCAGGGAAGCCAAATCAAGGCCTGCTAAGCCTGGGTGACCAGTCACAGATTCTGCCTTCAGGATGTACCTGCTGATTCTGCTGCTGACCAGCCTCCAGCTGGCCGCTCCACAGTGAACGAGCTGCCTCGGTGCTGACAGCAGCGAAAACCCCGTGTCAGCAGAGGAAACAGCTCTGACTCAAAAGCACCCAGGGAATGGAGCTGGTGACTAACATGGAGCTGTTTACACATAGTCACACTGCTGACTGTAACTGTTGTAGTTTCTTCTACCCTGTTTTTTTCTTTGGCACTTTCTTCTATGACTGCTTATTCTTCATCTTTAACCAATTCCTCACTGGCTGGTGATAAAGCTCAGCCAGAAGCATCCTGCCATGAATTATTAATTCCCTTAAAATAAACCTGACAAATTCCAAGCTATTAGTTTTTTACCTGATAAGATGACTCCTTGCTCAGGACTTCACATCCTTGTCTTAACACGGATCAAGTGGTTATGGGACTCTGAAGCTCTTGCTCCTGAGAGGCTCCGGGAGTGTTAAGTCTTCTCCACACCTAGACATACCAAAAGCAATGATACTCCCTCAGCACAAGACCTGCCTGATCAGCACCAAGTCTTGTTTATTGAACAAGTGACAAAAATAATTTTTGAACAATATTTCAAGTTATTCTTCTACTTTAAACAAAATTTTAGCCACATTTCCCAACGAAACAAGGCACGTGCAGTAATATGGTCCCACTGTCCATTCAACCTCCTTCTTCCCATTTTGAAACACAATAGCAGATTTCAGCTGCATTTGAAAGTCGGGGACAAGTCTCATAGTTTTATAGTTCTTACAAGTTTTGTAACAAGCATTAACAGAGGAAAGATGCATTAACAGAGGAAAGATGCATGAGTGCCCATGCAGTGAGCAAGACTAGAAAATTCAGTCTCGTTTCAGGGAATTGACACAAGAGTGATGTATCAGATGGTCTTGTTAAATTCTCTGACTTGCAGAACTCCTTGTTGCAGTTTTGATCCTCTCTCTTATAAAGGCAAGCAAGAATGGATACCTCCATGGAAAGCCAGCACAGTCTGTTTGCTTAACGCTAGCTCAGATGTCTACAAGATCTACAGTTACTGATTTTTTTTTTTTTTAATTTAAAAATCAGTAGGAAAAGCAAACCCCACTTCTCAAAACCATTTCAGTTCTGCAAATGCAAAGCTCCAGGTTAAGTAGAGAGTGCTGTTATTTTTGGAGAGTAACTGACCAGGCTCAGCCCAAGTGAACCCAAACCAGGATGTTTTCATAGAACAGAAACGCCAACAGCAGAACAGCATGAATAGTGAAAAGAAAAGATGTCATTTTAGTTATCCACAGGTGCTGTTTGCCAGATCAGTAAGATCACTTCAGCCCGATTTTCAGCTAGTGTAAACAAGCATGGTTTATTAACTTTGGAATACATGGACTAGGGTTCACACCCACTGAAGTAGAGCCGGCTTCGTATTTTGAGAAAGGACCAAGCCAGAGCTACTGAAGCCAATGTACATACACCAGCTTATCCCAGGTAACATTTTTATAGTTTTTAATATGAATGTGTCCCATTTAATACGGGTATTAGCTCACCAGAGTAAAGGTACACATTGTTTCTGCTCTGGAATTACTGGGCAATGGTAGTCAGGTAACAGAAGGAGCAAGGTCCTATTAACCCCCTGAAAGGTGCGTTTGGTACACCAGGTGCTCATAAACATTCCCTGACATTGGCTAACACGTACTCCTTTCAAGACTGGTCTTGAGTTTACTAATGGAAGAAAGAACAACAGTTCCCACAACAGAGATATAAAAAGAACTTGGGCTTCCAGTGCCAGAGTTATGGTATGCAGATAAATCCTCCTGCAGCAAAGGAGAAGGCATGGCCCCTGCCCTCTCCCTCTGATGTAAAACAGCAGCAACATGAAGTTTTCTGCTAGTTGTGTGCAGTCAGGTTTACTGAGCATCCCACAGCCTGTCCTCAGCACTTCAACACACATGCCTTCTCCCATGAAATCACAGCTGAACACACTGTGAACAAACTCTTTTCAGTCTGGACCCTTTCAAGGTGGCAGTCCATCAGCCCAGCAAAACCTGACTGTCTGGGTAATACAAATATAATGTTTTTCCAGGCTCCTCGTGCTTTAGGATTTAAGGATACCCAAACCTTTTGCACGTCTCCAAACAGCCTCCATTCAGATCAGTGTTTTGCTTCAATGCAAAGTCCTCGGTCCCGTTACAACCTATGCAGCTCCTGGTTTGAATCAGCTTCAGGTCTGGTCTCGTGAGCAGGAGAAGCCATCATTACATTCCACTCCATTTCCTCTCCACATGACTCCTTCCTGGACAGCAAGCAAACGGTCCTGTCTGTGCCAAGGACAGCATGGAGATGGCATCCATGGGCTCAGACTCATTGTCTGCATGACCTCAGGGCTGCTTTAACAGCTAGCAGACTATCCAACATGCTTTGCAGGGTAAGCAGATTTCCAAAGGAAAGGAACATCTTGTATTGACTGCTGGACTTTCCCTTTTCCTATGACAAACTCAAAGCTGAATTAATTTGAAGCGAGCCAAAACTACAGCAGACAATTACCAAGAAGCCTGTTCCTGTGGAGAGCTAAAGCAAATGGCTGCCATGTAGAGCTAAAATCTCTGCCCATGGTTAACTGCTGTTTGTGCATGAAGAGGTTAAGCTAAATTGCTAAGTTGCTGCAATTTACACACACTTTAAATGTTTCTACTTTCCACCCATTTGGGGTTCAATCCTTGTTACCAAAGGGACCAACCCTTAATTCCTACCCAGTAAGAAACATTGCTATCCAGGTCAAGGAGACAACTAAAATCTCAAGTAAGTAAAATCTCTCTTACTTGCTAGCATTAGAAAGAAACGGTATTTCTGCTACCTCTGTCAGAAGCCCACTACCACCATGCTGCTGGGCTTTTACCTTTCTGAAAGGGAGAACACCCTCTGAGTTTGTAATGTGATGCTTTGGCTAAGAGAAATAAAATTCAGAACTTTCATCCCTTCCGAGTCAGCTGACTTCCTATTTTAGAGCCAACTCGTTTCAGCACAAACGTGATCGCTGCGATAAAACTACCAAACTTCATGTTCTGTTCAGCTAACTGAGCTTGCTGCCTGTATTTAAGTGCGTGCAATCCAAGAATCAGGGACATAAGCACGAGTTTAATTGGTTTTACATTCCAATTTTGAGGGACCTTTCCAGACCAACGACTGTCAGGCAGTTTCAAACACAAAATCACCATCCCCGCTGAGTATCTCCAGCCTCTGTACTACAGAGCATGAATTCCTCTAGCAACCTCCTGCTCACTTTCAACCATTTCCTCTCAAAACAGCAGAATAACAAGGAGATGAAGGAGAAATCTTTAAGTCTTAAATATTTTGAGAATTTTTGTTTTGCTGCCACAGCTACATATGCACTTACTTACTACGTGTGCAGCTACACTGGTACACACATATTTTGAAGAGGAACAGCAACTCATAATTAAGCTTTGTAGAGTATATTATGTACTCGTGCTCCCCCTACAGAAAAATAGGTGCAGCCTTCATCTGATTCTCCCTGTTTAGCAAAGTGAGAGTTTAAAATTGCATCTTGTAGTCAAGAGAGTTAAAGCAAGTTGATACAACCCTAGTATACATTATCTGATTAGTGCCCCGCAAGACAGAGTCTTTGCAGTATCTGCCACAAAAATACAAATCCTGAGACATGCTTTGAGGTACTTCAGCAAAAAGGAATACAGCATTTACATGACTAAGACTGGCAGTTACTGCCATGGAGGTTTACAGACACTTTTGTAAATTACACAGTAGTTCCAGACTTCTACACATGGTTGTGTAATTATGTCTAATAGATGTAAAAGTAATAATTTCTCTTGGCAGACTACAAATGGGACTGCTACTTAGAGAGTATACTATTTAATAAGCTACTTTACTTCACAGAGACTTGCAGTTTACCACACAAGTACCCTAATATAACACGATCATTGCCGTAGTACAAGAGTTCACTTGCACTGGAGCATCACAAGGTACTGACTGATTACACTTTGCAATTCCCACTATTTCAATAACTCCCTTTTCTAGTTACTATTCCAATGTAAAAAATAAGCTACTGCTGTCTTCTCTAAAGCCTTTTGTTCCATGTCATTCCAAAGGCACCCCAACTCTTCAGCAGCCAGCAACCTCCTGGAAATGTGCAAACTGATTACCATTTTTCCCTAGACAGAAAAACAGCAAGCTTGGACTGAGTCAGTAAGAGAAGCTGTAGGACTGACAGAGAACAATGCTGGCATAAAGGCTCTTAAAACAAAAGTGACTGGGGAAAAGAGACATGGAACTGCCTTCAAAGGTGCTAATCCTCTCAGGCCCCACCCTTTCACCTGTGCATCTTTGTGCAGGGAATGTGTGTTGATATTTCAGAAACGTCTAGATGCACTCTGCATATTTAACAAACCTGTAAGCCAGAATCAACCCTCAGACTTCTCTTGCTTGGTGAGTTTCTAAGGCTCATGGCTAGACATCCTCCTCTTTGTTGAAATCCTGACAACAGGCTGAATGAAAGAGTCCTGCTGGTATTGGTTAAAAGCAACTGCAGCCTATTTAAAACACAAAAAGGATGGAACATCTTTTTAATTTTTTTGATCAAAGTTGTCTACTGTTAACATATGGTTTGGAAAAAAGAACTATAAAAATGTGCTAACCACATGTTTCTACAGGACTTCAACACAGTTCTCAGAATGCAAACAGTTCTCCAGCAAGATTAATGGATTTTTAAATGTGGGTGTACCCCTTCCTTAAAATACCAACACACAGATCCAGCTAGCTTCCACATCAATGGTGGGAGTTTCAGAGCCTTTGAATTTACTGCCATCTAGTGACACACAGAGCAGAGAGCCACACACAGAACCTCAAGACATGTTCGCTGTGTGCTAGGAGTCACCTGTCCTTCCTGCAGCGAGATTCAACTGTACCTTGTAGCAAGGAGTTCCATGGATTATTTTTTTCATCCCTTTCAGTTTACTCAAGTGTCCTGCTCCTAGCAGACAAAAGGGAATGCATTTTCAGGGTGGCTTCCCTGCATGCTGCAGAATGATGAGTCTAAGGGAGCTTCCTCTCTTGCCCTCCTTCCTCTCAGAGATCAGTCCACCCCATCTATCTGCTGGAATACAAACAGGGGAGAACTAAATCACACAGAAGAGAAGTTAACTGCCTCAAACAAAAATCCAAAGCAGAACCCAAAACAGAACCCAGATATAAAGTCCTCTGCCAGGGTTTAAAATAAACATCTATATTTTTCTCAGCTTTCATGACTCTTTTCAGTCATGCAAAACCAGCTGATTACAACAGGGTTGTCTTGGGCACAAAACAGTTTTTATAGTTAATAATTAGCTCTGAACTTTTACTGATACAAACATCTGGATGTTCTGTATGACAGGGGTCAATCATAGTAAAAAAGAACAATTTTTTATTGGCACAAAACAGAACAAAAATAAATGTGCCTTTTAAGGATGCTCATGCAATGCCTGTGTAAGGCACATGCACACCTAGGCTTTGGATAACTGAAAATTAAAGCTTTTCCAGATATATTTTATGGAATTCTGATCTAATTCTGATTTTACTGTAACTCTTAGTCAACACCAGCCCTTCTATAGTAAGGCTATCAAAGAACATGATTTTGAAAAGAAGTTTTCAAAATGCTTGTGTGTTACATAGTTATACTTACAATTAGAAGAATTCTTTCACTTATCCCATCTCCCACAACCAACTGTTCTTACAGTACGTCCTTCAGTGTAATCTTAAATAGCAACTTCAGAAATTCAGCTGCAGTCTAAGCACCTTTGCTCAGACACACAGTTGGGGCTGCAGCAGCACAGGACTGCACACAGCAGTGCTAAGTCACTATACAAGGGCTCACACCATCCTTCCGAGGAGGAAAAGCATATTGCTGTCAGGTTTCCCTTGGAAAACTGCTCACCAAGATTGAAAGCTTCCTCCTGCTAATTTCATCACACTGGGAAAAAGGATAAAAGTAATCCACGTACTTAAATATTTTTTAATGACAATTACAAGTTAAAACTCATTACAAGTCTTTTTATCGCTTTGAGCTTTTCAGAAATATCTTGGGTGTTTGCCATCCTGCAGGAGGACTTTTCAAACCAGCTCTTTTCCAGATGCGCTCCAAATCTTTCTCAAATTTTATCTAAAACAGAAAAAAAAAAAAGAAAGAAAGAAAAAGTGGTAACATAGCTCAAAAGCAAAAATCAAGTATTCAGCCACCACCCATGTGTCCCAAGGAGAATCCAGGTATAATGCACACAAAGGAGACAAATGCTTTTAGGTAGGCAGCTTGTTCTAAGTGTCAAAATAGTTAGACTTACTGCAGAAAATACATTAAAATGCGCAAGGATCTTGGTAGCATTGTTTTAAAAGTCCTGTGCGAGGAAAACTGAAAAGATGGAAAATGAAACTGTAAGAAAATTAAGAGGATTTCCTCATCATAAAGTGTTCAACACTGCTTCCTACAAATCTGAAGAAACTGAATTACAATTAACCTCAATTTGCATCTAGGCAAGGTGAAAACTACCAGAGAATGAACTAAACTATATCATGGCAAAACTATATTACAACTTCTGAAGATGTACAGGTCAAACAGAAACCAGAAAAAGCTATTGTACCAGTAACTACTGAATTCATTAAAGCTTCATGAGCTGCTGCCATTCTTCCCCAAATCAATTCCACCTAAAAACACCATCCGATACCTGAACAGAGGCAACTTTGAGAAGTGAGCACATTTATGTCAAGAAGCTCTCTCTACCCTGAGCTTACCTGACGTTTCTTCTTGCGACCTTCCTTTATCCTCCTCCGTACAAACTTCCTTCGCTTTAGCAGCTTTTTGAACTTGTGCCGGTTCATTTTCCTCCTGCGAATCTTCAGAACGTTCTTACACTGAAGATTGTTGCTAAGTGTTCCTCCTCCTTCCTCCACATCAGCTCCCTCATCAGATGGGGGACAGTCATATCGCTGGAGAGGTTCATAGCCCACTTCTTCCTGAGCATTAAGGACTTCTGCCTTGGGAAGGGAGTATCTAACTGTCAGCCAGCTTTCTAAGGGGCTGATGGAAAGTTTTCTGGGGATCAGCACCTCTTCCAGTTCAGGGTCCAGAGCATACGACCGCTGAGGTTGGGCTCCACTCTTGTTAGAAGGCTGTGTGCTATAGTGCGCAGATGTAGAATGATAGCAAAGAAAGGAAGACACTGACCTTGGCAAAAGGTGGCCTTTGAGAAGAAAAGAATTTCACTTAAAAGGCAGAATTTTCAAAAGGTGTCTTAAGAAAAGCTCTGATCAGCTCTCAAAGCACAAGACAACTGTGGCCAGAATAACGTAATAAAGGAAGCTGCTTATAAAAACTATATTCCCATCACAAAAGCAAGGAAGAATTTTTTAATTTGAATTATGTTGCCATCTGCTAAAATTACATTATACAGTATTTTACTGTGTGAACTGTGTAAGTGCAGTTTGGAATGGCTAGGAACTGTTCGCTGTATTAAGCCTTTCTGGTGCTAAGGAATCTCCTCCTAAGCTTAAAAGAGGTCAAAGCAGATCTACGCAATACTGACAGAACAGATCAGAGACATAATAACATTCCACAACCACTGAATCAACAACAGCCTCACCACTTGCACTGCTTGCTGGAAATTTCTGGGAGCCTAATTACCCCAGGAAAAAAAAAACCCACAAACAAATCTAGGTCACAAAACATCTGTTTACCTGCAATTCGTGAAGTCTTCAGTAACTGCGAAGTCAGCTGTGATATTAACATATTGTTTCACTTTGGTCACTGTCAGAGCCAGCAATAACTGTTAAAATAAGAACATTATTTAATGAGGCAAACATGTTGTTTTTACACTTAAAAAAAAAACTTCTAAATTTAACCCAAAAGATGGGCTGAGACACTCGAAGTACCGTCCTCGTTTTACCAACGCGCTGTCGGATTTTGCTGGAGGGGCCTGGCCCACAAGCCCTGCTGTAGCTGAGGGGATTAATAAAGCTTCGGCTGCTGCAGGTTTAAAAACACCTTCAGCCCGAGGCCCACCGGCACCCTTCTGCCCAGCTCGGCGCCAAGGCGTCGCTTCCACAGCGGAAACCGGAGGGCAAATAGAAGGCGCCCGCTGCCCTCAGGCCGTGAGGCACCGCCGCGGGCCAGACCGCAGCCCTGCGCTCGGCGGGCAGCCTCCCGCTCCGCAGCCCGGCCAGCGTGCCCCGCCACCGCCCCGCTCCCGGGGCACGGCCCGCAGGGGGCTACCGGGCACCGCCCCGCTCCTGGGGCACGGCCCGCACGGGGCTACCTGCCGCCCTTCACCCGCCGCCCGCCATCGCTCACCGTCCCCGCCCGCTTCCGCCCTGTAACTTCCGCGCGTGCCAGCGCCCCCCAGCGGCCCCCGCCGGCGCTGCCGCCGTGAAGCGGGAACGGGCCGGTCCCCGACCGGGCACCCCCGGCCCCGTTCCCCGTCCCGCCGCAGGGCTCCGGTTTCCCCCGCCGCTGCCCCGGGGGAGAGAGATCGCGGCGAGGGTGCTCGGCCCGGCCCGGCCCGGCTTTCCCGGCCGCAGGGGCGGGCGTGGCGGTGGGAGGGTTCCCCTCGGCCGCCGTGGGGCAGGTGAAGGTGCCCGCGGCCTGTGCGGGGAGCACGGCGAGACCCCGCCTTGTGCTGGAGCAGCCCGGGGAGGAAGCGCTCGCCAAGCTTCTGCCAACGGGCTATCTCCTTCCCCGCAGCCATCTCTCCTGCTCCCACCCGTCTGACTCACGGAGCGGGGACTGTCGCCATCGGTGCCCCTCAGGCACAGCGGCTCTTCCCCACCCTGACTGGCGATCCAAACTAAACAGTTCAAACCGAGCTTGCCCCTTCCCGGTCAGGTTTGTGCTGACCCTACAGTCACACTTTGAGGTAGAAAGTCAATTATTGCTTTCAATAATGCTCAGATGTGTGGTTTAGGGGTGGCCTTGGCCGTGCTGGGTTAACGGTTGGACTTGATGACCGTAAAGGTCCTTCCCAACCAAAACGACCCTAGGAAAGCACTGCATTTTCTTCACCTGCTCGGTCACAGCAGCACGTCACTAAAACCAGGTCTGAGCGCAGAATCGTGGTGTAACAGCAGTTGTTACAGTGAGACTTTATATCCCTGTCGACGTGGGTATCATGGACAGCGGTTAGACCTCTCCCTTCCCCAGCTCAGCTGCAGACGAGGGCAGGTCTCACAGTGGCTGCTGTCCAGGAACAGCCCCGCCTGTCCTCCCCACTTACCTGGCTGTTGTTTGTCTTTTCTTGCTTGGTACAGGAACCCACCATCTTGGCACAGCATGAAAGTGCCAGATCAGCTGGCATGAGGGAGCGGTGTGGAAGCCAATCCCAGACTTCAAAGAACTTTTTGCTTTTATCCCTACCTCAGCCAGAACACAGAGTTTTTTTCACCAGCTGCTTTTAGTATTTCAGACCAGAACAAGGGTCTGCCTCAGTTGCAGGTGCACCCCACCATGTTAAACTCATGTAGCCCGAAGGAGACAGCAATGGTTAGAGTTTCTTCCTGCAAGGGAGAAGTACAGTTCTCTGGTCAGGGAAGAAAAACCTACAAAGAGAAACCTATATACAGAGAAATTAACTGAAGCAGTTCAGCAAACAGACTATTCGTTTAAACAAGACTTTATTGAAGACATTTCAGAAGTTTATGTACAAAACAACATTCCCACCCCCGTATCAGGATGTTAGTCACCCACTGGGAACAAAGCGAGTGCCTGGTGTGCGCTGTCAGCCTGTGGACACTCAGAGGGTGCTGAGGAAGTTACAGAAGTACCAAATTCATGTAGTTTAGAGCTGGGCAATTTCAGCTTTAGCTCAGTTAGGACTGAAGGAAACTGAAGGACCTTTTCCAGACGTATCTCCAGCAGACTGAACATACTGGAACCTGGCAGCCTACTCTGAGGTCTGATCATTTACTCATGACATCATGGACTCTGAGGTCTGGTCATTTACTTCTGCAGAGAGCGAGAGGCCCGGTTTCATTTTGGAAGTGAAGAGGAACCAGCCCCTGGATTTAACTTGCAGTTTTTAGTCTATTTCAGGTGATTCCAGGAGATACCCATTACTAAGAGCACAGTAGTGTTTGCAGGAAGCATTAGAACAGAGCAGTAGCAATACTAAGGAAAAGAGCCAGCCACCTCACTTCCCAAATACACCTAGAGAGAGGCTGGGTATCAGACTGGCTATTTCAACTAGCGTGTAAGAAAACCCTAGAGACACAGACATTAGTAGCACAAGTTAAATAGTGACTGACATGCTGTTCCTGTAGTATGCCGTGCACTTCTACCACGGTAGAGTTTCCCCTTGCCAGTCCAGGAAGGAACCATTTTCTTTTTCACCAAGACGGTCCAGAACAGAGAGAATACCTGGGATAGCCTCTTGCACCTGCATGGGAGCCTAGAGCAAATCAAGCTTAGATCATTACTGGGAATATCCTGCAGAAGAGAATCAAATGCCTTTAAGGGGTTACTAGGATCAAGGGGGTGTATTTTCTTGTTCCATCGTGTGCCTCTGCAGCACATGGAAGCGTAATACTGTACAGTGGGTTCTTGCTCAAGGGTTGGGACAACAAGGAGTCACACTGTCACATTTTCAAAGAGATGTCACTTACCATGTTTCCACCCATGTCTGTCTGAAGCCAGCCTGGATGCAGAGAAATACAGAGAATTCCATCGGATTTCAAGTCCGCAGCAAGACACCTGGTGATCATGTTCAGTGCAGTCTACAAGAGTGGAAACCATCTAGTAGTGTGCTAGTTTTACAAACCTTGAGCAAGACCTTAAGCCAAGCTAACTGGCTCCTCCCTTCCACCATGCTGTCTCCTGACAAATGAAGGGGCAGTAACAGTATCACAGTGACTTATCCAGACTCAGCGGGTCTTCATTCTTAGAGATACCAGTTAAGCATTGGGAAGCTCTGTCGCCACAAGCTTACTGCCCAAAGATGAAATTAAGTTATGATGGAAGATAAAGTAGCATTTGAAACTCCCAAGGAGTGGTGGGGAAAATAATATTGACATAAGGACTCTGTTTTTCTGCAGTAATCACTAGACAAACATTCAGTTTGTTACTTCTGAACAGGGAAAACAAGCATATTAACAGCTTACGAGTAGGTGGTGTAGGAGAAACTGTATGTCTAAGCTTGACTCTTTGTACAAACTCAGTCTCTGGGTGTGACAAAACTAAAAACTCCACCTCTCACTAACTAGCATTACCATGTACCAGTCAGCACACCTTTTGCTGAGTTTCATGCTTGCTGTCTTGCTTGGACTGGAGAGGAACACAGCTCATAGGACACACGCTTGATGGCATCAGTTCTCCCCTGAATGCTAAGGCCCTCTGAAATGGATCCATATCAGAGTAGTGATAAGAGCATTTGTGAGCCTGTTCTTAAGAATGCTCGCTCCAGATGTACAGTTTTCACAGATCCCATTTCCATCCCCATGAAGGACAAGAACAGTTCCTGTGGCAGCCTATCCAAGGAGGTGCTGCACACCTCACCTCATCATCTTAAGCTCAGAGTGGTCTTTAACTCACAGGCCTGCCCTCACCCAGTCAGCACAGGCCAGGGAAGCCTACAAACCTTTGCTATCCTGTAGGGGTAGACCTTGAGGAACATCTCATTTGCCTGGACAAGTTGCATGGAGGCAGCAAGAGAGGACATATTGATAATAGCAGCTCTATGGCAGCCCATTCCTGTGCTCAGCTGGGCTGCCTTCCTCAGAAGGGGTAGAAACGCCTGTGAAAACAAGAGTTTGTTTTAATTTGGTCAGCTTGCTCCAGCTTTCAGGTTCTGCTCTATGAAGAACTGCAGTACAACTCTATGCCACCAGCACAGAATGGTGATGGCTCCCCAGACAAGCCGATCATAGGAAACCTTTCTGTAACAGCCAGCTGTAAGTAGCATGGACCTTCAGTCTCCTCTGCCCACCTCCTAACCCAACCTGCCCACTCAGGTGACCTCATATCAGATGGATTTAAATAAAGAGAAAGATCGTTGATAAAAAGGATCTCTTGCTGCTCTTGAGGCATGCAGTTTGACATCAGAACTGTAGCTGTGCAGTTCCAAGATGACAAATGCTTTGGTTACATGTCCAGCTCACTAGTGGAAAAGCCTCTTACAGTACCATAGATCAAGTACATTCCTCCCAATTCTTACCTTGGTGACCATCAGCTGGGCAACTGTATTGGTTTCATAAATGGTGAGCATTGTCTCTGCTGTGACTTCTTCCAAGGAAGCAAGCACGTTGATGCCAGCATTGTTAATGAGGCAGTTCAGACCTTTGTCTCCCACAATTTCTTCCACTTCCTTGACTACCTTCTTGATGCTGTTTTCACAGACCACATCTGCACAGAGGGGCCAAGAACAGCCACAGTGAACTGTGTGGTTCAAATGCCGGCTGTCGCTGCACAACACACGCTAAACCAAGGCTAAGGTCTTAGTCTGAGGGGGTCATTTAGGCAGCACACAGAGATGACAATGCACAGAAGACTTTACATAGATGATGTTTCCCCAGTGTTTTCTTAAGATGAGAGTGATCATTTTCAGCTGCTGGAGGTCATGTACAGCTATTGATCACCAAGAAGACCCGTTTCTTAAGATGCACTCACCTTAGTTGAACATACTTCTGTACAAGCCCTTTACTCACCCAGTTGGAGGAGCTTGATATTGCTGTATTGCTTGCTAAGCTGCTGGAGTTCCTAGGAAGAAGAAATGATTTGTCTTATCTTTTATTTTTTTAATATATATATCTAGCTCCATGGTTATTAGGTAAAACAGTTGGTGATCTGCACCTCCAGAATTGTAACTGCTGTTTGTTTTCAGAACTGGACTGAAAGCAGCGATACCACTTTGTTTTCCAACCTGCTGAGCAGCTCTCCTGAGAGCAAGATCAGCTGCTCCAAGAACCTGGACTCCTCACCTGCTTGGTCACGGTATCAGCACGCTGGATTGCAGAGTGAGTGCTCGGTGTGTACAACCCAAGGGTGTGTTTGCAGTGTAACCAAAGGTCTTCGATCAAGTGGCTACCATGGCCACTTCCCCAGCTCAGCTTGTGCTAGACATCAGGCCAGGGCAACAGGAGTGCTTAAGGGAAGCCATTTGGAATTACTGTTTGCAGAAAGAGTTTCCTAGCAACTTTCCCATGGAAATTCTGTTTCCCAGCACTCTCATTATCTTCAATTCTTGTAACTGAAGGTAAAGCACACGTGAAATTGGTTATATACACAGCAACTGCCCGTGAGAACAATTCTCTCTCTGCTAGATAGCTGTAATTCAGTCATCTGTCTACTACCTCTCAGTAGAAGAATGACTTGAAGAAAATTAGTACTATACTGGTGTTGGTCCTGGACAAAGTGTGTCCAAATTGGATTTATAGCCCAGCTGGAATACTTAGGTTTCTGTGCCATGTAGCCAAGTGAGAAGTGTGGCCAAATATAACAGATGGATTACATACTCCCAGGCATCTTCAGGAGACTGAGCAACCCTGGCCAGACATTCCAGCTCAAGCAAATCCATTTCTTTAGGAGCCCTTTGGGAATAGGGGTCAGGAGGGCTGATTTTGAAAGAGTACTTCTTTGCCACATGGAGACACATAGGGACTCCGTGTCCTCTGTCAAGCTATAATGCATCACATCTTTTATCTCGGTTCATCCTCCGCAGGATTCTCTCCAGGCTTGTTTAGAAAATTTGTTCTCCCACTGAGGACAATCTACAACTGCAGTTAAGGGGAGGGGGAAGGAAGGGGAACAAGTCAGAAGCACCAAACCAAAGACATTCCTTCCCTTGGACAGGGCTTAATGGGACAGTTTTCAACAGATTAGAGGCCCAGAACACACTATCTTGTTTATTGATAGTCAGGCATGAAATAGCTCTGCCATGTCAAGGCCTGCAATAATTCTGTGGCTTTGGAGTGTCCGCTGGCCTTTAGTTTGACAGTATCACTTACTTGATAATAAACTCCAAAAGTGCTCTGGCTTCTCGAGGTTTGCTCATTTATTTCTACTCAGATTGCTTTACTCTCTGACAGAAACAAGCTACAAACTTTTGCTAAAAGGCCAGAGATGTTTTGTGTAGTGACAGCAAGAAAGGCTTCTAAAGTGAGTAAGCAATATGTTCAATTAAGAACTCCAAACACTGTAGCATTAAGCATTCTCCAGAACATAAACAGCATGAAATTACAATTGCTGCATGCAAATCAGGTTTAAAATTCAATGGGTTTCCCATTTAGTTAGTTAATTAGTTAACAAGTGACTCCCACTTCAGTGGTTTAAGTTTCTCAGAAGCAGCTTCCAGGCATAAAGCTAACAGCTTTGGTCTTCAAGAATGTTACTCCACCTGATATAACCATAACTGAAAAATCCAGTTGGGAAACCTAAAAATTGCAGAAAAGCCCATTCTTTTCCCTACTGTGACTAGAAGGAACATGTGGAGAGGAGGATCAAGACAAGTTCATGGTAGCACAATCGGAGACAGCCATTTCAAGCCACCAGCTGTGTCTGCTGCTTCTCCTCTTCTGCCACCCCAAGTAGTTTTGATCAAAGAGATCAAAAGCCTCCTGTGTCCAGAGAACTCGGAAAATACTACTGCAATGCCTGCATATACTAGTTATTGACTCCCCACTGGAGGGAGAAGCTTTCGTGAAACTCACTGTGGTCATCTGTCAAATGCCTTGTTCTCCCCTCACTAAAAACAAAACAAACACCACCAAAACAAACAAAAAAAACCCCAAAACAACAAAAAACAAACCTACACCACAAAGCTGTCTGCAAGTTTTCTTTGTAGCAGACTTGTGCTTACTTTTTTATGCCAACATGCTCTCGTGGAGGCACTGCACCCGGGACAAAGAGGTTGCATCGTTGGTGCTCCTGTTTGAAGCACAGCTTGTATTTTAATGTCAGTTTAGGCAGTTTCATTTAAAGACAGTAGGTGCAGCCAACACAGCCCAGGCTAAGTCATTTTCAGTGAATGCACTGTGACAGCCAATTTAAAAGCAAACAAGACAGACAAAAGCAACAGAAACCCACAACACAAGCCCCTGTGTTTAGCATAGTAGCTCTAGAAGTGCTCTGCACCTGAATAGTTACCCCTGAGAATCAGCTCTTAGGGATTCCAAGAAAAATTTAAACCCCGATTAGCATCTGTTGTTTCCTGCTCACTGATTTTAATTACGATTAACAAAGAGTCAGCCTACTCCAATTGAAACAAGATCCTGCGGCACTCAAGGCTCCAGATACAGATTCATCAGCAGGCAGGATCTTTATTGCTACATTTCAACCAGGAATGTTGTGTTGTCTTTGTCATTTAGCAAGATTTACTTTGCCTTCTTTATGAAGGCATTATTCACTTCAGTTACAACTCTTGGAAAGGACCTGGCCATAGGAAGCCAGTTGGAAGTAATCAAGCCAGACTAACAGAGCCTGTAGGCAGCTTTGTAGGCGAAGGGGACGTGGGTATCCTTTCACATCACCCTGCTTGCACTCAGGACAAAGTCAAAGATGTATCATCTGTGCCCGTGTCTCCTGAGACAGGCTGTTCAGTATCACGGTGTACAGCCAACTTACTCTTTGGTTGTGTAATAGCTTACACCGAGCAGCTGCAGACTGCCCCAAAGCCACAGTCCTCTCTGACTCAAGAAGAGCCAGACTGTGATGCTGTAGGAAGTGCAGAATGCTGCCAGAAAAAAACAACAATACTGCAAGAATCCAAAATTAGAAAGACTTCAGGAATGCCCTTTGCCTGATCTAACACATCCATCTTGCTGGAGCGCTGCTCCAGAGGTGCTCAGCTGCTCTCCCCGACAGCAGACTACATGGCTCAAATATGCAGCAAAGACAAAAACAAAACCAAGAACTGACAGAGACAGTGTGCAGCAGCACTTCAGCGAGAGCTGTGTCCAACAAGGGAACAGGCACAGCACTGTTAGTAACACTATCTCCTGCTTCAGAGGAAGGGAAACAGCACATTAAGCCCTGGAAGCCTTCCAGAGCCCAGCAGAGCATCCTGAGCAGCGAGGAACCGAGTGCTTTCTTGCTCACCTGGGAACGCACTCAGGCTTGTGGGGAGAGCGGGAGGAACAAGAGATGCTCCTGTCCTGGGGTCCCCCACTCCGCCCTCAGCACAGCCTAGCAGAGCCAAGCTGAGCACGGGAAGCACCGTGAACAGATTTACCCCATGGCCATGGATCCCCTCAGCTTCCTCGCTTCCCCAAGAGCCATCTCTTCCTTCCATACTTCAGCAAGTCAGAGGTGGGACTACACCATCGTTAGGTGTAGTCTGAGACTTTGGGTCAGATTTTTTTCCCTTTTATGGGGAAGCAGGATGAGGGAAGAAAGCAAGAAAGAAAAGCAGGAGGGGGAGAGAATTACAGCTGGGTCCCTGAGCCCATACAGGCTGCCTAATAATAACTGTGCAGTGGTTTTGTCCACCTGGAGTGCACAGACAGGAGGTCAGGGTTATTTTGCAAGAGATTTGGAGCTGCTTCCACTCTTAGTGCTGGAGCAGCCCAAGTAAAGGCAGATCAGAATCAAAATGTGGCTGAAGGAGTCTAGTGTGGTACTTTTCAAGGAGGGGCGGCGGTTATCTAGATGCGCCTGCAGGCCTGCGGCACGTTATCGTGTGATCTAAAGCCCATTTGTTAGGCAAATGTTCTGTGGAGGCCACCTAGGAGCTATTCAGCCCAAGAACTCGAGTTATCACAACTTCTGCCAGCGCAGACTCACATGCAAACGCCTGCAGCTGTTCGGTGTTATCCCAGGGTTAGCCGGTTATGGGAGACGTGCCGCAGCGGGAAGCAAAGTCGGACTCTTCTCCAGCATCTCTTTCTAAAGTCAGGTCCTGAGGGGCTCTTGTGTGTCCACGGTTTGGAGGACTCCAAAGTATGCAGCCATCTGCGTAGCAGCACACGCGCTGCTGAGAGATCCCCTGGGTAACTCGCAGCTACTGGGGAATTGCTGCTGGCTGTTGTCCCCAAGATGGGCCCTGGATTTACCAGTAGCTAAGCATATTTAATTGCTTTTCCTCTAAAAACTGGAAGATGATTTTAGAAAGGAAAATGCTACTCTACCAAACCAGATGAGAGCAGAATTTAAGGGAACTGTCCAAAGTTGCTGTTCTCCAAGTTCATCCTCTACTCCAGGAGAGGAGGTGGGGGGCAGCGCACTCATATTAAGTAGGATTTTTCATATGGTCACTTACCACAAAGCAAAATGGGAGGGAAAAAAAAGTCAGACTGCTTGAATCACTGTCAGGAGAAAAAGCAAGCACTGAGAACTCAGGTGTGGAGAGAGAGAACAAGTCACTGAACTTTACAGCCCAGTCTGTGTGGTCAACAAACAGGTCTTAGGTGGGCAAAGCCCATTTCATGGGCACTGAGACAAGTCTGCAGTGCGGGAACCTGAACTCTGGGTTTTCAAGATTTGACTGGAAAGTCAGTGAAGGTAAAAAAGTTTTCTCTCTGGGAAAAAAAAAAAATAAAATCACGGAACATTTGCCTTTCCTTACCACACTGCACTCAAGCAACGTTGCCAGATTGGATCCAAGCCTCAAGGTGGTCAGTTGTACGTGGTGCTGGGACTCCCACTGCCAGAGGCTCAGGCACGCCTGTGCTTGCCCCCCGCCAGCTGAAGGGCTAACGGCACGGTGGAAACACACCTCAGAAGGTCAGAGAGTTTTCTGCCAGCTTTATGCATTGCAGATGGGACAGATAATACTAGTGAGACTGCTACAATACCTTTAGTAAAGATTTCTCCTCCTTGTGGAGTTTCCAAACCCATCTGTTAGAAATACGCTTTCAGCTGGCTGCAGAGGTTTTACTGATGTGCTGCCAAAGCACAGCACATGGCCTAGAGGTCCTTACAAAGATCAAAAACCCACCCTGATGCACCAAATCAAACCTTGTGTCCCCTCCCCGCCGAAAAAATAAAAACAGCTCAGGCTGCACCCCATGTGCCCTGCAGAATCACCGCTGGAACTCGCTGGAACGTGGCTCTGGGCCAGTTCCCTGCTGCCAGCAGTCTTTCCAGGTTTCTACTGCTGCAAGCAAGGAGTGACCCGGGCTTTCTCCAGGCACACTGCACTATTTGAAGGTTATTTCATCTTCTTGTGCAGGTTTACCAGCCATTTTGCTCAATATTTTTAAGCACTGGCAACGCAAAATACCTCGCAAGTTGTGTTAAGATACATCCGTGTGCTGTTTCCTAGGAAGCTCTTCCTGTTGAAGGAACCATTTCGCTTCTCCATGTAATTGATCCAAGATCATTATAATGAGAAATCACTGCTGAACACAAGGGCCAAGTGGTGAAAAAGAGAACCTCCCTCGGCAGCAGCTAAAGCAGCTTTAGCACAAACAACTAAGCAGGGAGATTTCTGTCTAACAACAGGTCCTGTGTCTCTCCTGGTTTCCTGTGCCACCGCCGCACCACGCCGGTGTGCGATCACTGATAGGAAATACAGCTGGGACAGGCGCCAGACCTTGTAACAGGAGCTAAAAGCGAACAGAACAGCAGTGAGTACCTGCTCAGGAGCTCGTGCAGCGCAGGAGCAGGGCTGAGGGGGAAGCTGCGGGAGCCAGGGGCTCTGAAAGGCAGCCTGTGCGCCGGGTTTCAGTCTTGCTGCGCTGCGTCTCAGCCATTCGGGTCAGAAATATCCTAAATGTGCTTTTGTGCTGGAGAGGTTGTTTTGACAACAAGAAACAAAATTAAGACCTTTTCCTTCAGTTTTGTAAGCATCTGTAGAGCAGCACAGTGTTACCTGACCACCCTGCACTGTCCCTCTTGGAGGACTTATAAAGTTTTTCAGTAGCCAAGCAGTAAACAAAGTTGCTACACGTTGTTTATCACTAGCATGGTGTGATCAGAGTTTGCACTGAAAAGGATAAAATCCACCCAGAGGGAACAGACATACAAGCTCTGTTTACCTCTGCACAAGCCGTTCGTGCAGGCAGCCTTGTGCCGTGCTTGAAATAGGGGAGGGCTTTTGGTATGAATTCTCCTCCCGAATGCCCGTGGCCGTACACAGGGGTCTGAGGCACTCACAGAGCTGAGAGCTGAGGTTCTTGCAGCTCTGGAGCACTAGAGCTTTCCTGGGGAAGGAAGGGGGTGATACCTGCGTGTATCGCTGTGCTGCCCTAGCAGCGTTCTACCTTGCTGAGGAGAGTCAAGATCAGAGAAGAGATGCAACAGAGAACACTAGTAGCCATGAAGTGAGCAGACTGATAACCCTCATTATCAATTTGCCCCCCAAAGATTCGGAGAGTGCCTTTCATTTGTCTGACATTCATAAGTCGGGATATGTCTAGGGATGAGGAAGGAGTCAAACACATCACTGCTATGCTATAGCAGCAGGAATGCTGGCTGAAAGGGGAAAGGGCTGCGAGTGAATTCACCAGCAACACGCAACAAAAGCTACTACGTTTTCAGCAGAAGGCTCTGGTCCCGACCCAGCCAGGAAGGGCACTAAGAGGAGTGTTTAATTTGTCGGTCATTTGGGCCTTTTCACTTGTTGCAAGTCCCACAGAGAAAGGGATGAGACAGACGGGGCACAGCTCCTTCTGGGGACACAGACACACCGTGTAGAAGAGACAAGGAGAGCTGTAATGGGATTCAGTGGGAAGGCTCCAGGGGATGGACTGCCCCAGCAGGGCTCCAGGGGTGCACAGAACTGGGGAAGGCCAGGACATACTTATCTCCAGCTGCAAATCCAGCGAGAAACTCAGGGACCGGAGGGAGCGGCTGGCAGGAGCGGCTGCGGTGCTGCAGGTGTGCGGCTGCCTGCCCTGCCGGGGCCGGGGCTGCGGGCTCCCAGCTCCCCGCTGCTGCTCTCGGGGATGCACAGAGGTACCCCAACAGCAATATCCCGGGCTCATTTCACCTCCAGCCTCGGAGACATTCACAGCACCGTCTCTACCCGATCCGGCCACTAACCCCGGCGGGAGCTCAGCCCCCAGCTCCCGTCCCAGCCCGGGCACTCGCTGCCGGGACACCAGCGCTTGGTCCCATCGATGCTCGACCCGTTCCACGCCTCCAGAAGCGCCTTTTCCCCCTTCCCCTCCCCGCCAGCCCCCGGGCTGCCAGGACAGGAGCTCCGGGCTGCGCCTCCAGCCGGGCTCCGCGGTACGGAGAGCCCCGGCAGCCCGGCCCGGGGGTCCCGGCACAGCAGCCCCGGCGCGCCCGGCCCGGTTACCTGCGCCTTCTCGGGGTACCGGCAGGTCGCAAAGACGAAATCCGGGGAGGGGGTGGCGGCTGCGAGCCCCCGCACCAGCCCCAGCCCGATGCCGCGGCTGCAGCCGGTGATGAGCACGGAGCGGCAGCGCGGCTGGGCCATGGTGGCACGGCTCGGCTCGGCTCTCTCTGCTCCCAGCACGGCCCCACACGGCTCTTAACCTGCGCGGTGCGGAGCCGGCACCGCCGCCCCGATCCCGCCCCCGCCGCCCCGCCCGGCCCGGCTCGGCTCGGCCCGGCTGCCCGCCTCCCCCGCTGCCCCTGGCCGCAGGCAAAGCAGCTCCCGGCCGCCCGCAGCCCCGGGGCTCGGCTCCCGGCGGCTGCAGCCGGGGAAAGCGGCCGGGGAAGGCGGTGGGGCCGGGCTTTGGGCTGCTGGGGGCGTCCCGGGAGCCGGAGCCGCGTAGGCAGCGCTCAGAAAGCGGTGGGCTTCAAACAGGGGCCAGGGGAAGTTGTTCTTCGCTCTCTCCCAAAGTTCACACTGTAGCTCGCTCCCTGGCCCCTCACCTCAATGCCCCGTTTCACAAACATCTGCAGGGGAAAAACAAAACCCTCTTTTAACAGCAGCGACCGCCGGCCCCCAGCACGGCTGCAGCATGCACATGGCAGGGCTGCTCCGTGGGAAGGGAGCCTCGGTCATGATGCCAACATGAACGGACAGTGGTGAAATCGCTGCCTCCAACACCCAGGAGTGGGTAGAACAGAGAAGAGATGTGAGGTCACTAAGGGGGTGATGAAGCAGGGGCAGGAACTGAGCCCACATGTGGACTCCCCAAGTTACTGCCAGAGGCGCAGCTCAAGGTGCCCGTTTTGGCTGTTAGGAGCATGACTTTACTATTCCCTCTGACTCCAGAGGCAGTTGCAATTTGCTCAGCAAGGAAGGTGGACAGTTTCCAACAGAAGCTGAACCTCTCTCCCCTTTCCCACCACACTGCTTTCCCAGAGGTGCAAAGGGCTCAGCAACATCTGCCCTCACCCTTATAGTAAATCTTAAACAAAGCCTCCCTTCCAACTGTCTAACAAGGAATTGAAAGCTGCTTTTCTCCTCTGACCTCAAAAATTCCAAGCTTTGTTGTACATTAACTTGTTCTTTGATCCTGTCAGCTCCTGGCTTATCTTTGGCTCACCCATCATGGGGGGATCCTTCCCTCTCGGTCACCAGCTCCCTGGCACACACAAGGTGGAAGTTGTTCTGTATTTGAGGAAATAATTCTTTAGGCTCCCACCTGAAAGAGGAAAGCTGTGTTGGCTGCCCCTGTGTCGATACTGAGCAAATACAGACCTGAAGGCACGACCTTCCACCTGCACATTAGATGTGTAGCTGTGGAGTCTGTTGTTGAGGAAACATCAGCCAGGAAGCCTAGAGGATTCCTTCCCATGAAGGAGGACTAGGCTGTGTTGCCCGAGATTGCTTTTATCCGAGGAAACAGAACCACAGCCTGACACAGAGATCACAGAGGAGTAACCCAAGAGATATTCTGACTGAGCGAGAGCCATGTTGCAGTGTTCAGATGTTTAGGAAACAGAACTCATAACTCACCTTAAGAGCTGAGACTTGTACATGCATGTGTGTACATAAAACGTGGTGGGGTTTTTATTTATTTTAGGTAAACCTAAGCTCCTTGTCTTCTGTTTGCTCAGCCTAATACACAGACATTTCTGCTTTGTAATCTTGGTAACAATGAGAACTAGAATTTTTTCCATTTTCTTAAAATGAAAACTTAGATTCTCTCACAATTTCTCACCCAGTAGGACTACAGGTCATAAACAAGTTCTAAATATTTTATGATCTGTGATATAGTCACAAGCGCTGGTAGCTGAGGGGAGCTAAAGAAAAGGGCCTCAGTACTATGAATATGGTGAAACTCCTATGCACAGGTTTCAGCTGGAGGAACCAGGAAGGTCAGAGGTTGTCATATTTTCTGACTACAAGGATTCAAGGATAGGCACAATGCAGGCCTGCACCTTCTCCAGCCTCCCAAAACGTTCACTAGATCAAACACTGACGGTATCTAGAAAAGAGCAGTTGATCCCTCAGTAAACACTGAAGTAACATCCGAGCAGGAGTTCCCAAGCAAAGCAAAACAATACATCTGCCTGCCCTCACGGCCACACGCCGCACGAGATCATGAGAACAGGCAGCCCTCTATCCAACAGTGGTGCATCTACTCCCACCCAACGCATCAGCCCCCATATTACAACAGTTCCATCTTACACCTCCTCTAGCTCCTCTAAGCATCTTCTCCCAAACCCACCTTGCTGCCAAGACACCGTGTCGCTATCTGTGTTGGGCTTTCTGCTGGCAAACAGACTGTTCTCTTCTAGAACAGGATGTCTTTTAATCCTGTGATATAATCCCTTTTGTTTGGGAACAAACCCACTTCAATGTAAAGATATACACACTCTCTTCCTTGTTTTTTCCTCTCCAGACTTAACAAACATACTGGGAAGTAGATTACTATTTCTTCAGCACTGTACATAAGCACAGTAGTTTATCGATGCTGACTTTTATGCCAAGTGACATTATGTTTGTGCAGAGCAGCACATGCAGCCTGGGTCTTACCTTTATCCTTGTCCATGCTGCTTGCTCTGGAGGAAGGTCATGTCTGTAGCAAGCAGAATTGGGACTTAACTAAGGTAATTCCTCTTGAAGTCTTTCTGCAGGAGGCTGCAGCTGTGAAACCTGCCTCCCCGTATGTCACTTACCTCAGGAACTGGACAAGAGGCAATTCCGGAAGCATCCAGAGCAGAATGAAGTAATTAAACAGGGAAACACTGACTACCTTTTAGAACTGGAATTAGCAAACAGAGATTTGAGGCTGACCTGCTCCAAGTAATATCCAGGTAGTAAGAATTAGGCTTAAAATGAGAACTCTCTAAAGAACATCATTACTTCAGGCTGTTCATATTTGAACAGACCCAAGTTTTTTTGCATCATGTTACATCTGAGCTACTTAGTTTGTCTTCTACTCAATTATTTAGCCTATCAAGTATGAAATAATTAAGTTTCCATCTGTGTGCAAAGATCAAGGCAGAGAGTTTGCAGATTCAGGAACAGATTAACTTGCATCCCACAGCAGTGCTCTGCTGAAGCTCCAAAGAGCCTTCCCTGTATCTGCTGCCTCTCTCAGCTGTCTTTTCTCAGCTGAGATGGAATCAGAACTATGGTAAAAAACTACAAACCAACTCCTGCTGCTGCAAGGTGACCAGGAACTAACTAGTCTTCCCCCTGCACAGGAAACAGGGGCACCCGCTGAAACTACCCAGTGGTGATGGATTTAGAACAGCTAACTGTTGCGTAAAGTAGTAATTCCTGTTAATGAACGGAGCGTCAGAGGGAGGTGCAGAGGTCAAAAGCATCCCTTAGCTCCAGGATTAGTCAAGTTCACAGGTACATCCACTGGTAATTACACAGAACAGTCCTACACAACCTCCAGCTCAGGAAATTGGTAGACTAGAGGCTGGCTAAAGGAAGGCTGACTGCAAATCCTTTCAGCTGCTTTGCCTTCGTATTAAAAACTAAGGAAATTGTGAAGAGATTGGTTTGGATTTAAAAGAAGCGTTAGAAGAGTTACACTATCACACTGAGGCACCTACAAGATTGACCACAAAAAACCTCATGCATCTTGTTTCCCTCAGAGTGGGCAGAGGAAGTTTAACCAGCAGCCAGTGGTTCTAGTAAGACCTACTCAGAGCTTGAAAGGCTCAAATCATAGCACCCCATTTCACAGGACACCAGTCTGCTCCTCCAGGATGAGCCCAGCGTGACATTTACTACACTTATATGCAGGGTGTAACAACTTAGGCTAGTCTTAAATCTACTACTATTTGACAATCTCTTCATTCAGCACCAGACTTCTTTCCTTACGAGTAGGCGCAGTGGTATAGCTCATAAGAAACTACTATCAAGTATATTTAATAGAAAATCAAATACTTTAATGAAATTAGGGAGCATGAGAGTAACAGCTCAGATATACCACTAGAACTGATACTACTGGGCTGTGGGGGTTTTGCTGCTTTTGTTTAAATGCTCTGTTCTTCAACAAGCATGCAGATTGACAAACTACTAATTCTTCAGAGTGTCAAAGATCCTGAGTAAAGAATTTCAAACCACTTAAAATGAATATATAGGAAATGTCTCGAGCTGGTGGCCTGCACACAGCATTGCACAGATAAAAATATACTACTCTCAATACACAGAGCTAAATAATTTCACATTTATCAGAATTTTCTACACAAGTCTTTTGATAGAATTCAAGTTTTGCATTTTCTGTATATATCTTCCACCTGTATTAAACAAACGCTTATTTACATCGTGGATAAAGTGTAAAGGCTAGTAAGGCCATATTCCCATACTGTACTGTAACACTGCAAAATATATATACACATATATAACCTAATATAGGCAACAGTTCTAAAAAAAGTCACCTTGCATTTGTACAACATAATTGAGTCAGTACGAAAAGACAGCTTTGTTAGCACCAAGCCACTCCCAGGGGTTTTATGAACTGTCTTGAGCCTTCTAGTTCCACAGGGAAGGACTGTTCAGCACAGAATGCCAACTGCTGAGCAGTGGAGGTCCTGCTTGCAGAACTGGAAGTCCCAAATAACACTCCACTGCACTACGGTATGCAAATTACTAACGAGCAGGCATAGGAGCATCCAGAGACACGTTCTGCGGTGTTATTAGGTGACACTCCAGCAGAACAGTCACCAAAACATTTATCAGGTTAAATCTTTTCCATCATCCTGTCCTGTTAGTACCTTTCCTTTGGATTCATGATAGGTAAGTACAGAATTGCCAGCAGAATGGACATTACTCAAGCTAGGTGGGTTTACAAGCCAGGTTAACCCTATACGGCAAAGACAAAACGGGGAAGAGCTCCACTGCTTAAACTCCAAAGGAAAGAACTTTTTGCTTTATTCATCGCCTGTGCCTGCTGTGGCCAGGATGGTCTCGGTCATAGCGGTGACTCGCTCGCTCGTAGGAGCGCGAACGCTCGTGCCTGTGATTTCTGTAGTAGTGACTCTTCTTCTTGTACTTCCCCGAGTGGTCGGAGCGCTCCCGGGAGCGGCTCCTGGAACGCGACGAGCTCCTGCTGCGCGATTTCCGTGGTTTGTGTGTCGAGTATTTGTAGTCTTTGGATTTCTTGTAGCTTCTCACCTTGGAACCTTTGTAGCTAGAACTGTGGTTGAACTGTCTCGGAGGAGAGTCGCTGCGGCTCCTAGAACGGCTGTGGGATTTGGAACCGCTTGATGTGGAGTAACTTTCACTTTTCCTGTGGAAAAAGAACAGCAGAGAAAACATATTTGCTTAATATTAAATGGAATTACTCTACGTTACTATTAGCACCTAAATGTAGTCACAATATGCACATACACACTTTAAGTACCATATAGACAAATGCTTCTCACTTATAGAGCCAAGGTGTGCAAGCACAGTTTGAGACCAGGCACTTGAATCTGTATTCTGGTGTTCAGTATCCCATGAAAACTCATCTTGTGATGAAGTCTGGGACACATCTAATTACTGTAGAAATACTGATTTTTAGAAATTCATATCCATTTGGATTAGTCACGTCTAAGCATGTAATATGCTTACACTCTCCTTTTAATCTGTTGGGCACAGGTATGACAGGGTCAGACACTGCAACACCCTTGACCTGTGAGCCAAGACAGCACAACTCTTAGCCGTAACGTTTCTGGAGCTTTAACTAGCAGCACGTACTGCTGTGTTATTTCCCAGCCTTTGTTGTTGAGAAACTACCAAAGTTCACTCTGTGACATTTTAGTCTGGGAGCTCCTAGCAGCCACCCTTCTTTTACAACAGTACATACCTGTGCTTAGGGGATGCGGATCTGGACGGAGACCTTGAATAGCTCTGATCTCTACTTCCACTTCGACTTCTGCTTTCTCTTCCTTTCTGAACACTGTAAGAGGCAATAAACAGTAAGTGATTTTGCTTAAAGCAGTAGGGGGAAAAAAAAAAAAGCTTCTTCATTACGAAAACCTTACCCGTTTACTGGGCTATTTGAACTCATTCTTTTTGCTCCCTCCGTTTTCCTTTTAGCATTCTTCATTGCCTGAACAGGTAGTGGTGAGGGTTTATTTCCTTTAACCTCCTTTGGAGACTCTAGAAAAACAAGCCTTTGTTACCTTATTGTGAAAGCATGGGCAGTGACTGAAAGGGCTGAAGCATGTATACCAGTTCCATACACATGTACTTTGCATGCATGTGCACACACAACCACCCCCAAGAAGTAGATCTGAAGAAGTTCACAGAAGGCAGAAGTTAATCTGAAACATTTCTGCCAAAATACTGAAGTAACACCAGGGAGTTAACTGCAAAGTTTGCTTTCAAAGCCACTTCAAGAAGGCAGAACAGCAACTTCCTTTTCTTGCCAATTATTCAGTATCTTTTTAAAGGCAGACTGAGGAGGAAGATGGTACACGTTACCTTCTAGGCAAGACATGACCTAGACTTGAAACTTTAGACCAAGTATGCAGGAAAATATTCCCCACCCATCACCCAAAAATATTACTCCTGCCAGAGCTCCTAATCGTACCTATCCTTTAGTATTTCTTTAGCATAACATGCCAATTACAAGTATTTGAGTTTATTGCCAAAACCACATAAAAGCAAGTCCCTGTACTATATAAATTTAAAGTGGCCTTAATTTTAGACCAATTTCATTTTAGCCTTTATCTGTTTCAAGAAATTACAGAGTTACAATGCTATTCAAACTCTGCCATTTGAATAGTTGCTAGAAGTCAGCTTAAAGAAAAAAAGAACAGCCACACTGTATATGCATCCCAAAAGGGTAAATATACATTTAAGATGAAAAAAAGAGTTATTAAAAACAAGTTATCTACTACTTGCCATTTTTCGGTACAGGGGAAAATCCTGATGTGTTATCCAAACTTGGGGCTCCCTCAGGTACTAGACCTTTAGCTTGTGCTTTTGCCTCTTCGATAGCCAATTTCTTCTTTTCTACTTTACTTTCCAGATCAGATAAATCAACCTGGGAACACAGGAGCACCGCTGATGACACAAGTGAGTAAGCTAGGCTTTCTGCTTACTCACTAGGGTGGGGGGAATTAAATAAATCTAAAGAAACCCAGGCTCTGAGACTACTATCCTGTTCCACTGAATGTACCAGGCTTGGAGCTAGTTTCAAACGGGGTAAAGTTTTCCAACTCATGTTCTAAGCAGCAGCCTTTAATGAAGGTTCAAATATGAAAAAGCAGCAAACCTTTTTCCGAGTATAGAGTTGCAAAATTTTTAAGCAGATTTCTTGAATCTCTTCCTCTGTTGCTCCAAAGAGTAAAAACCAGTGTGGACGATTAGGAAGTGGAATCTGAAAGGAAGGGGAAGACATGCTCACTTTTCTGCTATTAAAAGATCTAACAAACTTGAAATTAATGGACCTGTATGCTCACCTCCAGCGTCCTAGCTGCGAGGTAAATACATGCACAGGCAATGCTTTCTGGCTGGAATCTTACAAAGACATCTGTTCTCAGGCTATCATTCATGTAATTCCTGAAAGACAGGATATCAGCAAAGTTGCATGGCACTGCAAAGTTGTTTGTTTTTTTTTTTTTTTATTATTATTTCTACATGGACTATTTCTTTCTGCATTCAGTTACTAGACTTTAATCCTGTAAATTTAAAGAAAAGTTGAATGATTTTACTAAGAAAAAAAATAAAAAAATCCCTCAAGGGGAGGGATGTGTGACAGAAATTAAGTTTCACTGACTGACTGCTGAAAATTCAGCTGTGAAAAGAGAACCAATTTTAACTTCACTTTTCCTTCTGGATCTCTACTGGCCTGCTCTCATGCAACAGACAAGTTGTTTTCATGAAGACAACATACAATATAACCTGAAGTACTCAGTTATAGACTTTTAGGTTCACATGTTTCTCTGCAATAGGGCTGGAACCCAAATGGTTGCTGAAAGCTGCAGCTCCTGTAGCAGTTCTCCCGTGAAAATGCAGTCCACTTCAGCATGCGTCAACTTCCACTGGAGATTTAAGGGGTCCCTTTTCCTTTGGAAGCATTACTTTCCATCCAGAACAGAATCCTTTTTGATGCAAAAAGCAGCCACAGAAGAAATCAGGGTGTTTGGGAACATCAATTCAGGAGAATACTCAAGTGTTCAGGCAGATCCCCTCTTTGGCTCATGAAATACGGTTTCCAAATTGTCCCATTTCAGTAAGGTTGCTTAAAATGAATATTCACAGAATGAGAAAACTGTAAAATATTGCATATATTCCAGTCAGTACACTTAAGCATTATTCTTCTAAATCTTAAACACACAGAGTAACTTCCTCTGAATCTGTAAGCTGATACGCTTAAAAAAAATAATCTAGATTTTTGAGCACGTGTCAAGCAAAGTATCAGATGGGGAAAAGCTAAAACCAGACACAACAGAAAGTCCTCAAAATAAGATGCTTTCTGAAAGTAGTAATTAACCATGTGGGTACCCAGTATACAAGGATTCACTAACCCCCAAGACATCCAAACCAGAGACCACAGTCCACACACTTGTAACCAGTTTGCACAGGACAGACAAAAGGAACTTTAATCCCAAGAGCACCAAACTCCCACCTGCCCCAGTTGTCTTACATTCTTGTTTATATGAAGAGCAACTGCCACCCCAGAGGAGCAATGCTAAAGATCAGCTCATCCTTCTGGGAGAAAGGAACTTCAAAACCTGCTTTTCTTGTCCCACTACAAAGAGAGCACAAACCTTTTGGCAAGAGAAGTGATAAAGAAAAGTGGTACTTCAAACATCTGGAAGTCTTAAAGCCTTCTTCTAATTTGCCAAATTGAAAAGCGGGCCTGCTTCCAAGTTTGGCCTCTGCACATTTTCCCTGTGGGCTCAGAATCAGACATATGAGGAAATGAATCCTTGTCACAGTATTTTAAGAAAAAGATAATGTTGTAAAAATGCACATTTCAAATCACAATCATACTGGATATCCACCAGTTCTCAGGTACTGGAAGCAACAAGCATCAGTACACAAATATTTTAACATCTGAACCATTTCTTAATTGCAGTAATTTCCTCCCTCCTCCTCACCTACCCCTCCTTCCATAACAAGTAGAAAACTGGTAATGAATAGCCTGCAACTCACATTCAAGTACTTCATGCAGTGGTACTGGGAAATCTGGTAGTGGGAAGTTTCTCTAAGTATTACATTTGACTCCACGCTTCACAGATCTACTCATATGTTTTCTAAGTAGTTTACAAATGGAAATTAGATTTCAGTTTTTGTTGTGTTAATTCATCACTTTAAGACTTAAATCCCACCTTAATTTGCTTTATCATTTAAGAATACATAATTTTAAGTTATAGAAATGTAACATTAAAAAAAATCTTTCAGAACTTCAACGATCAGGTTATAAAATACAGAACAGTCAAAATGCACAATCAAAATAAAAGTCAATAAGTATAAGCACAAGAAGCAGTTGGCCAGTTACTATACTATCATGTATATACCACCTGTCTAGAGTCAGCCTTCTCTTTGGAGAGCCTGCTTTGGTTTGACTGAAGACGGCAGCTATCCCTGCACCATAGCGCTTGGGCAGCAGAGGAGAAGTCTTAGTCACTTACCCTCAGAGGCTACCCTTTGATTAAAAGAGTACAGAAAAGAAAAGTCAAAACTGGTTCTCTACACACAGGTCACAGTACCAGACAGTTCAGTCAGCAGAAATATGATCTTTGGATTCACTAAAGGTCTTTAACCACAGTATTGTTAAAAAGCATTATTGTTTAAAAGCATTATCTATTTGTTAAGTTTAAGACCTGGAATTTTACATAAGCTTCCCATGCCCAAGCAAATCTTTACTGTAATGAGAGCAACAAGGCAGAGGACATTTCTTGGCAAACATGAGAACATCGAGTTTATCCAGTCTTAGAAGCTGACATCTTGCTTTATCCATATAAATTTATCTGTGCTGAGTTTTTGATACACCTGTCATCAAGCTCAAGCCCTGGGAAAAGCCATTTCCCAGCACTGGTAACAGACTTTAACTACACATAGTTTTCTCTAAGGAACAAAAAAAACCCAAGGAAACGCTATAATCCACTCAACATCTTCCCTATCAGCTGGAAAGTGAAAGCAGAGAGGAGGGAAGTGAGAAGTCAGGGTGGAAAGCTACCTTACCATTAAAACAGTGCCTCTAACTTAAGAGGCCGATCAACATTTGGGTAGTAGTATGGGGCACGCCAAGAAACACTGGAGCTGTCTGGTGTGGCCCACAATCCCTTCTGAGCAATGCTGCCCAGAGTGCCTCAAGTGACATATTTCTGCTAC
The DNA here is from genome assembly GCF_013368605.1 of Nyctibius grandis. NCBI lineage: Eukaryota > Metazoa > Chordata > Aves > Nyctibiiformes > Nyctibiidae > Nyctibius > Nyctibius grandis. The sequence continues at coordinate 6,343,772 of NC_090674.1, forward strand.
TGCCCCTGCTGGTCTCTTAGAACAAAAAAAATCAACTTACCATGAAGTCTGGACCAGGTGTTGGTTACGTTCACATTCTAATACCTGAAGGTACATAACGATTATCTGGAAGATATGGGTTATTGAGTTATTAACAAGAATCTTGAGAGCCACCTGTTTATTTCAGAGGGACATCCACGAGGCATCTGTTATTCTCTTTCAACTTCTAAAAGGCTCCGCACAAGAGAACATTTGCAACATCCCCACTGTTTATCCACACAGCTTCTGCTCTCCAATGCAAAAGTCTGCATGAGTTGACACTCAACCAGATCTGACCTTCCTAGCTCTCCGTCTTCTGAGCTCAGTCATCATGCTAGTCGTCTAGATGTCTCCTCTTCAACTGTTTTCAAGCTAGGTATGTTCTCCTATACAATTCACGATTCCTTTTTAGCTGTGACTTGGGAGAAAATATTGCTAGCTTCAATAAGCAGTAACAGAAGGATAAGAGTATTTGCAGAGAACAGATCTAACATGTTGTGTCACTGGTTTATTCAGTTCTATTTTTTTTTTCCTTAGGCTTGAAAGGAAAACAAGGATGCAGATAAAAAGACTACTCTAACAGCAAAAATTCATACCAATTTATAAACAAGTACAATTATCCTCTGGGGTACTGATAACATGAGCAAATTCTGAAAGTCAGGTAGGCTTAAAAAGACCTTAAGACAGCAGTAGTTTTTAGAGGAAGGAAGAGCAAGATCGCAAGCTCTGCTGGCACAGAAGTAGGAGGTTCTTTTACCACACTTAGCTGCTTAAGGAATGACACTAATGGCACTAAAGTGCCAACTTAAACATTTGCAGTAGTTACATCTTCCAAGTATCATCCTAGTCTGACATGTGATACTTAAGTGTTGAGAACTGTCTCATTTCTAGTCAAGCCCATCACACCTGAGTGTACTTTTTAGAACATAAGAAATACTGCTAACTAGCTCATACGGGTTTACTAACCTCAGCATGTTTCCACAAGGAATGATCACAACAGTGTTTCTGACAACAGGATCTCACAACCCTAGGTCTCCAAATTCCTTTCTGCTTAAAAAAATCTATGTTTAGTTGACATTTTCTAACACCAAAGCTACCTACTTATATAATTTGACTTTAAGGAATATTTAGCATCTGCATCCACCTCCAGTCGTCACTCAGCAGACCAACTAATAAGAATCTCTTAAATGAGAAAGAAGACATCAGGATCATCAGAAGCTAGCCTTACTGAATTAACTACCGTTATCACGTACAAACCATACAGCTTCCATGCTGTTAAGCAGTTTACTCAAAGCATTTATAGCATATATAGCACTGATTATAAAGTTAACTTATACAGTACAAACCTTATGAGGGTGCTTTACATGAACACAAAATCCCAACTCCTTTAACACTCTTCTTTCTGCCTTAATAATTTGATTCTTCAAGTTCACATATTCTTGATCCAATATTAGAGGCACAGGTTTTCTGCAAGACAATTTCAAATTCTGAACATAATCTTAACCTCAAGGAGTACTCCTATGCAAGTTAAATTGTGTTTGTGTAAAAATAAGAGACATCATTATTTATAACACCAAAAATATCTACTTAATAAAATGGGTCAACTCACTTTTCTCCTTCATGAGATCTCTTCGAGATGTTCCCTGATTTATGAAACAGGGAATGATAGTATCATCGGCCCATGAAGTTTAATTCTTAAAATCCAACATAAACACTTCAGATTATTTTAAAGTCTAAGCTTACTTTTTTTCCCGTAGATGTCTGAGGCGATGGAACACGTTAATTACATCCCTTATGCGTCTTGGTGCTTCTTCAATTTTGGATGCCAGATGAACACAGGCCATTGACACATGCTGAAATATAAGTATAGCAAGATACTGATGTTTTGTTCTTACCAGGAACTGGTAAGTTCTGTTTACCACTGATGGTGGTAAAACAAAGAAATACTAAAAATTTGTCAAAATCAGTACTACGTAGCTTTGTAAAATCATGTTGATTGATAAGTAAAATCTACAGGCTAGTTACTAACACTTCTATCCCATCTAAGTTGACAACCTGCCAAAATAGATCAAAGATTAAATCACATTTGTAGCCACATACATCTTTCAATATTTTCTTACCTCCATGGAATGCTTCACAAAAGACTTGGTATAAAAAAAAACGTTGAAATAGCACCTGTCCTGTAGCCATAGCCACCTAAAAAGGAAATAACCACAACAGGTATTAACAAAACAACTACCAGTGCCAAAAAGAAACTACCCCAAATTATTTCAACAGATTTAAGACCCAGAAGACTAGCTGAACCATATTTAAGTATAGGAGTAAGTTCAGTGGTATCTAAAGAAAACTAAGTCTGTAATGAATTAATTTGCCCAAAATGTTATCAACGTCACAAACACCGTCTGTAAGTCCAATAAAAAAAATTAAAAAGAACCCCACAACAACCCAAACACTAGAACACCATAAACCCTAAATGGCAGTACACTGGAAAAAATTTACTTTTTTTGGCGTGGAAGGAGAAAGTGAATCTAATCATATTATGGTTTACATATAATCGTAACATGATTTGACCACCTGAAGCTCGGTAGCTAGAAGACCCCTGGAAGGTTTTACACTCAGAGGGCAACGCGACTGTTTGTTATTGAAGCTCGCCAGGACACAAAGCCCTTCCGAGGTCACTGCAATTCCAAGGAGTCCCAGAAACCCTTCCTTCCGCGAGCCCCGGCCTCAGGGAAGCACGGCGGGAGCCCCCGCCCGGGCCGGCCCGGGGAGGCGGCGCAGGACGGCGGTTACATCACCCGCTTCCTGCCCCCGGCCGCGCGGGGAAGGCCGCAGGCCGCGCCAGGAGGCCCCACGGCTCTCGCGGCCCAAACCCCAGCCAACAGGGGCAGCTCCCCGGCCCTCCCCGCACCCCTAACCGCGGATGGCAGCCTAGCGACCGAGTGCCGGCCGGCCGAACAAAGCCCTCCCCTGGCAGGGCGCACAGGCGCCCGCCCCGCCCCGCCGGGGCCTTCTTCCCCGGCGAGAGGCCTCCCCCGCCCGAGCGGCCAGGCCGCGGCCCAGCCCCACCTGCGGCAGACGAAGCAGGATGCCGGCCGCCTGGATGAGCTCGCAGCCGGTGACGCGCAGCTCGGTCTCGGTGTCGGGGTCGAGGCCGCTGCTCATGGAGGGGGTGAAGCGCAGCGTGTGCTCGGGCAGCAGGCAGTTCTCCAGCGTGATCAGCACCCCCGAGTACAGGCGGTCCCCGATCAGCACCGCCCCAGGGCCCGGCACCGGCGCACCGCTCCCCGCCGGGCCGGATCCCGCCGCCGTAGCGCCGGCAGCCTGGGGCCCCACCGGGCCGCTGCCTCCCACCACTGCCACCGCCGCCGCGCTGCCCGGCCCCGCCGCCATCTTGTGGTGCCGCCGCCTCGCCCGGCTCCGCTCTCCTTCCCCGCCGGGCGGCGCCTCTGCCCCAACGCCCGCCCCCGCCCTTCTCCACCTCCGGTCGGTGCCTATTGGTGGAGCGCGGCAAAGCGGCGGTCGCCGATTGGTCCAGCCGCCGCGACGTGTGACGCACGCCCCGGGCTGAAGGGAGCGGTGTGACGCACAGCTGGGGAATTTGAAAGAGGCGGAGGGGGCGGGACTTCCGGCGCGCGCAGGCGCACGCCACCGCCCTCAGCCGGCGCCGGGGCTTCACCGGGCCCGGCGGGGATCGGGCCTCCCCGCGCCGCTCCCGGGCAGGGCCAGAAGTCACCACTCCAATTCTTTTTCCAGTAGCAGTAACCAAAAAAAAATATCTTTATTAAGTCCTTAACAGAACAGAAAGCGTACACGCGCTTTAACAGAACAAAGTGTAGTACACACACTACGTATGTCATTGACACTGGAACTTCCACAGGCCTCACTTCCCACTGCTAACGTCAAACTGCGGTTTCTACCTCGACGTGTTTTAGTTACAACAACACGGGGAAAAGCCACCAAGGCACAAGCTTCACACCCCGACCCATCCCGTTCTCCTTTTGGAACCATCCTTAGAAGATTTTTCTTCCATAGCTACAATCCTGGCAGCAGTGAGCGAGTTTACTCTGCAATACAAGTTCCTGTTTATAACACGTATCTGCAGACGCTTTTAGTATCAATAGTGGTGTACAATACGTGAAAATATCCCCTCTGGTTCTTTTCCATCTCCCAGGGCAGCAAGGAAGCCTTCTTGTCTCCTCCTCTGGGCTAAGGCAGCTAGGGACTTGAATGTCTTTGGCTCATAAATAGCCAAATCAGCAATCATTTTCCTATTCAGCTCCACCTGGGACTAAATGCAATAAAATTTGTTAAGTACTCTAATTTTTAGGAACAACACTGCGGTGTTTAATGATTACCTGAGGTCTTAAAACAAATTACCTTTTTTTCTATAGTGTGGAACAATTGAGAACAATTGGAACAATTTGGAACAATTAGAGAACTGTCAGACATGACTACTCAGCCATGGATATATATCTCATCAAGCCACTGTGTAAAATTTGTTTACTGACTTTCTCAAAGTCTTTCTGGTAGAAACGAAGAACTGAAGAAGAACCTCTTACTTCATGGAAGGCCAGGTGTTACAGGTTAATCCATGGCATTCGTTTTGGTTCTTAAGACATATTCAAGTTTACTTGTGCTAGAAACTGCTTTGTGTCTTAAAATGTGTCCTGGAGTAGAGAAAGACAGACTGCAGGATCAAATACTCCTAACGACGCTAGATACTGCACGGTTTGTTTTGTCAGACTACATCTACTCAAAAGATTTCAGAGTTTTAAGAAATTAATTTGCCTGGCACTTCAGAAAACCTCTATGAGACATTTTCTCCAATTTGTTGTTTCGAAGTAATTATTCTTCGAGCACCATCCTTACCTTAAGCAGATTGCTTATGAAAGCTGGGTATTTCAAACCATGTTCAAGAGAAGCTGCTTCAATCCTTGTGATCCAGAGCTAGAAGTGTAAAAATTAACATGTTGGATGATAAAATACTTTAAAAGTAAATCTTTTGTCATGCTGATCTGCTCACACTTAGTAAATATAACGTTTTCAGACCTACAGTCTTCTCACTGCAACATATACACGTACGAACTGCAGAATGCGAGCTGTTTCACACCACAGAGGGACTACACTTACTTTAAACTCTAATTTTTCACCCACTGGTAAAACATTTTGAGAGAAGGAAAATGTAAGGAAAATGGCTACTTCAGTTCCGCTCTTCTCCCATTTTAACGTTCACATCTAACATTTTGCTCTTTACCGCTCTCAGGAATCTCTTCTTCTCTCTTCTGGCCTTTGTAGACTTCACAAAAGCCCTCCGAACACTTCGTACAGCCAGCTTATAGCAGCGGTTCTTCCTTCCACGAAAATGCTGGAACGAAAATAAGATGTTCTTGTTCAGTGATCTTTAACGCTGTTAAACCCTTCAGTAATACTGATCTATGCTCGTTTGCATTTCACAACTCTTCGTAACAAGGATCACAAAATACTTCACAAACATCCGCCAAGTTTTCACTTGGCATATAGTGAAAATATTCATTCCTTGTTTTATAGCGTGGGAAACTTGAAGCTGAAAAGTTGGAGAGGGCTGAAAAATTTCAGTCCAGCAGGAGGGAGCCAAAACCAGACCTCATTTTAGGCTGTGGTTCCAGGGGGAAGGCAACCACAAAATCACCTTCAGTGCTTTCAGCCAACCCCTAAACTCACACATTTATTCTCATTCCTGAGCTGCCCTCTCAGTTTTGTCAGTATGAATACAGGGATGGGACAGGAGCCTCTGATATGTCAAAAACATTGCAGTTGCCCAAACAGAAAGCATAATGAAAGTTTACTGGAGCTACCACTGACACCCATCTAACTTGAGATAGGAAGAAGTAGCCAGTGCTGCACAGTCACAGAGAAATAACTAACTACTAGTGGGACTGTGGGCAGCTTAGGCACTACAAGTGCAAGATACTGTCACTTGCTTCAACGTTTTCCATATCAATACTACAGCAAGCCCAGGATGCTAACACTGCCCTTGAAAAAGGTTCTTCCCAAGCCTAGGTACAACAGCCCGAACTTCAGCTGAAATCATGTTGTGAGGCCGTCTCTTTCACCTTCTAAAATGCACTTGAGGAGCAAGGTTAAAATCTTTTTTTCCCGGTTGAAAAAAAAACCCAAACAATAAAACCCGACAACCAACACCAGTCCAGAGCGTGCTGTATTTACAGACTGCTCTTGCCGTAGTGCTTGTGTTCCTTCCACCACAGGGAAGGAACTTTTATTCATACCCATCCACGTGCACACACGTGCTGTGTTATGGCACAGATACCAGACGCGTTTATGGCCTCCAGCTTTAATCAAACACAGACATTAGGAATTAATTCCTTACTGCGAGAGTGGTGAGACCCTGGCCCAGGTTGCCCAGAGCAGCTGTGGCTGCCCCCTCCCTGGCAGTGTTCAAGGCCAGGTTGGATGGAGCTTGGAGCAACCTGGTCTGGTGGAAGGTGTCCCTGCCCGTGGCAGGGGGTTGGAACTGGATGGGCTTTAAGGTCCCTCCCAACCCAAACCAGTCTGTGATTCTAAACATACACAGAAGACGCTAAATTCACCCTCAGGGACCCCCGCCGTTCCTCGGCACAAGCGCCACTGCGCTGCCTGCCCGCCCCGTGCTGCGGAGCGACCCGGGGACACCCGAACGGGGCGACAGGCCGCCCGCTCGCCGCACCCGGGCAGGACGGGGCAGCCCCGGGAGGTGGCCGAGAGCCGAGCCGCTGCCGAGCGGGACTGGGCGCACTCACCCGCGCATACTTGAGCACCTCCTGCACCCTCCAGAAGCGATCGGTGAGGCGGCTGCGCAGCCACCGCGCCGCGCTCAGCACCACCATGGCCGCGGCAGCGCGAAGCCTTCCGGGGCGGGGACGGGGGGGGGCGCGGCCCCGGCCACGGCCCTTCCGCTGGCCCCGGGCCCTCCGCCGGCCGCCAGCCCCTGCGCCGCCTCTGTGGTACACTGGATGGCGGCGGGGCCGTGAGGGTGCCGCAGCGGGGTCCCCGCTCCTCCTTGCTGCGGGTGCTCGCTGTGCGGTGCCGTGCTGGGCTGCTTCTGCCCCTTGCCCAAATCTGGTGAAAATCCTGTCAAATTCCCCCAAAGGTGGTTACGGAGGTGGCCAAAGCGGGCCGGATCCGCGCCTGGCCGGGGGAGCAGCCGCACAGCGAAGCTCCTGCTCGCCGCTCCATGCCGTGGGGTTGCGCTCAGGGAACTGGTGCCCAAGCTCCCTGAGTGAGAAGGGGCTGAGCTGCGTGGAGGTGTCCGTGGCATGCAGCTGGGTGAAGGGGTGTGTGGCAGACTCCAGCGCTTACCCCTGCCCCGCAGCGCACGGTGATTTAACTGATGGGACGCGCTCAGTCCGTGTTGCGTCATCTAGAACTTGCCACGTGAAAGAGTTAAAAAATGGTCACCTTCCCTGCCAGCCCTTCTGTTTCAGGGCGAGAGAGCAGGATGGCAGCTCTCACGGTGGGCTCTTTCTGAGCTCCATCCTCTGCTTCCCACCTTTATACACACCAGGCCAAGAGCTGCTCCTCCATCCCGCAGTTCTTCCACTTGAGGAGAGGAACGTGTCAGCCCATCTTACACGGTCACAGCTTTGGGAGGCCTTTCTGTGACAGCGTGATGGCAGGACAGGGCCCAGTCACGGGCGACGGTGGCAGGGGACCTGCGACAACAAGGTCCCAGAGTGCTCAAGCTAGAAACGCTAAAGCAGCGTGAGAAGTTTTTGTGTTGTTTTCGGTGACTGGAAGAATTCCGTAGTGGGTAGCACGTCTTACAGTGTCCTTCTGTGTGCAAGAGTCTGTGAGATGTACAATGAAAATTTATGAACAGTAACAAACCAGAAGATGGTGCTGTCATTATAGACAGGGCAAAAATTGTTTCTTAGCAGCAAGAAATTCTCTCTGCCGTCAGAGAACTAATTAATTTATCTGATCATCTTTAATCATTACCAGTTTCAGCACCTCATAGCAATGATGCTCCTGTTAGAAATTGCTCAAGAACTTGCACCATCATCAAGACATCTTTCCCGCTTCTAGGCAGGTACTTGTTAAGGATGTGGAAATTTCACAGAACTAAGAGGCTTGGGGAATCTTTGTTAATGTCACTGCGGTTTGTTTGACATGCAGTTCACTTGGTTATTAGAAGAATCATTAGAATGTGTGCTTTTTTTCCCAAGGAAAATTTTCTAAGAAAAATACCTCCTGTTATTTGTTCCCTGTCATATTTAAGAAAAAAATTGCTCTTGTGCCACTTGGTAAATAAACAAGATTATATTGGAGATACTGGCTCCCACTTTTATTTCTCCTTACCAAAACATCACAAAGCAGCTAGAATTTTGCATAAATAATAAACCTTCCATCATTGTTGCTGCACTTTGGTCTGAAAAGATCTTTCACAACTCAAAGCGGGATGGTGAGAGAGCTGCAGCTCAAAAACCGAGTCTGAAGAATGAAGTGTGTGCGCATGGACATGAACACTCTTGATTCACATACACAACTATCTCCACAGCAAAGCCATTCATTGAGCCATGGTGTGTTTGGGGTGCAGCAGCCCAGACGTCCCCTAGCCCTAACTTGTCATCTGGTGGAGCTCTTCTAATGGGTCACCATGAATGTATCTAAAAGGCTACATAATTGTGCAGATATCACTGAAATCCTTAAATAATATTGGTCATATGAGGCAGATGAAATAATTGATAATTGCTGTGCCTTTGCTACAAGAATATCAGTATGTTCTGCAAACAGTAACAGTGATGACCGCAGAGAACAGAAGATTTCTGAGGTGTATAGTGATTATAATCAATTTCTCTAAGGTTTTTTAGTCTAGAGAGAAACTGTAGAAAATGAATCAGAGGCAGAATAATTAAAATTAAAAAGGGACCATCTTGACCTGGGAATATATGGTTTGAGTGTGGCTCTGGGGTGCTGTGTGCTAAATCACTTCAGTAGTGAGACGGATGTAAAGGATTGGCTGGCACAGCAAGCAGCTCCAGAATCCACTCTGTAAACAGAGCCGTGTTGCAAAGCTCTCAGAGCCAGCTCAGAAAGGAAGACTCTGCGTGTGTTTGAGTGCTTGTGACTGCAGGCAGCTGAGAGCAGTGAAGCCACACACTGCTCCAGTCTTTGCTTCCAGCTCTGCAAGGTGTGGGCAAGGACTCCAGCAAGGCAGGGAGAGGAGAAACGGCTGCTCTTTATCTTCACTGGTCACGTCATTTGGATGAGAGTTGAGCAGGAATATTTACTTGGGTACAGGGTGAAGAGCATGGAAAAATGATTTGAAGTCAAGCAGCAGTCTGAAAGTGCCTAAGCCTGATATACTTAGCAAACAGCAGTGCTCAAAGGTGGAGGAGGGTACTAAAGCTAGGCACTCTCTGGAACCAAGCAGCCTATCAAAGCTAAGACAGCAACTGTTTGGAACCTCTTGGGTTCGTAATCCTAGGAAGAACTACAAATTCAGGAGTACTGTGGATTCAAAAGCAAAATAATAGCTATTGCCAAACTTCCAGCAGCCACATCTACTTTGAAACTGAGGTTGGGACACTGCTGGAAAACATTCTGGAAGGAAACAACCCGTGCTTGCCAGGTCCTGGGAAAGCAGGTGGCCAAAAGAGGACTTTCCTTCCTTGCTCCGTTGTGATCTCTGGTTAAGGAAAAGCCTCTGCCAATTACTTCCCAGGTCTGTTGCCAAAAGCAAAGAAACCATTTTGGATAAGAGCGTGGGTTGATTAGCAACTTTCTTGAAGAATGTCTGGCCAGGACACTGAGGACTTTGGAGCAGAAAACCTCTCAGACAAGTCTCAGATGATTCCTAGCCTCCCGCCGTACGACATAGATGACCAGCTCCTTCCCAGGGAGCCACGGAGCGCCTGCTGCTGCCTGGCATGGACCCTGGTGGTCGTCACCATGAACTCCATGGTCTTTTTCATGAATTTACTCCTGATGTTTGTTATCTTCACTGTTGTGCTGCTTCCTACCATTGTGGTGGTTTACTTTGGCTTCCAGTGCCACTCCCGGGTAAGTCAGTCCTGCGGACAGCCACCTCCGAGGCAGAGTCATCCATAAGGGTTTTATTGTAGCCCATGGGGAGCGGCGGCTGTAAAGGCAAGGCTGGGCTCCCTGAGCTTTGGCTTTGTTTTTGTAAGGGATGTGTATAGGTTTATTTCACGGGGTGGAGAGGTGGGTGTGTGCGTAGACTGGGCTGACAAGATCAGGTTTATGGCAGTTCATGCTGACCTGCGGGCTCTTGGTTGGACAAGGGAGAGGTCTCTCTGCTTGGTGGCACAGCTATCAGCAGGGCTGGCGTGTGCCTTTGCCTAGGAAAGCACAAGCTTGATAGTTTCTGGACTAATTGTCTTAAAGTACTTACAAATTTCTTCTTGGTGTATTTCTGTACGTATTTTGGAATCACTTGATTAAGCGTGGATGTGAAAAAGCCGTTCTGTTTTCCTCACAGGCAGTGACTGTTAGACTAGCTCAATATGACTTCTCTTGCTGATTATCCTAAGTCAGAAGAGCTCTTTTACTTCCTATTTTGGGGAAAAAACCCACACGCTGTAGTTCCTTCTCCCAGCAGGGAGAATTGACTCAAAGTACAGATGCTATTGGTCTCCCCATTCCACAGCATCTGAACTAAAGGGAAGGTTATTTAAATCTTCTCAAACTGATGTATTTACCTGAGGAATATTAAAAGAATAAAGTTTTCCCCCTTCCTTTTAATGAAATCTGTGCATCCTCTCTAACCACCTCAGTCCTTGGGACCTCTGTCAGAGTGAGCAGATCCTAGCACGGGTTGTAGGAAAGGATCCAACCATGCATCAGCGGTCAGCCGTTTGCCCAGTTTGACCCATTCAGGCTCTGGTGGCTTCTGTGGAGCTGGGCATGGATGTAGCTGTGGAGGTCTCATTCCACAGTGAAGGAGGAGACTCCCTCCCTGCCTAGCTGAAGTGTGAAATCATGTTTCCCATCTGTGTGAACTGTCCTTAGCTCTGGGAGAGCTTGGCAGCACTTTTAGTGCCAGTGATATTTCCTCCGAGGAGCTGTGAATGTGTGTAAAGGTGCTTGTTCTGTAGGTGGAATCAGTTTGCTCACTTGGGCCCTCTAAACCCTGGGACACAGCAGCGTGTTAAGACGTACTGGTGGCTGCGAGCACGTACAGCTTTGACTGGGGAATGTGCTGTAACTTCCCAGTGAAGCCATCGCATTGTATTACCCAGCTGACAGCCCAGCGACACGGGTTGTCAGCCCACAGCTCCCCGTCTCTAAGCTCCCTGACAAAGGGACTGTGCAGTTATTGTTTTCTCAGTACTGATGTATCTGCTGGCCTGAGAAGTTTGGCTTTGATTTTTATTGCCCTGAGATTACGACAGCTCATAGCTGACAGGGAGACGTCTGTCACGGTGATTGTTTGGCAGAACAGGGCAGGCACAAGTGCTGCTGCTAGTCAGAGTGAAGCATAATTCATAGAGAAATCCTGTCCCTCTGGGCCAGGCAATGCCCACTGTGGCTCTGACACCTTCTGGAAATGTTTTTCTATGGGATGCAGATGTGTGTGATGCCCAACAGAGGAATGTGGGAGGCTCTGGAGAGCCTACGAGAGCAAAGGTGGCTCAGAGGGGTCCTGATCTACCCCAATAGTCGTGCAACCCTTCCTTGTGCGTTGCAGCACTTTCCTTTTACAGTCCAGGGCTGTTAGGATTTTTGCATACAAAAGGGCAGGTGTGTAGAATGACTTGTTTTAGTGAAGGGTAAGTCTTCACAAGAAATAAATTCTCCTTGGGAGGAAGTGCAGTGTGGGCCATTGCCTTGGTAAAGGGGCTGGTCTGTCTCCACAAGTGCAGTGTGGATGCAGATTCTGTAAGACATGAGGCTTTTGAGGGTGGGTTTAACAGGAGATTGCCTGTAAAGCCCTTAAATCAATTTTTCCTATGATCTGAAACCTTGAAAGTCATAAATATGGACTTCAAATTGGACCCAAAATGGGAAAAAGCGTGAGGATGGCCTCCCGGAATTACCCCTCCAGCTGCACTCTACTCAGCCTTCGCCTTGGGAAACCTCAAACTCTCCTTTGCACACACGGTTGGAGGCTTTGAGGCGATGCAAAAAGGTTTTCGAGTGCAGCCAAGTACATCAGAAATGAAAGCAACCATGTTGCTGTGAGCTCTGAGGAGTCTTTTACCGCAGACTTTATTTAATGGGCATAGAGAGGGACTGCGGCAGGATGGCTTGACGAGAGCAGTCCTTTGTCTTCAGCGACTGCTTTGCGATGCCTTCCTGGGAGCCAGAGGCTGATTTCTGCACTGCAGATCCATTAGATTGATATTTTTTATTTTTTTTTTAATATGATGGGTTGTGTTTTGAAAAAGGAAAGGAAGCCAGGGGACACGGGGGCTGCCTGTAACATTTGTTAATGCACAACAACTGAGTGGCGTGACGCGGATCTCCTGCTGCCTGGATGAAAGGAGGGCTTCAAATACCACTCAGCAAGGACCAGTTAGCGTGCTGGATGCTTCGCAGGAACATGGGGTGAACAGGCTTTCCTGGCAGATTTCGCAGCACAAAGAGGCACTAGGAGGGAGGAATGAGCACAGTGTGTGCATGGAGGGCAGAACACAGCGGGTCTGTCCCAGGGCAGGAGGCTGGAGAGCCTCCAGCCTGCGGGTAGCTGTGCCACAACCAGCCTCTGGCTGCAGAACCTAACATCTTGCTGTATTTTATTTACTTTGTTGCAATTTCTGGTGTTGTGCCACCCACATCGATGTCCCAGCAGGAGGCCTTTTTATTTGATTTCTGCTAAGCTGTGCTATTCTGATGGTTAGTGTTTGCTGCTTCAGGATCAGTGTGCAGTGCTCTTGTCTCACAGCGATGCTGGAATAACTGAAATAGTGATTAAAATGTGTTGTCAGTCATATAGAGTAGCCTGAAGATTGCTGAGCTCAGCTCAGAGAGGGAAGAGGGGTGTCTTTCTGGGAAAGCACTAGAAACTCAGGGGTACTTTGGTCACCACTCCTACCCACCACCAGGTCTGACAAGCTCTGTCTCTTCCCACAGGTCCTGCATTCAGCTGCCCGCTACTGCAAAAGCATCTTGGATGACAACAGCTCTTCCGCCCTCATTATCCTCGGCTTCGTCATCATGTCCCCTCTCATCGTGGTGGCCATGGCTATCTACTGCAGCCTGGCGAGGCGTCTCCGTCTCTTCATGTGCTTCCAGCCGTACAGCAGGGCTGTGTACAAGGGCGTGAAGTGGCGCTGGTACGAGGAGGGAGGCTTGTGCGGCTGTGCCAAGGGGTGGAACACTCAAGTCAAGGCCTGGGTATGAGTTTGCAGCACCAGAGGCCCTGCCCTAGCCAGCACTCTCTTCTCCCTGCCCTGTCCCTCCCCACCATCACCTCCCAGAATCACCATCCTGAGGTCTCTGCAGGTGAAGGCTGTGTAGTACCTAGATGTGAGAGGAAGGGAGACCTGTTAAGGAGCCATCTCCTGCAGCTTTGGCTGTAAGTGGGTGGGATTCTGCCCACCAGGGAAATACAGAAAACACAAGTCCTTGATGGTAAAGACAATGTTCAGCCCTGAAGAGAACAGGGACTCCTCCCAGTGCCTGTTGCATTCAGAGCACTGCACTGTTTCCAGTCTTGAGAGCGTGTTCTGCCTCACGTGGGACATAGAGTACATGTGTATGGGATTAAACAGCGGTGGGAGTGGCTGCAGACTCTGCTCCATGCCTTGGAGAGGTCTCTTTGGGAAGGGCAGCCTTTGGTGAAGCTTCCAGCCAAGAGGAAGCAGCTGTGGTTTTCCCAAGGGTTGGGCTGCCAATGTTTCTAACCTCTTGCAAAGGTGTCTGTAGGTCACTGCCTCTGCGATGTTTGGGATCCACCACTTCACTACACATCAGATATTCTTCCCCCACTTAGCAGTCCCTCTTTCCCATGTCTATAGCAGTGCTTATGCTCCTTTTGCTGTTCCTGAGTCAGGTCACTGGGATGCCTGGGGAAACAAATGCTGATCTTTGGGTTTCTTCCCTGCCAGCTGCTGATCTGAAATATGCTTGTCCAGTAATGGCTGATGGTTCTTAATCAGCAAATAGCTCCTTGTCCTTTAGGCTGTGGTCAGGTTGGTTTGTCTGGGGCTAAATCTGGCTGAGGATCAGGTCAGTTTTAGGATCCTGGCAGGAGGAACTGAAGAGTCATGGTGGCTGCTGAGCACCACAAGTTCTCCTGGATCTGGGCTAAGAGCTTATGTCTCTGTAGTGTTCAGTTTGTGGGGTCTGTGTGCTACTGATCACTGCAAGCTCTGTACTCCCGCTGGCTGCTGTTCCCCCGTCTCCCAAGTATAACCATTCCAAGTGTTATGTATAAATAAAGGTCATGGCAAATCTCCACTGAGGGAGTTTCTCTGTTTGTCTCTGAGCCGTTGTTCCTTTTGCTCACCTGTCATTTAATCCAACTGCTTTTATAAGGAAAGTATTCTTAAACCTAGCTATGGTGTGAGTATTGTAGTGAACCCTTCCCATTGCTGCCTCTGAGGAAGAAATTAAGAGTTATTGGCAATAGCCTTCCTAATAAAGCAAAAATTGATTTAATTTGGTATTTTACTTTACAGAGAGTTTTAATAACAAAGGGGAAATGAATGTACCTGAAAGAACACTTCCTCTCTGTAGCAGGACAGAGCTCATGTCAGATGGTTCAGGCTGTACCTCAAGGGTGTCCTGGCGTGGGCAGAGCACACAACAACGCGTTGCGAGCAGGGCCCTAGCTCTGAGGGGAAGCTGGTTTGATCCTAAATTTCCTGTCAAGAGTACAGAGACATCCTTAATATCCTCAGCCTTGGAGCAAATCCTGCGGGCAGCTGTGCCAGCCTGCCTTCCACAGGGCTGCTGTGCCAGGCACGGTCTGTGCCCGCAGATGTTGGGGGAAAGGGTGCTGCCAAGCGCTGCTTGCCTCTTCGAGACCCTCTCAGGCAGGGCTTTGTTCTGCGCAGAGTTCGGAGCATAGCTCTGCTTGGCAAGGTGCTGAAGGAGGACAGGAAGAAATGTGTCTTAACTGGGTTTTTTAAAGCCAACTATGTATGGATTTAATTTCCCTGCAACATCCTCTCCACAATTCAAAGCCACGGCACTAACCTGGTACTGATGCACCTCAGAAGACACTCAAATATACTTCTACCCAGCAAGGCTTTGGTCAGGTACAGTGTTTATTTGTGCTTCCCTCTGTCATCACTGAACGGTCCAGATCCGAAGCCAATGAAATCACTAGAAAGATGCCATGTCTCAGCGGGTGTTTAATCCTGACTTAGTCCTTCATACCCGGGCTGGAAGCAGCTGTTCTGGCAAAGGGGAAAACAGAAGAGACAGTTGCATGGCCACTCCTGTGTCATGCCTGGGAACGTGCAGTGGACCAGGTGCTGATGCAGAGCTGGACTCCTAAATCCACACAAAAATGTACACAAGGGGGAATCATGCAGCTGAGCAAAATATATGAGATCCTTTACAGGCTTTCACCTGTGTCTTGTTAATAATATGACTAAGGGGCTCATGAGGGCTGTTGATGCTGCTCGTGTGCCTCCCTTTCACCCTTCCAGGGGCTTGTCCAACACAGAAAGCTATTCTTGGTTACCAGTAGTTAGTATTTCATTTATTATCCTTTCCTCTTAATTTGTTATCACCTGCTCACACTACTCCTAAATGGCTTTGCGGCACGGTCCGCTGGAGCATCTAAGGACCCATGTCGTACACCCAGAGAGGGTTTGAGAACAAGTCCTGCAGCCCAGGGCTCAGTTGCTATAGCAATGCAGGATTCGTCATCAGCCTGCACACACGTCCGTATTTGCCACCGTTCCCAACTCTGAGTCAGGCTTCAAGGCAAATATCAGGCATCGAACTGCTGGGCAGCCCTGGGGAGCTAGCACGAGGGCCTGGGAAATGAGCGGGGCTGTGAGCACGTGTCATTGATATTTAGGCAGAAGTGGTATTTACAGCCTGTACTGTGCAAGAGCAGCACTTCGTAAAGCAGTTGCACCTACTGTAATACCGTATGTGGCTTTGCATGAGGGAGGTCACAAGGCTGAAACACTCGTGCCCACGACTACAGGGAGAGCAACTTTTCATGCCCTGGCATAGTCTCAGCACACTGGGAGGGTGGTGGAGTTGCCTAGAAAGTTCAGGAGTGTTTTAAAGCACTAATTATACATGTCTGTTCATGGCATTGGGTTTCTCCTGGGGCTGAGACGCAGACTCTTGAGGTCCCTTCCAGTCCTACACACATGATTTTCATGTTCCCTTTCTTTTCCCCTTTTATTTTCTTTTTGACTATGCAGCTACTCTGGTAAGAGACTACGAGGTTTTTGAACCAGCCCCGTTGCTGAAGGGCACACAGCTCTCCTGCCCTGCCTCGCAGTGCTAAAGCCATTCACCATCCTTAGGACAAACTCCTCTTAGTTATAAGCACCAGCTCGAGAGTTCTTCTTCATCGCCCGTGGGTATGATCCAGACAGCCCGGTAAGACATGAAGAGCTCTTCAAGGCTGTGAAAAATACCCAGAACGGCATGGTGAAAACATTTCCCTGTGCCTTGTGAAATGAACCAACCTTTCATTTCTGCAGTGTGAATTCCCAGGAGAGAAAATCACCCAGAAAGAACTGACAGTGCTGACAGTCGGTGCCGAGCAGCCAATTTATCATCAGCCATAGCAGGGTGTATTCTTAGTATGAATTATATGAGGCAGCTTCTTTGAGCCAGATTTATGGAAGGTAGAAGAGAAGTGCAATATAGCTGCGAGGGAGGGAATGAGTCCTAATGCATAAAAGGTTTATGAAAGCACAAGGAAGTGCTGTGACAGCCTGTCCAGCTCGGTGACACTGAGCCTGTTACCTCACCCCGCCGCTTCCACGGGCCTCAGCACCACTGTGGAGAAATGTTTATGGAAACTTTATATACAGATTATATATGGACTTAATAGGACAGAAGTGAACACTAACAGGTTTCCACAAGCGGCAAGAGAAAGAGCTGCTCTCAACGTACAAACCTATTAAGGGATTTCTCTGAGTTGTACTGTGTGTAAGAGCTGGGGATGAATAAGCCCAGGTGCTCCCGAAATAAAGAACAAATTCTTCCCTCACACAAGCATAGATCTGGCCTAGCGTTACTGGAGTCAGTGGGGAGGCTCTAGATTTGCAGCAGGGTAAACGAGAGCACGCTTCAGCCCAAGGGAATGCAGGACCTGTACAAAACACAGGGAAATTCTGCGCCGGTGGAAACCAGGAACTGAATAACCACCCGCGTTTGCCAGTTGAAGCGTCTGAGTCCAGCAAAAATTCTAGCTGACATGTTTAAGCCATTTCCCAGCGCTTTCAGCTGGGCACTGGTCCTCTGATGCCTCCAGTTATCAGAGCACTCGGCTGGGAGCAGTGCAAATAAGACCCATCTGTCAAGATGAGCTGAAAGCAGGAAGATATTTTCGAGCCAAGGACAACACAGCATTTATTGGGAGGATGCTGAATTCCTCCTTTGAGGGAGGCTGGCAGAAAGGAAGCTGGAACGTGCTGTGCGTACCACGGGAGGAAGCTGAAGGTGGACTGTGAGATCCAAGGGTGAGGCGACGCTGCCCAGCCGTGCCCCAACTGGGCTCTTGCTGGAGAACAAGGAATGAGCATCCTGCCTGCTCCAAGGTGCTCTGCTCATGTGGGGAGCGGTGCAGGCAGCGAGCCTGGGTGTGAGGACGAGCCCAGCTACAGCCGTGCAGCACGTAGCCAAGAGAAGGGACGGGGGCTCTGGGTTTCTTCTTGGGGTGGTCCCTCCAGCACCCAGGGCACAGCAAGGTGTGTTAAAAGGAACCAAATTCAACGCGAATTGCAAGCGCTCACACCCGGAAGGGTTCTGGTTCCTCCTATGAGTAAGAGTTACTAGTCTCTTGCAAAGTGCTCTTAGGAGATCGGCTATTGCCTTCAATCTCATCCCACGTAGTTTAATACTCCATGTGCTTCATTTTCTGTGAGTAACTAGGCTCACTTGGCAGGGATCGGCATGGTAATACAATTCCAATGACATATGCGCCGGACGATTTCTTTTGCTCTCTATATTTGTGTTAATTGTAACTGGAATGTCTTTAGGGAAATTTCCATTGTCCTCCTTCACCTCCCTTCTCTCTCACTGAGCTAACTACTCACTGATAATTGTTTCCAGCTCTGCTGGAAAATTTGGTTAGGATGAATAGAAGCGATTAAAGAAAGAATCATCAGGGAGTGCCTGCCAAGGGCTCCTTCGCTCGCTCAGCTGATGTTCCCAGTCCAGAAGTGCCTGCAGGATGGGTCACGGGCTGCAGCCCTGCCCTGGGAATCCTCCCTGGGGACTTGCCTGTGGGAGCTGTTGTACAAGTGAAAGGGATGGAGGTGAGCATGGGAGTGGGAAGGTAACGTGGGGTTCTGGTACACCAATGCCTCCACCTACATCAAACTAGTCCCTCACAGCAAAAATGCTCACGGTTTCTCCCCACCCTGGGACTTTCTGAATGGCATAAGGCAACAGAGAAACTCTATACGTTTTCGAGTGTGTTGTGTAGCTTTGTTAAAATGCTGGTACTGCTCCGAAGCCATCTGTCAAGCACGCAATGCCCAAGGGCTCGTTGTTTGAGTTGCAGAAGAATGTGAAAATAAATAAACTTTATTAAAAAAAAAATAATAGTAACACAAAAGGCCTGGAAGGGTACATCTGCTAGACATTGTAGAGAGTAGCTCCCAGGTCTCTGTGAGACCTAGAGACCGCAGTTTAGAAAAACCCCACCAATTACCACGACTCATCTCTGTTCAGAGGTCTGCACAGTAAAGAGACAAACTGGAAAAGGAGTAGAAAAGAGAGGCTGTTGGGGTCTGTGATGGCCAGAATTCAAGATTTCACTTTAAAACTGACAGACTAGAGAAAGAGAAGTACCTGGGCATCACCAGCACATAAGTGTTTCTGAAAAGCAAACCTTTTCTTTGGGGAATTAAGTGCAAGCAAATATTGCCCCAAGTAACACAGTGCCTTGGTTTCCCCACTTGAGGAACAGTGTTACCAGCCAGGCTGGATGCAGACAACGCCAGGGACCCCAGAGGGCTCTGCTGCCTTCTGGGGTATTGCCTGGCACCTCCACGCACTGGAAGTTGTCACCCGTTTGTGTCCTCATGGTATGTTTGTTCCTCATAAGAAATTTCAAGGGGGAAAAATCACTTTGTTTCTCAAGGAGGAAGAAGGGGAATTCTTTCCAAGGAAATCAGAATTACATCTGTTTATCTATCAGCTTATGTAGCTCTTGTGGATGGAGAGAGTGTGCGCCCTTAGGGGTTGCCTGGGACTTCCCAAAGGACGCTTTGCCTCGCAGCTTCAGATCAGCTACTCCCTTCTGAGCCACCAAACCTTCTGCTGAATGCGTGCAGCCATACTCTAGAGGAGCGTGAGCTGTGGTTTTGTGAGCTGTGGCTTTGTGAGCTGTTGTTTTGTGAGCTGCTACACCAGATGCAGCAGCCAGGAGAGAGGACTGGGCCAATCCGGACCATGGCATTTCTTGGGTTCATGTCTGGAAGTGCATAGCTGGATTGGCCTCTGGTTTGTTGGTCCCCCTGTAACTGTCTGTCATCTTCCAGGATGGAATTTCCCCTAATTTCATATATTGTTTGCAAATGCACGATGTAGCTTGTTCTATGCCTGGAGGAGCAGGGGTTCCCTTGTGTGCCCAGACCTCAAGATGGTGCTGTGGGGCTGAGCCTGGGACACGCGCGTGCGCTCTGGTTTGTCCTGACTGGAGTGAGACCTTTGGGTTTGGGACAGCCAGTCATGCACACTGCGCTGTTTGATGCCTGTGACTGCAGCCAGCACCCCGGATACCAGAAAGGCAATGCACAGTTGGCTTCATGGTGTTTCATGTCCCGACTGGGAACCCACCACGCCATGGGGTTAGGTGGACATGGCCCTGAGCACGCGGGCTGGGTCAGCACCACCACCTTGCAGGCTCTCTGTCCAGCCGTGCGCCTGGGCATTGGTGCTGGGTGGGATCCCCTCCGACCAGGCAAGGCCACTTCTGGTTAACAGCATCTGGCACTGAAGTTCTGGCCAGATCGGGTCCTATTCAGCTGGTGAGGGCTGAAAAACGCAAAGGGGAAGGGTTGGATGAGGCTTTGAGCAACCTGGTCTTGTGGAAAAGTGTCCCTGCCTGTGGCAGCGGGGTTGGAACTAGATGATCTTTAAGGTCCCTTCCAACCCCAACCATTCTATGATTCTATGTGATGGTGTGATCCTGTGAGCTATTGCTGGAAACTAGTGTCATTCCACAAAAGAAAACTGAAGGGGATCAGTGTGTCCCGGCACAATACACACATTTTCTGTAACCGCCAGCGATCCCCTCCCAAGCCAGTCCTCGTGGCTTTCCCTCCAGCCTTAGCCTAACCGCTTCCTGCAGCTCCATACGAGCCCGGCTCCCACAGAGCTGAGCTGACGGGAATAATCCCTCTGCCTGTCTGGGGCGGGCAGATTTTCAAGGCTGCCATCATTCCCCTGTGAAAGAGGGAACACAGCTCCCAGGCTGTGCGGTGGCAACCCAAGCGAAGGGTCTACACCCCATTCTCCAGGCCCTGACCTGGGTCTACCCTCAGGGGGAAAAATAGGGACATTTATCAGACCGACAAAAAAGACGCATTTCTTGAGAAGAGCAGTGAATAGTCCACATTGGATGCTCGGTGCTGCGAGGGTTGTTGCTGCTGTCACGGTTTTGCTTTGCATTTATCCTCTCTGCCAGCACATGAGCTCATGGAAATGCTGGCAGCTGCCATGGGCAGGCAGTGCGTGGGGACCAGACCGTGCTGGGGGTGGGTGCACTTGGATGCCAGAAGCAATTAAATCCCAGCCAGCTTTCTAAGCCAGCTCCTCCCCAGCCACGCAGCAGGGGTGTGAGTGACTGTGTCACCAGGACAGTGGAGGGGAGGACGAGGGACACCCTCAGCATCTCCACCAGTCACACCAGATGAAGTGCGACCTAAAGCCGCGCTCCAGGAACGCGAGTTTGCTGACAGCGCTGCCAGGGGACCTGGCCTTGGACTCCTGCCCTGAACCCAGGCCTAACGGCTCCTCTTTCTGAGCCAGCTGCAAGGAGGAGCAAAAGGATGTTTGCTCAGGACCTTCCCTGCGTTCAGGGAGGTGACTGAGAGCTACTGAAAGGGGCGCTGGCCCTTGGAGAGCATCCTAACCTCGAGTCACCAACTGATGAGCATTTGAGGAGTAGCGTGCAGCCGCCCAGCCAGCGTGCTGGACATGCCTGCCGTGAAAAAGAACACGGGGGCCTAGTTCAGCCCTGCCGCACCAGTCGCTTCAGGAAGCCCTCAGACTGCCGTGACCCAGCCTGTCCTTGAGTCAGTGGTAGCAGGGAGGGTCTGGCCGTTTGGTTGCTATTTTAGCTGTGGTTACCATGGTCCCATGTTGGCACCAGCCCTCACATTCAGAGTCCCACCCTGTCAGCCATCCTGGACCCCTCGGCCTTCCCAAATCACCTGCAAAAGCTCTGTCTGCTGCTGAGATGTAAACAGAGTCCCTCCACCCGCACAGCACTCGCTGTTTTGAAGGAACAAGTGTTTGAGTCCAGCTGGAAAATAAACGTCCTTATCTCTTGAAATGAGCTCAGCCGTGCGGCATGGTCAGGGACTGGCTTCCCTGCCAGAGACTCGGGCATTGCCACAGCAGTACAAGGGAGGGGGAAGAGATGCAGCCAGTTTTCTGCCCACTGCCTTTGGATAGCTCTTATTTCTTCTTGGAGATGGCTTTCCTTTCCCACACTGAGGTCTCGACCCACAGACACGGAGGGTGGAATTGTGTCAGCTTTTGGGGACAGATGCTTTTACAGAGACCACTTTTCTTGCAGGCACCAGCTGCACTTCACGCTGCTGCTGGGCACAGAGCTGCCGTTTAATTTGCTGTCGCTTCCTAACTCCATCTGAGCCAAAGGCACCAGGCAAACACTCTGCTTGTGGTATTCTGGCATTTGCTTTCTAGTCACAACTGGACTCCAGATACTTAGAAATCCGGAGGAAAAATAAAAACCCAGCATAGAGAGGAAATCAA
This sequence comes from Nyctibius grandis, assembly GCF_013368605.1. Lineage (NCBI taxonomy): Eukaryota > Metazoa > Chordata > Aves > Nyctibiiformes > Nyctibiidae > Nyctibius > Nyctibius grandis. The sequence continues at coordinate 6,365,891 of NC_090674.1, forward strand.
TTGGTCAGACTTCTTCAGACCACAAGAGGTTTTTAGTTCAGGTTACAGTGAAAGAGTTCATTCAGCCTTCTGATGTGCTTCATATTGACCACGCAATACTCCATGATAAATAGAGTGAGCAGGGGTAGGACAGCAAACCCTTTTGCCTCGTTGCAATTAAGGATGTCAGGCACTTGAATAAGGGTGTGGACAACTTGGTTATTTTTCTAGTCTGTTCTCAGCAGCGAGGCATGGCTCTGTGCCTGCCTGTCTACACGGGCTAGACCGTTCCTGTCAGCACTTGGCAAATCAGGTTTCCTTGGGGTTTGCAAAGGTGCTGTGGGTGGAACTCACCTCAGCTCCTTGGTTTCTCTGATCAAGGGCTTTTTGTTGATGGGGCTTTTTGGTGCTTGCCTCGATCGTTTAACTTCTTGTTGCTCCTTGCCATAATTTTAGCCACGCAAATGTGGCAGCCAAAGGGTGTGCGTTGAGTTTGCCTCATGGAGATAGCAGTGATCGAGAACAGGGTTTGTTATAACATGTGAGCTGGAAAAATACAGTTTGAGATTTCTTGGAGTACAAATGTAGCAGCAGAATACCCTCATTTCCACCAGAAAGGGTACTTTGGGTCATGGTTGTCAATGATGGAAAGTGAACCCTCATCCCAGCGTAGCTGACAGCTTTTCAATACAAGGGTTTGCTGCAAAAAAAAAGGGATTATTTACATTGGATTTGTGGGCTTAAATAAAGGTCAAATCCCAAGGCAACAACATTGCCTCTCTTTGTAGGCTGTTGGTAGCAGGACACCGTACGCTGCAATCCTGTCTGGAATCAGCACTCAGTAGTTACAGCACGCGGAGTGCTTTGCAATCAGCAAAAACCGCTGAGTGCTGCAGCAGCAGGTTCTCCTGCCACTGTGCGTGTGAACTGGGGAAGATGCTGGGGTGGGTGCTGGCACTTCAGTGGCTGTGATTACACACAAACCAGCTCCATCTCCAGAAGAAGGGAATGCTTCTCCAAAGCAATGTAGATAGAGAGGTTCTGAACCATTTCACAGTAACTCGCGGACTCCCACTAACAATGATTCGAAGGAAAACCTGGAGAGCAGCGAGTCCCCGTTCTTGTCCCCAGAAAGACTAGAAGGACATCAGGAAGCGATCCGGCCTGAGGCTCACAGAGACGGCAGAGATTGTCCTCCCGTGTAACCGTCCGTACCCCAGGGCAGCGTCTGTTCAGAACAGATGCACCATCTCACCGTCGATCCTGCCGGATATGGCTGTTCAGCAAAACCACATGAACATTCTGGAGACAAGAAAAATTCTCTCCAAAGCTTGGCCAAGTGTTTCTCTGGCACAAGACGTTTTCGTGAGGTCACTGTTGGAGTTCCTCCCACTGTCCAGATCACTCGCAACCAGAAATGAAAAAATTTCTCTTTGGGCTTGAGACCCCTCACGTGCAGGGTGCCTTACCATGGGCTGCCGTAGGACATAATCTGTCCTTGCCTTCCTGCTGGCACCCTCTTTAACATGGTTATGTCTGCTACAGAAGGATTTAGGATACTACTGCAGCGTACATGACATAGGCTCAGTCTCCAGCTTTCATGCTCCTTCCAAAACTGCAACACAGGAAAGTCTTGTCATCGCTGATTAATGAACAACTGTAACAAGGAGTCCAGGAATCACTGCACTAAAACTGAATGTCTGCTTTTGATCTAAAATCCTGGAAAATGTTTGATTCCGATTAGGGCCAGAGGTCTAACACATAGAGGTGAAAAGACTGCATTTTTGCTGGGTGCTCCAGCTAGCAAAGGCTGATGAAAGCTGGGGCAAGGGTTGTCTCCTCACATCTAGCCACAGGAGGCCCAGGAGAGAAGAGTGAAGAACTCAGCTTCAGAACTTCACTGCTGCTTTGGAGATTTGCAGGGAATTCTGTGCAAGGAGAGAAGCTCTTGGTACCCTACGTGCATAAAGATGCGAGCAATAACAAAGAGCCTGGGGAGAAGACTACAAACAAAAGCCCCCTTTTTTTCAGTTTCACAGTTCCATTCTGCATCTGTTTTTCTTGTTTACCCCCCTGTGACACCTCTCCACCATGTTCCATGCATCATCTCCATTCCTGACAAGCTTGCAACGGCCTCTCAAGAACCTGTCAGTCACAGAAGGGGACAGAGCACATGAGAAGAGAAGCTCTGACTGACTTCTGAGTGCCTTTCACGGGGAAAGTGTCAGAGCAGCAGTGTCCTTGACAGGTGCCAGGAAGCGGTGCAGAGGCAGAACAGGCCCCATGTGTGGGAGAACTCTGCTAAACAGGATCTGCCAGACTTCCTCTGCACGACAGACGTGCATCAGGACGAGTGATGGGGGCAGGACCCAGACTTAGAGCAGCCCAGTGTGAACGAAGCTTCCCTGCCCCTTCCCTTGAACAGCAGTAACCCCACCTGAGATCACCAGCTGAATGTGCCTAGGGATGATGACTTCCTCCCTTTTTTCTGCCCTGTATCCCCTCTATATATACATGCAGCTTTGGTTGTCCTTAGCTTTTGAGAACTAGGAGTGAAAATGACTGTGGAAGTGGTAAGTGTTACTTCATTTCTTACTTGCTTCAGTACTGCAGCTGGGAAGGGGAGGAATAGCTGGAATTGCAAATTTTCACATTTTCAGCAAAGACCAGGATTTGAGTATTGGCATGTACAGAGATGTGGGTCTGTGTTAGTGTGTTCAGCAGTTTCTCTGGTTGTTTAGGGGCATTCTCAGTGACCTGTCACTTTTTTGGGGGGGGTTTTAGGACCATTCTCTAGGAATTTTACTGCAGTGGCAGGTTTCTACAAGGCTAATCTGTTTAGAAACCCCACAATGGGCTTCAATTCCTTTCCAACCTGAGTAAAGCTTCTTATTTGATGGATTCCTCTCCCCTCTTCTTTAGGGAAGTGAGGAGTGTAGTCACAGATCCATATCTCAGCATGAATCTGTTACTTAGTGCCACTTGATGCGTCTGTTGAAACAGATGTGGGTAAACACTACCTTGTAAAGCAGGTTGGCAGTGGTGGTCCTCAGGTAGCTGGAGCAGATACTGGGGTGGAAGGCAAGCTGTGTTTATTTGAAAAGGCTAAAGGAGTGAGTCAGTGCTCACCCGCGGAGATTGCTAAGACAAGTACGCTTATTTCAGGGTAATTTGGAGTGGCTCTGATCGTATATTTACCGACTAATCTAGTGAGAAATATCTGCAGCATTTTTCTTGTTCTCCATGTCCCAATTTCAAGGCATTGGAGACAGTGTTATCTCGTGGCAGAGCCTTAGGTCATTTGCTGTTATAGTTGACTATATGCAAGATCTAATTATAGATTGAAGGGGTGTGACTAGGGCTTGATAATCCTACTAATATGAAAAGCTAACCTAGAAAGCCCTGGCAATGTGAATAAATTACTGGCGTTGCTAACTGAGAGCAGGGAGCTTGGCAAAGCACTGCACCACCATGGACTGCAGTCCCAGTTCTAGTTCCTCCAACACACTTGATGTCCAAGTGTTTACATAATGTATGACCACATGTTTACAAGCTTCCCAGGGTCATAAGTGAACTGGTGAACAATGACAACTATCCTCTGCCCTTAAGTTAAGCACGCACAGACCTCTGTACTGGTGGCTTATGGAGGTGTTCCTGAGAAGCCCATGGTGCAGCGCTCTGTGCTGAGCATCTTTGCTGGGGGAAGCTGAAGAGCAGGGACCATGCCTGGATGTGAGATCGGAAACCACTTATTTGTGGGGGAATATTTTTTCTCTCATTGTTCTTTCATCATTGGGTCAGGCATTACAGCACCAGCTCTAGAACAAAAGTCTCTTATCCCCAAAATAGACGGGAATTGTTTTGATCGCTTTGCGTGCGTCAAGTCACCTCTTTCTTTATGGACTACTGGAATTGCAACTATTTCCCTAGTCTGACGTGGGAGGAGGATAAGGCTGGCAGGACCTGCAAGAAGGAAAGGGCAGCTGTCAGGCATAGCGTTTCCCAGCAGAACTCTGCTTCCTTCAGGCTTGTTCATGCAAGAGGATTTCTAATCTAGGGCCCCCTGCCCCACCTGCCTTCTTCTCACTGTAAACAGCAACTTGCTGATGGTAGGAAGCCTTTCCCCCGCTCCCCTTCCCTCATTACTTTTAGATTTCAGCAAGTTTGTCCTCCCCTCTCAGACTGGCTCTGCTCTTCTGTGACAGCAAAGCCAGACTCCCATGTGGAAACACTGTGGGAGATGGTGATGGGGAAGGTGGTAGCCTGTTGTGTGGTGTTATGCCTGGCTGTGCTGATGCCACCTGCTCAGCGTGGTGTTGGCTTTAGAGTGACAGAAGGCAGTACTTTCCTCCAGATTTCGCTATGTGGGGCAGTGTGTTGATTGTCTGTGGCTTGTGTGCACCAAAGCCTGGATCTGCAGAGCATCTACGTCTCTAGAACTTGCTGAGCATGTGGAAAATGAAGAATCGGTGCCCTGAAGGAGAAACTCAGATCTGACTCAGAGCTCATCCCATGCTGTGCCCTGTGAAAAGGAGAGGCAGGGCATATGGCAGGAGAAGAGTCATAACCCAGGGGCTTTCAGGGGCTGGTGTGGTGGCTGGAGAGAAAATCCCCCCTCTGACACTAACCAGCATGGGGGGGACAAGTTCCCAAGTGTCCCAGGAGCACAGAGGGACCCAGCCAAGGGCAGCTGGGCTGAGGAGCCCTGCTGACAGCGCAGGGAGCCATTCCCTTCCCTCCCACTCCCCAGCTGCCTTTCTGGGTTCAGACAAAAAGGGTGATTGTTTTTTCTTGCTTGAAGCATTGTTTCTGCTCAGATGTTTTTGCCTTGTTACCGAGAGGGGGTGAGAAGCTTCAGATGAAAAGTGAGCCCTCAGCACAGCCTACCTTAGAGGCAGTCTAGTTCTAAACCCTGACACTGAAGGTCAGTTCCTTTCTGGCAGCCTGGACCAGAGAAATGACCTCTGCAGCGGGACTCTGGTGATCCCTGTCCCACACTGGTCCAGTTGTGCACCTCTGCTGTAGCCACACAAGTGCTGAACCTGTTCCATCCTGGTTTTCAGACTACACTTACCCTGAAACTAAGCTTCTCTAGTCTCAAAGGCTGCTGGCATGAGGGTAAAAATAAGATGACTGCTACCTCTGCTTGGCTGCCCCCATCAGAGGAGGAGGCCTGCAGAGCTGGGGGTGAGAGGCTCTAACTGTCACCTGGGTATTTATTGAGGCTGATGGAAAATCAGCCTCATTCTCTTCCAAATTCCAGGCTGTGAGCAGAGAGCATGGCTTGGCCAGCACTCGTGCAGCTGTGCTCGAAGTGGGGGCCAGGCGGTCCCCCCCGATAGGAACTCACAAGCCCCACACCGCTTCCCTTTCCTGTTGTGGCTGGCTGCAACCCTGATGGGTGCTCAGAGACCCATCCATCACTGCCTCTGCCTGCTTCCCCCCACGCACCGAGCTAAGGACTCGGCAGAGCCTGGCAGGATTTAGACAAGGCTCTAAAAATAGAGCACACCTGAAATACAGCCACTGTGCTGATAGGAACAGAAACTCTCCCGTGCTGCTGCTTTGCTCTATGCTGTGCCACGAATGGGTTGTGGTACCAGGGCGTGAGCTTGTGAGGGGGGACTGCTGCCTGACAGCCTCTCCTTATGCAACCACGGATGGAACAGTGCTGTTGTCCAAGTGAAGTTGCTGTAAGTCATGATAGAGTTAACTCAGACCTTCAAAAACCACGCAGCAGTCTGAGAGAGCCTGCCGAGCTGCGTGGGGTATTGGGCTGTAAAACTGTCAGTAACGATTACTGGTGCGATTCAAAGCGATGGGGTACAGAAGCTGAAACAAGCAAAACAGATGACAGCCCAGGTTCCTGGGGGAGAGGAGCTGATACCCTTTGGCTTGGTTGTTTCTTTACTGGCTCCTCCCTTGGACACCCTGCAGACAAACCAGCCCAGGATCACCATCCAAACGCACCAGTCTCCTTTGCCTGCGTGCAGAATGCTCTCTGCCATGTCCTGCTCTCATGTGTGTGCCTCGGGCTGCTCCAGATTGTCTTCTCTCTCCCAGGCTGACATGTTAAGAGAGTACAATTATTGAGAGAGGCTGAGAGTTCCCAAGGCTGAGAACTTGCTGTTCAACGGGAAATCGCAGCTTATTGCGTAGCTGGAAATTCCTCAGGAAACCAGGTTCTAAGGAGGTTCTCTTAAATTTGGCTTTTCCCAATTGTCTGGGCTTTCCTAACAGGATAGAGATGGAGGATAAAAGTCAAGCAATAAGGAAAATGATCCACTCCAAAGAATAGCCTTAGGTTAAAAATGGACCACTGCGTCCAGACCTTATTTGTACTGCTTAGAAGTGGTTCCAATTTTCAGAGCTACTCTGGTTCCTGGCAAGCAAAGGGAGACTACAGTCTGGGTCCAGCTGGGAAAAACACAGTAGAATCCTGTCTTGTGAAGGAAATGAGGCAGGAACCTGAAGTCTTAGAGAATCTCTGCTGGAGACTCCCAGGTTCTGATTCCACGTGCAAAGCAGAGTCTGACCCAGTGCTGGGATGTCCTGTACAACCCTGTTCAGAGCCATTAAGCTCATGTGCCCAGCTCAGTCCAAGCAAGTAGGATGAGCTGCATGGAGAAGCTGGTTGAGCCAGGGTACAGGAATCTATGGTCTGAATCAGCCACTCTTCCCGTAAGCCCTCTGTGTGACTGGGCAGCTCTGAAGCTTATAACACAAGTTTTCCAGTCTTTGGAAGGAGGTTCTGGCCCTGAGGACCTAGTGGGTCCCTGATAGGGACTATCATGAGCCCACCCAGGTTTGTACCCAACTGCTTCGCAGTTCTTGGCACCATGGAGTGAGCTCTTTACATGTAATTTGTACGCACTTAATTATGGCAACACTGTTGTTCCAAAGCAGGGCTTGGGAACACAGTTCTTGTAAAGACTCAGGCTCCAGAAGTTGGTTGTTTTTGCACATCTGTGTCCTCCTCCCGCAGCATTAATGTTGGGGCTGTGATCACTGCACCCACAGTGTGTATTTTGGGGGAGTCTGTGGCTGTTGTAAGCCCAAGGATGGCTGAGCCTGTGTCCTGCCTGTGTATTTGGAGGGTTAGTGTTTCCTATCCTGCTCTTCTTCCCAATCCTGGGCTGAGCTGAAAGCACAGGACTGAAGCAGTGCAGCCACGAGCTCTCGCTGTCAGCTCTTCCGTGGCAGGGAGCTGATGCGTGTTGACAGCCCCTAGCATCTGGCAGTGGGGCGGAGGATGCATATGGCAACCCAACAGTTATTAATTGAGGCTGCTGCGCACAAAAGAGGAGCCTCTCCAGCAGCTGGGAGAGATGGGGCCAGAGATTTTAGCTGTTCCTGACCCACCTGACAAAAGGAGAAATCCAGAAGCCTCTGAATGAGCAATGAGTCACTTACATTGCCTTTTGCTCCTGTTTTACCCCTTCACTACCACGTATCTGTGTGGGGTAGCCTACCTGAGCTGTGAGCAGTTACATTTGGTCAAAGGAATTACAATGGTTCCAGGCAGGAGCAATGAGAAAATGAAATCTCTGGGCCTGACGACCCTGAACTCGGATGGATGAGTGAGCCTGGGCTGTGGCTGATGAGTCTGAGTGCATCAGCTCTGCTTTGCACTGCTGGCATCCACCCCCCTGCTTTCCCCCCTCTGTATCAGGTTGCTCTTTGACCTGCTCCTGGAACTCTGCAAATGATCTCATCTGTTCCTACAAATTTCAAACACTTTATGAACCCAGAGGCAAAGTGAAAGCACGGAGCTGGTTGAATGCCGTACAACTTTGTGAGCTTGTAAACAAACGAGCCCAGCTGCGGTTCAGAGAGTCGGGCTGCGGCACAGCTACGTCAGAAACGTGTCTGGCTCAAAGTGCTGCTGCATACAGAGGTCTGTTCTTCCGAACATCATTGCTTTCAGCCCATAATGAAACTGTATGTATCAGCTCTTAACAACAGCCAAGCCTGTTTTTTATGGCTGGCTCAAAAAGAACAGTACAAAGCCCCATCGCTGCAGCTTTTACTTAAAGGGCTGTAAAAGCCTTTACAAATGTGAAAGCAGCAGCAGCTGCTGGTAGCTCTGGGCCAGTGGTCCTGCAGACAATAGGAGCATTATGTCATTAAAACATGGTTCCTGTATACCCTACAGTATAACTATGTGATCTCTTGCCCTAATGTATGGATTACATCAGATGCAGCTAAATTTTGGAATGATCTGCTCATTTAGAGCACACTTTGTCAGGCCTGGAACGATTCTACTGACTGGTGATGGGACCTGGCTTGCAGATAAGCTGGCTTGGGATCAGCAGCTTTGCTCCACGAGCTGTGCTGGGACCATTTCAACAGGTGGTGGAGTTTGCAGAGTCACAGCTCTGCATCAGCTCTGAAGCAATGCAGTGGCACCAAGACCCACCAGCTGTAGCTGGCCGTGTCTCTTAATTCCAGCCACTAAATGTGATCAAACAAAAACAGTGAGAAAGGAATATCTTTATTCTTGCTCACTATACAAGTAGCATTTATGAGGTGCCTTCTGGGACTGCCTTGCCAATGCTGTCACAAGCCCATTTTTGAGGCAGCTAGAGCACTCGGAGCATTCTGGTCCTGGACAGGTGACTGCATGGACAGAGGAGGGTCAAGTCCAGCACTTTCCCAGTCCCTCTGGACACTGGGCTTGCCTTGAAGATGTCATCTTGCTGAACTACTTCTCTGTTATAGGATCTGAAGTCCTGCTTTTCTTGCTTGACGCCCTGGAATCCAACCCCAGCTCCTGAATGCTGTGAGGAAAAGGGTGCAGAGGCGTCACCTTCCATTGCTTCAACATCCTCTGTGGGCTTGTTATTGCACTTGGCAGTCTCATCATTTGCCCTGGTCTACTGGGTCTGGCTGGAAGGGAGTGAAATTTCTCAGCAGCCTGTATGGTGCTGTGTTGTGGATTTGTCACTTAAACAGCACTGATAACGCACCACTCTTTTGGCTATTGCTGAGCTGTGCTTGCACAGTGTTGAGGCTTTGTTTTTCCATCTGTGCCCACTGCCCCCTCCACTGAGTAGGCTGGGAGTGTGCAAGAAGCTGTGAGGGATGCAGCTGGGACAGCTGGCCTGAATTGACAGCAGGGGTATCCCTATATTCCTTAATGTATAATGCACTCAGCAAAAAAAGCTCAGGGAAAATGGGCAAGTGGGGACTTCTGGGGCTATAGCATTTGTCTTCCCACGTAAATTTTACATGTGTCAAGGCCCTGCTTTCCAGAAAGTGGCTAAACATCTGTTTGCTGATGGGAAGTAGTAAATAAGTTCTTTATTTTTGCTTTGCTTGTGCACGTGGCTTTGATTCACTTACTAAACTGCCCTTACTTTGACCCATGAGTTTCTTGCTGCTGGCGGATGCTTAGCTCCTGGCTGGGGTCAACCCCCACAGATATCTAGCTACAAAACTTGCCTGCAGTCAAGATGCTCTTTTCATGAAGATGTTCTTCAGCTTGCTCACATGTTCCAGCACCAACAGCCACCACATCATCTCACTGCAAAGTGGAAAAAATGGCCCTTTATAAATGAAAAGGCATTTCATTTACAAATGCTCCTTTGCTCCCGAAATGCTGTGGGATGACTCAAACCAACGGGTGCCTTTTCAGTCACTCTGTGACGCTCTTTCTAAATGCCATTGCAAAGAACTAGTGGGCTGCTACAGTTGTCTAGAACCAAACCACAGATGAAAATGTGCACAAGAAAAGTAGAAAGGGACCAGGCACGCTGGATTCAGTCCCAAGAGATGCCAAGTGCACGGCTGGCACAGCCTGGCACCAATAAGCTGCAGTGAGGAATACAGTGAGCTACTGCACTTCACCCCAGAAGTGGCTGCATTTTTGTGCTGGATGACTTTTTAGGATGCTTTGGGATGAAAGAGATCATCTATAAGCTAGACCTTACCTCACTGTGGAGTCATTCCTAGTCACTGGGCAGCTTTTGAGAAAAATAAGACTGGTGAATGCAGGGAGTAAACATGTCTATTTTTATAGCTTGTCTCCCAAGTCAAACAAAAATAAGAGCTGACTTGAGGCTGGAGACTGCGTGACACACTGTTAACTGAGAACGGGCAGCACAGGGCCTGAGCCTCTCTGCTGTAGGTCAGAGTGGTGTTTCTGGAGTCAGTGGAGTTCAAGTTCATGACCTCCTGCCATGCAGCCTGTAGCTGTTTAAAAGTTCAGTGTGATGTAGTGGGGCAGTCAGGCAAGCCATGCGTGGTCAGTGTTTGGAGGAAAACCTGAGGTCTGCGGTGAATGCTGGTGATTCAGTTGCTATCTGCATCCTCCGTGTCAGAATCGAGCCGATGTCTCAGCATGAGCTGGCAGAGGTCTTGCCTTCCAGCCCAAGACCCTGGTGCAGACACTTGAGTTGGGTTACTGGCACCCCGAGTACCTGCCCACCTGCCCTGGGTTGCACAAGCCTTCCCTGGAGCTCAGGGGGAGCTGTTACCCACGTGGCTCTTCCAGCGCTGTGGAGCTGCTTTGCTTCCTTTCCAAATGGGGAATTTCCAAATTGCCATATATAGTAGCCCCTCCAAACAAAAACTTTTATGTTGAGCTGAAAAAAAGGCTGTGTTCCCAAAAGCCTGTTTGTTCCAGCTGCAGTAATTTGTCTCAGAGAGGATATTGCATCTCTTCAGAAATTGCGTGTTGTTTACACCCCCAGAATGTCACAGCAGCTGCACCGTACCACCAAAGCCTCCCCATGGGCAGGACACTGAGGTGTGGTACTGAGGGGCTGTGCCACACAATAGATGTGGGAACATTATTTTTACAATTGTTAATTGTTCATGAGCTGTTCTGTAACTTGGCGTGGTAAGAAGCTGATCACCCTGAGTGAGTTTCGATCAAGTCAACGACAGGTGGAGAGCATGAGCTTGGCAGTGATGGGGAGCTGAGCCTGAGCTGAGATCTGCATCCAGATTCTGATGGGGTTTAAACAGGAGCGAATCTGGAGTGACGCCGCTGGCTTCAGAGCGCAGGATGCAACTAGGAAAGAATTGTCATGCATGTGCACCAGTCTTACTGGAAACAGGATCTATAAATTACAGTAAAGTTTAAAAATAAAACAAAATTGTGTAAGATCTAATTATTTTCCAGGCTGTTTTTTCCTGCTTCCACCTATTTCAGCAGGGCTTGAGGGAGATAAAGGCTGAAATCTCTCCAGGCTGTGGGGTGTGAGACTGAATGGCATTTACATCAATAAACTGACAAAAAAAAAAGGAATTATTCTAAGATGAGCAACGCTTCCGTGGAAAGACTTCCTTGGGAAGTGAGTAATGGAAGGAGATCTTCTCCATATTCACACCAGCCCTAGTCAAGTGGCCCTGGGAGCCAGACCCGTAGCGTTTCTAGCCCACTGTCTTTGCAGTGATTTTCTCTTAAGAGGTCATTGAATGTGGATCTGGGCAATGAGAATCGATGAGTTTGCTCAGACTGGTGAATTAGACCACGGTGTGGTTTGCTTTGCTGTGTGATTTTCCCCTGGCAGCTTGCTGGCCAAAGGAGGCTACAGGCTGGCAGCTTCACTGCTGGATTACCTGAGCTTCCCACTGACCTCACCACTAAACAAGCACAGCACTGGCAGGGGCCGGCCCAAACCACACCGAGTCAGAGGGAAAAGTCTGCTTGATGAAGCCCACCGGGCCTGTGGTCAGGCATAGCTCAGCAGCTGATATCCAGACTTATTTCAGTGGGCTGTAACATGAAGAAACCCTGCTCTGTGTCAGGGAAACCAGCTGTCAACAGTGTTTGGTCACCACAGCTATCGCACCAGGATCCAGATCCCATCTTTGAGGGGATCCCACAAGTTACATGCTCTCGGTATGAGAGCAGGGGTATCTAATTCTCTTGAGTACCTGGGATAATGCTTATTCCAGCCTGCAGAAATTGGTGGGTCAGGCTGTCACTCATGTAGGGTTCTGCTACATGGGAGTGAGGTGTCACACAACCTGATGTTGCAAAGCTCCTTCCTGATGCAGCTGGGTACCAAACTGGGAGGGGAAACACAAATGAGTGCTGAGGAAGTTTAACTTGCTGCCTGAATCTGTGGTTTCTCAACTGGATCTGATTTCCTGGGCTTGTTCTGACTTTCCATTTGGTTGATGAGTTTGGACACAACTCTTTTTCCACCCTGCACAGCTCCTTGGCTCCTAACTCCTGTTCACTTTTTTTACAGTTCCCAGGAGACAGAAAATCAAATTGGAGGAAATATTGCTCACCAGTTTCAGAAATCCCACAGGCTTCTAAATATTCCTCCTTTGCTACTTCTGAGCCTGTCTTGTTGGTCGCTCCCATGTTAAGGGAGGTGATGATTGATCGATCTCTTCATAACCGGGTGTAACTTTCCAGCTTTTCTCTACTAATAATGTCTTAGATCTGTCCAGAAGTAGCACTGTTAAAACCTAAAGTGAAAAAAGGGAAAGGGACTATTGTTGCCTCTACCTGATGAGCAGGAGCCAAAAGCAGATACATGGACAGCAGGATGGCCATGAGAAGGGAAACTTTGGTCTTTTTTTTTGTTCTGGCAAGTCTCCTGCATCCAGGGGAAATGAAGAGGCTCCGTGCCGGTGAAGGCTGAACCTGGGGTCTCTGCCAAGCTCTTCTGCCCCTCCATCCAGTACGGTATTTGTCACAGGTTTATCTTCAGGCGTGTGAGTCCCCTTTGACTCAGAAGTCACAGACTTGGGAATGTATTTAAGGCCCCACTGAAGGGGGATAATCAGGGGCACGGAGCAGGCTGTGGCAGCTGCACCACAGACCATCTCCCCGTGCCCTCTCCTGCAGGGCTGAGGCTCCCACCCTGCGGCGGGTGCTTCCCGCAGGCTCGGCGGTTCTTGGGGACTCCTGCACCAGCTTTTCTCCGGGGTAAAGCAGGGAGGCAGGACTTTGGTTTGTGCCCCAAGAGACACCCTCTGGGCAGCACTAGGACCTGGGGAAGGCTCAGCCTGCCTCCTCCCAGCAGATTAGCCAATATTCCCAGGGCAGGGCAGGCTCCCCAGCCTGGCTACTTTTTCTTTCCTCTATATACGTGTTTTTCCTTCTAGTTCATTCCAGAGCAGAGCAGCTTTGGATTTCTCTGAGCTTTTTCGTTTTTTTCCCCCCTCTGGTAGCTGGACTGCTGCCAGTGTCTTGCAGGGCCAAAGTTTTATCTCTGGGGATAGATTTTTCGGAGCAGCCCAGCTGCACGCAGACTGCCTGCAACTGAATCCGCGCTCCTGGGGCGAGTTTCACTCGGGAGAGGAGCAGCAGCAGGGTGCAGTTTGTGCCTCTCCTCCAGCCATTCCTGTCAAGATGGATTTATGACTTTAAAAGGAGTGGGGAGAGGTGGGGGGGGGGGGGGAAGGAAAATTGCCTCCAGGAGCCAGAGCTTACACCACAGCCCAGCAAAACACACGTAGAGAAGCAGCAGTCGGATCTCAAGGCATGAGCAGCGTAGAAGTGGCACCCTGGGATCTGGTGGATCCTTGCACGTAATATGACTGATTTTAAGCCTTTCATCTGCCTTCACAGAGCCGAGCTTTTGGATTTAAGGTAGTTTGCCCAGGACCAGATTTTGCTATGTTGGCCAAGGCAGTGCTTTCTCTTGGGCTGTGGCTGCGGTTTGCTGCGGGACAGGACACACCTGAGCGAGGTGAGTGTCTGAAAAGCCGAGGTGTTCCCTTCCTGCTTTCCCCTGTTTAATACCTCCTGGTCCTTACAGCTTCTCATAGAACCTTTTCAGAATAAAAGCTTAAGTTATACTGTTGCTTTAGGTATACAGTTATACTTGTATGTTGCTTTGCTGGCACAAGGACAAAACAAACGAAAAAACCTTTCTCAAATGGCCATATTAGAAAGGAATTTATCTGTCTTGCTTGTTTCCAGCAGTAGAAAGGAAACTGCTTCCGAAACTTGCAGAGTTTAGTGCTATCCTGTGGAAAAAGTCCTGACTCCTCGCTGTTACCCCTGTACTGAGGCACGTTGATTAAGAGAAGCAAAAACAGTGGTTGATGCTCTACCTGTCCTGTTGTTCTCTTGCTGATCTCTGTAATTCAGTCTTTATATCTCCTCTTTAAGATGCTTTCTCTTGGATACTCAGGGGCAAATGATCAGGGGTCATTCTCATAGAGCTGTCAGCAGGGAAAGGGACGCGGAGGAGATGAATGTCCCATTTCTGGCTCCTGCACTGCACTGCAGAAGGCTTCACCCACATCATGATGGCTGAGCCTATGCACAGACTGTTGTCCTGCCTGGTGTTCACAAGCAGGAGGAGGTTCTGTTCTTTGACTGCAGGGCTACTGCTGGCTGCATCTGGTTTTCACTGCACCTGGGAGATGTAATCTGGTGTGAAAGGAGATGTGAACCTCTTGGCTAGCAGGACAGGAGGTTCTCTCGGACTCGGGCAGCAGCCCAGACTGCTGGGGTCTGATTCTGCTTCTGGTACGCAGAGCAGACTGTCCATTGCTCAGATCCCCTTACAGGGTGCTGGATTGTGTCCCTCGGTGGCACAGGAATGGTGCTGCTGCCTCTGGCATTGTCACGATGCTCCATGTGCACACAGGCAGCAGTTATTCCTGTTGTCACGCATTTCTGCTGCCGTGGGAATGTATGTGGCAGTTCCCCAATCCAGGCTAAAGAACGATGCTCAGACCTTCAGAGTACATGAAAAAGCAAGTCATGGCTTTCCAGAAGGGTTGAGCTTTGCTCCAGAGGCAAAGGTGTGTGTGTTGTGGACATGCTGACTTTGACTTGTGCGCTGCCAGGCACCCTTAGAGGAAATGAACCTGCAAGGTGCCCCTTCCCCAGCAGCTTTGATGTGGGGGTCTCCCAGGCTCCTCCCAGGTGTTTCCTGAAGCAGCCCTGAGCAAAGAGCCAGTCTGGCAGGGCTCCGGGGGGTGGGCTCTGTCCCCTCTGGAGGTGCTGTGGTGGTGTGCCCTGATCACACAATGAGAGGAGCTGTTTGAGGGGTAACAGGTTCATAACTCCATTTCATAGGGACTTGACTGAACGTGAACGATTGTGGCTTTATTCTCAGCCGCAGTGGACAAAGTGAGGAAGGTGCTGGGTGGCCAGTGGTGCTTCTGCATGCTCAGGAACGATTAGCTTTTTCAGGGCAATGACTACTGACTTAGTGCACCAAGGCACAAAGTCAAGGCAGAGTGTGACCAGCTCCACCACTTCCTGCTTTGGGTCCACATTCAGATCTCTGCATCAGTGTAAAGTACAACCATTTGATAGTCTGGGCTTTGGTAAATTAAACTTTGATAAATGAAACCAGGTTGTCGTTACCTGGTTACTCTGGACTAGCATCAGCAGAAAATGATGGGGATGCTCCTGTCCCCGCGGGTGCAGCAAGTGAGAAATAAAGACACGGCCCATCCACACGCGCTTTGTAGGGGGCCCTGCGCTTACTGATCTCTGAAATCATGCTCACTACCTGGCATGATTCCATGATTTCAGGACTCCCGAGGCTCTAAGTAAACCAGGAGAGACAGTGAAACTCCTGAAAAGATCATAAGAGATGGCAACCCAGCTTCCTTCCTGCCAGAGGAATTTGTCTGAAGGGCCGTTCCTCAACCTACAGCCTGTAATCTGTGGCACGGACGAGCTGGAACCTGCACAGGCAGCTTGTGCTTTTAGTCACACAAGTATATTTTGCTTGGTGGGGCTCAGCTCCTTAAATAGGCAGGTGATCCAGCCATCTCCCATGTCACAGGCCTCTCTTTGACGTGGTTTTAAGTGTAAACCACTTCCTGGCTGGCTTGGCGGGACACCTCTCTTTTGGGGAGAGGCGGTGCCTTCCTCTTGCCGTGATCCCAAGGGGCCACAGGGAAGCACTGACTGCGTTCTTCAGCCTCCACACCTGGCTCCACTCATAGCAGAACTTTTTCCCTTGTATGGCCAAACAGTGAGAAGGGAAGAAAAATATGGGATTTAAAACATAGTTAACCAAGACAAGACATGATCTTTTTTGGCTGTTAAATCCTTTATGCTCTACAAGTTCCAAGTCCCATGTACATCAGGCATGTGGCATGTGTTCAGGTCCCAGCAGAGAGCGCAGGGAACTCTTGAAGCGGATATCTCCTGTCAACATCTCAGTATACGATGGGGAAGTCTGTCCAGCTGCTTTTCTCCTGGAAAAGCCAAGCGTTTTATTAGGCAGCACTGTAACTCCATGGTGACATTTTGCTCCCATATCGATCCCTTCAAAACACTTATTTGCATGACTGATCTGTGTCTACTGACCACGTATCAGCTAGAGGGTGACAGCAGGACACTGCTACGTGTTCTCTGTTGTTCCCTAAGCTTGAGTAGAGCACAGGAGCAGCAATGATATGAGGTCTGCAGAGTTATTCCTAGCTCTTCAGGAGCAAAGGCTTGACCCATCAGGAGGCAGGGAGGTGCTAACGGATGCCCCTTCTCTCAGAATCCCACTGAAAGTGAGAAATCTTCATGTGGCACCTTGCCAAACAGCCCATCTTCTTTTGCTCTAAAGCAAGGAAACGGCTCAAAACCAGCAGCTGCTTGCGTAACACCGGGATTTACTGGTCAGGAATCTCCACAGCCCCACCTCTGGCACGGGTGGCATGTTTGTGTTGGATGAAGGACAAAGAACAGGAAGAAAGATGAGGGAATTGTAAACCTGAAGGGAAGGACCTGAATGGAGTGTCCAGCCACTTTACAAGCGTTGCCACGCTCCTGCTGTAGTGAGATCATTGTCTAGATTTTTTAATGGATCCTTTCTGCTGACAAAGTCTAAATGGGAGGAATTTGTTTCTGTCTTATGCAGGGTTCAGTGTTTAAAGTGGAGGTAACTGTGATGGTATGTGCCTGTATGAAGGATCAGCCTTCTGCTCCACCCACATGCAGTCCCTTTAGCTCAAAAATATATACCTGCCCACCAGTGTAACTCTTGCTTTTGTTAACCAGTTGTTAACCAGTTGTTAACCAATGCTTTCTACCCTCCAGGCAGGACGTTGTAGTGTCCAGCTGTAGCTCTTCCTGCAGAGCCTCCTAATTAACACAGCTATTTCCAGCAATGTTTGATGGGTCAAACCAGTGTTTGAAGGATGTTAATGTTATGCCGAGCTCTCTTGGTGCCCCAGAGCTGCCGGGTACAGTTGAGTGCACTTTGACAGGGGCTTGGCTCTTGATTCTCCTTTGATGTTCTTCTCCTTTGAGCAGGTGGTCCATGCTGGTTTTCACCCATGCGTTCCCCAGTGCAGGTAGTTCTGGTGTTAGTGGGGTTTTGCTTGCATCTGCTCCCTCGTGGTGCATGCTGGAGTCCCCTCACAGAGTGCCAGTCCACGTGACTTTGTTTAGCACTTGTGAGCGATGTCCTTTGGCCATTGATCCCTGCCAGGGTCAGAAGATTTCACAGCTGTTTGTTGCAACATTCAGGAAACCAGTGACATTACTCAAACTGGTGAGGAGCAGAGGGGAGAAGGAGAAACAAGAGAAAGGAAAAGATTTCCTCTTGGGAGGAGGCAATCATGTTGCCAAGATCTCTCGCTATGGCTTGCCAGCCAAGTAAGTGGCTTGTACTTCTTCCAGTGGAGGGGAAAGCACAGAGCTGTGGCTACATGTGTTTGTCTTGCTTCATGCAGCCAGAAGCTCCAGACAAAGCCCTCGTTGCTCTGCCCTGCTGGGATGCCAGTAGGGAGCTCCAGGAACCAGTGGCAGGACCTGTGTGTCACAGGTTCAGCTCTGCTGTGTGATGTGGTGATGAAATTAGATGTTGCTGTGGGCATGCAGGAAAGCTTACTGGACTTCACCTGTATTTTCTGCTCAGCTCTGAATGCCAACTTGCTGGGCGTGCGTCTGCAACACAGGGCTGAGTCGTGCTGGGTCACACAGAAGTGGTTGTAATCCATGTAGGGCCCTGACGTTTACCCATAGCAGGGTAAAGACTGTCCGCATGAAGACTGGGCAAAGAGGATCGAGTCCTGGGTGGCTCAAGCCTGAACCACTTCTCCGCCTTCTGTTTTCCCCCTTGAGCCCCGTGTGTTGTGCCCTGAATGGCTCTGCTCTCCCTGGTCCATGGTTTTGTGCTCACGTCATTAGGTTTCACTGTCAGGACATGTAATAGGCCCCTTGTACCCACTCACTGTTCCCCTGCCCTGGTCCTTTCCCTCCTCTTGATCTTGCCATCTCATATCTGCCTCTTAGAGCAGTGCCCCAGTAGGGACTTAGCAACCCCCTGCTCATCTCTGCCAGGCCTGTTGCTATCCTGGGCCTGCCTTGACACAGATTTCTGCAGAACTGTTTGCATGAGCTGCCTCCTTGGAGCAATTAATCTTACAGGAGCCTTTCCCTTCGGCTCTCTGCTGCCTTGTGGTTTTGGCTCCCACGTACGGCTCCAGCCCTCAAACGCTGCGTGCTGCACCGAGTCCATCCGTGCTCCAGAGCCCACGTTGCTTGGCCACCCCACATTCCTGATCCCTTCACTGATAGAGGAGCCCAAAAGGGCAGGCAGGAATCTCTGGGCCGAGGCTTTTTCTCCCTTCTTGCACCTCAGAAGCTCTCGGAAAGCAGAGTGGTGGTTAAAAGAATTCCAAATTCATTACTGATAGTCCCGCTACTGTAAATCTGCCAAGCTCTAAGAGTGGTAGAAGGAGGAGTCTCCTCTGTGTTTGTGCTTCCCACACAGCAGTTTCATTGAAATTATAAGAAAATGGGTCAAACGGAGCGAGACTCCAGTCACCCCCTCAGCAGCATGTTCTCCCTGACATTCTTCTGCCCAAATGGGTCTGTGCAGCCCTTTCCCAGACATCTTGTCGCAGGGCCCCTTTGAGGTGCTGCTCCTAAGACCTTGGCAATTGCTCCTGGTCTTGTGATGAGCAGTTTGCTGCTTTCTCTGGGGCTGCTGCGCGTTAGCCTGTAGCAGCAGCTCGGGATGGCAGAGGCTACTCCCTGGCACGGGGCATGGCTGACCCGCTGGCTCAGGCTGCTGGGGAACGTTCCCAGCTCCTGGAACATGTCCACCTCTAGCCTGGAGCAGCAAGTACTCAGGCTCAGCCTGAAGTTGTGTAACATGAGGTGTCGGTGCAAGCTGATGTAGCTCAGAGACCTTTTTTTCTGCAGCAGTGAGAGCAGCATCCAGGACTTGCGGGTTGTACTTTTGGCTCTACCCTGATCCCTGTGCCTGAGCTTCTGCCTCTTCCCACTGCCCTGGCCTTTCAGTTCACCTGTAATGGGTTAATAACAGCTGCCTGGAAAGACTGTCACGAGGTTTTGTAAGTCTGCAGTGCTTGCAGATCCTTCGTGAGTGTGGTGTGGAAGGGCTAGGTGTGCCCAGGAGCCAGAGCTCCCATCGCTCCTGCAGTGTCAGGTCCAGGGCAGCTCTTCCACCCTGCTCTGTTCCAGCCCCCTCTCCTTGAGCAGGACCTACGAATGAGGAGGTGAGATTAGTGTTGTTGTTCACAGCGAGGTACCAAGCACACCACCAGTGCTCAGGGCTGCTGCTGCTGTGTCACTGGGGTGCTCCAACTCTTCCTTTGCATGCCTCTTGCCCTCTTGGCCAACGTGAAACCCCATGGGGTAGGTGGTGTGTTTGAAGGGTGCTGCTGAGAGTGTCCCTTGGCCGGGCTGATCAGCACTAGGCTGCTGTCCTGCAGTGCCTCCAAGAGCTTCTTCCAGCTCCACTGCAGGGGTTTGGCTTCTCTCCTTACAGCTACCCTCCTGGGCAGGGGCTAGATCAGGCTGAGCAGCTGTGATGTCCCGAAGTGAGATGAACCCAAAGAAAGCAGTGGGAGACAAATAGTCCAACACAGGTCACAGTCCTGCTATTTAGTGGGGTCTCTGCCCAGCAAAATTCTCACTGCATTCTGAGATTTGGCACAAGATAACCAAGATTTCCTAGCAGATGCCTGTGCAGGGGTGGGTTCACACAACTTCACTAACACACCTCCTTCTCTCTCTCTCTCTTAGGTCCCCAGCCGCCTATTTCCAATTCAGAGGGGGACCTCCTCTTCTTACTGGACAGCTCTGGCAGCGTCTCCTACTATGAGTTTTCCAGAGTCAAGGAGTTCATGTGGGACCTTGTGCAACCTTTCACCTTTGGCCCCAAAGATGTCCAGACCAGCATCATCCACATCAGCACTACGCCCACCATGGAGTTCCCTTTCGACCGGTACCTCTCTAGTGGGACTCTGCAACAAGCCATCCGGGACACCCAACAGCTCATGGGCGACACTAACACAGGCAAAGCACTCTCTTATGCCAAGGAGAAGTTCTTCAGTGGTGAAGCTGGTGCCCGGCCAGATGTGCCCAAGGTACTGGTTTGGGTGACAGATGGTTTCTCCACTGATGACATCTCTGAACCCATGCAGCTCCTGAAGGACATGGGGGTAACAGTCTTCATTGTCAGCACTGGACGGGGGAATTACCTGGAACTCTCTGCTGCTGCCAGCCAGCCTCCTGAGAAGCACCTGCACTTTGTGGATGTTGATGACCTACCCATCATCACCAAGGAGCTTCGAGATGGTATCCTAGGTACAGTGGGGATGGGTTGTGGTCACTAGAAGTTTCCAACAGGGCTGAATATGAGTGAGTGATAGTGTGAGAGTCCCCCCAACCCAATGGTCCTCCTGACCCGCAGCTGCTGCCCGTGCACACTGAGGTGCTTTGCCCACAGTGCTATAGGTCCATGTATAAACCAAGGCTTTTAGGAGGTCTGGGACAAATATCTCTGTTCCCCCTGGAAGGCCCAATGACTGACTGGGACAAATTCCCTTCTGCAAACCTGTTAGTGAGCTGAACGTGTGTTTGTAATCAGTTGTTCGGTTAATGAAGGAAGGAGGCTCAGGCAGCGTATTATCTGGATTCCTTAAAAACCCACGAGACTTTGAAATGAATCATGCAGGTCACAGACATCCGTACAACCCAAGCATGGCATGAAAATGCTTATACCTGCACAGGTTAATTGTTAACCAAAGTCTTCCCAAACAGGCAGTGATTTAATGACAGGAAGAGGCTGCTGACTGTGGGAGCAAGGTGCCTAAAATTTGATTTTCTCATTCAGGGTGAATTTTTTATGTCTAAAATGCTGTCTGGCTACGTGCTGTCTGATGGAGGCGTGGGACACAAATGTGCTGAACTCACTGAATATGTGAAATGGGATGTGTATGACTGAGAAGGGTTTGGTCCTGTCCCCCCTTAAACTCTTCTCTAGGGCAGATCCAACTTCCTATAAGCACCATCACGTGCAGGCGCAGTGGCTGGCACACCCTGAGACATCAAACTCCTGCCGACAAGTGACTGGCGGTTGTTGTTCTCTCACCAAAAGCAATTAAGGATGGTGGCTGCTGTCAGTGTTAAGACTGTCGGAGAGGAATGTTTTTGTTCCAGAAATCCCCTGTTGTAACGTGTTCTGCATCCGCCAGATCTCTAGCCCGACTTGGCCAGCGCAGCCTTTGGAAGGAGCCCCAGCCCTGACTTGGGAGGCTCAGCAGCCCAACTGCTGCCTCTCTGTTGCTGGCGTGGTCGTGGCAGTTGCTGTGCAGAGAGCAGGAACAGACAGCAGGTTGGATTTTTCAGCAGTCCTGTTTCTTAAAGCATCCAGGAAAGGGTCTGAAGAGTCCCAAAGCCATAATCTGGGCCAGGAGACAGGAATGGGGAAGGCAGGAGGAACGTCTCATGCTGACTTGCGTGCTGCACTGCACAATGCGTGTTCTTCTTGCAGCTCTTGAATGCCGTCATGGTGGGAGCGCCCGTGATGGCCAAGCAGGGGTTTGGCCTCAGCCTCCCGGGTGCCTCTGGGTTTGTTCGGAGAGCTGAGTGAGTTACTATGACTTTGCACACTTTCCATTCATTTTCTGGAGGTTCTCTCTCCATTGGAAATGCTGTTCTAATTCTCTGTTTGGCTTCTGCTGTGTTCGTTGGTTAGAGCTGCCTTTGGAGTGTCCGAGTAACCCTTTCCACAGCATCCTCCGTGTGTAGCAATTTCCTCCTCTTTCCAACCACGGCCATTTAACAAATCACACACAGGGACTACGTTCTCCTCTGATCATCCACCTCTCTCCTGGATGAGTATGGGGCAGTACCCGCAGTCCTTCTGCTGTACCAGATGCCACACAAACCCCCAGATGCTTCATTTCAAGTGGCCGTTTCAGCTTCTAGTGCACCCCGAATCCAGATGGTATAAAACAGCATCCCAAAGTGAGAAATCACCTGCATATCCTTGCAGCACAAGATTGCCCTGGGATAGCAAGGACAGACAGGGTCCATGGCAGGCAGAAATTAAGCCTTTCCAACTCTGTAACGGCCCCGACTGGTTTTATTATCACTGCCGTCTTATCTTCATCTCTTGCTACCGTTTTTTTTTTTTTAAAGCCTTTTGTATACGCACAAAGAAGCTTTGTCAAGGGTTGCTCTCCTCCCTCCGCCTCCTCTCCAAGAATGGGGTGTTTCATGCCTGCTCCATAGATACTCCTACACAATGGTCCCTGGCTGCCAAGTTGCTGTTGTCTCAGGTGGGCTGAGAACCCTCCATGGAGCAGGTCAGTCTCCACAGCTGTACCTCACTATACAAAGGTTGACACCTTTATGTAGGGGTTGCTCAGTTAAGAAGCATTTTCTTTGCCTTCAGAAATTTGATCAGAGATCTGGGCAGGCAAATAATAAAATGAACTGTCAGGGCTGAGTCTGGAGTTCACAGCAAGGGTTTTCAGTCCTAGACAGCCACTACCTGGACAGGGAGACCAAAGGAAGGTGCCTTGCTCTTCCAAACTCTATTTCTGTCCCACCAGAGTCTCTGCTGAGGCCAAGGGATGCAATGTCTCTGCTTCAGTTCCCTTTTTGAAAAACCTGGCCGTGTCACAGAGCAGAGAAGATGTGCTGCTGCTTAGACATGGTGGACCTGAAATAGTTCCAGTAATGCTACTACGCAGAAGGGTGCAAGACAGGGACTGTGGATGGATGTTCATGTTCACTCCCTGTCTTTTTCCTTGGCACATGGTCCCGACACAACAAGTCTGCGGAATGCAGCAGGCTACGGTTCCCAGCCAGCCTGGCCATGGCCACAGCCACCGCTGGCTCCTGCCAAATACCTCTGCCTTTCCTGGCGTGAGGGAAAGGGGACTCTAGCTCACGCTTCTGCCATGGCATCTTATATCTTATGTACCAAATGGCATTTGGTGCTCTCCTTCTGGGGAAGGACCTTCAAATATTGTGAAACCAAGGCATTCCTTTGAGTTGACATCAGGTTCTGTGCTAGCATCCACTTGCTCTCCACTCAGGCAGTTGAACTGACAACGGCTGACTTGTTCCATCCTTTGGCACCATCTTCTGAGCCAAGTTCTGCAGGAGCCCACCTGCCCAGCAGTCACAAAACATCAGCCACTTCCCAGGCGTATTCAGGGCAACACATTTCTGGTCTGAAACAAGGTCCTGGACAACCTCTGCTGCAGTGAAGGCTTTGAGCCTAGAGTCCTCTGGCATTCTCACTTCACACTGAATATAAGCAAGCGACCAGAGGGAATGGTCTCAGACCTTGAATGCCCACCTTGGTAATGGAAAAGTGTTTTCCTCCACTGATCCATATCAAAGTAGGAAAATAAAGCCACAAAGCAGAAGTGATTTGTCCCAAGTCCTAGCTGAAGCTTCTGCAGAAAGGGAATCATGTACCCAGGGCTAGAACAGGCTCATCTGTATTTCTTACACGCATCATGAGAGCAGCAGCACTCCTGTGAGTCTAATCTTGACCTTGCCAGAGTTGACAGGACGCCGGCAAACCTGTGGTTGCGGAACAGTGTTTCAAGTCACCAAGAGGCAGGAGGTGGAAGGCAAGTGTGTCACAAGGTGTCTGAGACCCACTGCCTGGGTCTAATCCAAGAGATTAACTTGCTGCTTCCCTCTGGGAAGAAGGAGGTGCTGTGAAGCACACCATGGGCATCTGTTTTCTGGGGCTATTGCCCTCTTTATACGCTCAAGGCATCTGTAATCTGGCAACAAGGGGCAGAGCCATTTGTTGTGGGCTTCCTGCAGCATGTCCACCCTGTCACTTTAATCTGCCCGATTTACTCGCAGTGTCCCTGGGCCCTGCCTCCAACCTCATTTATTTCCGTTCCATGAACTTTTGGCAGCGCTTTTGGTGCTGAAGCCTTCCCTCTGTTCCCTGTTCCTCTGTGGCTTGGCCACTGGTAGTTGTGGGGCTCACAGAAGGGTGCAGTGCCCCAGGTCCCGTGGTGCTGCCTCCCACCCTCCGCATCCTCGGAGCCCCGGCCGGGTGGGGCGCTCCTGGCTGGCAGCGCGTGTGGGCATGGGGCAGGGAACTGTTCCTGCCTGCCTGGGAGAGCCAAGGAACAGCTCAGAGGAAAAACTGAGCCTGCTTTATGTGGTACGGGGAAGTTGGCAGGGACTTGGAGGAGGAGAGCGGATCTTCTCCCAGTTAAAGGACAAGTTTGAGAGGGCAAGGCTACCCCTGTTCTCTTGCAGGTCTGGACAGACTTCTGTGTCTCCCTTGACCTCTGTGTAATGGGCAGCCAGTGAGAGCTACTGACAGTACTCTGAATTATTCTTATTATTATTCTTCTATTCAAGCTTGAGCTGGAGGGTACTATCATAAGGTTTGAGGAGTGACTCTCTGCAGAGCAAATGCACTTCTTTAAGGCTCAGGGTGCTTTTAAAAATCCTTCAAGAAAACCAAAAGAGCATCTTTATATCTCTGTAAGCCACTTCCCTGGAGCTAGAAATAGTCCTGTGTGTTTCCACCCCTCTAGAAGACCAGAGAACAGTGGAATTCTGCCCAAGATGGGCTCAGACCATGTGTGTTGGAAGGGCCAAGGAGCAGAGGAAGGTGGGGGAACTGCAGGGCGTCAGAAGTACTCGTGTCTGGCATTTGGGGTCTAGAACTCAAAGGCAGCACGAGCCTTGAGAAGCCTCTGTGCAGGGGGAGAGAGAGGCGAGAGAGCACAAGAGCGGCTCTGAATGTCGAATGTCACAAAACAACGGGGCTCTGTGAGCCTCTGCAGGAGTGACCTCAGCCGGGATGAACGCAGCCGGCTCAGCGAATGCCGGACAGTCCGCAGCTGCTGCCCCTTCCTGGCCACTGGGTACAGGCAGAGAGCAGGGAGAAATGGGTTTCTGCACTCTGGGCTGCTTCGTGTCCATGACAAAATCTAGTGGTTTGGTTTCACTAGTAGGTGGTTTCCACAGGGAGCTCAGGATGAGCTGACCGCAGGAGTTTCGGGACCTGGATGCCCAAATTCTGACTCCAGCTTTGTCACAGGCTGTGCCAGTGCTGCTTGAGTGGGTGGTAGGTGTTGCTGTAAGCTGCATCTCCCATCCAGAAGGGCCTGCACTTCAGATGTCCCATGTTCTGTGTGTTAATGTCAGTAGTGATTTCTTGCTCCTGTTTCTCTTCCAGACGTTATCCAAGCAAATCGGCTCCATGCAGTGGATATCACCTCAAGCAGCTTCCATCTGATGTGGCCCAAACTCCTCTCCCAAGAAAGTGGCTACTACACTGTAGAGTATGCCCCAACAGATGATCCAGCAAGGAAGAGGACAAAGCAAGTGTCTGGGGCTCACACTAGCCTCACGCTAAGCAACCTTGCACCAGAAACTACTTACGAGGTGGCACTCATTCCTGAATCCAACGTCCACTACTTCCCTCCCCAGACAACAAAGGTTACTACACTGGCAGGTAAAATATGCACAATCGTGGCCAAGGGGGAATTCTGCACTGTGCTGAGCCTCACAGATATAAAGTAACCAGGAGAGCCCTTGGTCGGCATCCCCATGCCCCATGGGTGTCCCCATGCCCCAAGACAGAACATCATGAGGAGATGGCTGCTTTATGTTGGCACTTGGCTGGCAGCTCTTTCCTTAGATGTTCTGGACTGCTCAGAATAGGGGATCAGATCTGATGGTCATAACATGCCCTTTCAACATTAAAAATGTGTGAATCTGGAGGAAAGCAGAGCCCACTGCCCTGGGAGAAGGTGGCAGGAGCTACATCTTGCAAATATTTAACAGGGCTGAGGTGTAGAGCCCACTGGGGATAAAGCACAGGCTGCTGCACGTACTTACTCGCTATCCCAGTGTGATGGTCAAGCAGAAGCAGTGCTGCCTTGTGTGGGTTACTGCCAAAGAGGAATTTTGACCTTCATAGGGCCAGCAAAGTAACTCAGATTTATGCTGGATACCAACAAGCAAAAAAGTGGCAGACTGAAAATCTGAGTGGGGTGACAAAGTCAAGATGAAATTGCATCCAGTGTTAATTTTCTGCATGCAAGAGCAGTTTTGGCTGAGTAGTTTTGCCCACTCTGTGCTGCACAGGTAGAGAAACAGTTTTCTCGGGGCTGAGCTGGGTTGTGCTGGCTTGAATGACCATCAGCGTCCACTTGCTGGATGGATTTTCTTCCACCTCCTGGAAACCAAACATGGTACAGGTCAATTATGCTCCTCTGACAGCATTCTTATGCCTTGAATTACATACTCATTCACATCTTTTTACATTGCTTTCAGAGGAAATAAGCCCAGCTCAAGTTGTCATCTCCGAGCCTGGGCCACACAGCTTCCATGTGAGCTGGGCTCCTACACCTGACAGTGTGGTGGGCTATCAGATCCTGTATGGACCACTCCCTGGGAACTCAGTGAAGCTGGTGGAGGTGGATGGCAAGCAAAATAGCACTGTGGTGGAGAACCTGGCACCCAATAGCACCTACCTAGTGACAGTGACTGCAATCTACAAGTGGGGAAAGGAGAAGTCCCTGTCAGCCAAAGCGTGCACTCAGGAAGGTGAGTGAGCAGCACACGCTGCCGATAGGAAACTGTATGGGCACAAGATGTCCCTGAAGTGTGCCTGTTCCTTTGCACAATCTGCCTCTAGATGAAGCCAGAGGACTCAGCCCAGTTACTGGGGAGGGATGAGAGAAGGGGAAAGCAGCATCTTCTGAGGAACAGCACATGATGTGCCATTAGGATGTACCAGGTGTATAAGGCGTAGGACTGAAAGAGAATCAGACATGCACAGCATGACTGCTCTTACAGCGTGTGTACTGCCAAGCTGCTCGTGCAGGCACAAGCAGGATGGGCTTGGAGATGCCTGAATCTCCCTGAAGATGACAAACCTGCTTTTCCCTCCTATCTCCTCCATGTCTGTGCTTTGGTGTGATTTAGCATCACGGGGTGGAAATATCATCAGCAGAAGCTTCTGCTCTGCAGAGGTACCTGTGAAGATACTGCAGGAGGCAAAATCTAGCTCTTATCAGGACTCGGGAGTGAGGAGCTCAGAGAATGAGAGCAGCCAAGGGTGTGGGAGGTGGCCTATCAGTGCCCAACTGTGCCGACAAAAGTATCTTGTGCTGGTACCAGGACAAAGTTAAGGACTAATTAGGCTGAGCTCTTCCAGTGTGGAGAGGTAGAGTGATGGTCTATGGCATCTCATCTCTACAACAGAGAAGGATCAGGCTGGCTGGCAACCCCTTCTCAGCAATCCCCTCAGGAGGAACAAGGATCTGGGTGGTAAGGACCACTCCATACACATGGCCCCCAGTAACATGAATCTTCTTTCTCTAGAGGGCTCCAAAGTGAGGCACCTTCGCTTTGAAGACATGGGCCCCAACACGCTGAAAGCCTCCTGGGACTCCGCTGATGGGAATGTCCTTGGTTACAAAGTCAGATGCCGGCGGCAAACTGGCCCTTCATCCATCATCAGTGTTTCGCCGCAGATCCACAGCGTGCTCCTCACAGACCTGGCTTCAGGCACCACTAACAAAGTGTGTGTGAAGCCCGTGTACAAGAACCAGCTGGGCAGAGGGCTGTGCCGCATGGTGCACATGCAGCCAGGTGAGCTGGGGTGTGAGGCAGAATCCTGGGGCACTTCAGCCAAGGAAAAGTGCCCTGAAGGGCACTGAGGTGCTGGAGACCCAACACAGAGGAGCCCTCATGGCTGAAGTATTCTGTGCTCATCTGTGCTTGCCAATAGGGCTTCATCATAGCTACCAGCCCAAAAGGTCCTGGCCAAAGATGGGCTCTTTCCCCCATTTTTAAGAGCAATACTCCTCCTTGTGGCGTTAGGTTTGCAGGCAGGAGGAAAAGCGTATGGTGGAGACAGTCCTGAAGCTGCTTTGGGATAACGAGGGTGGGAAGACTGCTAAAAGCTGGCATGGGCATTGGAAGTGCTATTTAAAAGTCGTTTGAACTCTTGGCTACTCTTCACTTTTCAACGTGGCAGGGACAAGCTAACTATTAAACACAGGGTTAGATTGGATATAGGGAAAAATTTGTTCGCAGAAAGGGTTGTCAAGCATTGGAACAGGCTGCCCAGGGAAATTGTTGAGTCACCATTCCTGGAGGGATTTAAAAGACGTGTAGGTGTGATGCTGAGGGACGTGGTTTAGTGGTGGACTTGGCAGTGCTGGGTTATGGTTGGACTCGATGATCTTAAAGGTCCTTTCCAACTAAAACGATTCTATGATTCTATAACACATCTGCTTTCTTCCTTCCACTACCCAGAAGCTGCTTACTGTCAGGAAACAGAAAGGGATTCTTGATAGACTGAAGTGAAGTCAGAGCTAAAAAGCAGCTGTGTGATGGTGCAGAAGCACAGCCTTTTTCCCAGCAAGAGGCTGGAGTGAAAGTAAAGATGACCACAGGGATGAGATCTCTGACTCCAGTTTTGGAGAATGGGTGGATAAAGCTGACATTATACTTTGTGTGTTCTTCACAGTTACAGATGCCCGAGGATATAAGCACAGACAGACGGCATGACAGGCTCTGGAGTGAACTGATTCCCGGCAGAGCAAGGAATCTTGCTTGGACAAAGACTTGGACAAAAGGAGGGGTCAGGGGAGGAAACCGGAAAGCTCACAGACCATCTCCCAGCCTGCACTGTCTGTTGAGGTGTCCTGGTCACCAAGCCTAAAGGCTGTCCTCAGCCAAGCTCTCCCAAAGCTTAAAGGTTTGGCTTGGCTGGATGGAACAACCAATCCGACTAATAGCTCCTGAATCTGTACCCTCTCTTATATAAATATGCCTGACAAATAACAAACAAAAGGCAAAGTGGTGAATCCTCACTGTTGCTTGCTTGCTGCCTGTTCTCTATTTATTAAATGTTGACACAGTTTTATTTTTGCAGCTTATGAGCAGGTTCAAGACTCAGCTGTTTACGGCCCTGGCCTTTCATTCTGGGCACTTGCACTCAGAGATTACAGGCGGCCAAATCCATTCCTGCTGTCAACGGCCATTGAAATAGACACACTTGACAAAGAGCAGCTTTCCTCCAGCTCATCCAGTACACTCAACAGGTAGCTCAGATTAGGCATCCCAAAAGTATAACATCTCAGGGATGGAAGGGAAAAGCGTTAGGAGAAAGAAGAATAACAAAAATGTACGGTATGCAGAGGAGATCGGGTCAAAGCCACCAGGATTTCTGAGAAAAGGAAGAAAAGAGGTTGTTAACCCACTTGGCCTTTGGCCAGGACGTGGAGACACTTATAAAAGACATTCTGCCTTTTATTAAGTGCAAGGACAGTTTAGTGTTTCCAGATGGTCTTTGGTTTATGGCAGAGCTTGGTCAGTGAACTCTGAGAAATGGAATGATAGGGCCATGCCAGGCCAGGGCTGGTGATTGCTGTCAGAGTGCTCTAGCAGAAACGTTTGCTTACTGTCTGCCTGCTGAATTCTTGAGTCTCATCACCACTGTTCCCTTCTCCTTCTGGTGCTGGTATTAAATTCATCTGCTGCAATGACATACAGATCCCAGATGGACTCTGAAGGGCTCAGTTCCCCCAGGTCATTCACCTTGGGATTTGGTCTCAGTCTGAGAAAGGAGAAAACTCAAACTTGGGAATTTCCTTCCCCAGCAGGTTACTCAGAGCTCTCAGCCCTCAGCTGAGCTCAAAGAGCAGCAGTGAGTCAAGAAAAGCCAGACAGCAAGACCATCTAAAGCAGGTTTTTTTGTTTCTCATGCAACTACACTACTCCAAACAACAGTGCAGCACTGCCTGGATCGTGGCCACTGAATTACTGGGGCATACCTGCAATCAGTTTCACCAAATTGGATGCGAGTCCTGATATCAGAGCAGCTATATGGAGATTAATTAGTCTGTTCCATGACTAATTATGGACAGTAAGTCTCCAGCATTATCATTCCAGGCTCTATCCTCTGCACTCTGAGAACACCTTTAGTGTCTTGTCCTGGGCTTCCACCCAGTGCTAAGCTTGAGCTACACTTAGAAATCAGGTTTGGGGAGAGCAGACTAAATCTGATTCTTTCCCTTTGGCCCCAGGCTTGAATTTGCTGTCACTAAGCTACTCTTTGGAAAGGGGAGCTGGAAAAAGAAAAAAAGACAATTTTAATACCTAGTGACATCGGAGCAGCATGGCTTAGGGCTGTAAAGAAATGTATATACTCTTCTGGTAACAAAACCCAGCACCAGTGGGAACACCTTCCCTCAGTAACGCTTGCTCTATTTTAAATGTATTGCTTATTTGTCCTACATGTGGAACTTTTTTTTTAAAGCTGTGTTGTATGTCGGAGAGCCCCACACAGTGTTGCTCCATCCTGCAAACCCTCCATTAGCTCTGCTTACGTCTTCCTAAACCAGCTCCTTTCGGAGCTGAGAGGAACTTTGTCACTGACCTTGTCTCCTGAGTGCTGAATTTGTCATGTCTGGGTTTATGGAGCATTTCCCTTGGGCTGTCTTCTTGTGCAGGAGGGATAGGAGGGAGGTGAGTCATTCATTAACTTGATAAGAAGATTTCATGTGATTTGTGTTCTCCTTTGGAATGTGCATTTGTGACTGATTAATCTTAATGGAGACTGTGCTGAGGGGAAGATAAAGCCTCTGGAATCTCTCATGCAATAAGATAATCTTGTTCATTCTTGCTGTAGGACAGGAATTAATTTTGCACAACTCTCTGCATAGTTTACTAATACGTTAACGTGTCATCCCCCCCAATTGTAATGCATCCTTTTGAAGACAATTAAATATACAATACAAGAGCTGGTGAATGATTGCTTCGTTCTTGATGGCAATAGGGGCAAATCTGTTAAGTGGAGCTTTAGTTCTAATGAGAGGTATGGGTTGAAAAACTGGTATTCATCTCAGTTTTAAATGGCTGAAAAGTAAGTGTTCCACCCATGACTTTGTAGACTGGTTTACATGGAATTTTACTCCCACTCCCCCCCCAGAATGTGTCAAATATATAAATAAAAATATATCAGTCTCAATAATATCTCGGCTTCAGTAAGAATTGTTTTACAAGGAGCCAAAAAGTAAATGTCCCTTAAGTCTTGGCAGAACATGAACATGAAAAGTCCAAGCTGGACAGCTAAGTTAAACTAAACATTTATTTTTAACTAAAGCCTAATGATTTCTAGGGCTATTTAAGCATCTCATCTGTACAGCGCACCCATGGGCCCGCTCCCTGCCCTGCCCTTAGCAACGCCGCCGCGCTCCCGTTGCTATGGAGGCGCGCGCCGCCCGCCATGCTTTGTCCTCCTCCGCTCCCCGTACCCCAGCCCAGCGGTCCCGCCCACTCGCCTCCCCCACAGCCAATCGCGTTCCGCTCCCTGCCCGAGCCCGCCGCGTCATTCCGTCAATCAGAAGACGCGTGACAGAGGCGCGGCGTCTCGCTGGTGACGCAACTTCGTGCGACCGCGCCCCGGGCCAATGGGAGGCCGCCGCCGCGCACGCGCGCGGGGTGACGGGGGAGCGGCGCGTCCTCCGCGTGCGCCCGTGCCGCCGGCCGCCTCATGTCGTGGCTCTTCGGGCTGAACCGCGGCGCGGCCCCCGCGGGCGGTGGGGACGCGGCGCCCGGCGCCACCGGCATCACCCTCCCGCCAGCCCCGGGCGGCGGCGGCAGCGGCACCGGGGATCGCCAGCCGCCCAAGGACAAATGGAGCAACTTCGACCCCACGGGCCTGGAGCGGGCGGCCAAGGCGGCGCGGGAGCTGGACGCGTCCCGTGAGTGAGGGGCTGGGGCGGGGGTCGCCTCGCCGCTCGCGGTGCCCTAGGTTCGCGGCCGTTAGTCGGTACCTCGCGCCCTGTCGGGTCCTGTCGGCTGCCCTCGGCAGCCTCCGGCTCTTGCCGCGCTCGCCCGGGGCCGCTGCTCCGTGCCAGGGGCTTATAGGGCCCCGAGGTCGGCCCTCCGGGTCGGTGGCTTCCTCTGAACGCTTCCTCCGGGGCCTCTGAAGGGAGAGGGTGGTACTGGAGCACCTTCTCGGCAGGGTAGACCTGTTGACTTTGGATCACGGGTGTGCTGGGAAGGTGTCTGAGTATCTGTGGGCACGGAGGGGGCACGGGCGGCTTCAGAGCTGTGCCCTACACAGGCTCAGGTAGGGCCAGGTTGGATTGAATAGACTGAGCGTTTTCTTGCTTGAGAAAACACCTTTGTGCTCTCGATAACCACTTCCCACTGTCACTTTCAGGCCATGCCAAAGATGCTCTTAGTCTTGCGCAGATGCAAGAGCAGACCTTGCAGCTGGAACAGCAAGCAAAACTGAAGGTATGTTGGAACTCATCATGTGTTGTACAGCCAGCCCGCCTCAGGCAACTGCCAGGTTTCTGGGGGGCTAATTATGAGATTTCGTACAATCATACTTTATGATCGTATTTTCGCTTTCTCGTGTTGTTGGTCAGCTTTGCAGGGTACCACTCTGATTACAGATGGATTTCTTGGAATATAATTGTCACTAGCACTTCTCTATCAGATGACGTATTGAGCTCATTTCTCATGATTATCTCTTTATTTAATAGGAGTACGAAGCTGCCATAGAACAACTGAAGAATGAGCAGATACGGGTGCAAGCAGAAGAAAGACGAAAAACACTCAGTGAAGAAACAAAACAGCATCAAGCAGTAAGGGAATGAGGGGGAAGCCAAGTGATGGGAGACCTTGTTTGTGTCCTCCTTTATGGAAAAGGCAACAATGCATTAATTGTCCCTTTTGGGGGGGCGGGGGAAAGGGGACTGGTAGTAGCAGTTACTCATGTTGTGTGCTCTTTGAAGTTTTCATAAAGGAATTATCAGGGAAGTGCGATTGAACATGCTGAGATACACTTGTTTGTGTCTAACAGCTGATGGTATTAAAAGGCTGAAGGCTGCTGGCTTATATGTGTTAGCCTGGGCAATGAAATGTCTCAAGTTATTTGGATTTCAGTCTTAAGTAGCCTGCAACCCTGTTTCTTCCAAGTTTGATCTTTTAGACAGAAAAAAAACCTTAAGAGGAGAAGTGATGCAAATCTGAGAGTTACCAGAGGCTGTGTTGTGAGCAATGCTGGTGCTTTCTGGTGTGTTTTAGCATGAGTTACTGAAATGGCAATAATACTGAAATCAGGGAAATCTATTATGCTAATAGCTGATGTATGGTGACTCTTTACTTTGAGAGCACAGGAAATTAGGGGATTGATTAATTCTAATTGAATGTCTAGCTTGAGAAGATAGCTAGAACTGCTTATTTGGCACATGTTGCTTTTTATACCATCAAAGTTTGAACTTTGAACGGGGCTGGCTCAGGAAACAGGCTTCACAGTCATCTGCCCTGTTCATGAGTTAGCTCTTGAACTCCTGCAGTTCACAGGGAATCATTTGAAGTGAAAGCAAACTTGGTCATGATTTACCTCTGAAGTGCCAGGCTTTACAGATGTTGAGGAGATAACTTGCAAGCTCTTCTGCTGTCTGTGTATTTGCAAGAGAGAATAATCTCCCTTGTACAGAGTCCTCCTTGCTGATGGGTATGGGCCCTCAGACCATGTTCAGTTGAGTGGAGGTGACATGGGTTTATTTGCCAGTTGCAGTGGGAAATCGATGAGAGAAATTAACGAGAAACAAGAAAATCAATCAGAAACAGAGCTCATCTGACAGGCAGCATGTCTTGACAGTTCTGTTGCCTGCAATCGCCAGTCCAGATAATGTGTTTTAGAACATGAAAATCTTGTTTTTCCCATTAAAGTAAATTTCCTTTTCTGGGCCAAGAAACACTTGTTCTTTGTTTTTTGTATCTGTGATACCTTAAAATGAAGTCAGACTATATAGATTTTTCAGCATAGAGGAGTTTTTGGTACTGACTGAGACTGTTTTGCCCCAAACTTTGCCCTGTTCATATCCAAACTTGGGCAAACTTATTTTTTATTTTGTTTTTTCCCCCACATGTTCCAAACCTCATTGCCCTCAGGACTAGGTTCTCTTAAATGCCTAATTTATATTCTGAGTACTCTTTTTTTTTTTTTTGAAGCGAGCTCAATACCAGGACAAATTGGCAAGGCAGCGCTACGATGAACAGATGCGACAGCAGGTATGATAGCTTCCTTCTCTAACCCAGCTGGGAGCTGTGTAGTAGCTTTCTTAAGTCAAAGTGGTGATCTGTAACTGTACCCAATAGTGCTGGCCAGGTGGCCACTAGACACGGTGCCTTTCATCTGTCCTGTTTGCTGGGCATCAACAGCACTGGCTGGGCAAATCAAAGGTCGGGAATGAGGACAAAGCAGCTAGGAGCGTGGGATTAAGAGTATGAAGCTGGGAGATGGGGAGAGGAAGAATGCACTCCAACCTAAGCACTAGCTTCTTGAAAACATTTGTAGTACTTAAGCTTACACAAATACCTACTTGACCGAGTTCTTACAACTTTAACGCATCTTCTGCTGTCATCTCTGCCTGTAGCAACTTGCTAATGAAGAGAATCTGAGGAAGCAGGAGGAATCTGTACAGAAGCAGGAAGCCATGAGGCGTGGTAAGCTAGTGATTTTTCTTTATCTAGTGACAGAGGATGGGCAGATGAGTTCTCTGCACTGATCTTTGATTCCTTGTCCATATTGGTTGATGCTCCATTAGAGTGATGTGTTAATGTCATGTTGGCAGGTAACAGGTAAATCCTGGCAGTGCTAGAACTACCAATTGCTTCCAAGATTAGTTTTGTAAGTTGCACTGCTAAGCGTCTGCCCTGTGGTACTTGGATTTCCCAATGAACTGTCAGCATCTCCTGATGTAGCAGCTGAAATTCTTATTTTATACTGAGGCAATCTAAAATTGAACCAGTTTTGAGGAGGGAAGAGAAACAAAATAGCTCCTGGGAGGAACGGTTGAATCTGTGTCACCTAGTCTCCGTTCACTGTTTCCTGTAGAAAATAAAAGCTGAGTAATGACATTTTAGTCTGAAACTTGCTTTGTTTCTTTTCGTTGTTGTGGAATTGCCAGAATCACTGGGTTTGTGGAGCTCCAGTGGGACTCAGCTGGTGCACAAGACCTCTGTACACAGAGGTGGACTGCTGTGTTGTCCACTTCTTGCTGCCATCTAGTCTACCGTCAGTGTTCGTCGGTACCTTTTGAGGGCAGTATTGTAGCAACCACGTCACAAAGTTCAGTGGTGAAACCGTGCAGGAGGGTGATTTTACTCTTGTAGTATCCACCTACTCACAGGCACCAAGATAGGAATGTCAAGGTATCCTGTCCAGCATTTGGGTATCAAGATGGGTGTCGGGTATCGAGTAGCTGGGTGGTCCAGGCAGGATTTCTTGCAGTGACACTGAAGTTAGAGGGTGCTGGCTGTGAAGCCCTCATCTGCTGGGTTGTTCATTCGCCATTCACATCAATCTTAACGTGCCTGTTGCAATTCTGTGTGTCTGAAGTAACAGTGCTTCCAAACTCCTGTTTGGGACAGCATTTTACAGGCAACTCAGTTTTGCTTCTTTTCTTGCAAGTGGTGTATGTTACACTGTGTGTAGGTACTGGCCCAGGGTTGTCCTTCGTTGTCTCTAGTGTGTCACCCTTCCTCTCTGAAACGATGTTGATGAGCAGCAGCAGTGCTTAGCACTGTGATTCTCCCCCTCTCTGTTGTTTTATCCCTTATTGTCTAGCTTGTCTCTGGCTAGAGTTTGCCCTGAGCAATTTTTCTGGTAAAAAACTTCCAGAACTGAAGGATGATTATCATCTTGCAGTGTACTGTCTAGAGAAGGCCACCTATTTGGTGTGTAATCCCTCTGAGCACAGAGTGAAAACTCCTTGTCTGTCTTCTGGAATATTGTGCTGGTTGGCTGCCTTTTGGGGGAGGCTGGGAGGGAGTTAAGATCTTGAAATCTGCTGCTATGGGACCATCTGGCTGTTGTGAAGCCGGGATGAAGCAACGCATCTCTTTCACCCGCCTGCTACCTGGGATTGAGCCAGTCCAAAAGATTGTCCTCTTCTCTGCTTTTTTCTTTTTTAAGCTACTGTAGAGCGAGAGATGGAGCTGCGGCACAAGAACGAAATGCTGCGCGTGGAGGCAGAGGCCAGAGCCCGTGCCAAGGCTGAGCGGGAGAACGCAGACATCATCCGGGAGCAGATCCGCTTAAAAGCTGCTGAACATCGCCAGACAGTGTTGGAGTCTCTCAAGTATGTGCAAGCCAAGAGAAGGGTGTGGGCTGCCTTGCTGCTTGTGCAGATTTCTCCTGTCATGTAGGAAACCTTGCTGTTTATTCCTCTAAGCTCTGAGGAGTATCAGAAGTTAGTTAGTACACTTTTGTACTCTGAACAACAGGAATTATGTTAGAGGACCCTCTCTTGTCTTGCTAACTGTGATCTGAATGTGAACCAGAGAGACTATTTGTAGAGTTGTGAATTTAATACAATTTTTCTAACCGATTCCCTCAAGCCTTATTTACTAAGACTGAGACTCAATTATTCTGAAAACTCTCAGAGTTCTTTCGGTTTGTGAACATATGCCATAAAGGTATAAAGCAGTCTGTCCAAAGGGGTGAGCATTTAGATTTGCAATTTGTTAATTTCAGGTCTTCTGAGGGTTTGGATAAAAACTTTAGAATTAAATGAATTTTATTACAGTTCAGCACCAATAATGTATTAAAGAAAGAAATGGATACAGTCTTAATGCCAAATGCTCTTCTGGATTTAATCCCAGA
Source organism: Nyctibius grandis (assembly GCF_013368605.1). Classification (NCBI taxonomy): domain Eukaryota; kingdom Metazoa; phylum Chordata; class Aves; order Nyctibiiformes; family Nyctibiidae; genus Nyctibius; species Nyctibius grandis. The sequence goes on from NC_090674.1 coordinate 6,402,721, forward strand.
TCAGGTGTAGACATCAGATGATTATAAATGTATTTGCTGTGTTTGTTCATGTTGCAGTCCCCAGTGAGCCCTCAGTCAGCTTTGGTTGGTTCTGAAGAAGATCGTTATAAAGTTGTCTTGTAAATTGTTTCGATTCAGTATTTGAAATCCCTTTCTCTTCTCCTGCTTGCCTTGCTGTTTGCTTACCACAGGACAGCTGGGACGCTCTTTGGGGAAGGATTCCGTGCCTTTGTAACAGACTGGGATAAAGTTACGGCCACGGTAAGGCTGCGATGTGTACCTGTAACTTGCACAAAAGGCTGTGTGTAAATGTGTGTGAAGCTGACTCCTTGCTCTGATGGGTTTATAAACTGTGAACCCTGGTGGGAATTTGCTGCTCGCTTAGTGCTCTGCACAGCCCTCATTTAAGGCGTACTGTGCTTCAGATTTTTATTCAAATTAATTCTCGTTCTCTCTGTAGAGATAATTAGTTTCCCTCTAAACCAACGGTCTAAAAAAAATTTTGATCTTGTACCCCTTAGAGTAAAAAATTTCTGAGAACACTCCCGCAGAAAATAGAGATACATCATGAAAGCTTAGGTTTTGTTTTTATATTATAATATTAAGGGACATGATTTTAAGGCCACAGGAAGTCTTCAGTACTCCCCTTCTGCATGCATTCTGTCTCTGAGCTGCAGTTTCTTCCCCCCAAGTTAGCTGCCCAGAGCTTGCCTGCTGCTCTCATCCCAGGTGGATGGCAGGCTGTCAGCTCTCTGTGATCAGGGAGCCTGAGGGTACCATTTTCATCTATAAAGGAGCACTCGTAGTCTCTGAAACTTCAAGACCTTGCAGGGCATCATAATCTAAAACCCGCTTTGCTGCTTATCTCATAACTTTATATCTAATTTTGATGTAGCCTAGAGGGCACTTGGAGAACTGTTTTGTGTGCTAAATAAGTTGATTAAAAGCTGGACCAGCATCTTTTCACAGGACAAAAGAGCGTGGCAGTGGCTGGACATAAAGTTGTTTCTTAGTGTACTAGTTACAACAAAACTTTACAGTGAAAATATATTTTTAGTGGCATGGCTTGTTAAAATGGACATTTTGCTTTAAGTCAGTCACTACCATTTGCTCCAGGCTCCATTTTTAAGCACACAGGCTGATACAAAGGACACTTTGCCTGACTGTGCTGGGGAGAACAAGACATGCTTTTAGTGGACCCTTTTGTCATCTGTAGGCTGTACCTGGAATGCCTGCAGTATTCAGAGCCTTTTGTAGATTAGTGCTTGCTGCTTTTAGCTCAATATTCTCTTGACCCAGATACCAGTTTCCTGCATTATGGTCATTTTTGCTTCTGACAAGCTCTTGTCTTGTGAATTTGGGACAAAAAAAAGAAAGTACATATATTTTTGGAAAGGAGATAACACAGCTGGAACTTATATTTCCTGTTGCTTTGAAAAATGACTAAGGTAAGAATTAGCCAGTTATTTTAAGGTTCTTAACTGCTTGCACAGAATACCTGAAAGAAATCCCAAACCACACCACTTCCCCAATGTGCTTTTATTCATAACACTGGAAGCTAAAGCTTCAGCATTATGGGAGATACTGTTTTCTCCTAGGAGGCTTATACCTCTGGTTTGTAGCAAAGCCTGATGGCTGCTTGTCTTAATGCATACTCAGATAAAGGTCTGAAAAGCCATGCACATTGAGCAGAGAGTACATACTTCTGGATACATGACGATATGCATTACTTGTGCTTCCTTTGCCTTTCACACTGCAAGATGCAAGAGCACTAAATGCCCCCATGAGTAGGAAGTGTGAGCACTTGACTGTCTGAACAGGTGTAAAACATCTTACCAAAAATAAACACATAGTGGTCAGCATTTGTCCTGAATCTTAATTCCCCACCACAGGACATGCTACACACAACAGCATTGCCTTGCCAAGTGTTCTTCCTAATCCTTCTCCTTTTCTTTGCAGGTGGCAGGCCTAACCCTGCTGGCAGTGGGTGTTTACTCTGCCAAGAATGCCACGGCAGTAGCAGGGCGATACATAGAAGCACGTTTGGGCAAACCTTCCCTGGTGAGAGAAACCTCACGCATTACTGTGCTGGAGGCACTGAAGCATCCTATCAAGGTAAATTTTAGCTTCTTTTTTTTGGTGTTGCACTCAGCCATGAGGATGCAAAACTCCTTTTGCAGCTCTTTGTGTCAGGCAGGGATCTGTCCATGGGTCTGTGAATAAACATACTGTTAGAGATAGCATAGGTGGGCTGAGCTCATTGTCATTTCATATGACCTTTTTGTCCAGGTGAGTTGTCAAAGCTGTGGTTGGTTTCTACGTGTCAGTAATTGAATTTGTCCTCTCTAGGTTGGTAAGCGTCTTACCAGCAAGGCTCAGGATGCCCTTGAAGGAGTTGTTCTCAGTGTGAGTACTCTAATTTGCTATCTTGGTCTGTGAAGGATGACTTTGGAATCTAAATAAGAAAGGCTGTTCCCTTACACTCACTTCAAAAGCTGTAATTCCAGTAATTCTGGAGACATAGCACCCTTGGGGCACTGAGACGGTAAATAAGCTGTGTTCAGTGTGACGTGCATTAAGCACTCTCTTAACCTTTTTTCCTCTGTGCAAAGCAGTTGGAAGACTTAGTTCATCCTTGTCCTGCTGCTGTTTTTTCTTTTGAAAGAATTTTAGCCAAGTGGACAGAACTTTAAAGTGAGTAAATCCTGACATAGAAGGGGAATAGACCCTGGTCTGAAGTAATAAGCAGCTGAAGTTAAGGCTTAAAAGCTTGAGACTGTAGGAGTGCTGCCTACTTGCTGGTACTGATCTGTGAACCTCATAAATTCAAGTCTCTTGGTACTTTCTGTTCCTTAAATTTAACCCTTTTCTTGCAGCCACAGTTAGAAGCACGTGTGAGAGACATTGCCATAGCAACGAGAAATACAAAAAAGAACAAAAGCCTCTACAGGAATATTCTTATGTACGGTCCCCCTGGCACTGGAAAGACGCTCTTTGCCAAGGTAAAACCCTGCCAAGATTCTGACAACCTGCACGATGCAGGGTGCTCTGAAAACTTCAGGGTCTAAGCACCCTCTCCAGTCTGAAATCTGTTGCTGTAGTATTGCATAAACTTTGTGTTCTTGTTTTTCTGTTGGGAAGGGAGGAAAGGGCATCCAGCCTGCTTCAACTCTGAATTAGTACAGTCACTTGGATTTTAGTGCTAAGCGTAGGCAGAAGAGCCCTTCCATCTGGAAGAGGCACTTGACAACTGTGACTTATGAAATTGCAACCCCAGCCTGCTGTCTCATTTCCACCTCTCAATTTTATGCACTTATCTAAATAGGGTCTTTCCTGCTGTCGCTTACTAATCCCGGGGCAGAGAAGAGACAGGTGTGGCTTCACTGTGCACATGTGCTGCCAGGATGGTTTTTGCATGGATTTGAGTCAGGATTTGATTTCTGACTTGCTCTTCAGTGCTTGTCCACTAGATTTGAGGTTTTATATACTTGTTTAACGGTGACAGATTTGACGTGCTGATGCAAGTTGAATGTGTTTTTCTCTATCAATACATTAAGCCCATATCCCAATAGATTTTTTGCTGCCTACTCTGACAGTATGCCACCTCGTTTGGATTTCTAAAGCCAGTAGAGGGGGACAGGTCTAGGACAATGCACAAGTTAAAGAAGATCTAAGAACTCTCGGCAGTGCCTTCTAGCATTAAAATTTCGTGCATTGCCAAAAGACTTACTCTTCCATCTTTCATTCCTGTTCACAGCGATGCTAAAAGCTGCCCTTAAGCAACTAAAGCAGTAGTCTCTTCTCTAAAAGCATACTTACCCTCTGCAAATAAGCATGCTGATAGGACTAAACTACTTTTATTTCCCTCCTCATCTTCAGTGGCCTTGCAGTGAAAGAGAGTGTTTAACCCCCTGTTTTTGATTCCTTGCAGAAATTAGCTGTGCACTCAGGCATGGATTATGCCATCATGACGGGTGGCGACGTGGCCCCCATGGGGCGGGAGGGAGTTACTGCCATGCATAAACTCTTCGACTGGGCAAACACCAGTAGGAGAGGGTAAGTAGAGGTTCTTCTGAATCCTTAATTTGTTTTGTTTGCTCAAAGAAACTCACTGCAACGATGTAGTTCAGACCCCTGATCTCTGTTATTGAGTGATACTCTTGCACAGATGAGGTAACGCTGACCAGGCATAACATCTCCTAAAGTTTTCCTAGAATGGGTGAATTCTTGCTGCTTAATAATATTTAAAAGACTGAAAGCTTTTGCTCTTGGGCTCCCTCAAACCCTTCTTGTTTACTTCAGATTTTCCAGATCAGTCATAGCTTGATTCTCTGCTGATCTCACCAGGCAGGTGGAGAGATGCTGCCCACTTGAAGGCTGGGACACATGTCTTTCAGAGTGATTAGTTTTCTGACAGTAGTTAGAAGACTTAGCACATATGGAGGTGTAACCAGGTGTTTACACTCTTTGGATATTATGTTCCCTGTTACAATTGCTCAGATTTTAGAGTCTGATAAGTGTCCAGCTTCTTGTTTACTTCTGGGTCTCAAGCAGAAGTAGCAAACTATAAGAAATAAAAGAGGATGGGGGGAGGCATGCTAAAGGCAGTGACGTTAGCTGCTGTGCTTTTTCAGTCACCTTTAAAAGAAAACTTTTCTCTGCAGAAAAGCATTTGTGATGAGGCTAAATCTTGACTCCCTGGTTTTGTAAGAGTACGTAGTTAATTTGTTGACACTAATGTAAATGGATTTGTGTAGTCCAGAGGTAACTAAGAAGTAGCTTGTCCAGCCAGGATATTAAAATTCAATAGGGAGCTTGCAGTGGGCGTCAGTTTGGTTTCTTTTTGTGTGGTTTTGATTGCAGGTCTTCTGTAAATGTGGCTAACTGGTGATTTACGTGTTCTCTGATTGCTTTAGATGGACATTATCTTGCAGTGTCTGTTTTAATCCTTGCTGCATTCATCATCTTAATGTTTCTATTTCCCCTTTGAAAAAAAAAAACCAAAACTTGCAGAGTTGTAAGCTTTGGGCTTACAGCTGGTCCCAGCTGTGGGTGCCTGGTAGTGGGACAGGAGAATCCTTACCCGTTTGAGCCTCACTTACCTGTCTCCTGTTACTGTGTAGTGCTTTCCTTTTACAGCCTCTTGCTGTTTGTGGATGAAGCAGATGCATTTCTGCGGAAGAGGGCAACAGTAAGTACTTCTCTGTGTCTGTTATCTGTGTATGCTGCAGAGTTAGTCAGCCCACAGCCGCCTTGTTTAACCTGATTAGCTGGCTTCAACGGGCAAAAGGCTAAACCTGGCCGGTGCCTTACTGCTCACCTGATGAAGTGATGCAGTGACAAGAAATTAGTGCCTTGCAGCTGGATGGAATGAGCATCTCAAGACTGACTTGAGAATTCCTCCCTGCAAAAGACGGGTGACATCATCTTTTTGGAGGTTTTGCAGGTGACTGGGCAGTAGGAAATAGAGAGGTGTGTCTTGAAAACAAGAGAAGATTGTCCTCACTGCAGAGCTGGTACCCTGCAGGGTTTTTTTTGTCCCAACAGATATTTATCTTGGGAGGTTTTCATAACAGAACTGCTTTTCAGTACTTGCACAAAGCTACACTAGCATCTTCTTCTGTACAAATGATTTATGTTTTCAAAGTAAGTCACCATATTGTACATTGAATCTGGTCTATTTAAAGAGCTATCCCTAGAAGATTACTTTGAATGTGTGAATTCTTTGCTGTGGCTTATTTTCCTCTTAAGTATCTTATTGGACTTCCCAGCTAAAATAGTGTTCAGCAGGGAAAACCACCTGGGCCAGTGATTGGTGCCTTGGGTTTGAAATCAAGAGAATCACTGAATGACTGTGGGCAAATATTTAATTTCTCTGCTGGAAGCTTTCATTCCTAACCTTTTTCCTGGGTATTTAAATTGATCCTTTTTTTTCAAGGTATTACAGTGCTTTGGATTCTGCTGTAATGCAAATGCTTGACAATAATGGAACTCACTTTGTCAATAATGCTGCTTAAAGCTGTGACCTGTCTTAGGTCCCCAAGCAGTTGATCTTCCTTTGGATTTCATCTTTGCAGGAGAAAATCAGTGAAGATCTCAGAGCAACTTTAAATGCATTCCTGCACAGAACAGGGCAGCACAGCAACAAGTGAGTGTCCAGTTTCAGCCCCTACAGCAGCTGGTATTTCCCTGAATTGAGGAAAGTCTGTAAAGGGCCTGTGGTGTGCAAATGAAAGTTGGAAACGTATGATCTGTGCTACTAAGGGCTTGAAAAAAATCTGCAGAGAATATCCCCTTTTCAGTTTATATACTGAATGTAGCTTGCTGCTCCTTTATCTTTCCCTGGGACCTGGAAATTAGAACTCAGAAGGGCTGTACACAGGGCAGAGGTCAGTGCTTGTAAAAAGGGTGTTTGTTTGGCCCACGTTAGCAGATGTACAAAAGGGATCTTGAACTGCCTTCCAGGACAACACTTCCCCTGCGTGTGGTATGTGGTGGTGAGCAGTTCCCTTTCATATGTCATCCATATTGTGTGGCTCCCTTCCAGCACTGTAGGGGAATTCTTTGCTGAAACAGGGGTGGTATTTGAACATGTTGATTGCCTTAATGAGTACATTCTCTTTCTTGACCAGTTACTGTTGTTTAAACAAGGACAGTATTGGGCCCATGATAATCAGTATCACAGAAGAGAATGCAGGGTTGATACTGGCTGGGTGTTTCATAATCTCAGCACTGCTGAGTTTAACAAGAGCCATTTCCTGGCTATCATAATAAAGAGAGGTAACCTTTCCTCGACCTTTTTCAAATAATCTTTGATTTGATTTTTTTTTATGTGTGTGCGAACTTTACTTAGTTGTTAAACCTGTCCTTTTGCAAAGAAATTGAGCCAACAAGAAAAGTTGTCCTTTCTTGTGCGCCTTTCCAAAATGAGTAGATTGCTAGAAAACAAGGTGTTGAGCCTGATACTCCCCATGGCAGTTCCCAATGTTCAGACTGGTTCGTTGACTTTTATTTTTATGGGTTTTTCAGTCTCTCCTCTCTTGTTTCATAATTCCAGGTTTATGCTTGTTTTAGCAAGCAACCAGCCTGAGCAATTTGATTGGGCCATCAATGACCGAATAGATGAAATGGTGAACTTTGATCTGCCCCAGCTAGAAGAACGGGAGCGGCTTGTGAGAATGTATTTTGATAGGCATGTCTTGAAGCCAGCCACAGAGGGTAAACAGTGAGTATCCCTGCAGAACTCTCCCACCCTATAGGATTCTCTTTCTTTTACTGTTTTCTTCATCTCCTTTTCTGTATATTCTGTCACACTATCTGTAAACCCACTTTAAACAAGTAGTACAGATAAGAGTTGGAGAGACGCCATCCTAGAATTTCGTGCCATGGTTTGTTGTGCCCTTAAAATTTAGGAGACCAGTTGCTGCACTGGAGGCAATAATGCAAGTAGGAACACTGTTGGAACTCCTCATATTCAAGCACTTGTCTTTGCTTGGCTTAACAGAGACAAATCAGACCAAGTGACTCGTTCCCTTGTGTGCTGTGCAGTCTTGCACTTTTTTGGTCTTAATCCAGGTACACACGTTTCTTTGTGCCACAAAATGGGGCTTTCTGAGCCCAGGAGAACAACTTTTGTACTCAGACTGGATCTTTCTACAGAGATTGATCCGATCTGATCTTTGATTTCATTGTAAGTGTTGCTCTTTACAAAGCCTCCCTCTGACTCCCTCACCCTCCTGTCCTGTCGTGTGGCTACATGTAAACTAATCCTTGTTCTTCTGCTTTTTAGGCGTTTGAAGCTGGCCCAGTTTGACTATGGGAAGAAGTGCTCGGAGATTGCCAGGTTGACAGAGGGCATGTCTGGCCGAGAGATCTCTCAGCTTGCTGTGGCGTGGCAGGTGAGTAGGGCTTTTATCACTGGGCTTCTTGGTTCCCCTTCCCTTCTTGGAAGGTTTGAGTGTTTGATGTTGGAGTCTCAGATCTTGTCTCACTTTGGAAGTTTCATTATGTCTGTATGGTAGTACTAGAATGCTGCTAGCTCTGGGGTGGGTGTCAGAATATCAGCGTAATTCCTCGGCTCATAAATAGGAACAGTTATTATAATCACTAATGGGAAATCCCTTACTGAATTGAAGTGCAGCAAACGAGTTAGGAATGGGTTTGGGCAAATTGTGCTGGCCATTACTCATGTTCCAGCTCAAGAAGCTCAGTAGAAGAGATGCCTGGTGGTGTTGCCCATAGATGTGACAGCATTAGGACACTGAAACATCATCCTTCTGCCCTGCTTTGTTCTAAACACTTTTTTAGTGCAACTTGAGTAATTGAAGGAACAAAACTAACTGGGAAATGGAGCTGAAAAGACTAGGTACTGCTACATGGTACCTATGTAGAAATAAGAAATGCAATTACTTTGAGTGCAGTTGTTCACATGCTCAACAACCTTAAGCACTCTTTTTTAATCAGGCTCGCACCTTGTTTTGTCACAGCTGCCAGTTTCTTAACTGGATTGTGTATTTTTATAAACTAACCTAGTAATATCAATTTAAGGAATACCTCCAAATTGTATGTCACGTAATTTACTAACGTCGGCTTCCTTTCAGGTGTTGTAAAAACAAAGTTGTTTGTTATTTTAAATTTAGTTTAGCAGTTCACAAACATTTTATAAAGCTTGTGCATTTCATTCCTCCACTGCTGTTTTTCTACCCTTTAAGGTGTGGAAAGTATTTATCCTTTCTAATCCATTTAACTGCAGTAGTTGTGAGCTGAGGTCCAAAGCAGCCGTTTGAGTGCTGTTAGTTCTTATTTTATTCTTTGTATGTTAGCACACAGCTGGTTAATTTAACTATGTGAATTTTGTATTATTCAAACATGTTTCAAAATGTGTGCTGTCATCTGAAAATGTATATGAAGCTTTATTTATTTTTAATTTGTTTCTGTTCTCTAACTGCCTGAAAACGTACCAGATTAGTATTGTTACCAGTTCAGTCAAGAAGCTTAGCAAGATGCTCAACAAGTGTTTGGGATTCAGAGAGGTAGTGCACATTGGTGGGTGTTAGGTGGACTGCCACGGTGGCCAACTGGCATGTGTTCAGACACCATTCTGGAGAGCAGACAGGGTGAAGGAAAGACCAGAATCTTGGGTCATTCTGCCTTTCACAGAGCCCGTACATTGTGGCTTCACTTTTTCCAAGTACAGCTGTGCTGCTTGTGGGCTTCTGGTTTTGAAACCCAGGATAAAGACTCTTAAACTGAGTGATGGTGATGTGTGAGAGAAAGTAGACCACTAATTGTCATAGAATTTCTTTATTTCTCTTCATTTAGAAGAGAACCCCCTTACCCATGTAGGTGACAGGCTTTGCTGACAGGCATTTCCTGTAATAAAAAGTTGTGATAAATGATCCTTTGCTTTTTATCAGCTTTGCTTTTTATCGCCCCTTATCTCCTAGCTTGTCATTACTCCCTGGGAATGACCTCAGCTTTTATCATTTTCCTGTCCTTCAGGATCACTTAAAGGATAAGGTGGGGGTGACTAATTCCTTAGTGTTGTTGCCCTGATCACTTTTTAAAATGTACCTCATAGTGCCAGAGTTTTTAACAAGATTCTGTGTAAAATTGCAGCCCGAGATTATGTTCCTCTCTGCTGTCATAAAACAGTCAAAGGGCTTTGGAAAAAAAAAAGCAGGAGAGGGTGGGCAAAAAGATATGAATTGTTTTGATGTAGAAGCTGCAAGAAGCTGCTTCTGTGTCAAAATCAAAGTTGTTGGTGTTCTGAAACAGAGGAGTTCATATCTTATCCCTTGTTGATCAAGAAAGGAACTATGGTGTGTTGTGGGTCAGTGTTAAAATAGCACAGGCTTTTTGCAGGTTTGTGAGGGCATCCAAAACCAGGTAAGATCTTTGCTGAACGCTGCCCTGGGAGCTGCCTGCCAGAGCTGCTGATCCCAAGTGCTACCATAGGGTTCTTTTTCAGTCATTGGGTCAAGGAATTTGGAGCTGGAGCTGACTGGAGCTTGACTAGAGCTTTCCAGAAGGCTGCATTTATGCCAGGTTCAGCCCACTGTCTTTTGACCGTGGCGAGACTTGTTAACACCTGCCTTTGTTTTTGCCTCTGTAAAGCATTCAGGGTATGGCACTTGAGTAGCTGTGATTACCTCTCTGTAAGCAGGTGGTTTAAGTGCTCTGAACCCAAGTTTTTCTCTTGAATGGTATCGGTATTTTGGGGCCTGGGTCAGCGCTAACAGCTTGTTATAGGTACCTTTGTAGCTGATACAATGCTCTCTCCTATCAGGGAATGGATTAAGGCTGCAGTTTGACAAGCATTTCTGGCAGAGTTAGTCCTGCCTCGTATTCCTGCCTTCCTGCCATCCTCTCTGTTGCGCTGGTACACCTCTTTGGATGGCTGTACTATGAACTGGGTCAGGGAGCTGATCACAATTAAAAATAGCTTGGCAAGAGAAGTTAACTGCATAGCTACGCTGTTGTCCTGGCAGATCTGAGGGGCCAGGTAGGGGCTACATGAACCAGCATAACTGGCTCATGAAAATGCTTGTCAGACTTTCCTCAGCTGGGTGCAACAGCTGTAAGGTGGTCATATACTGCTGATAGGACTGTTGACTCTTGAACTGTTGGGTCTTTTAAATTTCTGTATGACTGAACTGTTGACTCAAGATGCTGCGTGGCAAAGATGGCTGATGTGGGAATAACCTGATGTGAGCAGCACCTTTGTGAACGCACACTTGAATTTTAATCAGTTGCAAGCTACAGCTTTGTCCACCTTGGATGTGCAGAGCTGTAAGGAAGCAACGAAAGGGCTTAACCTGAGGGTTTAGGGAGCCTCTTCTGTGACTCTAGTTAAGGTGAACATCTGGGCTTCCTACTCAGTTCCCTACTTGCAGCTGCTTTTTTTTCCCCAAAGCAATGTGTCAAGTTAACAACACAGGCAGGAAGAGTTTGTTGCTTGCAATTCTAGTCCCAACCTCTATGTGATGACACCTACTCAAATCACCCACGAAGCACAGGTAGTACCAGGAAAGGCAATGAGGAATCTGTGTTGCTACTCCTCCTTCCACTCCTGAATCTGCAGAAGTGCTGTAGGAGATGGACAGGGAGCACAGGAAGGTATTTATCATGGGCTTGATGGAGTTTTGAGATGCTGGGATCCTCATCAGCTCTACTTAGCTTGCCTGGGGTCATCACTCGTGGCCAGAACTGAACCTCAGAGATGCTTTGGGAAAAAGCGAAGTTCTGAAGCAGAACAAGGAGAAACCATCGTAGCTGTCAGCTCTTCCTGAGAGTGACCTAGAACAGCAGCATGTGCCCACTCTGCTGTCCTGTGGCCTCACAGTCGTTTCCCATGAAGATGGTTTTGGCGTGCTCTGCCAATATTGCTTTAAACAAAAACATCTCAGTTAAACTAGAAGCCTGAGCAAGAGCTGCAGCTTTCATAGGCTTAATTCCACTATAAACTGGCCTTGGAATTGATTTGCTGCCTTTTACATGAAGTTCTAGTTCACTGTTGCTTCAGGCTGGCTCAGTTTGTCTTGAATTTACCAAACAGAAAAGATAAGATGCAGAAAAGCAGAGGGTGTAACCTCTAGCGCTGGGAAAAATATTGCTGTCTGGCACAGCTAATAGTCTGCATGCTAGAAATCCATTTTAATCTCTTCTGCAGAAGACTGAGCATTCCCTTTTGTCCTTGTGCTTTTCCGTTCCCCATATCTAATCCTTTATGAATATAGCATGGATTAGATGCATTTACACACTTAAAAATTCCCTTCAGATCTGTTTATAGTAATGTGCAGACTTTCTGGTTCTGCACCCTGGACTTAAACCCTTTGATATGCTTTAGATAAAACGTCAGAAAAGCAACCTTTTGCTGTGCCAAGCCATAATCTCTGGAAAATTGTTTTGGCAACACTTCAAGAGAATTCCCAGGAGTCTTGTGTCCCAGTGTTAATGATAGAGGTGAGCTCCCTGTCATTTCCTTGCCTTTTGTGCCAGTGACATAAATGCCTTTTTGCTCCCTGAACCTTTTTTATATTTAAAAAATAATAATAAAAAAATCATCTGCTTGACCAAGGTATGGGAAGGATTTAATGTTTCTATAGTGGTCTGAGCTGAAGGACATTATAAATAAGTGGAGGGGCTGGGGAGATGCTTGTGGTTTTGGTTTTTTTGAGCAGCTGTTTTCATTATAAATGTGATTCAAAGGGTACAAATTAGTTTGGCCAAGTTAAAATAAACCGTGGTTCTTGGCTGAAATGAAACATTAGGTCATCTAGTCTGGACTTGTCATCTGTGCTCCATCCCTCTGCTTCTCCCCAGCTACTTGTGTTTTCAGATCATTTAATAATTGGATTTGAGTTATAAAACATGAATAGCTGCACTGGAGGAAATGGGTTAAAATTTGTCCATGCAGAAGGCAGAGGTATGAATATAAATGAAGCGCAGCACCATTTTTGTGTGTGTGTGCAAGCTACTCCCAGAAGGGACAGCTGCTTCTCCCATTTGCTTTCTTGACAGCTAGGGCCTGAGGCTTTCTATAAATAGAAAGTCATTGAGAAAACCAACAGAGCGTGAACTGCACAGCTTTGCAGGAGTTTCCACCGTTGGATGTATGGTCTATGCAGTGGCAGGGAGGAAGGGGAGACATCCTCCCTCTTCTGTGGAGGCACACAACGCACATCCCAGGGAAGTGCTTACTCCATTTTAAAACACCAGATCCTCCTGGCTGGAGGGCTGCGTCGACAAAAGGGTGCTGCCTCCTTTTAGCTTTAAGTCCCCAGTCACATCCTGCAAAAAAAAAATATATAAAGGGGTGTGAGTGGGTTTTGGGGGTGAGTCAGAGAGGGGACTGCGACTGAACAGAACCTTTCCACCGTGCCCCCTTCACAGCCGTGAGAGGAGAACGGGTCATGTTGTGGTACACCTTGTGTAACTGTTTGTGGTGGCAGGTTATGGAAAGAGTGCTCTTCTCCTGGTGACTGTGGGGAGTCCCTGCCCCGGTGTGTACAGGCTGCCTCCTGCTCTGTGGTTGAACACAGGACAAGTGCCTTTATGCAAAGGGAGTTCTCTGTTTGCAGACCTCCTCTTTCTCTGCACTCCTTGCCTGCAGCCAGTGTTTACTCCTAACTCGAAAGGATGAGCATCAGCCTAACTTGTCACTGCTGCCTTAAGGAAGGATTACAGAGGTTTTGCACAGGGAAGGATCTGTTTTGACGCTTCTTGCAGTAAAAACCAGCGCCTGCCAGCTCTATGGTTACACATGGTTTGTGCAGGGAGACCTGTCGTGATCTAACCAGTTCCATGAAAAGGGCTACCAAGGAAGGGCTGGAAAGTAGGCTGGGGGTTGAAAACTGACTTGGATAACTTTTGCCCATTTCTTGAAATAATTATTCCTCCTGCAGTGAGGTAGCAGTGATCTAATAGGCAGGGATAATCTACTGCCTGGGCTAGTGAGTACCATGATGATACTGACTAGTGCAACAGCTCACCATGGGGTTTGTCTTCTCTTCCGTCTACGTCATTGAACAGTTTCTGTCTTGGGTGGAATAATTCAATCACAATATGCCCCTGTCACTCTTTACCTTATTGGCTTCATATGTGCAGCACTTCTAAAGCAGGAGAGGAAATTTAAGCAAGCCAAGAGTGACTGCAGCCTAACCGTACTGGCTATGTTCAGCATTATGAACCTGTGGCCTTGGCTCTTCTGAATGCAAAGATCTTGCCTCCCGAGGAATCCAGAGGCAGGTAGGCAAAGGTGCTGCTTAGTAGCTCAGAGACTTTAGTGTAGCTGTGAATGTTTCTCTGTGCTTGGGCAGATGATGTGTTTCAGTCTTGGTACAGCTGCATCAAGGAAAAGCTTTCTGATGGTGATGGGTGCCACCACTGACTTAAAACAAGACTGGGTGTTGTGCTGGGTAGTGTGGGGGCAAACGTGTGTGGAGAAGAAAACAAAAGAGAGGGACCAGTCTCAGATCTTCACTGATTCTAGGAATTGCCATCAGTAACTTATGTCTCTTCTGCCTTTGCCTCTCCAGGCTGCAGCTTATGCATCAGAGGACGGTGTTCTTACCGAGGCCATGATCGATGCTCGGGTAGCTGATGCTGTGCAGCAGCATAAACAGAAGATGGAGTGGCTGAAAACGGAGGGTGCTGAAGCAAGCAAAGGGGCTGGCAGAAACCCACTCCTGCCTTTCCCCAAAGGAACACCAGTATGAGAAGTCTGCAGGCTTCAGACCAGCATGTGTGGGGAACTGGGCAGGGGTGAAAGCTGTGAGGGCCTTTTGGGCAAATGTTTGGTGGAATCATGTGTTGAGAGAAATGTGTCCATTGGTGCAAGGGAGGGGGCACTGCCCCAGCCTGCCTTTGATTCATGTTTTGAGAGTGCACCGGAAAAAAAAATGGTTTAAGTAACGCAGAAGCAACTGTATTAAAGGACCCCCTTGCTGAAATACCCTTGACTGTGTTAGTCTGTGTGGCCTGTCCTGCTAGAGAGGCCCAAACTCCAAACCCTTTTCAGCCATTTGATGCTGTACTGAGTGTCCCAGTGATACGGGCCTGTGGGAACACCGCTACTCCCATATGTTGAACTTTGTAGGGTTTGTGCTCCAGCAGAGGTATTTCTCCTCTCTTTTCCACAGATCCTGCCCATGACATACCTCCTTGCTCATCTCTCTATGGCATCACTCCTTGCTGGCAAATGTGCCATTGTCAAGTCATGAACACAAGCCTGTCTCGATCCGATGACATTTGTTCATTCTGTGTGTGTATGAGACAGGTCAGAAAAATCTCTTGGGGTTTTTTTTTGTTTTCCTTTTTCTGAGTTTGAACTGGATTTGAACCCTATGCTCTGCTCTGCATCCCCTTCTGTAACTACACTACATGAGCACATTTGCCTGACCTAAATCTGTGCCCTTGAGTACCTTGCTGAGATGTTCTCCTCCGACAGGAACTGACAGCACGCTCTGCTGTGTCCATTTCACTGGTGGTTGTTACTGAGCTCTGAGAGATGCACATCGACAGGAGCTTGTGAGCATGGGAGCGGAGCAGGGCTGGTCACCAGGGTCCTCAGAACAGGCAGCCTTGTGGGACACCAGGAAAGAAATAGCTCTTGAGGCTGCAAACCTTCACTGTCTTGGGCTGCCATCTTCTCTCACAAGGGTTCTCTGGTGTTTTCCCCTGGATGCCAAGGGTGAATTTGAAGATGTTTTTAGAAGCTGCTCCTTTGCTAAGGATGGGTGTCCCATAGCACTGGCAGGTGCCCAGACTTGGATGCCCCACTAACACTCGTTGGGAGGTACGTTGCTCTGGGAAGCATGCTGGGGAGGCAAGGGGGGAATCACTGAATAAACTGAAACCTCATACTTTGGCTGAAATAAACTTGAATGCCATTTTTTTCCCCTCCCCTTCAGCCTAGGTGTAGTTGTCCACTGATTTACTAGAGGATTAGCTATTCTAGGCTTTCCCCTTCCTATTAAGATTTTACTGGAATTATGTTTCAGTTAAGCCCCAAGAGATGGAAGGGAGCTGAGCAGAGCCACTCTGCTAAAAACCCTTGTTAATGAATTACGTGGGGGAGCAGTCTGAGATGGTGTGATTAAAGTCCCTCATTGTGACATACACCTTCAATACTTCTCCTCCCTCTTCCATAATCATGCCCATGAAGCACAAAAGGACCTGGGGGAGGGGGCAGGTACTCTGCCTTGCCCTTACCCTGTCTGACTGCGCTTTTGCTGATGCCGATAGCAGAGAACCCTGCTGTGAAGCTGTGTGAAAGGCACAGCAGTTGCTGTCTCAGCTGTTTTCAGAAGATTCCTCCTTCAGCTTGCGTCAGGTCCCTCCGAGGAAGCAGGGGGAGCACAGTGCTGGGATGCAGTTGGGATCCGTGCGCCTGTGCTGCGCAGCAGTGATTAACTGCAGGTGCCGGAGAACAATTAGCCAGAAGGAACCTCTTGCTGTGGCAGGGAAGACATGAGGAAGCATGGGCTGACCTCAGGGTTGTCAGGTTTGCCTGAGCACAGAAGTACTTTCAGTGGGTTTTTAAGGGCTTTTAATGACCACTCGTAAGGATGGGTGCCCCTAGTCCTTCCCTGAGCTTTGCTGATGCACTCTGCAGGTCTGCACCGGGGCAGTCTTGGCATGGCCTGGAACAACTGTTGCTGTCAGGCTTGAATGTGCTGCTTTGCTCTGTGTTGACACTTCATTTTGTATTTCCACAGGAAATCCATTCTCCATCCATTCTCTCACACTTGCACACTACTCTTCCTTTCTTCACATCACGTGCCATGGGCTGTTGGACTGATGAAGCCAGTTCTCTTGATGCGTCCCAGGCACTATTCCTACCAGCTCCCTAAATCCTGCCTTTCAAACAAGATTCTTGGTCCCTCTTGCAGTGCACATCGTTCCTAGCCACCAGCTAGGTGATTTCATGCCCTACTGCCTGCTGAATAGCTGTGCCAGTTGCTGTCACTGCTGCTGCTCACGTGGGATGCAACAGGAAAGGAGAAAAAAAGCCACCTGTCATTGTGCAACTCCTGCCTCATCAAAGATTTAAATGCAGGGCCTCTGTCACCTCTGCCAGCCTCATCAGTAAGTTTGGCTTGCTGTCAGCTCACAGCATGAGTGATGTCCCTGTGGAGGTGGCACCCAGCTAGCGAGTTGTTAACACTCCACACAGGGATGTAGGATGGCAACCCCAGGCTGAGGTTGTCTCCTCTCCGTGACTCTGAGTGAGTTATGAGCTCAGAGCACTTCATTAAAATAGTATTTTGTATTGGAGAGCAAAGCTGAGAGCAGAGGGATTAGCAGGCAATCCGTCACTGCCCCTCTTTGCCACTGCCAGCTGAAACGCCTTCTCCGTGCTTCAACATTGCAGCTGGGGGACAGATTTATAACGTGGTCGTCTGTCTGTTCTCACTCGCCATCCGTTAAAGTTTTGTCTGTGATACACTGGGAGGAAGGTTCCGTTGGGTGAGTATGAGGATGGGAGTGCCCACGCTTTCTCACCAGTGCATGTCCTGTGCTGTAGGACTTACAGCTTCTCTTGCAACCTCCAGGCCCTTCACGATGTACACCCCTGAGTCAGTGCTTTCACAGCCCCCCAGTGCTCTGCTGGCCCTTGTGGCTCAGCCAGCGTCTCTCCCACAGACATCAACCCCTCAGGCACTGGGGTAAGGCAAAGTTTGCCCATCTGAGCTGCAGCAGAAGCGGAACCAAAGGACTTTAATCAACTGGATACTCAGTGCGTGCCACCAAGCTGCTTTACTCATCGTCTCTTCCTACCAAGCACCAACAGCAGAGATTGGGTGCCTGGTGAAGGACAGGTATGGGTGGGATCTTGCTTTGAATGACCTGGGACAGTGTATCTTTGCTGGCTGGTTTTCCCTCTCTTTCCCCTGATTCCTTGAGGTAGCACAGCCTTACCACATCTTGGTGATATCTTCTGGTAGATGGCATCTCCTGGAATGAAGCTCTAACAGCATTGCCAGGCTACATGACATTTTATAAGATGTGCAGAGAGGAGCAGCACATGGGTAGCTCAGAGAAGTCCCCAGGCAGCCCTCCAGCTCTTGCCCTATCTCTTAATTGTTCTCACCTCAACAGAAGTCAGACCATTTGTCTCTGCTGGCCATTTTTTATCCCCAGACATATTTGAGATTCCAGTGCCTGCACCTATCAGTCAGTTCCATGACAACAGCTCCCTGCCTTGCTGCCTGTGTGTTTTTTTCCCCTCTCTTCTGCTGCTGTGGGTTTTATTCTCGTTGTGAGGGTTTCTTTGCTTGGGTGTTGTTTTTTTTTAATTGCTGCTCTGCTTTCACGTGGTGTCTCCACCAAGCCTAAGCTGTGCCCTGACTTGCCCAGCCTCGTAGAACTGCTCGTGCATCAGCATCTTTGCGCGTAAGGACTGAAGTCCCACTCAGTGTCAGACTTGCTCTGTTTGTGTGTGTGGGGTCCTGTTCCAGGAGAGAAAAGAGCAGAATGAAGAACGTTAGAGGACTGGTTCGAGGTGGCAGATTTGAAATGAGCACACCCCTCCTTGTCCGTGCCAAAGCCCTCGGGTCCCTGCAGGCAATAGGCAAGGGAGTCCCACACTCCTCTCTGGAGGCAGATTGCACCCAGAATTTGGCTTTAATAGTAAAATATTTCTCTTATTTTTAAATCAGTTGTGGACCTTAGAGCTTCCCTGTGTTCCCAGGACAGTGTCCTAGGATGTCACATAACCTGGGGGGGAAATTGCACAGCGCGTCCTCCCAGGTGAAGGCTGGGCACAGCTTTGTCCCACGCCATTCAAGCTGTGCTTGTGCCTCCTCCTCTGCCCGTGAGCTGGTGACCTGCTCCTCTGCAGGCCCCCACCTCTGACCCCAGGCGTATCGTTCGGTGCAAAGGGTTGGAAAAAAACACTCAGATGCAAAACATGCAAAAAACTATTTTACTGACAAACAGCAAAGGACGGGCTTAGTTTCCGGAGCTGAACTGGTTATCTATTATACAAACATAGTATTGAAAGGGAAGGAATGGCTGAAATACACTCACTTGTTGACCCAAATAAAATCACAGTGTGCTTTTTCTATTGCCTCCCCCACTCCCAAGCTCTCCGTGGCCTTCAGCTGCTCCCTCAGCTTCGGCACAGCCTTGTCACCGCTCCCGGCACGGCCGTGGGAGAACACAAACTGTAGGTGACGTTTGCCTGTGCAAGTGTATTTAATAAAAAAAAAAATTAGCCATTATTGCTTTTCAACCACAGTAGAGATTATCCTATGAGTAGACTCAGAGCAGAGTATAATCTCCCTCTCTCTGTTAGTATCACCGTGTGTTGTACCTCCTCCTGGTGCATAAAATGGGTTTGAGTGCAGAAAAAAGGAACAGAAGGATTAACCATCAGGGAAAACAGCACTCTGAGGTTTGTTCTTGTATTCTCACTGCAGAGCACTGTTGGAAAAAATCTTCCTAAAGAGTGTGCTCTGTCCTGCGAGGGTTTCCACTGCCTTAGTCTCTGCGAGCTGAGGGTGCTTAGCACCTCGCAGGATGGAGCCATCCTCCTGGTGCCACCCCTCCGTGGAAATCCCAGGGCTCAGCTTGACAAGGGGACTGAAACAAGCAACCCGTGGGAAAAGAAAAGGGTGCAGATGAGCGGGAGGTGCTGGAGAAGAGGACGAGGCTGCATGCAGTGAACACGTGATGGCACACAGATACAAACACACAGACACACACTGACACACACACACACAAAACAGGACCAGTGTCCTGAGAGCCTCACCAGGATGCAGCGAACGGGCAGCCCAGGCTCTCTGCAGAGCTCCTTACACCTGCCCACAGTTTCCTACTCCTCTGCTTCCTTCTCTTTCGCCCCATCAGCCCACGTGCATGGAGGGTGCAGGCCTGGCTTTTTTTTAATTATTATTTATTTTTCTCTTCAGTAAGTTCACTTACTTCTTCATGCTCTCCTGGGCACCACAGTGAGCCGGGCTGACCTCAGAGGACATCTCATCTTCATCCTAAGGTAGAACCAGCAGTTCCGTGTCCCTGCCTAACAGCTAATGCCCCGTCTGTCCCCTACTCTACATCCCACTGCCCGACACTTGAGCACACATCTGTCTCACCAGTGTATCCAGGTTGCAAAGCATTTGATCCAGATGTCTTTCTATCTGTGCTGGATGCTCCAGTAAGAGAAGAATTCTATTCTTTTACATCCAGAGGTGCTCTGGGAGCTTCTCTTGGCTATTTCTACCTTCAGAGCCCCCTGAATGCAGAAGAGCCCTCATTACCGCCATGGTCACGCTCTCCATCAATGCCACACTGGATGTTAACAGCCTTCATCCGAGGGACAGTGAAGGGTGAACATTGCCCTCCCTTGTCCAGGGAGGCCAGTACACGTGAAATGTTTTCTATCAGCTCTTGGGCTCTTGCAAAGCCAGTGGGCTTCAGCTCAGCTCACACCCTCTGCATGGCTTTTTTTTTCTTTTTTCTTCACTGAATGGTTGAGGTTGGAAGGGTACCTCTGGGGTTCATCTGGTCCAACCCCCTTGCTCAAGCAGGGCCACCTAGAGCGGGCTGCCCAAGACCATGTCCAGTTGGCTTTTGACTGTCTCCAAGGATGGAGACTCCGCAACTTCTCTGGCAACCTGTCTCAGTGCTTGGTCACCCTCACTGTAAAAAGTGTTTCCTGATGTTCAGCCAGCCTCCTGTGTTTCAGTTTGTGCCCATTCCCTCTGGTCCTGTCACTGGACACCACTGAAAAGAGCCTGGCTCCATCTGCTTTGCACCCTTCCTTCAGGTATTTATATACCTTGATCCCCCTGAGCTTTCTCCTCTCTAGGCTGAATAGTCCCAGCTCTCTCAGCTGTTCCTCGTAGGAAAGATGCTCCACTCCCTTAATCATCTTAGTGGCTCTTTTTAGCATCCCTTTTTATCAGGGATTCTTTTCTCCCAGCTGAGTGCAACTGGAAAATGAGGTAGAGAGTAGCAGTGAGAGTAACTAAACCCACCCCGCCACGCTGTGAATGCCCGGGACACACATGCTGGGCTCTCCTCTGGTCTTTCACTGTTTATCAGTAGGTGCTACCAGATACGTCAGCCAGGACGAGCCAGCTGAGGTGACCCTGGCTGACTCAAGGGCTAGCTGAGCAGGAGGCGGGCACGGTGGATGGATGGATGGCTGGTATCACAGGAGCCACCTTCCCAAAATGTTCCTCCCTGGCACAGGACTTCTCACACCTGTGGTGAATTCGTCCTCCTGTCACTTCTGCCTGCCCATACCCGTCCTCTTGTGACCCACCGAATGTGGTGGAACGACAGATGCCAGATGGGAAGCAAACGGGAGCAGACAACCAGCTTGACCAGCCTGCTCTTTAATGTGCTGCTCTCTTGAGAAGAAAGAAGGTGGTAAGAATGGGAAGAAGGTTGGCATAGAACGGGTTTAGCTGAGGGGTAGGGGTTTATTCAGCAGTGCTGGTAAGCGGCTGCTTGGATTTAAGAAGGAGCTGCTGGTTGATACAATGGATTTCACAACCCTCTGCTTTTCTCCACCTTGTCTTTCCACCCGTCTCCTTTACAACAGATCCCAGCCACCAGCACGCACCCATTCGGGGTGCAGGCAGCCAGACCTGGGCTCCTCACACCAAAAACGCAGGAGAAGGTTCCCGGTGCCAATCCCAGCGCTGGAGAATCGGCACACGCGGTTTAAAGCTCCATCTCTGCTCTAAAAATAGCCCCTCCTGAGGCGGCACAAAATTCTCCCCAGCATCTAATTCTGCAGGAGCCTCCCTCAAAGCAGCTGGCAGATGAGTGCTGAGACGTGGTGCTCGCTTCCCACTCCCTTGGCCCTGCAGAGCTGCCGTTACGGACACAGCTGCCAGCTCGAGGCTTTGCAGCCCCACAGTTTCTCCTGCCCGTTAGCTTGCCTAGCCCTGACCTTGTTGTGTCACCTCCCCGATGCCAACGTCACTTTCTCTCAACTGAACCCTTTTTGTTGGGGGTTGTCGCTGGATTTTGGTTTTGTTGTTGTTGTTGTTTCCATCTGTGGTTATTTTTTTGTGCGCGAACACTGGATCAGAGGCGAGAGAACAACAAACAAGTCGACACTAGAACATCTCAGACACTTAAACAAGGAGAAGACACCCCCACACCCAGACAAAAGCGAAAGGAGCACATGCACAGGAGAAGACAGCACAAGGGCAGACTGTA
The DNA here is from genome assembly GCF_013368605.1 of Nyctibius grandis. Lineage (NCBI taxonomy): Eukaryota > Metazoa > Chordata > Aves > Nyctibiiformes > Nyctibiidae > Nyctibius > Nyctibius grandis. The sequence goes on from NC_090674.1 coordinate 6,424,405, forward strand.
TGGACAAGGGAGCTGCGAGCGACGGTAGCAACCTCACTGGGACAGAGGGACACGAGAGCACGACGTCCAGACGCTGTTGGTAGGGCTCACACCCCGAGCAGAGGGGATGGGGCAGGAGTGCTGGTGTCAAGCAGCGAGAGCTGTGTGGGGCAATACAAGGCTGGTACGGGGGGTTTGCAACACAGCTGCCTCTCCCACCTCTGCTTCTCTGTGGGGGGTTGCCAGCTCGGTCCCCAAAGAGGAGCCGTGGCAGACACTCGTTGGGAACGACCATCACCCTGTGCACAACCCCACGGGTTCAACGGCACAGGGGCCCCGGGCTGCTCCCGCGCGGGGAGGTCCCACTGCTGCAGCTCCACTCGGCGTGGGAGGTGACCCAGGCCCAGCCACAGGCGTGTGCTGATCTCCGTGGCGTTGGGTCAAACCTACAGGAGCTTCCTCGACGCAGGGGAGAAGGCACCTCGCACCAGGAACCTGACCTCGTGGCTCGATTGAGCTACTGATCAACACCACCCAGGCACAGAAGATGCTCTGGGGCCAGGAACAGGACCTGGCCTTGCTGCATGGGAAGGGACTTTGCCCCTTATTTATTAAGGATGAGAATCAAAGGTCCAGTGAGTTCCCCAGGATTAATCCCATTGGTTTAGTGTGCGCTGGGACAAACTTTGCTCTATGGGGGTGTTTCTCGTTTCCTTGGGTTTAAGACCAATGAATTACTCCCAGTAAATTTAATTACACTGAGAGTATTTTTTGGTTTATTTTTTTGACCAAGTGTAAACAAGAGAGAGGCTCACAGGGTGATAGCTGCTCCACAGCAGATTGAAGAATAAGCCTGTTCTTAGCCAATGGGAATATGTACCATGTAGGATTTCTTTTTCCCCCTCTTCCAGAGCCTCATATTCTTCTGAAACTCTGGTGCGGATCAGATTTAATCAGTGTGAGCCATCACTTAATCAGTGTGAGCCATCGCTTCACTCCTTCCAGTTGTAAGTTTCATATTTAATGATATTTCAATCAATCAGGACGGTTGCTAGAGCAGGGCAGAACCAGGGTTTCGATTCAGTTGGAGTTTAGGTCACTGCCTTAAGTCTCTCTAGTGAGAAGCACCAAGTGGAAAGATTATTTAAAGTGCTTTTCCCCCCCATCGTTTCAGAGACTCAGTGTCTGTCCTTCTCATGATGGAATTTTCTCCCCTGCAAAATGCTGTCCCACCTGAAGACACCTCCATGCCACGTACCTGGTTTATAGCACGGCCCCTACCCTGCGCTGTCGGTGAAGCGTGTGCCATCGCGCCAGGGCAGCCAGAGCAGCTGTTTGCCCAGAGCTCGGCGTACGAGCAACACTCCACTGAAGTGAAGCATCTTGTGCCACTTGAGGACGAGCCCATATGGCCAAACACAGGCCGCTCGTGCAGGGAGGGAGGTGGCAACGCCACGTGTCTGGGAAAGCAGCTGCTTAAGGAAAAGTCACTCTTTAGCTACCAACAGGGGCTGCAGACGTGACAACCATAGGAAGTCCTGAACCACAGACAGACAAGTACAGACCGGGCAATTATTTAGGCCCAGACAGAAACTGGGGCTCCAAGACAAGAGGCACAAGGGAATAGCAAAGGTAGAGAACGGGCATGGTTGGCTCTCAGCCAGCTTTGGGGCTTGTAAATAACTGAACTGACCCTGGGCATAGGAAATAATGAAAAAAAAACGAGACACACAAGCTGGAGGAGGGAGGAGAAGAGCAGGGAGTCATGGTGTCCTTCTCCCCTCACAGACATTGCAATCAAACAACAGGAGGCCATGGGCAGAGTCAGGGAGCCCATAGAAGCCAACAGCAGTTCCTGGTGATATTCATCATCCCTTTGCTCTGGATTTTGTCCCTGTTTAAGCACAAGCCCACCCCATCCAAAATGAGGATGAAGGAGAAATGACTGGGATTCAGGGCTGCCACCTGAAGTGCTTGGGGCTAGCATCTCCCTCCCTTACTCCTCTCCATACCAAGCCCTCTCTCCCCACCACAGCCAGAAAAGGGAGAGGAACCAGGCAGCACACGGGCTTTACCAGGCAACGCTCCTCCGGGCACCTCTGGCTGCGATGAGGGAGGTCTCTGGGTGCAGAGGTTGGTTTCAGACACTTGACAGCTGCCTTAAAACCCACACCTAAGCTGCGACCGGGGGAAGCAACTGCAAAACCACATTAGAGCATCCTCGTACTTTGTTTCAACCCGTTACTGGGACATTTGACTCTGCAGATGAGCTTGGCTTCAGGCCCATGTCTCTGTGCTCCTCAAGCCAAGCCCAGCCTGCGGCTGAAGCGCTCGGAGCAGTAACTCAAGAAGGGAGGTGGCTGTTGGCGTGCAGGTGAGTGAGACTGTTGCCAGGACCCTCTCGCTGCACTGTCGGTGTTTTTAGGGGTGTATTAACCAGGGCCTCGGGCTCACCCTCTGAGAAGAGGGGGAGAGCAGCTCCTTTCCTCCCAGGCAAGGGGTGGGTGGTGGTTATGCAGCAGAGGGGTATGATCAGGGCACAAATCAGATCTGACACCATCCAGCTCAACACACTTCTCCCCGCGTATCAGGAGCAACTCCTCTCTAGCATCAGTGAAGAGTAACAGCACTGACATCACCGAGGTACCACCAGTGTAAAAGTGGTGTAAACCAGGCAGCACCAGCCCTGGTAACCGGACTCATACCTTCTAGGACCGTTACCCTGGTACTAGGATTTCTTGGGTTGCTTAAGGCAGGTTTCAGTGTACAGCGATGCAAAGAACCGATCAGTTCTGTATTCCCAGGATTTCCTTCCCCCACAGCAACTCCCAAAACCACGAACCGAAGCCAAAGGGACACCGTGCCTTCCCAACCAGCTGGCAGCAGTGCCCATCCAAACCTGCGACCAGCCAGGCCATTCTAGCAACGGAGGGAACAGGGCAGAGAAAAACCAAGCCAAAGGACCAAAGAAATGGGGAACTTGAGCTCTTGGATGAGAAACTCCACATCTTCTTCATGGTGTCCCACCTCCATCCCCTTGGCCAACATTCCCCGGAGGGTAGCTGGATGTGGAGGGCAGCCGTGAATGCCAGGAAAAGGGGGTTGAAAGTATAATGCAAATCTCTTTTTCTCTTTTTTTTTGTTTGTTTTTGTTTGTCTGCTTTTTACATATATACACGAGTCTCACAATAAAATGTGGAACACAGTGCAATGTCTTGGCTGCGTAGCATCCAGGACTGGCTTAGTTGTGCATCGTGGTGTGCCCCAGGGACACACAGGATGGGTAAGTAAAATTGTGTCCTCGGCTGGCTTCCATGGAGGAGCAAATGAGGAGCTGTGCCCCTGGCAGAAGAGCAAAGTCCTTTTTAAAACCTCACTGCAGTCTCTGGAGGGGAAGGCATTCCTCAGAGGTGCCGTGGGCTAGGGTGCCCATTATGGTACAGCTTCTGTTTGATGTGCACCATGTTCCCAGTCGCCTCCTCGTACTGCCTGTGGTGACGTTTTCTGAACTCCTTTAAGTTACAAAATTTTGGAATCCAAGACCAGGAATTGTCTGGAAGGCAGAAAGGAGAAGGGAGATGAGATATTACAGGGATGGTGAGACCCATGTTCTCCTGCCTTGCCTAGCCCTGGTCCTGGCCTGCCCCCAGCAATCAGGCACTCGTTATGGCCCTGGCAAGGCCACCCTTGAGGCTTCCCTTCAGCCCACACTTGTTCCCCAGCCAGATTTCATGCTGCCATTCAGTTTCATGAGAGCTTTGGGTCATTCCACCCAGAAATACACACAGCCCGACCCCACCAAGGGGAATTTGGAAGTCCCAGAGGACAGGCTGTATAGAGCTGGCGTGGGTGGTGTGTGGCTGCTCTGACCAGCCCTGCAGCCACTACGAAGCGCAATCTGATGTCTGAGTTTCTATAGAATATTATCTATTTTAAGAAATCTCTTCCATCAGGAAGGAGCTATAGGTTGTTCTAATAGACCAAAATTTAAGCTGATGAGGACACAATGTGACATTGAGTCACTGCTAAGTGGTGCTCATGTATTTCAGGGAGGGCTCTACGTGCCGTACTGTGCAGTATTTTGTATTACCCCTGCCCCTGTCTCCCACAGTCACTGTCTCTTCCTTCAGAAGGAGGTTTTTGGCTTAGGTACTCGTTCAGCAAAGCAATAGGTGTCCTTTCTGCTTAATGCCTTTGAAATGACCACGTTTGCATAGTTGATGTGAATGAACAGGAAATACCTAAAAGCCCAACGTTCATTATTTTGCCTCAAATTCCCCAGTGACTTTTTAGCCTGTCTTTAGTGGAACGTACTCAGCAGAGCACACAAGTGCACAGTCTTCTCTTTGGCCAGAAGCCTACAAGGCACGTGAAAACCTTTGCTGGAAAGAGCCATCGTGTCCCACGGCACAGTATGCCCTGGAAACATCACCCACAGATCAGGTGAGGAGGGCTTCCAGGGGCTCTGCTACCACACGTGGGGTGGGGAGGACACGGGTTGGGAACAGAGCCAGGAGCAGTGCAAGCACACGGCTGTGACCAGCCAGCCTGGTCTGGGAGCGGACTGGTCCCGTCTGACAGGGGCAACACCACTAAGATGGCACAAAGAGACAATGTCCCAGGCCCGGGGGGCTGCCAGCCTTCTGCACCGTGACAGGGGCATGCTGGGGGCTGCTAAGGGGAGACAAAGCTGGGTGCGCAGTAATGATGTGTTGGGTTTCTGGAAGGATGGTGTATTGCACCAACGGCCAACGCCTTCTTAAAGCCTTAGAAGATGCATACACAGGGTGCAAAAAAAAGTGAAAGAAAAAAAGATAGTTAAGCTTAAATACTAAATTAATTACTAGCATTGCCCTTAATTACTAACAATAAAAGTCTGTGCAGCATCCCTTCAGGAGAAGGTAGGTTAGATGGTGATACCGTATCTGTAGCCCATGGCTCCATACCGAAAGGCACCAGCTCTGGAGAACAACGTTGCCGTGCTCACCACAGTGTCTGACCCAGGGCCAGCTCCTGCCGGCCCCGTGAGCACCGGTGAGATCACAGCCATGGGTGGGCTGAGCAAAGCCAGGTGGCCCAGCCTCAGGGTTGGCTCGGTACCTCGGGTCTCACTGGGAACCCTGACAAGCAGCCTTCTGCTTGGGAAACGACAGCAACACAGGCTCCGGAGAGTCCTGAGCCAGGCTGCGGGGGATTTGGGAAGACTAACGAGAAATTAATATCAGTTTGATCTGAGTTTTTAGAAAGAGATAGCCCACTTCCCTCAGTAGAATGTCTTACAGGTTTACAGATCAACCTTTCTCTTATTCACTCTCCTTTTTTTCTCTGAGTTGTAATTTAACAGACACCATCAGTCAGAGCTAGAGAGGCTGAGATTTATAGGGACACTGTTATGAAAGTTCAAGTCATTTACTATTTTAATAGTTTTTCTGTCTTTTTTCCCCCTCTCCAACAATTAAAGACCGTGGAATGTCCATGCAGAGGCAGCAAAGAGGAGCAGAGACATCCTCTGAAGGAGCGTCCGTGGGTCGTTCTCAGATGTTAGTTCAGGATGCTCAGCTCACTGGTCCAAAGACTAACTAGTGTGGCTAACACTTTTCCCTGTGAGGTTCGTGTCACTACTGAAATAAAATGGACACATCTGGAACAGCAACAAGGATAGGGAACCCTCAGCTGGAGCGCCCTGACACAGCACAGAGATGTCTGTCACTGTCACACGTTTATCCAAACACCAAGAGGCTGTGCTCCATGAGCATGTGTCTGCCTGCAAACTACACGCACAGAAAAAAAATCCAGATTTCAGGGAAGTTTTGTCTGGCCTGGAAACACCCTGCCCACGTGCGCAGCCACACGGCCAACGCCTGCCTGTCACCACGGTGCTCACCACGGCACAACCCTTTGCCCCAACGCACACTTCACCGTCCCAGAGCAGAGCCCTCAAGGCTGGGCTCCTCGGCTGGGCAGCCCTGCGCCAAACCCACGCTGTGAGGCTCTTGACCTCCTCCACCAGCCTCAGAGGGCCAGGGGCTGAGGAAGCAGAAGGGACCCCCCCGAGGCTGCACTTACCATAGCGGCGGCTGGTTCTCCAGGCTCGCACTGCGTAATGGAGAACCCCGTCCATCCACACCAGAAACCAGCTTATACAAAAGCCCAGCAAAAGTCCCAGCATCAGATCAATCTCTTGCTTGGTTACATTGTCCGTCACAAAGTAATTCTCCGAGGAGTCCACCACTGACTGGTCCCCGTCGTACGGGATAACGTAATGGACATGGTGCCTGTTGCAGGGGACAGAAACAGGGAAAAGCATCAGTGGAGAAGAGCAGAGCACGTTTTTCCACGCAGCGCCTGCTCCTGTGGCCAGGGGCTGGTTTAACACCATCCCTTGGAGGTTCTACCAACATCCCTGGGAGCAGAAGCACTGTCTCGGCTTGTTGTGCTTGTGTCAGCAGAGGAACTGGCAGAGCGCGAGGCAGAAGAGGACAGAAACCTGAACCCACGCCTGGAACTCGTGTCGCGTTCCCGACACAGGCTCTCTGTGCCCAGGTTGTCATCTGTAAAACAGACAGTAATATTGACAGGATGAGGTTGGAGTGGTCACCCCGTGGATGCAAAGGGCACTGCTACGTTCCTGGTCACAGGCAGAGGCCAATAACACATTACTCCTGCGAGTACAGCGTGGGAGGGCAGCGGTGGAGCCCTGCACGTGCCATCGTAACGTGCGAGCTGGGGAAGCCCTCTGCTCCCCGTGCTGCCCGCGCTGGCAGCGGCACGGCGCGTCTCCGGAGCGGTGCTGGGTGTGTTGGTTAACGTCCCACCTCTCAGAGTGACGTGGGAACCGTATCGGTCACATATCAGAGCAGAGCACATTTCCAGCCATGGAGGAAGTACCTGAAAGCGCGCCTTGAATTCATCCTCAGAGAGCACAGCCTGCCACGAGGGAAACATGGACCCTGGGGCTTTCAGAGACCTACGTCTCTCCTGGGGGGGGGTCACAGAATCACAGAATCAATCAGGTTGGAAGAGCCCTCTGGGATCATCGAGTCCAACCATTGCCCTGACACCACCATGGCAACTAGACCAGGGCACTAAGTGCCATGTCCAGTCTTTTCTTAAACACCTCCAGAGATGGTGACTCCACCACCTCCCTGGGCAGCCCGTGCCAATGTCCAATGACCCTTGCTGAGAAGAAATGCTTCCTAATGTCCAACCTGAACCTCCCCTGGTGAAGCTTGAGGCAGTGTCCTCTTGTCCTATCGCTGGTTGCTGGCCTGGTGAGGCTGGCCCCATACCTCACGCCACGGGTGTGCGTGGGTTCATCTGTGCAACGAGCATGGGATGATGCTGAACTGCTTGAGAGACCCTGGTAACTTGGGAAAAGAAGGAGAATGGCAGGGATGGAGTGAGGGGGTTGTAGAGTAGAAAAAAGAAGGCACATCTGTGGGAGCTGAATGGGAGGGGAGCAGCTGTGACAGGTGAGCTGGGCATGGGGGATAGGAGGATCCCAGATGATGAGGATGCAGGATGTGAAGCAAAACTGGGAGCAAGCTGCTCTGGAGCCTCAGCATCTGCTTTACGTGGCTCTTAACCTTCCCTGAGAGCAGCCAGGAGGCACGAGGCTGCCCAGGCTGTGTGCTTTGCCACCCCGCCTCCTCACACTGCCCCATTTAGAGGCAGGCACTGCTTGGGCAGGTGCTGCCGCTGCTGCCAGGGAGCCCCGGAGCGGTCAGCCAGCGTGGCGAGGTGCCTCAGCAGCCCCACGTGCCTGACAGCACCTCCGAGGTTGCACGCACCAGCCCACAGCAGTCCTGGCACTGCAGCACAGTTCCATCACCAGTGCTCCCAGTTCAAGGCCAGGGCACGGCTGCATGGCCTCTCCCCAGACTGCCCACCGCCACCCCCAGCATCACCTACGCTCACGTCCCTCCTGCATCCATGGACCCAGCCCTGCTCCCACATGCAGGAGAGGAGGCAATCGCTGGAGGCCTCTGAATATGCATGAGGTGCAGGTTGCTCAATAATCACGCCTGAGAAACGTCCAAATATTTACACAAACAAACCTCCACTCAAAGGAACCTGCTGAAAACAGCCCTAATCTCAGCAATGACTTAAAGGAGGCCACCTGCACCAGAGGCACCAGCTCCCAGCAGACCAAGGCACGTAGGGCTGTGGTATGACCTGGTGCCATGGCATGTGGGAGGTGGAAAAGGCTGTGGGGATGGAAGCCCACCTAGCCATGCTCTTGCTGTCTAGCACTGCTCCCCGTTTGCATTCCCCAGTACTAGGGACCGGACTGGGGCAGCAGCAGAAAGGAGATGCCTCCAGGCCAGCTCTGATGGCACCACTGGGCTGGATGGCACCTTGAGGGCAGCAGTAAGGGCCTGACAGTCCTTTTGCAGCTCCCTTTCTGTGTGCAGGTTATTAATAGTGTGCAAAGGGCCAGGGTCCCCCCTGCGTATCAAGGGAACTGGAAACTAGAACGTGGCCTGGATGGCTCTGGGGGCTGGAGCGGTGAGGGAACGTCACCTCCAAGCTGAGCATGATGTGGGTGCAGCGAGGCAGGGCAGTGCCAGGAGGGCAGGCGGTGCTGGGAACCGGGGTCTGGCCGGGCAGCTCCTCAGAGCAAACGCTTCTGGCCAACCCTTGTGTTGGGAAACACGGCCAGGCAGGGGCTGACGGAGCCCTCCAGCCAGCACCCGTGTCACCAGCCAAAGGCCTTTGGGAGGAGACAAACATCTCCTCCAGCCTCGTGTCACCAGCAGTCAGACGACCGACGCGGGTGTGAGGACTCTGGGGTTTGCAGCATCCTCAGCTGTGAGAGCTGTGACAAAGGACACGAGGTCCTCAAGAGGCAAACCCACGTCCTGCCCGTGTTTCTTTACAAGAAAAAGACGTCCCAAATAACCTGAGGGCCAGTTCCGGGGCAGTTCAAGCTGGTGACAGTTGCCACAACGGATCCAGGGCAAATCGCTCCTCCGGGGTCAATCGTGCGCTGCCTCCCTTCATGCACCTCAGACACCCCCAACAGCCGTGACCACCCTTGTGGAGCTGCCACAGGCAGCAGATGTGATCGTAGGAGCAGGAATGTCACACACTTCAGGCCAGAAATGCCCTCCGAAGCAGGAGGGCTGGTGCTCGCCAGCAGCAAGCGAGAGCCGGGCTTTGCTGAGCCGGCCCCAGCTCAGACAGCACCTGGCTCCAGAAGCTGCTGGACGAAGGGAGCACAGTGTCTGCGTCTGGGCACGTGTGCTCGGGCTGTAGCGTCCCTTTCCCAGCCTTGGTGACAGGGCTCAGAGCCCCTCTCCTCCCTCCCAGGGCCAGCGGCGCAGCGGCACGGCTGGGACGCTTCGCTACGGAGCTGCCCAACGCGCTATTGTCCCTTCCCGTGACCTTGGCGTGCGCCGGCTGCTGCAGCCAGAGCACAGCGAGAGCCTCTGCGCGGGCACCGCGGGGCTGTCGTTGGATGCAAAGTGCCTGTCGCTGCCCCTACACCTCCCACATCCCTCCCTGTGCTGGGGCTGGGGCTCAGCCCTGCTCCCTCCGGGGCAGGTGGCAGCTTGGTTGGCAGCAGACACGTCACATCTCCAGGCTCACAACACGGCTGGCCCAACACGTCCCCCAGCTCCAGCTGCAGCAGGATTTGGGGGATGGGGCCAATCCTGCCTCGCTGGCCGGCCCCCACGGCCTGCCCGAGGGAGGCACAGAGCCTCCCTGCTCTGCACCCCTGCCCGACCTCGCAGCTTCTCCCCAAACAGCCCCGCGCCTCTCCGAGCCTTGGCCAGCAGAGCCGGGCTGCAGACCAACAGGGGTGGCACCACGGCAGAGGGGGACACATCCCCCCTGGGACCCTTCGCACTGTAGCAGCTGCCAGAAGCCCAAGAAAGGCCCAGTGGTCTCCAGCACTGGGCAAGGAGCACTCCCAGCGCATCCACAGAGGATCTGGGGACAGGGAGGTTTAATGATGTCTCCTGAATGGCTGGGAAAGGAGGGAACAAAGCAGGGACACACCATCCCACCCTGTGCCCAGCCGCTCTCCTGGGCAGCAGCCCGTCACGTGGCAGGGTCTCCATGCACACCCGTCGCTCAGGAGAGGTCCAGAATAGCCCTGGAGGTCTCCACAGCCCTGAGGCTTTCCCTCCTGGGGCATCCCTCGGGGAGGAAGAGCTGCCGTGAGGATCGGCCGGGCCCCCCCTCTCTGCTGCAGGGCACTGGCAGTCAGGCTGACACTCCTCTCAGTCCATTCTAACCCTGCTCACGGGGAGAGACTTTGGGAGGGAAAGACTCAGCCAAGGTCACTCAGAAGGTCGGTGGCAAGGAGGGTACGTGCTAGAGCTCCTGAGGTCCCTGTCCCCCCCCAGACAGGGAACTTCCAAGCCCCTCAGGCTGTTTTGATGGGTGCCTGCTCCACGCAGGTGTCATCTGTTCTCTCCAGCTCACCCTGTCTCCACGGACGCCCTTTGGTGTTTTTCCTTTGCATGACATCACCCCGCTCCTGAGCTGCTGCCAGCTCCTGCTTCCAGACAGGACCCTTTGCTGGCTGGGACGGAGATGTTCGGGCTGGGGCAGTGCTGTGCTTCTGCAGTCCTCCATACCCTGCTCCCTCCTGGGAACAGCTACACCCCGAGGAGGTGGGAGCAGAGAGACGGGGCTGCCTGCGTGCAAGCAGGCCCCAACACAGTGCTTTGGACAGCTGGCGTATCTCCACACGCTGAGGACACAGGGTGCCAAGCTGCCCCAGGGACCTGCTCTGGCAGGCACGTTCCTGCACGGCATCAACAGGAGCCAGCAGGAGCGTAGATGTGGCTGTCAGCCCTCCTGCCTCCAGCAAGGAGGCAGATGTTGAGAGAGGAACCGTCCCTGTTGCACCAGCCACTGCTCCCACTCACAGCCCCGAGGACGATCCTGCTCAGCTCCCAGAGCAGAAACGCTCCTCCGGCAAAGGCACCGTCCAGCCCAGGCTCACTCAAACCAAAAAGAGTGGCTTGGTGGACGTTGCCACTGACCAGACAGCAAGCAGGCACCAGCCTTGGTCGTCTGTGTCTCTGCACGGAGCAGGAGGGAAGGGCAGCCTGCCTCCAGCCAGCACCACCTCCCAGTACCTCCCAGCCAGCCACGGGCCAGTCCCTGCAGCCACCCAACACTTTGCACAGCACAACCTTCCCGAGCACCCTCTGGGTTCTCCTGTCTCCAGCAAAAGGCCCCAACGCCCTTCCGACATCGCAGAGCTGAGAAGCACCCGCCAAGGCCCAGCACAGCGAGGTCACGCTGCTACTTTGGTCCTGGCATAAAGCGCCAAGAAACAGCGTCAGCCTCATGTAGCCCCCGGGCCCCTGATGCCGCAGGGATGGGCACAGTGACGGTGGAGATCAGCCCCGGCACTGCTGGGAAGGAGTGTGCAGGGTGCCATAAGCTAGCACTCCCCTTCACTTGTCCTGGGACGTTCTTGCTAGGCCCAGTCCCTCATGGAGAGGAGGACAGGCAGAGCACAGGGAAGGACACATCCCTGCCCATGAGCAGAGACCCCAGCCACAGTCATAGAAACACAGAATCGTTTTGGTTGGAAAGGACCTTTAAGATCATCAAGTCCAACCCAACACTGCCAAGCCCACCGCTAACCCATGGCCCTCAGCACCACATCTACACGGCTTTTAAATCCCTCCAGGGATGGTGACTCCACCACTGCCCTGGGCAGCCTGTTCCAGTGCTTGACATCCCTTCAGTGAAGAAACTTTTCCTGATTCCCAATCTATCCAGGCTCCACGCAACCTGAAGAGCCCTTTGAGGAGACAGCTGGGACAGTCTGTGCCGCTGGCCATGCACCCAGGCGACTCCAATGAGCCTAGAGCCACCAAAAGGTGGGCAGAGCCTGGGGCACCGCTGGGTATGGCTCATGCTGCTGCCTGCCAGGCTCCCACCGGCGACCTGCACTGGAGGGAGACCCACCGTGTCCCAGCCAACCCTCCCTGGGGAGCGGGAGGTGGAGAGGTTGCTGAAAACGCAGCCAGGCCCCCATCGTGCTTCTGGGCTTCTTCCCTGGTGGGACATGGAGGGCAGGGAGGGGCACAGCCGAGAGTCCCACATCCCCTGGCACACTTGGCTTCAGCTGGCACCCGAGATACAAACACACACACACACGGGGTTGGCCCTCACTGTCCACAGCCACCACCAGCAAGGCAACGGCTCCCAGCCCCTCACATGGACATAAGCTCAGTGCAGGTTCTGGTTCCTTCTGGAGAGCACATCCTGCTCCACACAGGATGCCCAGAGCCAGGTCCCCACAGCCCAGCCTGGGGTGCTCAGATGTGGTAGGTCATTCCTGGGGAAGGGGTCTGCTCTCTACCCTGAAGAAGGATACAACCAGGACAGGAGAGTGGAAGGAAAACCTTTCTGAATGAATTAGTTGGTGTGACTGACGTGACAACCTAGGCTAGGGCAGGAGGGGAAAAGAGTAATCAAATCATGGCAGCTCAGCCTATTGCACACCGATCTTTATTTATTCCACTTCCTCCTTCCCTTCCATTTCTGCAACATTCACTCATTTTCCCCATTCCTCCCTGCAACACACTGAGCTGCAGCCGGTTCCCTCCTCCAAGGACTCCTTTGGTTACTGGCAAATTAAGGGTCCTTTCTCAGGCCCTGGTACCACTGGTCACCACACGCTCCAGGATGCATCCCTGCCTCGTGCAGGGCAGAGCTTGGACAGCTGACAAACAGGCCAAGGCACGTTCAGCATCACCTGCCTTTTAAATCACAGAGCTCAAAACACGGAGCATCCGGGCAGCAGGTCAGAGCTCACAGAGAGCAGGTGAGCATCGCAGACCCAACCTTAGCGTGAGGCCACCCCAAGTCCCATAGCGCAGGGGTGCTTTGTGCAAGTGTCTCCTACACCAGAGCATGAACCCATTGGAACCAACGCTCACACACAAGAGCCCATGCCCAGGAGCTATTTCTGTTGGCAAGAGCCATTGCTTCCACACGAGGCAACTGGTGAGCTCCCGCTTTTTGCCTCCTCGCAGCTCTGGGCTTGACACTTTGGAAGCTGTTTTGTGCACTAAGAAACGACCTATGTCTGGGGAGAGTGCCGTGCCTAAGTTACCTGCCTCGACAGCATCTGCGCAGACATACAGTTAGAGGAGAGAGGAGAGCCCCTGCCACCCTCTCAGCCCTGGGCAGAAGGGACACTGCCACCACCACCAGTGAGACCTGACACTCCTCAGTCGCTCCAGATGATGTTAAAGTCTATTACCAGCAGACAATTTCACATCTGTGACAAGTAAAAAGAAAAACAGGTTGAAGAGGCAGAGGAAAATTCTTAAACTAGTGAAAAATACCAAGAAGACTCCAAAAAATCACCTAAGAAAAAGCCAAGCCCTGCCAAAAAAAGTCAAAGACACTGTGGATGTTTCTTGGCCATAGTCTTCCCAATCGGCCTTAAGAGGTGCCAGAGGTGCCCAAGGACCAGGTATTTGGGCTCTGCTCACTACATCGCTCAGGGCCTGGCTGCGTTTGGCCCCACATTTGGTGCTGCTTGTAGCAACTTTGCTGTTCTGCCACAGGAGAGTGAGGAGGAGCCATGGGGAGAAAGGTAGTGATCGCCTTTGGTGAGCAAGCAGAGTGGAAGGGCAAAGCGGTTTCCCTTCGTTAAGCTGCGCACATCCCAGTTTCAGCTTGGCTTCCACACCGGGGACACCAGCGGGATGTGACACCTGGAGAGAGGACGCAGCTGGCTCCAGAGGCAGCTCAAGGAGGAGTGAAGCTCAGTCTACACATTGGATGTGGCAAGGGAGGGCTCCCCCAGCTTGTCCTTTAGCTGGCACAGCCTCATGCTGCTTTACCCCCGCCCCAGACAAGACACTCTCCAGTAGGCAGTGGGTAACCAAGCACGGGAGGGGACCGGGGCCTCCAGGAGGGCAGGACAAGGACCTCTGACAACAGTCCCATAGAGAAGATGAAAACCCACCTCTCCAAAACTCAGGCTTTAGCACAGGGAGCATCCAGGGCGCAGGTACAAGCTGAGCACGTCAGCGATTACACACGACACAAGAAACGCTGCGTTGTTCTGGAGAATCAAGCGTTGCTAAACAGCCATGGAGAGAGGTAGGCACCTATCCAGTCATAAACTTGTGCACAGCAGAGGCATTACTCCTGGCACTGAACCCACCCTGAGGCTCTCAGCGTACTAAACACTCCACAAAAGCACAGACCAGCTACTTCAATGTGCTCTGTCCACCATCGTCGCAACTCTCGGGAGAACCGCCATAGAGAATTCAAAGCTGATCAAAGATCACAAAGCCTCAAAGTGACACTGTCCTAGCCAGCAACGCTCTGTCCTGGACACAGCGCCTCTGGGTTCTCCAAACCCCGTTCCATTTAAGCCACAAAACCACCAGCAGCAACACCCAGACCACCAACACACTGAGAAACAACAGAGCCCCGTGACAGCAAAGGCAAAATGACAAGCCTTTACATGAAAGTTACTCACTTTCCCAGGGCTCACAGATGCACACACACAAGCATGCACACAAAGGAAAATGGAATTCCAGGCCCACAGAAAACTCTTCTTCTGGAAAAACAAAAAAAAACAACCCCATGTTCATGCAGGAGCTGCTGAGGAAGGTGAGACACAGCTGGAATGCAAAAATGGTAGTCGGGCCAGCAGCACCCTGCCGCCGGCCACCACCTTGCTGTGCCTTTCCAATGAGACGAGGTGGGAAGGGGCTGGGGGGACAGGTGAGGGACATCTGATGCAGGTAACTTACCTCCCACAGTTGCAGTGACAGACTCTGTCTTCCCCTCTCAGATGCGGTAAGATGTAATTGTGAAATCTGTCCAACAACGCGTTCATGTCCATCAAGCAAGCTATTGCCTGTAAGAGCCCATAACCAAGGCATCTGGTCAACTCTGGATGATGGAATAAAACATTGACTCTAGTTTGATTGCCAAAGATTGAAGCAGTCACAAAGAAAATAATCTTTGGTGTTTAATGGGGCGCACACACATGCACACACGCGCACACGCCGAGGTGCTCAGGCGAAGGGACGGTGCAGGGAGGGGGGGGATGGAGGGGAGGGAAATAAGCAAAAAATCTCTTACCATAACGATAGAGGCGCCCAGGATCATGAAAATCATGGTGTTTGCATTCATGGACATCAATGGGGAATTGCCAGCGGTCGGGTCCGTCCGCCGCCAGCCCGCGGAGAGCGAGCGGCGGCCGCGCTATTCCGCAGCGCCGAGCCCGGGGCGCATCGCGCTGGGCGCCCGCAGGCTGCGGTGCGGCGGGGGGCGGCGGGGCGCCCCCCGGCACACACACGCCCTCCCCCGGGCCGGGGGTGCCGCGGGCTCCCTCGCCCTGCCCAGGTTATTTTTTTATTTTTCTAGGACAAACGTGACAGGTAAAAAAAAAAAATAAAAAAAAAATAATAAAAAATAAAATGCCTCCGGTTCCGCCGGCCTCGGTGCGCCACGGCTCGGGGAGCGGGCACGCACCCCCCCAGCACAGCCCTTCATGCAGCAACGGGAAAGCGAGCCAGCCAAAACCGGGGGGGGGAGGCTGGGGGAGGAGGAGGAGGAGGCAGGCTGCAAAAATCACCCAGTCCGGGGGAGCCTCATCGCATCCTCTTCCCCGACCCTCCCCAAAATCAGCCCCCTCCCGATCGGTGCAAAGAAAAAATACCTCAAATCTCAAGCCACCACCAGAGCCCACCCCCCGAAAAAAACCCCTCCCGGCTCGGGGCTGCGCGTCCCCGCTGCTCGGCTCCGCGCTGGGAGCCCCCGGCCCAGCCCCTCCCGGGCGCGGGTGGCTCCGCGCCGCCGGCTCGGCCCGGGGGAGGGATGCGGGATGCAGCGGGGAGATGCGCCCAGGCGGAGCCGGCCGCCCCCTCCCCACCCCGCGCATTTACCTCCGTGGGCAGGCGCTGCTCCGAGCGCGGCTCATGGCGAGCGGCGGCGGCAGCTCTGCGGCCCGGCCCCCCGGGGCTGCCCCCCGCCCGGCAGCCGCACGCCGATCCCGAGCGGAGCCCCGGCACCGGCGCTTGGCCGCATTTCGAGTCCCACACGCCATCCTCACCCCGCCCTTCCTCCCGCCCGGGGTCGGCCCCGTCCTCCTCGTCCTCCCGCATCCCGGAGGGGCCGGCTCGGCACAGCCGGGACCCCCCCACCCCGCCCCGAGCCCTGGGGTGCGGGTCCCCCGCTGCTTCCCACCGGAGAGCGATGGCCCCGCCGGTGGGTCTGCCAGCCCCTGCCCCAGGTGGGCCTGGGTCCTCCTGGGCCCCCATGGCAGGGAAGGTGCCTGAAGGGGCACCCAAAGGTGGCAGTGGGTGCCCGGCCCGTCTGTGAGCACGCTAGCAGCAGAGCTGGGGGCAATTCCCACCTCTGCCAAGTCTCTCCCTTGGCCTCGGCCCCCTAAGGAGAGCTGGGGTGATGCAGGCACAGGAGACCCACTCGCTTTTGTTACAGAAATAAAATTATCCTGTACACCTTTGTCCCATCCATCAAACCTGAGCTCTAAGGTCCACGCAGAAGGTCGTGCTCCATCTTCTCCCCCAGTTTTATTTCACCAGGCTCTTTGGTCCGTCCAGCTCGGGCCATGTTTAGGAGCTTCTGGGAAAAACAAAGCAAGTGACCAGCCAACAACTTTCGCTTACTTGTTTTTTTTTGTTGTTCTTATTAACATAAACTGTGCAACCGGGATGAACAGAGAGATTACAGCCACCACGTGGGAAATGCGTGGTAGCACAGAGCTCGATGGCTTATATGGTGTCGTGCAGTGCTTTCACCTCCAAGTCCTCAGCCTTCCTCAAGGTTAGTCTCACCTTGCTGGAACCCAGGTATCATTTATGTTTTTAGGCTTCTCAGGACCATCAAAGTAGAGTTTGCTTGTTCTGGGTTTTGCATTCTCATATATTTGTTTTCCTTCTCTTCCTCAGGCCACAATCAGCCTCCTTATGTAATGGCTTGTGTTATATAAACTCCATTCTTCAAGGAGCAGTCATTAACCTACTACTGGGTATTGAAAATACCAAAATACTGTCACACAATTAAAATCACTAAATGGTGTCCTCAAAGTAGAGCACAGATTGCATTGCAGATTTTTTTTTAAATTAAACCACACACATGAAACATTTGATGAGCCAGGCACTTCATGCAAAAGAGCAGCAAGGCTCGGAAGGCTCCTCTCGCCACAAATCCTGCCCAAGCCATCGGGGTTCCCTCCCCAACAGCCCTCTGCCCTGCTTTCATTGCTTATTGAGCTAGGAGGTGGTTGCTACCATCTAGACGCAGACCTCAGTAAAAGTAATGCAGAGATAATGCAGCTAGTTACTCTGCTAGTGGTGGAAAACTTGCATTTTTGAAGTGACAGCCAAATAAAATCACAGGAGAGAACAGACAATTTGAAGACATGTCTCAAGGGATTTTGTGTCACTGAAGGTTTGCCTGGCCATCGGCCAATGCTTCTGCTCCCCCAGCCACCCCCACGAACTAGGCTGGGTCAGCTCTCAGCTGGGCTAGAGGCACTGAGGAAGGGTCTTGTCCCTGGCTCAGGTCTAAGCCAGGTTTCTCAGCACAGCTCTGAAGGAGCAGTCTTCTCTTGCTGTGCCTTTGGAGCAGAAGTCCTGGCTCTGGGGACTCCAACCATCACTGTTGTGACCGTTGTGTTCTGTGTACGCTGCAGTCCTGGTGGCACCAGTGCCCTCCACCCCTCGCCTTCAGCTGCAGGGCAGCAGAGCTCACAAACCTGAAATACTTTGAACTGAACTGTGGATCATTCATAATACTTGCCTGTCCCTCCAGATCAGTCATCCGTCCATCCATCCATCCATCCATCCATCCAGTCAAACATCCTCCCGCACACTGGTAAATAAACAAATGACAAGTGACCAGCTCCCAGTGTTGCTTTTGCTTATGAACAGAACATTTAGGATGGAAAGAACAATTCTGTGACATCCTGTGTCCTGTATCACGTTTTCAGACCAAGGCTTCTCATTTCACTTGAAGAGATGCGGGTGAACTCAAGTTCTAATTAATCCATACTTAGCACTACAGCAACCAGAATCCTCCGCCAATTATGCACATGAAAAGTATCATCTTTATGGATTAACAAGGACACTTCTGCACATCCCCACATACACACAAAACACAGGTTAAACCAGCCTGTTTGGGTTTTTACTGCCTTTCTGTAAAATAACAAAGAGCTCTGTGCAGGAGGAATTAAATTGAAAGGAGAAAACATTTTCAAACACTCTCCAAGTTTCACCTTGCCAGAACAGACTTCAGTACTGAGTACAGGGAAGGAAAACTCTGCTCAAAATACTCAGTACTGTGCTTGCCTGAAACGTCTTTTTAAAGAGATGAACTAAAGCAGTTCAGTCCTTACAGAATCATCCTCCCTTGGCTGTAAATATCCCCATGGTAACAAGCGATGGTATCAGACAGACAAATGAGCAGGAGCGGAGGAGGCTGAATGAAACCCTTCAGTCTCCAGAAACAAAATGGGACAGGACAAGCCAGTCAGAAAACATACACCCTGCAAACCTTACCACAACTGCTGCACAACTCCCCATCCCCTCATTGCTCTGATCTATTCAGTCATTCTCCACCCAATCTTTGCTTTAAGTATTTTAAACAGACAAGGAAAACAGCACAGGTAATTCAGGGATATTAAACATTCCTGGGACCCAAGTATGATGCAATGACCCATTTGGACACCGTCCAGGACACGGGCTGAGCTGGCAAAGGTCTAAGTTTTCCCACAAGGCAGCTGAAACCACAGCCAACCCCCAGATCCCAGGAGTAGAGAGTGGTATAACATTTCTTTGTGGGCCTGACTCAACAGAGTTCAAGGTTTGCAACCGCAAAGTAGTATTTTAGATACAGACTTGCAGTTTTCAGGTGTGGAGCAGATGCCTTTTTAATATCCGTGTGTTCACTAGAAGAGGTCAAGCAGCATTGCCATATGACTTACGACAGACACAGCCGAAGATGTCTGCGTGGATGGGTAACATTGCTCTAAATGGAGATAAAGTTCTTAGCACTAACCTCCTGCATGAGCAAAATGGTTAAAGTTAAGGAAAATTAGGTGATTCCCATGAGCTGTCAGAGGTCACTGATAAAACAAGAGAGGGGGAAGCCAGGAACTCAAACCCCACTTAATGCTACTTCACTTTTAACATGATGTTTAAAGATCACGTATCCAAGCATTAAAAAGCACACAGACCCCATTTGCTCCACATTGTTTACAGGTTCCTTTACCAAAACAACTCAGATCTCTTGCCTGTAAGCAGCAGCACTTCACCATTCACACCTTGAATGTCTGATAATTTGGTTTGTTTTCACTTTTAACTTTTACCAGTTTGAACAAAGAGAAGTCTGAGCTCCTGCTCTGTTTGTATACACATCCTCCGTTTCTGGATTTTGAGCTGTGACAAGCGTGTTTATCATTGCTGTATGGGAGGAGAATGTCTCTATCCAAAAGATGTTTCAGTTTAAAAAAAAAAGCTTTAAATTATTTCCAAACAATGGAGTTTGCCATTTCTCCCCACCCTCCTTATAGATGACACAGATACAATTGGCCCTGACTGCTACAGTTACAACCTCACCGTCTTATTAATCTCACACACAATAAATTCAAAAGCAATTGAGACCCCAAAAGATTTCCCGGCAGTGCCCTAACTCATGCAGAGAAAGCAGTTCATTTTAGCTCAACACAGGATCAAAAATCATCATGAGCTGCCCAAACACACAGCCCCTCTGGACAAGGGCACAGTTGGGTCTTTTGATTCCTGTCAAGATCTTCTTGCTGTCACTACCCTCTCCAAGACACTTTGGATGAATGAGCATTCTCGTGCTACTTCAGACGCTGTTTTATCCCACAGAGCACAGTCACACTTACTTATCTTCTATTTTGAACACAGACAAACCTACAGGTTTTTCATTTTTATTGGATGATTCCAACTTTATATCTAATAATATACAGATACTCATTTTTCATTGTTCCATTCATATCCTCACATAGTTCAGTCATTCTGTCACATTAAAATAAAAAAAAAAGCACAACTGAAATAAAATAAATTTGTAAGCTGGAAAAATACATTATAAACTTATATTCAAGAAACATTCTCTTTATAATTAAAAACCTACTTGTAATAAAGTAGGATTTAAAGAAAATCTTGATTTTAATTTTTAAATAGGTGGCCTTTGTGCATACTTTTATTCATCTCATATGTACAACCCCAACCAGTATCTCTGCCTACCTGTGACAGAACACCTGAAACAAAACAAAAAGACACTGAAAAGGAGTTTTTAAACAAAAAAAGAAGATCAATATCCATTTTTCCAGGAAAATACAGTATAATCAGAACTTTAAACACATGCTTCCCTCATCTGTATTAAGGCCTAAGAGACAGATGTGCTTTAATAAAAGCAGACAGTATGAAGAAAAGTCCTTCCACTTTTCTCTTCAAATTCCTGTAACAGCTCATCTATTTCATTTTCCATGTCTTCTGTGTGCTGTATCTAGAAGAGAAAAAACACTAAGCAACGGGACTCCAAGGACACGATGTAGTTTAGAAAACTAATAATTCAATGCTTTTGGCTTGCTGTGAGATCTAAACCATCAGACTGCACCAAACAGCGCAGCGCTGGGGGCTTTAAGAGACTCCCAGCATTCCCAAATGTATATATTTTGCATCATGTTTATCTGTATATCCTTCCTTCTCCAACCCACCGAACTGGCACTTAACTAGTACTTTGTTGAGTAGGCAACATCCATCCTCACTAGGTAACAAATGGAAGCTTCAGAATAGCTACAAGCACACTGAGCAGATGGCTAAAATTTCAAGTCCTTGAACTCTCTTAGGCTTTTTGGATCTGGAAAGGATTTAAGACCAGAATAGATCACACAGGCTGGAGTAAAAAAAAGCCTGTTGCCACACCAGAATAGGTGAACTCAAACTTGCACACTGTAGGACAGTGATACTTTCTCTGTTCTCTTGACAGTTACATCAACTGTTTCAAGTGCAGCTTATTTCAGTCTTACTTCAAGGGCTGGGGCCCTGAATACAGACGGCAGAAGGCACCATTTTTTTCTTCCACATCATACCCACAACAGGGTGGTACTATGAAACACACCTACACAGGATGGTTTTCAATGTATCATGATCCAGGATGCAACTCTGATGTTCAAATCCCACATATTACAACTGCTTTTGAAATGGATGTTTTTGACAGGAACGGTATTTTGAGGCTGGGGCTTGACATGTGTAAGGGTGATGTGCAGGGCTTTGCCACACTGCTTTTCATGTAAGCTATCAATGCATTGGTGTTGAATGTGCACAGAGTCCACTTTGGAAGCCATGAACCCCGTTATGATTCATCTGTTTGCACAACAGCTCCAAAAATAACCACAAGAATTTGGAAACTTATGTCTTTTGACATGGATTTTACTTAACTTCTGCAATACACAGCACCTTTAAGGAGCAAACCCCAACCCCTGTGCAGTCAGCTGGGTCCAAGGTACCCACAGGCAAGGAGCCTTCTCTACTTACACACTGGCAGAGCTCACAGATAAGGAAAGCACCCAGGGTTGCCTCCTCATGGTTATCCTGAATGTCCACATTGATCACATGTACTGGCTGACATGTCTCCTGCTCTCTGGAATTTAAATCTAGTTGAAAACAAAACACACGTAACAGCAAAACTTTTGGTGGTATAGTATCATATTTTACACAGAGTATTCATAAGATGTTTAAAAATACATAGACATTGTCCACCTCTGCCTTCTCCAAACTTGTTTTTAGAAAAATGTTTATTTAATATTGTCTTATACGATAGTCCCTCTTCTTTCAAAAACAAGACGGGTTTTGGAAGCGAAAGAATTCAGTTTTGTGGAAGGGTCATGACAGTTTATTTGCCCCAGTCAAGAAAAGTTACTGCTCCCTTTACTCTGACAGTCTTTAAAGACCAAGATCAAGGTTCTCAAAAGTCAAGAACAATCTTGGGCTTCCTCACCTGGAGAGCTTTAATTGCGTTTTTTTAAAAAAGCACTGTACATCCCCCACTGAAAATTAAACTGCAAGGTGAACTCCTACGAGTTAAACACTGATCGTCCTATTAGAAAATTCTAGCTTTAATGTGTTCTGCTTATTAACAAGGGGTGAAGGGGGAAAAAAATAAAACATCCTTTTCCTCCTAATCCACCCATGTATTATTGTTATGCCTCTCTAACACAGCCTTCCTATTACATACGGGTTTTAAGCTACAAGTTATTCCTTCCTAACCCCATTCTGCAACTTCAGTTTGGCAAATCTGTTGAGATTTCCATCTCAAAATTCCAGCTTCCACATCTAAAGCCATTTGGTAGCACTCAAGCCTTCTTCCCTTGACCAATGGGTCAATTATGAAGGGCATTACCATGAATTTAGAGAGATGCACAACTGGAAAATCAGCAAGTGGTTGCTCTTCACCTCCCTTCCTCAGGATGCTCACCTAAAACATGAGAGTGAAAGCTGCTTTCTGTGTAAGACATGCTGAACTCGCTGAAGATTCACTGAGTTGCTCTCAGAACTTACCAATACATTTCAAACACACACATATTCGGAACACTAACTGCTCAGCTTGCAGAAACCCAAACGTATCGTGCTCTGCATCGCTTGTGACATGACCACTGAGGACTGAAAGCCAAGGCAACAGCCTTTTAAATTATGTGTACGATACTAATTCAGCTGGCTGATCTTTCAGTGTAAGGGAAACACCTTAAACCTCACATAAGCCTGTGTCCAGCATTTCCAGAGAGGCAGGGTTCTCAGCCCAAGAGCTAACTGAGTCACTGCTGAAACCCCAGGACTTTCAGCGAGTTCACATCAAGCTTGCTGCACTGGGTTCATGTAGAACCCAATCCCCAGCTGAGATTCTTCTGGCATATCTCACTTTGACTCATTTAAGGGCAAAGCCATAGCATGTTTGCAGAGCGTTAACCACACTCAAGAACAGTTCCTCCACCTGCACAGGAGGTATTTATCATGGATAAACCCCTTGGTAGGTCACAGGAAGCCTTCCGCAGAGAAGGGAAGGGAAGTTGCATAAGGAAGACAGCTTAGACTTTGTTTCCCATCAACCAAGGGTGAAAAAATGCTCAGCACATACAACTTGCTAGTTTTCTAGATCCATGAGCATTTTTAAACCAAACATGTATTTCAGTTTCTCCAAATGCTTGCTCTTTCCTTATGTCAGCCCTTAAAACTGCTACACATACACATTCTGTGTAGCTGCCAACACCAGCATCTTTTAGAAATAAGTCTTCAGCCATCACTTCTCTGGTACATAAAGTCTACATCAATGGACTGCGAGCTCTTGTCCCTGCTGGTGTTCCAGCAGCAGTAGTCAGAGGAGACAGAGATGTTTCCAGATTTGTGAAGGACTTCAGGGGGGAGGGGGAAAAAAAAGCACTCAAAGTTAACTTGGTTTATCAGTTCAAGGTCCTTACCTTCTACTACTTGATCATAGACTCTTTCTTCACACGTTAGGATCAAATCAAAAACATCTTTGCAGTTCTGGAATCTTTCTGGTCGTGGCTTGATTCTCTTATTTCTGTCCAACATGTGTAAAATCCCATTCTGTGTGTATCTGAAATCACTTGAGTTAAGTACCTTTACTTTAAGGAAAGTCATGTTTTCGAGCAAATGACCAGCACAAGATAAGTTATTACTGTATCTTTAAAGTAAGATTCTTTCTGTTTGCAAATATAAAGATCAGTGACCACTAAATAGATTCCTGAGGTGGCAGCATGATCCCCCATGAGGGTAATTCCTGCAGTTCATGGTTTTCAGAGGCCTGTCATTGTCATTAGTACAATGGCAGAGACAGCTTTAAAAGGCCCTCAGAAGAGCTCAGTTCCTCAGAAGGACAACTTTTTGGGCAACTCTTTTACATCCATAATGCTTAGAACACACAGACTCAGCTGTTTGTGCGAGCAGAATGTCCTACATTCATGCAAGTCACTGCCCCTCACTCCAGGGCCTCCGTCTTGGAAGTCAGTTATATGGTGTTCCCAGTGTCAACTGCACATCTGCATGAAGTCCCACTCAGGCCTCAGGTTTATGCAACTGAACTTCCAAAGAAAATTAAATAAATCACAGAATTGTCATCCCTTAAAAAATATCCCAAAATATATAAATGGGAATGAAGAAAACCACTGACTTTATGCCTGTCAGAACTTCAGGCACTGTGTGAAAGGAATCTGTTATGCTGCTTGGTAGCTATATTTATGCTGGTACTGTAACCTTGAGGCTCAAATTTACGTCCTGTATCCCCCTTTCAGACAGGATTCACTCATCCCACTGCCTTCTCAGCCTTCTGGACATGCAGTAGACACCAGAGTTGACTGCCACACAAATCTGCCCACTTGACTAAAACCAAACTCCCTCTGAAGGCAAAGCTGTATGGGTAAATTAGGAATACCAGGAAAGGTTTGAATTAAGAAAGCCTGGAAACTGATGCATCTCTTCCTTGCTTTGAAGCAGCACTATTTTTAGCCATCCAAGTATGTATTTTTAAAATTAAAATGGCAGTAAGGATAACAGTCTATAATAATTTCTTAAGATAACAGAAGGATTCTGAGCAAAAAAATTTCCATCATTAGCAGCAAGTATGTAAAAGGTAACCTTGGCTTATTTCCTTGTTGAAAAGGTCATACACATACCTAGCAGGATCTTAATTCTTTTCAGAGAACGGTCCTAATCTTTTGTAACAAAAGACCAGCAACTTTCTGCCTACCTTTTTGCAGTTGCCCTCTGGTATCTCAAGGCAGCCAGACCTACACCTGCTAATCTATATGATTCAAAGTGTTCTTGAACAGTTTTCAAGCAAACAGCCTCCAAAGCTTTTATGTCTTAAGTGTTTAAGCTATATTAAAAATTAAACCCATCTTTCTACCTACAAGAGTCAACTTGATATGGAAATATGTTCAGTTCTCTTATGTGTCTGCATCACTGCACTTTAACTACTTCACTAAAGAAAATTTCAATTTTGCATCACAAATTGAACAATATGTTGTTTACCACAAATATATGTTGTTAATTCTCTCTCAGCCAACTGACTTCTACTGCATTTCTTTTCTTCAGGTCACCCCCGAGCCTTCTACCACTCTTCCCCCAAAAATTTCTCCCTATGTAATTAAAGAATTATCCTTCATAGCCCAAAGCTATCTCACAAGCAGCTCTTGTACACCAGCACCCACTGCTTCCTCACAGTACCCCCGCAAACTCTCCTTGGGTTTGCCATGCTTGGAAAAATCCACTTCACTGTAGCCATTTCAGACCTCTGGTTATTTGCAAAGCACGAAAATGATGCAAACCCATTTTCAAAAGACTTGTAAACATCTGGCGGCATTGCCGTGTGCATTTTGAAGGTGAGCCCTTTCTGGGCTCTACAGTCCTCATTTCTACATCATGCAGTTCAAGGGAAAAAAATCCACAACAACCCACACACTTTTTGGGGTTCTTTTTTTTTTTTTTTCCCCTTTCTAGGATAAAATGTTGCTGGCATCTGTCCCCTAGCTTTACTGACTGAGCTTGGAGACAGAATTACGCATATTCAAAAAACCCACACAGTCAAGCTTTCTGCTTCACACAGCCGAGCTTTCTGCTGCCAACTTACAGCTATTTTTTTTCCAAGGGTCCATCTGCCTATAAAAG
Organism: Nyctibius grandis; assembly: GCF_013368605.1. Taxonomy (NCBI): domain Eukaryota; kingdom Metazoa; phylum Chordata; class Aves; order Nyctibiiformes; family Nyctibiidae; genus Nyctibius; species Nyctibius grandis. The sequence continues at coordinate 6,450,069 of NC_090674.1, forward strand.
GAGATTGAAATAAGCAGTTAAGATTCATGACACTTTCATATTTGGTTGTCTGAAACATTTTTCACCTGGAAAAAAACAGCATACCATCCCTTCAGCAAGCAGGGGAACGTGATCTGCATGACTGTTTTCAACGCATAATCATAACCCAGCTTCTTTCTCTTCATGAGCTCAGGCGAATGCAAAGGTATTACAACTTATTAATGGTTTCTACTATACTGCCAGATGTTGAATCATTTAAGTCAGACTTTGCTTTCCTTCCAAGAGATTTCAGCTCCATGCTCCCTAGCCTATGCATCCCTGCTATTATTTTTTCCAGCAGTCACTTCTTCAGAAGGTACTCACAAAATTTTCACCTGGCTTTCAGTGCTGTTATGTTGTCTGGCCATAGCAGCCTTCTTAAGACTATCATGCTCAGAAAGACAACAAAACATGCACACATTTATCTAAGAGGCCTTCACCTACTGCAAACTATCGGTGGAGTAAATCCATCACATTTTTACAGTGAGTCCAATTCAGATACCACCTTTATTGGAATAACTATGCTAAACAGATCCACAATATAATGAAATTCATGCATGACAACTCAGTAATGGAAAGACTTGATACAAAAAGGAGATGTTGCAATACAAGTTGAGTTTTCCAATAGACACAGCGTTGTTGCTCGTTCTTACGGGGATAGCTATACTCAGCTGTCTCTACTGTTACTGTGTGTTCTCTCCATTTACGTAAGGATATCCCATAATAATGTATTGATGAAGATATGTATGTAAAAAAAAAAAATAATAAGAGCTGTGTGTTTAGATTAAACCCCTAAAGCTTTTATAGCTTCTGCTACTCAAATTTAAAATTCCCATCACAGACACCAGAAATGCCTTTTCCCATCCACTCGACAGGTCTCTGCCCAACACACGGCCAACCATCCTTCACCCCTCTAACCAGTTCACCAGTAATTTGTTCACCGAAGTATTTTTCACACCTTAAGAAGAAATTTAGATGAATTCCATCATGCAGGTTTAGAAGGCTGTATGTAAACATCTACGTCTAAGGTCATCAAGGTAGAAAGTCTTCCATGATAGCTGGTGAAAAAGAATCTGGCATATCTGCAGCCTTGCTACTCCGTTTTAATTCTTCCACCCTCATGAAAAAAAAATCATCTAAAATATCCCTTTCTCTCCTCTTGGCATAAGGGCATCCAGTCACGTCCCATCAAGATGACTAGTCTGCAGATGACTAAACTTAAATGAGATAAATGTTGGGCTACACAATTTATATACCAATATATTAACCTATTTAAGTTAAAATCCTGTATGATAAAAATGATCTCTTACTGACTAAAGTATTCAGTAAGTTTCATTTTAACTCCCAGGTGAAACTGAAAACAAAACCCACAAGTGATTTGAGCTGAAAGTTTGGGGGTATATAAATTAATTACATAGTCATTTAAAATATACTAGAGACCAATTTATTAAACATAATTGGGCAAACTACATTTGCTAAAATGTATACACACTTTTTAGGAAAAAAAAAAAAAATCTTTAAAGTAATGGCTGGCACCCAAAGCTTCTACATCTTCAAACAAACCTGACGTGCTGATCATTTATTTTGGTGCAGCTTCACCATACTCAAATACTGCAATTCTTCTTTGTGAAAGAACAGCAGCAGAGCAGAATGCTGCTCACACTAGTAGAAATGGCATTTGCAGGTCTCTTTTCCATATAATCTTAATTTATTAGTATCTGTATAATAAACATAAAATACGTTGTGTTAAACCCTGCTGGGCAAAATGCCTAGGAACTAGACATTTCCTTAAAGGAAGTGTGTGTGTGTGGGGGGGGGGGTATTGCCCAACCTTCTTCCACCTTCAGAATCACTTCCTTTTACAGGGAAAAAAGGACTAAAAATGGGCACTAGCACTACAAATTCTACTTTCCAAGCAACTGTGATTATGACTGCAAGAACTGCTTACCTGTCACATCCAGAGTAAGCAAATCACCTTTCCTTTGGAATTGAAATTGAAATTGTGTGGTTTCGGTACAAACCAGAGTTTGTTCCCAAGTCTTTTGTAACACTGCGTAACTTACAGTCTTAACACTGAGAATATGACATCCCTAATTATCACAAAAATACTAATTTGGGTTAAGTAACATTTCTGATAACATTCGTGCCTGCATTAATGACTGGCAAAGAACTGAAGTGTCACTTGTTTTTCATTGTGAAGGACAACTACACAGCGTTTCTAAGCTGCAAGCTGCACAGATAAAATCCAACTGAGCACGCTCACAGTAGCTGGTCCACGTAGAACAACATGCTAGCCATGCTTATTTCCCCAAGTCTGGTTGAGCCCTAAAGCTGAGGGCTACATACCCACACGTCACAAAGAGCTCAAGTGCCAATGACTTGTCAGTGCTGAACAGCTGAAACTATATTTGAGGATGAAACTGGACAGATACAAGCTGTCAAAGGGGAAAAGAAAGGGAGCTATGGCAAAGAGTTGGAGGAGGGATATCACAGACGTACCAGAAAGACAAGGATACTAGTGACGGAACACAACAAGATGACTTCAAAGATATGGCATGTTTGACCATGCCATCAAACAGCTGACTATGCACTTCATCCAAGTGTGTACTTCAAGAGTTTGATTTTTGATTAATGGAATCTACAGTGTCTTGGTCACTTGGCAAGACAGCTCAACCTACTGGTAAGTCCAGTACGCGACATGGACATGTAACAAAGGAATACAGAAATCATTATCAGGACCAGCAGGGAAGCAAGAGGGAATCACAAGAAGATTCCTAAGTATCCCACATTACTTCTGGACGCTCTTCTCAGGTTTAGAAACAAGTGCCAGATTTCAGAAGATGAGCAGCAAGTGTCATAGGATTGGGCGAGGGGAAGTACTTTGAGGTAGTTGTGAAGAAGAGAGGTCTGTGAGAAAAATACTAGTAATTCCATTTAATGTCTCAGAGAAACAGGGTCTGCAACAACTATTTTCAAATTGGTTTCCGTTGTTGTCACTGCTTTGTACTGTAGAAATCACAGGTAATTTTCAGCTAGAGTTATTGCTGGATAGGGTAACTTAGACAAAGCAAAACACAAGTATTACAAAACCTAAATCAATTAAGCCATTTCATTTAACATGTTTGGGAAACCTGAGAACACACTCATAAAGACAGCAGGGCCACTTTTAAAGAGCAGCATGCAGAGCAAGAAATATGCTGGATGAGGTCTGCAGCAAACATTCCTCTGTTCTTCAGTCTCCTGTTTGTAGTGTTGCGCTACGGAATGTGGTTAATCCACAGTCTGATTAACAACCAATTTTGCAAAGCTTACGTACTCACAACTTGCGTGCCTTGGGTAAACACTCCTCACAATAAGCCCTTCTCACACTTGTCATTAGCATGCTTCTATTCTTGCACTAAATTATAAACATACTGAAGACTTCCAACTCTGTCACTGGGCAGCAACAGAGCTAGAACACCTTCTCCCCCTCATCCCAACTTACTGTCTCCTGATAGTACTTCAATCACTTCAGGTCTTTTCCCGAAGCGATAGCTATGCTATGCCAATTAGATGTATATGGCAGAAAGTCTGAATTTCTTTCACAAATCCTGAAAACAGAGACTTCAGTAATTAACACTACTTCTGATTTTAACACTACTTTCACTACTCTGTATCAAATCAGTCAAAAATAAGTATCCCATAAAGTAGCAGCATCACAGTTGGGAAAAGTAAGCATCTAAATGCATATTTCTATTTATATTAAATTCCCTCTCTTGCTGACTTTCTGTCTGAAGTTTATTGCAGATTTTTTTTGGAAAAGAGCTCTCATGTATATGAATTTCTCAGGGCTGACTGAGTTCTATGTGGGGTAGGAAGCCCTTCAGACACTTCCTGTATGTACACTAGCAGCACACATGAACAAGATCTTCCAACAAGAATTCCACACCAGCAACTATTCTGTATCTTGTGTGGGATCTCATAGTCAGACAACTTGTTTCTACTGAGATGGAAAGTAAGAAACTGGCCCACACCACTCCTGCCCCTCCCATGCTAGACTTCTAATTTGCACTGCTAAACTTCTTTACATGTTGGTCCATCGCTGAAACCTTGCTATGTTTACTCTAGTTGAATAAATCTGGCACCTGGATCCCCACGTGCCAGAACAATTATATTTGAAATACATCGAAGGATATAAGCTATCCTTCCCAAAACAGTGATCCAAATAATCCTGCCAATGCTTGAAGCACATGCCTGCACACACTCTTGTGTACTCTAAGAGCAGAAGGAGTATGACCAGTGGAAAATGGTAACAATGGCCATGTTACTCAGATTTCTCTTACCTTTCACATTTTTCTGATCTTCCTTCTATCAAGACGTGGGTAATTGATCACGTTCCCAAATGCATCCAAAGCTTCAAAACAATCTTTCATTTCTGTCTGTTAGCAGTTTTCAAAACGCTCCTCTGTAAGTAGCTGAAAGATGTTTTATGCCATACTATGTGGACACGGGGCAAGCTACACAGAAGTGAGTTTTCAAAATGGTTCACGGAAGCGGATGACATATAATCCATCTCAGATGTAGACTATCAGAAAAGTTTGGCACAGTTCACTCAATTTCTACGATCTGTACCTTTGGCAGTACTGAGAAGTTTTTTAAGATCAGCATCATTAAACAAAAATGATGAAGCATCAAACTTTCACTTGCTCTTCCATACCCAAAAGTGTTAAAAGGTTTGTCTTACATGAACATAACTTGATCCCTCAAGAGTCAAAAGCATCAAAATTAATTGCTAAAACTATGAAGATTTATTTCTTCCCAGTAAATTAAATCAAATTTCTTTCTTCACAGTAGTATTCTTCACAAAACTATCTTCTATAACTTAAAACTGTTGGTTTTGCTGCAAGTTTCTAGATGCTTTAGTAAAGGTAGAAGCTCTGATTCCACAAGATTCAATTAGAGCTGCTTAACTTTAGCTTCAGTAAGCAGCAATGCTGGTAGCAGGAGAATGCTAATTTTGCCTACATAGAAATAAAAGTGATTTATACCTAAAAGCTCTACCATTTTAAAAGGTGGCAGACATGAACTAATACTCCATACACAAAGTTTAAGCAGAAAACCCTGCAAGATAAAATGCTCTGGCAAAAAATTCTGTATCTTTAGTTACAAATATAAGAGCAAAGAACAAGGGGAAATGTATATTTGCAAACTGTGTGATAATGTGCCTTCAGTCCATCTGTTAAATGTATTCACTATCTTTCTGCATAACCAATAAAAATGGCATAAACATCCCAGAAGCCAGGCACAGAGATTTTACTGTCTTGCAACTAATGCTAGTTGAAGAAATTAGTCATTACCCTGAAGATGGAAATTGTTTTGGAATCAATATAAGGAAAAAAAATCCCTTATGTTGGCACAGAAGTAGTTTTGTGTTAATCTGAGGTAACCCCTTCAAGGGGGGTAGAAGTCCACTGTCACTTCTCTCCCCTCATTCAAGTCTGAGATGAAATTGCCAAATGAGGACCAAACGTAGCTATGCTCATTTTTATGCTGCAGTTAGAGAGCAGGTCAAATTAAAAGAGGGGGTAAAAAAAGTAGGAAACAGAGCAGTAGGCCAAGCTTGCGGAGCAGAGGCAGGCTGCCTAGAAATCCTAATTAAAAAAACCTATCTATGGAAATCCTTCGGTATCTTCCATCTGAAGGTCACAGATACATCAGTGTTGAGAAAGGGAAAGAAACAATCAATCATGGAGTTAGTTAATATTGATACAGAACTCAGGAGCTACTGCTGCAGAATTCTGGTCAACTTGCCATTTGAACAGTTCCTATCACTGGGCATTAAAAGCCACTGCTGTTGCAGATTTAAACTGGCATTTAGGAAGTTTCATCCTTGACTAGTTTTTGCATTCACCTGAAGGCAAGGCTCACCAGTTTTCCTCTGTTTTTGCTTCATCTTTAAAGTCACCATCATATAATTAGAACTAAGTCCTTAAAACCCTTCACACAGTTATAAGGGGCAAGTAATCATATGGGCCTGTCTTTGAGAGGTCTGGTTACACATGCAAATACGAGGTTGTGTATCTATACTACGCACACGTAGCCCCAGAGAGTTACTGCAGACATCGGTCATGTCTCCTACAGATTAGTAGTAGAACCCTCTGTTCTTCTCCTAGAAATTATAATAGAATAATATTTTAAAAAGCAACCAAAAGACATGTTCAGAACAGCCTTAAATGGTTTTGTTGCAGCCCTCTATTAGGACCCAGGGAATTTAAACGCAATGTTCTCAAATGCAATGGCAGATGTGGATACTTATTTTAACTACAAGGTTTAACTATCACATCTTAAAATGCTTTGAAGTACTTCCATTTCAGATATACTGTAATCACCTACTCAACTGAATCTGTATGCCTGGCTCCGTTAATCCCTTATTCCTGTGCTTCTGAAATTCAACGTATGCCTCCAAGGTACATGAGCTTGTGCTCTGTATTTCACTAATTAACTGCAAGGAAGGTGCTTCTAGTCTCTACAGAGTGGGTTTTGGATAGTTCTCCCTCCTTTCCACGAGTGAGTAAGAGAGTTTCAATGGATTTTTTCACTCTTAACACATTTTTAACCTTGCTCTGACTGATGTCCAACACTGCAAAAGCTCGTTTCTGTTTGAGACTACTGCTTCCTGAAACGGGTAGTTTCCTGGGCTGGCCAACAGAGAACGTTCTAAGTCCCTTACAGCCACAATTTCACCGAGTGTCTAGTGTCCATCACACTTTGGACTCCTGTTGGCACACAGAACTGGAGGAATGGCATCACTCCTAAGTGAGGGAGTACTGAATGCTGAGCACTCAAACTTCATGTGTCCCATCACTGGAATATGGGAACAAGCAGCCAGTTGTCACCAAGATATACAATTTCAAACCACATGGAAAGGCTACAGATGACAGACATCTCCACTTAGCTCATGAAAGCAAGGCTGGGGAACAGAACAAGCAGCTAAATCATATGAAGAACCACACCCTCCTTTGTTTTCCCATACCCTCAAAGCCCATCATAGGAGCAGGCCCTCCCACCCTTCAGCAGGTAATGTCTGCATGCCCATCACCTCTATGAAGTAACACTCACTCAAAAAACCCGAGAGCCCACATGACCCTGGTTCACAAAAAACTACTCCACAACTCTGATGAGAGCAGGTCTGGTTTTGGTTACTGTAGAAGTCTTTATCCTCAAAATCCATTTCTTGGAATGGAGTTTCTTTCTGCACTGACACAGTCTTCACTTTGAAAACCTTAACTTGTATTATCTGAGAATCAAAAATGCAGAGATGTAGAGGCAACTGTTCTTGACCTATTTCCCTTGCAACAGCTATTGTTTAAACTTGCTTTCTTTTATCATGAGTAAAGGTTTAACTGTAACACTGCAAATACATCTGGGGATCACAGCAACTGTCTCCAGCACGGAGCAGAACCCAAATGGTAACTCCAAAGTATGCCGAATGGGAGGGACTAGGTAGGCTTTCTGTTGGTTTTACCTTAAAGCAGTGCCATATTCAGTACAGCAGCAACGAAGAACGCAATAAGGAAATGACAAGTCGTTAGTGCTTGTTAAAATTACTTCTCAATTCAAATAATTGAGCGTGCATAATTTTCTTTTGAAGCAATTCTTTTTTAATCAAGATATGGCATACCTTGTTAAGATGGGTTTGCAAGATTTTCCTTTTTTCTATAGGCAGAGGGATACAAAAAAAACCCCAGCGCATCACACGCGATTCATTAAGACTATACCCTACATTTGGATTTTCTTTAAAAAAAGGACCTCTAACTAGATATTAGGAAACCAATACCCCTGTGAGGGATACCATTTGTGTGGAACACCATGCAGAAAGGTATTCCCATGTTTAATCAGTTCTTACTGTGCTATACAGGTTTAATCAAACAGCCCAGCCCTTCTTAACAGAAGTCTTTCAATGCCCAATGCAAAAGAAGCTGCCACTCTTGGGGTCTCAGGGAGCTCAAATTTACTATTTCTGGTCAGCAAATAACAACGGAGAATTTGCTGAGTAGTAGTAAGCCATAGTATAATCTGTGCTACCAAACAACTGTAGAGCTATCTTTCAAAAAGTTATTGAGTTTGCTGACTCCTTGGTTAACAGCTTGAACTAGTTTCTACCCCATTCCAAGTTTTCTAATCTCTGACAACTTATTTAGGCTTATTCCAATTTTTTCAAAAAGATGCAAGAAAACTGGGCTGTTTGAGTACAATTAAGACATTCCTCGTGGATCTTCAGATGGCTGTACCCAAGGTTTTAGGAAAAAACCTTATACCACTAAGTGCAAAGACTGCTCTATTAAATTACCAAGACTCATTTCTGGGATACTTCACTCTAAAGGGTTCTCTTTTTAAACAGAAATTCAGCATATACTGAATCTCTTATTTAGAGTAAGTTCTCTTTCATATTTAACATTAGAAAAAAAAACATAAAAAAATCATATCCCTTGTTGAGAAAATAATATCTAGATGGAGTGCCCTAATTTTGTAGGTTTGTGGGTTTTCTTAAAAAGAAATGTTAAGAGTCAACTTTATAGGTGTTCTAAAATCATGCAGTTTGACTTCAGTCACGGTTTTCAGTAGCGTGCATAACTTTGGTTACCTCTGCTCTCCAGGATTAAGTATGTTATTGGGCTCTCCTACGTCCATTCTTTTACAGTTGGACTCGATGATCTTAAAGGTCTTTTTCAACCTCAATGATTCTATGATTCTATTATTTATAATATGCTATAGGATTTTTTTTCTTCAGTGCACAGATCAAACCACGTATCAAGAAATTCTCAGTGAGAAGGGTGAGCTCTTTATGAAAAGTATCCTCTCTCCCAGAGAAAGTATGCTGTAAACCTTACCTGTCAGTTTGTCTGAGCTAAATACAACATTAATGTCGAGGTGGTCGCTCTTCCCATATCCATTATCAGGACAGTTGTTGCACTGAGAAAATATGATCCACAGTGCAGTGGAGGTAATGGACAATCTGTCATAGTATTAATGTGCTTTCATTCAAGAGCTAAACATGTTACATACTACAAAAGAGCATTTTGAATGTGTGTATTGTAACTCGATAGCAATTTACAAGGGAGCATTAGAGGCCCATTGTAAAAAACCCTCCTATAAACCTAAAACATTTTAAGATCGCCAGTCAAGCAACTATATATTCCTAATGTATAATGCCAAAAAATGAATTACACCTTTCAAGGATGAATCATAATGGATTTTTTAAAAAGGCCATGCCACAGGGATACAGTTCTTTGTCTTTCCTAAGCAGATCATTGTACATCTGATCATATGTTGTTTTGAAATCATAAACATTCGGCTTGTCCGGTGCTGGTCCTGGCAGCTTCACATGAGTCCCTGTTCCAAAGGATCGGACACTGAATCCTCGTTTGCTGAAAGACAGAAGGAAAAGGGGAGGGAAAAGGCAATTAGATTGGATAGACTTTAAACACCAAAGTGCTGAAAAACTCATACTGAATTTTAAAAACACCTCTTAGCAATCAGCCAAGTCACAACCAGTTGGGCAACTCTTATCAACTAAATTGCCAAGCATATCCAACATGCCTATTTCCTCACAGTTACAATGAAACACACACCATTTCTAAAGGAATGTCTATATTCTATATGAAATTTTCTTAGAATTATGGTACGTAGCGTTTGGGATATTTCTTTTGTGCTTTCAGGCATCTTGGATTTGCAACAAGCGTGCATTCTATGTTCACTCTTGGACAATACAGTACAGGCAGAGATGTTTTTGTCTTGATATAAGAAAGTAAGTAACAATACCAACTGATCAATATTTATATATTCTGCTAAAGTTGCTGGGCTAACTACATTACTCCCCTCACTACGTTGCCAAAACTACCTCTAGTGTAATTTAATTAGCCTAGTACAAACATTTGCGTGCCTGGCACTTTTCTCAAGTGGACTGAAAAACATACTGTGTAATTACCTTTACAGAAATGGGGCACATATTCTGCTGGCTAGCACCTAAAACTCTTGGGTAAGCCAGGGATAGCATCATTCCATTCTCATGAACAACTACTTGTTTCGTAAGTATAATTAAAAAAAAAAAAGCAGCAGGAACCTGCTTGTCATTAGGGTTAATGCCAAAATGCTCTTTCTGATTAACCTAAATACACCTACTTGAACCTCAACAAATCCTTCATTAATATTAAGGAATACTGCAATATATTTGTTGAGTAACAGGACTGAAAAAAGATTGTTTTCTGGTGGTCTAATGGACAAAGTTACATGGTATAATACTGCTATTGTCCAGAATGCTGAAACATTTGGCTTTATAACGACAATCTAACTTCTGAAACAGGTCAAGACCATGGCTTAATCTCTTTTGTTTTTAAGGACCCACAGTTCCAGCTTCAATGATTTATCAGAGACTGAGTAGAGAGAACAGTGTTAAAATAAAAAGCAAGTAAACAACCCAATGCCCCTCCTCTCACACCCAAAATAAAAAAAAAAGTTGTAGAGCCTTCTTCTGAGAAGAGTGATCAGGAGACTGGGAACCAGTGCAGGAGTCCCAAGTGCGCATTCTGAACAACAGACAAGTCACATCTTGACTCCTTGGTCTTCACACACAAGACAGCAAGGAAATTCAGTAGAAGACACACCAATTCAAATTGCATGTTTGCCTTCAAATGGTGTCTTCAAAGCGATCCAGAAAGCTTCCACACGGACACTAACTGTGATCAAGCTTTGCCCCAAGCTCAAACACTGCAATGCAACTACCAATAGTGGTATTTCCTTTAATTTGTCCTACTGGAACACAGCCCCTCCTTTCTCTTTCCTTGCTTCGCTACACTTTTTCTTCCAGCAACTATTTATAGGTTCCTATTTCTGTAAACAGACAGGATACATGATTTTTCGCTTCCTTCTGCAGGATTAATGACTGAAAATGGATGCAAGCAGAAAAAAAGCACAGTTCTTTCCCCCTCCCAGCCCTCCATCACATTAGCAGCGACTCCTAACCGCACCGGTTACATCTGGTTTATTTTCCCTGCAATACTTCCAGACCCGAGTTTTTATTCTGCTGCTTCTACTGGACATGAAGAGAGCTATAACACATATAGAAGAAATTGCAGTGCTAAAATATTAATGCTTCAAATGGATCCTTTTTCCAGGTGTGTCACCCTTCTTCTTTCCTACATACCACTTAAAGATATTTTTGCTAAGAATTTTAATACCAACTAACTGAGAAACAGTGAACTTTGGCACCTTGTACCTTCTTCCCTTCTCTCCCACATTACTGCAAAGCAGTAACATTACAATAGAAAAGTATTTCCTTCTATGCTTCCCTCCTAACTTTTAATTTTTCCTTTAATATTATTCTTCAAAATAGGTCTGCTTGGGTCACACACATTAAGAAGCCCATCTCCAACCGTGGAAAACGTCCTTGAAGTTTGCATGATCTCGTATAAAGCAAAACAGAAATCTTCACGTGAAGTTCCAAACATCAAAAATTTGTGCCTCTAATGCACATGACCCATTGAAAATTGCTTCCTTGAACAGCCAGGATATGCACTTCTCACACGGAATTTCATGCTTTGACATCAGCAGTTGCCAGGGTACAGCTTTTACACTATTCATGCACCAGGTGTACTATTATGAAATATTCTGAAAGTGTTTCAACACATTTCTTGCAATGATTGTGGGGCGGGTGAGAAGGAAGAACGCCTGCACAGAACCATTATCCAACAGAGCCTGCTTTTATTAAGCAGCTGGACAGATCTAGCTTATGGAGTCATCAAGTATCTGTTGTAATATGGCACAGCCTTTTAACAATAAACATTTTCTACAAGACAATGTACACCTAGTATTTGTTCTTGGCTTAGTAAAACTACCCAAAAGATGGAAAATAATGAGCTTCAACTTTACCATAAACAGTAAAGGGTAAGATATACCAATATACTATCCTAGCACTGATTTCTGAAGATGTGAAGCTTAAACGTTAACAGACCTGTAAGTGGTGTGAAATTTCAGGAAGCTGTTTCTGTTAATACTATTAAGGCCATTGTACGTACACTATCGATACACTAAGTACAAATATAAGCCAGCACACAGATCTCATTTTCAGCAAGTGTGCTCACCTCAGTGTAAGTCCAAAGCTCATTATGACAAGATCACATGGACTAATCATGTGCCCATGAGTTTACAGACTTTTAACTGAAGAACCTGAAAACAGTCATTGCATTTCCCCCCAAAGAATCTCAGAGCTCACTGCGATGTGTCTCACCTGGGACACAACTGCTGCTGAAAGTCGAGACCGACACAGGACTACACTAACACAGGACAGAGTTGTTACCACTCCGTTTCAGGCACTGAGAGGAGAAGTAATATTAATCCATGAAGACTGAGATATGAACTTTTATCCACACTTTTCTTCTATTTCATTGTTGCTTTGGGATCTCACACATGGTTACTACATTAAGGTATTTTCAGCTTACTGTAAGGTCATAACAGTACAGCTTCTCTGCTTACAGTGGCCAGCAATAAGTATTGCTAAACATTAAAGCAAATGCAATAAATCCTGCAGTACCACTGCAGCTAGGAGTGGTAAAGATTTTCAGGGGACAAATCACTCATTTTAATACATGCTCTTCTGCAACATGTAGCAGGAAAATAATTAGCAACAGTGCCCTCCTTGTAGACCACTTCAAAAGTATCTTATCCCATTTAATCAATATTAAAAAAAAAAAACAAAACAACAACAACCAAACATAGCACAGAGACCCCGAACTCAGGAGATTGAGATAGGGTATCTATACTTTAAGAGCCTGAAAATACAAAGTTACCAGAGCACCTCCTACACACTGGATGAGTTTGAAACAACAACATCCTTTTAAAGGTCATCAGTGTACTACCAAATAAATATACACAAATGGAAATGTTGAAGTTGCTGTATAATAAAGTTGGTAATACAAGAAGTGTTAACCTTCCACTTTCCTCTTCTATGTTTGAAGAACCATGGCCCAAGTCTGCACACTCCAGAAAAGAAAAAAAAAAGACAAGACCTATACACAGATTATGTTTGTACAAGCAAGAAATGCAGGATGAGTAAGACTTGACCTAGGGACTGGTTACAGACAGACATCCAGTTTGACAGCTTTTAAGGAAGGATTATGACTTCTCACATAATCCTTATTGCTTTTCCTCTTTTCCCTTTGCTTTAATGTCTCAACATAGCCCTATGGTGATGGTAACCACTCTATTAACAGACTTCAAAAGACCTTCAGTCTGACTTCTGTTAGAAGATTAGGACAAAATGTTTAAAACCTTGTTTGTTAGAAAATATGCAAGTACACTACAAAGCAAACGGAATCTGTACTGAACTAAGATAGCACCAGAAACTGGTAAATTGATTATTCAGATACAAAAAAACATCTAATGCATAATTTGTCTTCCAGAGGCACAAGTGGCAGCACAGAGAGATCAAGTACAGTAAGGATGAATAAGAAATTCAAGTTGGCAAGTGAGACTCACTGCAAACCCTTTTGGAATGAACCACTGCAATCTAAAGGACAGAAAGTTTATAAGTGTCCAAAAAAAATGTAACTCTCATTATCTGGTATGTAAAGTTTAAAGAAAGAAAGAAAAACAAACCCAAACACACACCATCACCCCCCAAATTGCCAAAGTGTGCAAAGAAAGTATGTATCACAATTTTGCTTTTCTGAGTCCAAAAGAGAGAACACCAGGATGTTATAAAAGTACATTAAGATGGTAAATCAAGCCTGTTTAAACTACTCCATAATTTCACGCAATAAAAAGGATAAACTGCTAAGAAAAAAAACATAAAAGCAAGAAGTGATGGACTGCAGGTACTTCAAACAAAAGCCTACCAGGTAAATCAAACATTTCACCTAGATATTATACGTAGTGGGCTAAATTTTATGTTTTACAAATGCATCAGAAATTAAAATTCAGACATTCCTGCAGGATCATTTTGCTTTAAAACGAAGTAGCATACAATTAAGTTCAAGTTTTAGTAGGCACTAGGTAGGCCTAACATTTGGAAAGTAAAATAAGCCTGCCTTGCTGATAGATACTTTTCTCTATAAATTGAAGAATGGAATAAGCAAAGTGACTGATAAAAATTCTACATGAAAAATCTGGCTTAACTAAAATCTGTAATTCATTAAATAGACTAGAGAAGTTAATTCTGAAACCTCACAGCATTACACGTAATGTACTCATCTAATGTACTACTAAAAGACTCATCAAATACAAGACAAGCACATGAACAAAAATGTTAATTTTAATACATTTCCTAGCATAAATATGTTTTTTTTTTTAAAAAGCCTATCTAAAATATTTATGCAAGATCCTAGGCTACACATTACAAAGTACTGTTTATGAATGTTCATTAAGACGTTCAACATCGAAGGTTGGATTCCAGACTTTGTTGTCACCTGCAGTGCTGTAGCATTTGTATCCTTTAAAGTCTGGTAATGTCTTACCAAAATACCTTAAAGTTACGTAATACCTCAATCTCTTCCTAACTCTTCTTCCTCTTTTAATCACGTGTTCTTTCAAATTGCAGTGCAACACGGAGCAAGACATTACCCTGGACTGGTAAAGCAGGCTGGCTCCAAGACAATGCAAATATCTTCATGAAGTTTACTGGCAAACAATCCCTCTCGTTGCATGGGCTAGTTATTTCTTTAGAACAGCATTTATACTATTCTTACTATAATTACATACGATGCTGCTGAAAATAAACATTTTCCAAACACGTACATTTTGTTAATTTTTAATCAAAATCTTAAGGGAGAAGTGACTTTCAAAAAAAACATTTCCCTGCCACATTTGCCAGAAGAACATCAGTCACAGCGGAAGTGATTTATTTCTTCTGCAAAAACAAGGAGGAAGAAAAAGGCTAGACATTAGAAGTGAATTTAATGTTGTCCTTAGTACTCAGGCTTCAACTAAAACTCCGTTTCAGTATTACTGGCAGAAGAACAACAGAACAGCATCCCTCCCCTCCCCAAGCAGCTATTGGTAACACCGTGTTTTCATAGAACTGCCACAGGTAACATCTGACGCCAAGTTTAAGCACTAACAGCATCACATGCTGCTCGCAGTAAGATGGCTGCCAGACCAGACGCTTGTATTATTTATTCTTTTCAAGGCTGTTATTTTTATTTAAATGCAGCACACAATCTTCACATAGTTGTTTGGCTTACTGTGCTAGCAATATGCATCTTTTAATGTGAATGTTACTTTGCATAATTAAAAAAAAAAGGCCTTTATCATGTTCCTGCAGTGTGTAGGGAAGATTTAAGAACACGATTTCAGGCAGATCAGGTCTCTCCTGTCCGTCAGTCCACCCCCAGCCTCCCGTCTCCCCTTTTGAATTCAGCCAAGCTGAAAATAACTGCAGTGCTAAACAGATGAACCCCCACAATCTTAGAGGCATTTAACATTCTGAACCAAACACTTCGTCCAGTTTTCCTGCAACAGGAAAAGGAGCGTTTAAGTTTTCAGATGCCGAGACACGGGAGCTGTTCTGCATCTGTCGAATTCGCCAGCTTGTGTTTTGCAGCGCTGGATCTGGAGGTCCGCCAGCGACGGTGGAGCGGACCCACCACCCCGGCCCCTCCGGCGAACCCAGCCTGGGGCAGGGTCCGGAGGAGCCAGGATGCAAACGGGATGCAGCCCCCAAGCCCGTGGGCCTAGCAGGGCCAGGCGCGGCGCCCCGCTGCCGTGACAGCCCCCTCGAGCCCAGCTGCAGGGCAGGCAAGGCAGCCAGCGGCCGCGCTACAGCGGCCGAGGAAGGGGCCCTGATGCGGTCCGGAGGGGCGGCCTGCGACGGCAGGCGGCCGCCACGGCCTAGGACGCACTCGCAGGGCCCGGCGGCGGCGGGCCAGGCCGCGCCGCCGCCGGCAGGAAGGGGGTCGGGCAGGCCCTGGTTACCTGAGGATGTTGTGCGCCTCCATGCTGCGGTTCTGATTGCTGGAGCACACCACGGCCACACGGAGCGGCGAGGAAGGCATAGCGGCGCAGGGAAGAGCCCAGCTCCCTCCCCGCGGCTCCTAAACCCTCTCGGCCCCGGCCGCGGCTCGCACAAAATGGCGGCGGGAGCACGGCGGCGGGCGGTGCCGGGACGTGTCACCAGGCCCGCGCCGCCCCGCTGCGGCCAACCCCGGAGCGGGCGTCAGGGGGCGGAGGCCGCCGCCTACCATCGCGGGAGAGGCGGGGCGGCGGCGGCGCCGACAGCCGCGGGGCTGGAGCGGGGGACGCTGAGAGCCGGACCCCGCGGCTCCCCCCCGGGGGGCTCCCGCCTGGGGAGAGGCCGATCCCCGGAGCGGGGCGACGCTGACCCTCTGTGCCGCGGGACCGTGTGTCGGGCCTCTGATACGCGACCGGGCAGCGATCGACAGGCCCCGGGCTGTTCTCGGTAAACACCGCTGCCTCCGGGGCTTCCCGGGCAGCACCGGCGAACCGGCGGGCGCAACGCGCGAGGGCCCAAGTGTTTACAAAAGCAAACAGGTAATTTAGCGTGAGTTCGTGAATATCGCTGATTGCTTGGGCTATTAAACCGCCTCCTAATTTTGTCAGCCACTTATTGAGAGAGAAAAGCCACCAGGAAGGTCAGGGCTGTTCCCCGGGTGACTTTCGGCGCAGTTTATGTCCTCCCATCCACTTGCCTCTCCCAGATTCCTAAGCAGAGCAAGTGGTTGGAAACAGCGCTGCACAAACGGTTTGTTTCTGACCCAGCTTCTGGTTTCCCACAGGACAGCCCGCTGTTAGCACGAAGCCTCTGATCCCCAAATGATCAAACTTTGTCCTGATGGACTATCCAGCCACCAGGTGTTTTCCGCCAGTGCAGTTCCAGCGTAGGGGCAACTGTGAGGCAAGGAAAGGCACGAGAATGAAACTACCCGAGGGCTAGTGCAAAACAGGGAGTAGCTGTGAGAAAAGGTCCAGCTTTGCTATTAATCACCATTAAATGCTGTGGATTTGTACTACTTTACTGTAAACAAGGACATGTATACAATATTTTACAGGATAAACATTCACACCCCTCAGGTAAATTAAACATAAACATAGGGGTGTAGAAAATGCCCGATGACATACCCGTCTGGGTTAGCGCTTTCACAACTAACCATGGCCTTGTACTGTATAAGCAAGTGGCTCTTTCAGAGTCAAATACAACAGCTAAAAGCTCCCAGCAGAGACAACAGCAGCTTCTCTATTTAGTACTTCTACAATTCTGAAGCATCTCAGGCACACGTACACGTACGCATGTGCTATTAAGTTTCATCTACACACGCCAAACAGAGAGACAGAAATGTAATAATTTGCTGTGACCACAACAGGTGACACATTCTAATCACCCCCAGCTCCAAGTCCCCTAATTTAGCTCCTAGACAACCTTGCCTCATTTAATATACAGGCAATTTTCCAACATCCAGAAAGAAATTACTTCAAATTTACAATGTAAGGTCTTGGGTCTTCCCATCTTCTTCCCAAATATGCCCTATTGCCGTACTTCACACCATATAATTCCAATTTGCCTGGCAATGTAAGCCACATATTTTGTTTTCAGAAGAATGTGATCCAAGCAATCCCTTTTTTCCTGAAAAGCAGAGTCTTCTGGCTAGCTTGCTTTCTCAGCACTAGGTGGCAGCCAAGTGTCGCAGTGGGTCCAGCGACCTGTGCCACGGACGAGGTACAAAGCTACATCCAGCCTACTGCCTGCCTGCTCCGGGTAACTGAGAGCTTGGGAGCACCGGGGAAGGCGGATCTGCATCCCAGGCCCTACCTCCAGAGAAGCGCCACTGTCCAGGGTCCTTCTCCTCCCTGTTCTGCGACTTGCCTCATTGGCCTCGTAACCAGCCTGCAGATCCCTCTCCCTTGTTGCTTGCAGTTTCTTCTTCTTTTTCTTCGCTGCTCTTCACCACAGCTCACTCACGTTTCTCCTCTCCGCGCTCCCCACTGAAACCTGTCTCTCTGCTTAGCCCTTTCTGTAAAAACCTCTTGCCCCGGGCGTCCTCTGAGCCATTTTTGCTAAATCTGCCCCGCTGGCTGCAATGCCTGCTCGTTTGTTACTTCTTATTCTTGCAAAGGCACCCTGCAAATCATCTGGTAGTTCTGGGATATCTGGCTAGTGAATGAATCATCTGAATGTGTACGTCTGCTTTTACAGAGGGTGTATGGGTCAATGCCCAGAGATCTCCTCTGGAGAAGTCTTCCACCAAAATCACTTTCGGAGGGGTTTTCTTGGCCCGTTGTATAAATACTGTACCGCACAGTGCCATCATCTACATCTCAGCAAAGCAGGCTGAAAATACTGCCAGTGAATTTTAAATGACAAGCCAAATATTGTGATATGAAAATTTCTGCATCAAAAAACCCCATTATTTCAGGTGAAAACAAAACAAGGGGTTTGGGCAATTTTTACCCAGATGAGATCAGACAATGTGTAAAGACCAGCTCTATGATGAAGCAATACCAGTCAGGGTGTGTTTGCTCAGGCTAAAACTGCAAAAGACCTCATCCAAGCATCACTGCTATGACTAAGCCTGTAACAGGAATGTGACAGTTACCTGTTATCTGCCACTTTTTCCTCTTTCTAGCCTTTCTTTTGGAACATACTGGTGAAACAGAGCAGCAGTTTGCAGTCGTGTAAGGCTACAACTCCAGGTCTCCATGGGAGCAAAATACCAGCTTTCACTTGCACCTCCAAATAAAGCCAAGCAGCCTTTCCTTTTATGTACCACGAAAAAATATTGTAATGGAATTAAGAGACATTCTTTGCCTCAGGCACAGACTGTTTCCTCCAGAAGATTCAAGGTTGGGGGCAGGCTGAGCTTGAGCTGCTTCCATTTAAGCAGTTGTTTTCCTCACATTTAGCACAGGGCAAGGAAAAAAAAAAAAAGCTTGTTAATGAGCATATCACTCTCCATTTTAACCCCTGCAGAAATTGATATGGCTTGTCATGTGTACTGGAAATTACCAGATAAATGCAGGACGACCTACCACCTAAAAACCTACCACATGGATTTTTAATACCCAGGTACTTGTGTAGTAACACAGAGAATGCGTAGTTGCCTTAGAAGCTATTTCTACTTTTCCCCAAAGCATGAGGTACATAACAGCCAGCTTCTTGGCAGTTATAAATCAGCATCCTGCCACTTCTTTACTGCTGCCTGGACAGACCAGGATTGATTATAAATCTAGAAGGCACTCTGCATGTTTTGGGAATTGCTGCAAATACCGGCTAAAGCTTTCTTTAACTGTGCAGTCTCACAAAGGCTTGTGGGGGTCAAATTAATATCAAGTCTATGTACATGTAATTTTCCCCATTACTGCCAAAAAGAAATGTCTATACTCATGATGAAGGAAATTTCTATACTCGTGATGGAGGAGGAAAAAACCACAGTTATCAATGGGTTGGCAGATGTTTTGCTTAATGTCACATAAAATGAAATAGGGAATACTCTGATTTTCTTTTCCAGACACCAAGATGTGTCCAATTAAAGTTTAATCCACTGAAAATGAATGAGAAACTGAGATTTTGTTTCCCATGTCCCTTTTATAATGCATGGAAAGGAAAAAACTGATAAAAATAATCCTATAGAGAACTACAGAATTTCCTCCATCAGGATTTATGTTCTTGTTCTACATATTTTGCTCTTGCTTGGCTATCCTCTGCCCAGCATGCTGGTGCAGTGCAATCCACAGAGATGCATGAAGATGTGAGATGACTACAAAGAATGTTTCCATAGTATCTGCTGGGTGCTGGTTTAGCAGGTAACTGTATCCTATCAACACTGGATCCAGCCCTGAGTAACCCGGCGTGACCTCACAGACGACCCTGCTTTGAACGAGAGGCCGAACTAGAAGACCTCCAGGGTCCTCTCCAACCTGAATTACCCTTCAATCCTACGGTCTAAACCTCTAGTAAACAAAAATCAAGTATTCAGAGAATAAATCTCCTTTCATCTTCCTATTCATATTGCCATAATTTTACAGTAGGCAATGCAATATTATGACCGGTCTTTGAGCAGATTTGCTCACTTTGAGTCAAACAAGACCTTGAACCATTAAATATTTGTGATGTTGTCATTCCTTTTCATTATTCTATTAATTTATTAAGGTCGGCGCCAGGGTGGTACAAAGCTCATTATTTATACATTTAATTTTCATGTCTGGCAATTCACGACAAGATGAAGAACAAAACCGTGACAGTGGTTGACAGAATCTGACAGAGATACACAAAATCAGTGCCACTCCAACAGCCCTGTGCAGGACTGGCTACAGGAAAGACCGACTTGAAACCTTTAACAGACCCGTGACACAAATTTACTCTGTGTTTAAATTCATTGAACTAAACCACTAGATGCAATTGGTCTTCATGTTCTTAAAAACTGATGGCCTTTTCTTCGAGCAGTCAGTCTCCTTAGGGATAAAAAAAAGAAAAATTATGACATCGTCCTTCAATATCCATGAATGACACCATCTCTCTGTCACTGCGATGCTAGATATTGTCAGGCTGCTTAAATCAAGTACAGAGGCAAGTTAATAAAAAGAGAACACTTAAATTTAGACTCAGCTGCGTGTGAGAAAGAAAACAAAGCAAGAATAACAAACAAATAAAAGGTATTTCTGCCTGACAGGATACAGACCTCCAGTTTCTCAGGCACTCTCAAATTATTGAAGGGATTACGATTATAAATACTGCATTTTATTAAGGATTCCATATACTTTCTATATTTACCCTCTACTAACAACTTTGTACTTCACAAACTACTTTCACAAAGAAAAGCAGACGAGTCATTCACCAGTGATGAACATTTACACAAACATGGAACTGAAGTATTTTAACAGCAATACCCCTTTACAGCAGAGCTGCTCCCCTAGTTTTGCCTTAGGTGCTCAGTTTAAGTGATATAATTTTCTGTTACAGCAGCCAACTACATACAAACAACACTAAATAAAAACTAGCTCACTAAACAAACACTTCTCAGGTGGTAACTGACTCTATTTTGTGTATATATTAAAGTTCAAGTAATGATCAGCCTAAGATTGTTTCTTTAGAAAAACGAACAACCGAACAAACCAATAATCACTAGTTTCAGAGACAAAAACACTCGGGGGGATACAGCGGTCTCTGAAGACTACAAGAACAGAGATACCAATATAAATGGGACAAATTCTCAGCACTAAGGCACAATAGAATTAAAACTAGAATATGGCTAAAACCTGACTTACTACAGCATTGCGTGAGCAGCTACAAGGAGTGTTCCTATGCTCAAAACACTCGGCTACAACGTGAGTTCTGTGTTTCAGACGCTTGTACCTTAGTGCAGCTGCACAGAGCATTCCTAACCGAGGGGATTTCAGAGGGCAGTGATGGTGCTCATTTACATTGTACTTATTTTATAACTAAGGATCCGTTCATACTTGCACAACAAAATGGAATTTCCAGGCTAAATTTGCCCCTTTCACATTGCTCTCTGTGGAAACCACCGATACGACAGCTCTAAAGGGAGAAAATAGTCAGTGTAGGATGTTGATGGTCACTCGAGCTGACCAGAAAACCCCTGTTGTTTTCGACAGCGGCCAGTCTAGGTCCCAGAATTTGCAAATGACATAAGGCACGATACAAAACCCACTTAAGTCACGAGATTTAGGTGGGCTTTGGATCAAACACACACTTAGGCTATGGGATTTGTGGTTCCACTGGTCTGTTCTCCCACAAGACTTTAAACAACATTCCCCCTCAGGAAAAAATTGAAGCACACGTCTAGAGCAAGGGGATTTAGGCGTAGGCTTAAAATAAGAGTGATCTGGAGAGTCTTCTCCAACAGGCCCTCTGTAAGATCTGTACAAACAGACATTTTTCTGGCACTTGTGGACCTTTGCCATTATTTACTTTTAATCCGCTGAGATCCCGTGAGTCCAGTAACCAGGTATGGCTCAGGCTGAGAAGCCACCCGAGGAGGAGAAAGAAGAGCTCCCAATACTGAGGAAAATCCAAATCCTGACCGTTTGGGAAAGGCAAACCCGAGCCACGCAACGCTCCAAACGAGGCCCTGGGCAAAACCGGTTCGGAAAAGCTCTCCCCTTCCCCTGAGAGAGCGAGAAAGCCGCCGCCGGCACACGCGGCACCCCGCGGCGGGCCCCGCAGCGCCCTCCCCGCCCGGGGCGGAGCAGCCCGGGCCGGGCCGGCCCCCGGCGGGCAGCGCTGCGGGCTAGGCGCGGCGCGGGGCGGCGGCGGCCGGGCTCATGAGGTTCTCGGTGATGTAGGCCACCAGGAGGCAGATGAAGACGAGCATGACGCAGATGGAGCCCCCCACGGCCGTCATGGCGACGACGATGTCCCGCATGGCGGCCGGCTCCACGCGGAACTCCACGCACTGGGCGGGCGGCGCGGGGCGCGGCGGCGCGTAGCGGGGCTGCAGGCAGAGGCGGTAGCGCACGCTGCCGTGCGCCTCGGGCAGCAGGTAGTCGCGGCAGGCGGCGCCCAGCTCCACGCTGTCGCAGGGGAAACGCGTGTAGGTGCCGTCCCAGGAGCAGTTGAGCGCGAAGCCGCGGAGGCCGGCGGCGGGGCGCGGCGGCCCCCACTGCAGCAGCACGCTGCCGTTGCGCAGCACGTTGGCCACCAAGGCGCCGCCGGGCGAGCGGTGGGCGCGGCAGGCCCGCGCCGCGCACTGGAAGCCGCGGGCCGGCGTGCGGAAGCAGAGCCGCCCGCCCGCCGCGCCCTCGCCCCCCACCTTGTAGGGACACCACGGCTCCTCCGCCGCCTCGGGCCCGGCCCGCCGCGGCTCGGCGGGCGGCGCTGGCCCCGCGGCGGCGGGCGGCAGCCTCAGGGCGGGCGGCGGCGCCCCGAGGCAGAGCAGGGCGAGGAGGGGCGGCAGCAGGCTGGGCATGCCGGCCGCCGCGGCATGGAGCCGAGCCGCGGTGCCGGCGGAGGGCTGCGGCGACCCGTGCGCCGGTTATAAACGCGGGCTCCGCAGCCGCTCCGCCGGCCGCCAATGGAGAGGCGGCTCCGCCGTTAACTCTCGCTGGGCTGCGGAGCACCCGCCGCGCTGGACGCGCACCCGCTCCGGCCGGCCCCGACCCCGCCGTGCCTGGCCTGCGGGGGGCCCGCAGCCCCCGGCGGGCGGCTCTCGGGCGCCCCGAGCCGGCTCAGAGCCGCCCCTGCCCCGGGCTTTGCGTGCAGGGCCCCGGGGCAGCTGCGGCCCCAAGGGATGAGGCGACCGCGGGGCCAGGCACTGCTCACCGATGCCGGACACGGGCGGTCGGGAGGGTGCCTCTGCCACCGGGGTGTCACAACCAGCAGAGATTTGGTCCAGGACAGGGTTGTGGAAAGTTACAGGGCTCCCCTCCAGCTGAAGCAGACCTTGCTCAAAGAAATGGGGATTTTTACGTGGATTTTTTTAACGGTTATGTCTGCAGAGCTGGGCTGCTTTAACCCCTTGGGACCAGAAATACAGAGAAACTCGGCAAGGATGTAATACAGGGAGAAAGACGTGAGTCCCCCAGGAGGTCAGCTGAGAGCTGTGAATCTTCAGTCCACCTCAGTCTATGAGACCAAAGGAAAAATACACTCCTTTTACTCCTGTCTGCTAAGAAAAGCCGTTTTTCCCCTCTCTGTAGCAGGACCAACCCACCATCCTTCCTTTGATCTAGAGCCAGCTGTTTTATTTTGCAGCACAGAAAGGGGCTGAAGGAGACAGAGCCGTTCTCCATCCTACCATTACACCATAATGCTTTCAAGGACACTTAGAAAGATTTACACTAACGTATAGACTTGTCTAGATGGGGAAACAAAAGATATCTAATGAAACAATAATAAAAACACCTACTTAACCTAAGCAATGAACAGTTAAGGTGGTAAAAGCTGCTTTAAGTCCTGTCTTTTCTGAATTGCAGATTTTACTCCACACAAAAAAGTGTAGGGTTTTTTGTTTGTGTTTTGATCAGGTTTTACACAGTGTCCTGTTCCAGTTTTTATAGCAGAACATAAGCATTTGTCTATATCTAACTTGTAAAGTAAAAAAAATATCAAGTTACACCATTAAAAACCCCAGAAATGTGCCTAAAGACATCAGTGTAGTTTTTCTTCACTGTGTTACCTATTTGGAAATACATAGTAAGCTGTAGATCTTGTAAGTTTCCTTTAAAAGTGTTTATTGTCTTATATAAGTTTAAAATATAACAAAATAAGATTCTGAAGCCTATTTTTCTTTCATAGCCTAAACAAAAAACAAACCCAAATCATACACCTCAGACTTCGTTGAAAGTGTTACTTAAATATATACAAAGTGTAATTTGCAGCAATGCGGGACTTGTTTAAAGAGTTTTGTTTTCTAGATGCTCTGAACATCAACATGACCAAATGGTCTCACATCAGGACGCCTTCTCCCATCTGAAAGGCTTGCCTTTTTAAAGTATATGGTTTCTTAAGGAAATCTTTAAACATAATTTAACAATACCAAGTATTATAAGTTATTCCCACAGCTAGTTTTTAACCAAATTTAATGTTGAGGTGGGGAGGGTGTCTGCTAGCCTATAGAAAGTTGCTAGAATTTTTATACCAAGAGGTATCAATAGTAATCAATGAAAAAATAGGATCAGAATAGAAAAGGATGCTAAAGTTGTAGTAATGGCTGCTCGACTCGGAAAACACTTGGTTATTACAGAACAAAAGGACGTGCTGTGCTGCTGAAGGCACTTCTCAGTGGTGGAGGCAAACTTACCTGTGCAGTTCCAGCCAGGATGCAAAACTGAAGATCTGACAGCCCTTTCTGGGAAATGTGTGGGTGTTGAGGAGACGGTTGGAGCCAAACTAAGCAAGTTTTGCCTCCTTCAACCTTGTGCAGTTCTCCTAAAAACTATTAAGAGCAAATTGCATGCCAGAGCTGTCACTGCTTCAGTGATGAGGGAAGAGATCTGGCACCAGCCTCCATGCAAAGCGTGCTGAGTTCTGTCGAGAGATCCAACAGAAGGGTCTGGCATTTGGTACAGGAAAGGAAAATGGCTGGCACAGCAGTGAAGACACCTGATTGCATGTGCCATACCACTTAGCTCTGGACTTAAGTCCATACTTGCATTTGAAGTTGTAAAAGAGGGAAAAACAAACTAACCAGAGATACTTCATTTCATGGAAAGCTCTGGAAGCCTCCTCAAATGTCCTTCTCCACAATGACTGCCAAATTTACCAGGAATTGGAACAGATCATCATGCTCTTCCCTGGGGGTTCAAGAGTCCTGAACCTCTGACTCACGCAAGGCAGCAGTGTACCTGCATGCTGACTTCCATTTAGCCATTTACATATTATGATCAGAATAACTGGTTCTGTCATTATAGGCTGGAACAGGTTTGCTGTTTGGGGAAATGCAGACAGTTCACACCTACAGTATGTGAGGGTTTGGGGCATTTTCTCCTCCAACTATTTCAGATGTCTTAGAGAAAACAGCTCATTAAACTCTTATTAGATTGTCACATTTAAAAAAAAATTTAAATGCCATGTAAAAATTAAAAAATGCCGTGTAAATGAATGAGCCTGATAATCCTAGACAGGTTTCCAGGTACGAAGTGGATTACAGAGAAGTAGTCTTTATTAAACAGAGATTTCATTTAACTAATTGATATGCATATGTTTTCCTCATCCATGCCTTTATTTGTAAGGGCATAGAACATACTAGTAATTCTCGTCATGTGGCTAAAGAGGTGGCCAAACCACTTAATACTTTGGCATCACGTGAACCCTGGAAATATATTTGTTTACAGAAATCTAATCTACATCATCTTGCTGGAGTCCAAAGGAAAATAAAGAGCAACCCATCGAAAAGTTTGTAACAGCATTACAAGTTAACTACACCTTATCCTGCACTGTCCTTTGGCCTTGCACCGTGTCTCTAAGCAAAAGAGAATTATTTATGCAAGAGACAAGCAAAAACACATGCTTTGGCCTGGTCAGTCTGCCAGCACTGGCTTCGTGTGAATACTTTGTCTCATTGTTTGCTCTTAGTAATCCAGCTGTTTCCCAAGACCTTCTCCTGTGCCCCAGTCTGCAATAAAACTCAGCCTGGACTTCTCACGCAGATTGCTTCACCAGTTCGCCACTCTGCCAAAACACCATTACTTGCTTTAAGCAGTGAAGCCCCAGGCAGCAAATCAAAATCAGGAACATCCCATATGGCTTTAGAGGCCTTCACACAGACCCAACACCACAGGTTTGCTGCTTTTCTAGTTCTCCTCCACTGGGTTTATTGTCTCCTGTTTCATCTCCTGTTAGAGGAAACAGTGAAGTAGTATTAGAACGGGGACAACTTGCTATAGGCCAGACAAGGAAGCACTAACCACCCACAGCCAACAATTTATGCAACACTGCGCTAATTTTAGTCTTGGACCCAGCCAGGGCAGACGATCCCTGGAGCAGAGCTGCTTTGCTCTCAGCTAAGGGCAGCAGGCGACATATGGTTGCTAAAGCATCCTCCTAGCAGGCAGCTTTACATTTAGGGCTGAGTTGCTACAGTTCCCTCCAAGTCATAACTTTGGGGATTACTCATCCTAGACATGCAAAAAGCAGAGAATTTGCCTCCTAATTTAGATAGCTCCTGCAGTCTCTCTGATTCAGCATGCCCACTGGGCTGCTATTTCCAGCGCTTGATTCACTTGGGTGAGGTCTGAACCTACACACTCTGACAGTCACAGGCGAGGAGAAGCACAGAGGAGGAGTGAATGAAATTCAGCAGACAGGTAACTGTACTACCTGTGTCACTGGGGCAGCTCGGGCACGCAGGTTTGAAGCTCATGCCATTGATCCTGTGTCGCACTGTGAAACAACGACATCTTACCCGCCCAGCTGAGAACTGGAGGCATTTTTGAGCAGGGTGCATCTGAACTGGTAACTGCAACTCCAGCTGATCTGAACATGCCATTTGTAGCAGACAGTGGAGGCTGAGAAGTATTGCATCATACTGGACTCCATAATAACCAGCAGTGCCATCCAGCTGACCCGATGCTGTAGCTCTAGAAAGAGCAGCATCCGCAAAAGCTGAGTTCTTGTTGCTTCCACACAAAGCAAGCAGAGAGCCAAACCTTACAACTACTCCAGTCTGCCCCAGAGTTTGACTTGCACAGCTGATTGTGCTGGTAAGAAACACAAGCTGAATAAAACCAAAGAACCAGAAAGTCCTATAACATGGTAATTTCAAGCTCCACTAGAATCAGTGGAAAGAAAAAAAAAAAATCAATACTGTCTGAATGAAAGAGACAAAGCTTATTGGGAGATAAATATTGTTTTTCCAAGTGTCTAAAAGTGCTTACAAAATATGCCCCAAAACAAGGGATTAAAAAAAGCCCAGCTAAAGGGAACAGGGAACAAAGATCTCTCCTCTGATCTTTTATCAGGTCATGACATTCAACCACAAGCTGCATTTGATGAGTGAGGTCCCAGAGTCCAGGACCTCTAACATTGTGATGAGGAAGTAGGAGGCATCTCAGATGCGTGGGTCTTGCACAAGGTAGGAGATGGGACAGCTCTGCCCTGATCATATGAGTAACCCAGGTCCCAGGCTTTGAGATACCATGATGAAGCCCATTCTCTGTTCAGCTGCCTCCATTTTAAGTTCCAGGGACTCCAGCTGACTCATTCCTTCTTTCTGTCTGAGGTCTGGCAAGCTGTGTTTTGGAGACTAAGTAAAGCACCACAGATTTCAATCGACTGAATCAACAGAACAGTAGAAATACCCAACTTGCCAATTAAAAACCAGACACAAAGCAGGCTAACTTCCTCTCCACCTTACTCTGATGGGAGCAAAGTATGTTCTAAAGAAACACTACTGAGCAAAGTATTTTATGAAGACAGATTCCTTTGTATTAGCAATCAGTCAAGTAAGTCCCGGGACCAGCTCAAGCACCCCTCCGCTGAGAAAAGAAAATAAGAAAAACTCTCCAGCTTGGGAGGGGATAGGGAAAACAAGAAGGTGAAGAACACAATAAATCAAAAAGTGCTTCTAAAAGAAGCAGCAGGATAAAATCATTCCTACAGTCTGAGAGCACTTCCATGCTATTGACCGGAGAGGCAGCAATGGCCCCACACACGTAGCTGTAATGCACATCTGCAAGTACCCTGCTCAGTGCCTGCGAAGACAATTATCTCCTCGTGCCGTTGTCTGGTCTGGGCAGTGTTTAATACAGGAGCCAGTTCCCAGGAGGAGTTCCCATCCCCTCATTCCTAGCATATTCCATTTTCCTTCAGCATCTTTCAGTAGTAGTCATCCTTCTTGCCATCAGCTCCCCGTATGCCTGCGTGGTCCTTCTGGTCTTGGACAAGTTCCAGGTCATCATTGTCATCCACTTCACCTCCATGATCCTCCTGGGTGGAGAGGGAACAGCCAAGAAGGAAAAATCAGCAGGGCCTGGAAAAGGAGACCCTAACTATCAGCACACCTTGCTGCTTCTGAGTACAGCTGTTCTACCATACCAGCCCAGCTTGGGAAACTGAGGAAAACAGGGAAGAATCCATCTCTGCCAGGGACCTTTAAGTGTCATTGGCAAGCCACTTAGCCAAGACAGAGGCAAGAAGCCTGTGTTGTCATGATCGGCCAGTTCATTTTAAGCACATGTAATATCCTGGCATTAGAATGTGATTTTAATATCTCGGCCTGTTGCCACTGCTACACAAGTAGAAGACACCCTACGTCCACCACATTTACAACTGTGTAACAAACCCCACCCACGGTGTGCAGCAGCCAGCACAGCCTCCATTGGCACGTTTAGGTCCAACTACCCAGTGTACAAGTTAGGATCTGATCACAGGGCAAGGATAGCCCCTGACATCAGCTTTGCTCTGCCCACCCCTTACTTCCTCACCGCCATCATTCCCAGCAGACAGCCCAAACCCTCAGCTCCTCAGCAATCACACTGAAACTGCAGAAAAAGCCTGCAGATTGCTGCAGAAAGAAATGAGGAGGGGAGACAGAGCATAAAGGGCACTCTGAACACCTGAAAAAGAAAAGGGAGCAGGGCTAAGCAGGCCCCAGGTTTGTTCTGGAGACCCACCTCACTGAGCAGGCAGAGACAAAACTGAAGTCAGTGCTCACATCTGGTTTCCTAAAAGCTGAGTTATACTCAGCAGCTCCTGGCTACCAACATACTCAGGTAACAATCACACCAGAGAGGGAAAGAGGAAGAACCTTGGTGTCGTACAATTTCTTGCTCCTGATCTTCTTGATAGTCATCCATTGGGTCTTCCCTGGGCTTGGCAGGTCCGCCAGCATCCTGAAAAACACACGAAGTCAGACACTGTCGACAGTGCCCCAATCTACTTCCATTCCCTGCCAGGGAGACAGCTCTGTTGCATTAGAGACCCAGGTCTGGAAGATTGGGCTACAGATCAGGAATCGGGGGGCAGCAGAGAGACAATGAGGCAGCCCAAACTCCATGTGTACTTTCTCCATCCAGACTCTCTTCCCACCTGCTGGCAGCAACTGCCCAGCTCCTTCCACTGTGGAGAGAGAGGCCTCTCCTGCAGCAGGAAGGTCCCAGGGCCAGGACCCTTGCACATGCTGCTGTTGCATCAGGTCCCAGGACTGCAGGGAACCTACAAGTTATTTATGGTAGAGCTTTAGGGAGCACAGCACAGCCCTATCTCAAAGTCAGGTATTTATGTCACTAATTCTTTCCACATTTTCACTAATCTTAAGGAGGTGTTGCTCTGTTGGTGCCAGCATCTCTTTCTTGTTTGATTTCATTGGCCTGGATTTCTTTTTTTTCTTTTAAACCTCACTATTAATCATGATTTTAGAGCCTGACAGATAAAACACTCCTTTTTAAAACAAGCAACACTCAGCTGCTTGTCAAAACAAGCCAACATTTCCCTGATGCAGTGTCTGGCTTCAGACAGCAAGAAGCACTTTGCAAAATAAATGGATTCCATCTGCAAGCAGGCAAACAAGGAGGCAGAGTTCTCACGTGGTGTCACCGCTGCCAAGAGCCTGCTGCATACCCATCCCAGGAGCAGCAAGGGCTGTTCTGACCAGACCCCGGAGCACAGGCCCATATTATTGTCTCTGGTTTTGGTCTCTGAAGGGCTTGAAAAGATACAGCACCTCTGCAGTAGCAGCTGTGGAGTGAGCCATCTCCTAGTCAATGTCTCTCCAGCCACGTAGGTGCTGCAAATGCTAGGGCTGACTTCAACAAGCAGAGAGGACAGGGCCAGAACAAGTTCTGGTACTGACCAACCCACTGATTCTCAGAAAGAGGTTTCTCCTGCCTGCCATATCCCTGCAGTGGGATTATGGATCCATCCAGGAACATGATGTTTTCCTTTGAGTCCTTAAGTTCTCTGCCTCCCCCAATTCATAGCTAGGAATCTCTCCCTGGCCCCTGCTCCCTGCCCTCACGTCAGTCACCTTCAGTGGCTTCTCCTTAGACTCTTCTTTCACGCTGGGCTCCTTGAACTTCTCCAAGCCTCCCACCTTCTCTTCGAAGTCAGGTCTCTCCAGCTCAGCTTCCTCAAACTCATCCTCACCTTGGTTATTGGGATCCTGCGCAGGATCTGCAGCATCATCTGGCATCTGGACAAGAAAAGCCTCTTGTGAATACCAGGCAGGATATCCCCTTGGGAGACAGAGGCCAAGGTGAGCCTGGCTTCACCAGCACGCAGGAAGTGCTGGCTTGCAGCACTTCTGTTGCACTTCTCTTCAAGCATGTTAGTGGTTCTAAAAACAAAACCCCAATCTTCATTATCCCTCTGAATCCCTCCAGAACCAAGGAGTTTGGAGTTGCATGTTATAGAAACTTCTGGGAAAGCATTGACTTAAGTGGGACAGCTGGATTCTTATTTGGTTGCATCCAGACGACAGCGTGACAGCACTACTTACCATTGGCTCCTGGACAATAGTCTCTTTCTGAGAATGCAAGTTCTCCTCTCTCTCAATCACTCCTGCATCTGTAAGGAAAAGCGACAGTTATCAGTGTACTCTTCAAAGCCAGCATCACCAGTTAAGATTCCCATTGTTGGGGAGCAGCTGTATTAACTCTATGCCAAGCAGGGATTTGTCTTGACCTGCCTGCAGGTTGAGGCAGAGCAATTCTTCAAGTAAGAATTGACTTACACAGATTTTGAGTCCACTACCTTGGAAATGTGTGAGGATGCAGGACGACAGGGAACAAAAATGGAAAATGGTCCAGGCTTTTCATTTGACCAAGGACAACAAAGGCACAAAAGTTTTTCAAGAGTTGAAAGGTTTTCCTTTAACACAAGCAGCAAGCTTTTCTTGCTCCCCGCCTTGATTAGCAATAAATTAGTACTGTACAGCATAGGATTAGGGAAACCATACCCATTTCGAGTTCCTCATCATCTGTCCTTCCCTTCTCGCCTTCCCGATCAGCTGTTTGATGCTCTTCCCCTTTCTTCTGGTTGGGTGGCTGGGGGCTGCCTTTCTGCATCTCCTGCCCAGGCTGGGGATCAAAATGAAGGCTCTTTGGGTACCTCTGCACTTGTTCTTCATCCACCTGGGCATTCACTTTGTTAACTATGTCTTTCCAGCTGCAACAAGGGTACAAAACAAAACAGAACCCCCCTGCCTCAGTATATTAAGAGATATTTCATAAAGGCAAGCAGAGGAAAAACCTCCAACACATGCAGAAGTTTGTCCTAATTTAACTCTCTGGCAAAACCAGCAGATTGCATTAGTTACTCAAGGAATGTTTTCATCCCAAATAATATCCTTAATTCAGGGCCACCTTCAGAAACAAAGAAGGGTAAGGGAAGGGGTGGAATCCCAGTAACAGGGACTCACAAAAGTGACTGTAACAAAAACTTTTAACCTGAGTAAGTTACCACCAGGATTACTGCTTGGTCCTGCTACATGAGCCAGCTGAGATTTAAAAGTCTACTTAAGACATTTAACTGCTGAGAAAGGGCAAGTGGCTTTAGAAGCTTTTTAAAGCCAGCATACTACCACCACACAAAACTTTCACTAAGAAAAATCACACCCCAGCCTTCAGCTCAGATTTCCCCATTATAAAACCATCAAAATGCAAACTAGCCATCAAGAGCTCATCCGGAATCTGCTGGTCTCAGCCACCCAATGCAACAGTTCTTGGCACTGGCTGCATGGCCTCTTTTGTACTCTATTGCTCTTGGCATTGACACCTTCCGGAGAAAGTTGGTTTATGTGCTCCTTATCACAAGTCTCATGCAGTGTAAATAACAGCCTCCAGCTGCTCAGCAATTTCATGACGACAGATCCAGGAAAAGAAAAGCACACCAAACACACCATGATCTCTGTCCTTACAGAAATCATTTGTCAAACAAGTCCAATATTTGCATTTTCTGTTTCACATCCTCTCTAGGCTCTAGACAGCTGAGGAAAGGCCCTTCTGCCACCACAACTTCAACCCGCTCCTTCAGTTACACCCACACAAGTCCCTCCCTGTAAAAAGGCAGAGTATCCTCTGCGCTGTTACTCTGCGTGTCCATGCAGATGTTTTCTGTCAAAGCAGTGTGGGGAGGACGCTGCCCTTTAAAGAAATACGCAAAGCACAACCTCTGACCTGGGAAGATGACAGGTTAAGTAAACTAACAAAAATGGCAGAGAAGAATGGGTAGGATCAGGCTGAATTTAGAATGAAATCCGGAAGTCTCCTCCATACAGATAAAACAGAAATTAAATCTTGTTTGCTCCAGTAAACTGACCAGATATGACCTGGACACACACAGAGGATAAATAAGCTAAATGAGGAAGCACTATTTTCAGAGCTAGTTTTTGGATTATGGCCAGACTTTGATGAATTGCAGCCTCAAAAAGACATTTTCTTCCTTTTGCAAAACAGGCTGGTCTTCTGTGAGTGCTGCTGAGACAGTAAACAGCTTCTCCTGTGCCTGTACAGCTTCGAGTACAACAGGATCCTGGTCCCTGACCAGACTCCCAGGTACTACAGCAATACAAGTAACATACGGTAGGAATTATCCATTTTACCTGCATGGAACACGTAGGTTCATGCCATTCTCTGAACCTCTGCCCTTTCCAAGGGACTCCCCTCCCCAGAGCTCTCCTCCCATTTACCCCAAGAACAGGTCTGGAGAACACATTGTGCTGAGGATGTCTGATACAAGCAACAGCCCCAGGTTGCAGGGAATTTTAATACCAAGGTTTCAGCTAAGCTCAGGAGATTGCACCAGTTCCAAGTCTTTTACTGTAAACCCTGATCCTTGTATTGATATGGTGGAATTGATCTGACTTCTCCAGATGAAGCTGAAGTTGATACAAACTACATCATCTCAAGTGCAGGTATGCAGGAATATAGACAGAACTAAAGTCTGGGCTGTCCGATGGATTCTGGCTGTGTCATTTCTGGCATAAACTGTTGCTGTGAACTGTTTTACCCCATTCTGGATAAAACCCATAGTTTTGGGATCACAGGTCTCAGATCTGTCTGACTTTTCATGTTCTAATCAGGCTCTGTAAAGGCAAATCCCTAGCATACCTCAAAAGCGCACTGGCAACAGCAACCCAAGCTCCATGCCCTAGGAGGAAGTAAATAGAAGAGAGAATACAGAGTTTGGGAATTTGTCTTTGCCCTAGAAGCAAAACTGGAAAAAAACTCTAGTACCTAATTGGGGCTGGTTGCCTGCTGTTTCTAGATTACCATATAACCTTGGAGGTGAGCAGCTTTCAGATCTTCAATGTCTGGTTGTTCCTGCAGAGCTTGGCAGATTACTGATTAATTAGTGGAAAAAATGAGCAAGTTGCAGCTCTAATATACAACTTAATGCCTCTTATTTATAGAAACTGAAGGAATTTTTTAGCCACCCTTGCTGCTGCAGATGGGTCGCTTCCATCATGCAGGATTTCTTCTGTTTGCAAAACAATAGCTAGCAGGAAATCCATGCTGACCTGATCTCACGCAGCAGTAACTCCTCTTTCTCTCCTCCCCACCCAAACACTTTACCAAACAGTTCAAACACAAAGGCAGCCTACAGAGCCTGAACGCTGAGAGGAGAAGGGAGTTTTGTTTCACCAACCTTTGCACTTGCACTTGTTTGCTCCCTGTAGAGTGGTGGTTGTCCGGCGTCCGAGGTTTTTCTGCTGCAGAGGGTTGTTTCAGGTCGGAGAGTGACAATCTGGGAGCCTGGCTTTCCTCATTGCTTTTCACCTGAATGCGCATCACCATCTTTAGGTCCTGCGGAGAAGACACATGCATACTCAATATACACAAGGATATACAGAAGCTCCTACGCTTATCAGGTACCTGCAGATCTCCCTTGCGTTTGGGCAGGCTTATGGGCCAGAAAGATCCTTTGCCAAAGAACAACAGATTCAGAAGTGCTCCAGAACAAATCTACAGCCCTGTCCAGCCAGCCTGCAGTAAAAGAGGTCTTTCTCCTTCCACACAGTCAAGAGGAAGTAATTTGGGTCCTGTGTGACCCAAGCTTGTCTCGGGTAGGTGAAGCTCCAAAAAAAAAAAAAGAGGAACAACACGGCCACCTCTAAAAACCCCACACGTTGCCATTAAAATAGTTACTGTAATTATAGTCTAACCACACTGCAATTATTGTCCTTTTTTAGAGGTTTGCTTTCTATAAGCTCACTCTCAATCACCCCAGGATGCAAGGGAGCTGCTTTTATGATTTACTCTTTGCAGCTCTGGCAGGATCCAGAAGAACCCTCGCCTGTTCATCTGAGCCCAGCCACTAAACCACAAACTCTAAGAGTATACAGGAGTCTGAAACCTGAGGCCAGGACAGTTTCCACATCAGGGAAGTGGAATGCACATATGCATGTCATTACAAACATCATAGTTTTGAGCTTCAAAAGCAAGGGCCACACAAACCAAGCACTAAGAGTGCAAAACTTACTGGGTTCCCGTTTGGTAGGCTGTTCATGGTGCGGGTGAATCGCATCACATGGCCATCCCCACGTCCTGCTGACCAGGCTGGCATAGCATCTGGCAGTGAATTGGCATCTTGCACTGGGGCTGGATGGGTAAAGAGCACCTTAGCCTGCGGCCTCAGGCCATCATTACTGTACAAATTCTGGCCCTGGAGCAGAGGGCCATCTGCCTGCTTCTGAACCCCAGAGACTTGAGATGCCAGCGGGTTCCCAACAGGACGATTCTCCTGATTGACTGGAAAAGCCTGCAAGGACGAAAGGACGAGAGCAAACTTTGAGGAGCAAGCTCAGTGACCTCCCGTTCAAAGCCCCATGCTGAAAACCCACAGAAGCCTTGCAGAACTCTCCTCCCTGGGGTTTCCTGAGAGTACCACACCTTCTGCCTCATGAGCTGCAACTGGCTGTTGACTGGTGCCACAGGCTGCTCCTTCAGCACCTGGAACTGCTGCTGCCCCTTCCCAGCTCCTCCTCCTTTGAAGCTTGGCATCTTCTGTAGAGCTTCCTTGAGCTGCCTGAACTCTTCCATCTGGGCCTGAGGGGATGAGAGGGGTACAGAGAAACCTCACAGAGTAACAGGGTTAAACAACTCCTTGCTGGGAATAGCCACTCTTACAGCTAGTTGTTCAGCACAGATATACTGCTAAAGATACATATTTCGTATGTATGAAAGGCCAGAGATATTCCACAACCATTAATGACAAGCCCAAGCTAGTCTTCAGCTTTCCCTCCAGATTTCATGGATATTCTGTATTTCCCCTTTGCCAGTCTTGTATCTTATTTTTTTGCAGGTTTTTACCCTGGAAGTGCTGACCCACAACACCGATTCTTTGACCAATGCTATTTAGTGCATGAGCCATTGACATAACTCCTGCCTTTGCACAAGAATTGTATCCTGGGTCTCGTCAGGTGTGGCTTCCTCTCCTCCTGTGCCTCACACTCATGTACTTTCAAGGGCAGCTTTTTTTTCTTCCTGTGGAGGCATTTCTCCATGGATGTGCTTGTCTTGGTGGGGCTGACATAATTAACATAATCCTACCTGACAATTCAATTTACTTTGCAAGACAAATGAAAAATTATTCTCCTAGACTGTGAAGTAAATGCAACACTTTTCTCTCTACTGCAGCTTATTTCTTCCATCTCCAAGCCTGAAAAGTAGGGCTTGAAAAAGCTGCTCAGGAAAAGCTCCTCACTCTTACCCCTGTTATTTATAGGAAAGTGAGGGGAGGGAGCTTTTCATATGCTTGCCAGGGTACCTGGAAATGGACCAAATTAGGGACTGAGCAGAGTAGGAAAGCTTCCAAGCAGCAAGGAAAGTTTAGCAGGAAATTAATTCCTGAGCAGGCTCTGTTGATTTCAGTTCTTCCCCCTGAAATTTGACCTTTAAATTAACATTAAAAAAACAAAACCCAACAAAACAACTCAGCAAAGCTAACATAAAAGGAATGAGGAAAGGAAAAGGAAGCCAAGCTCATGGGATATAGCCCTAGCTAGTAGGAGGCTGCTTCTAGTCAGAACAAGCTAGATGAAAGCAAAACTTATACCCATCATGAGCCTGTCAAAGTGGTCAGCCCAGAGGGCAAGAGCTTAGACTAGCCTCAGTGCACAGACTGTTTGTACCCCATCACAGCAAGCTCTGCATCCATCACTCGATGCCTCCGTGCCTCATTTTACCTGGCAGACCAACTGACACGACAGCTACTGCAGGCTCAGTGATCTGGCCAGGGCTTGGGAAACACATTTGAACCCGTGGAAAATGAACATGTCATCTAGAATGCAAATTACTCCTCTAAACTTTCACCTGCCAGAAGGTTACTCGGTGCAAATCGATACTGCAGTGAAGAACTGCAGTGCTGATGAAGAAGTTGGGAGTCTTTGTGGGTGTCTGCTCTAACACGTGGCATCTTGCCCCACTGAAGGCAAATGCAATTCCGTTCACCTTTGTGTTATGAAACACACAGACACTACAAAGGACTGATCAGAAAACTAAGATTTAACACTAGGCTTGTTGTCAAAAAGATCCAAAGTATTTTCTGAAATCATTGCAATCAGCCACTGCCACTTCTGTAAGAGCAGAAATAGCAGTCAGGCAGATGGCTGGAGCACAACTTCGTTACACGACTGCCTAGTGCATCTAGAGCAGGGAGCTGAGCCCTGTCTCCCACACCCAGGACAAATCCTTTTAGTCTTGCTCACTCTTAATCTTGGCAAGAAATGACAGGGAGCTACTTCTTGCAAACTACTTTTCCCATTGGTCACAACACTGAAGGGGCCAAAATTTAAGACTGGCAGCACAAAAGCTGCCACCATTGTTTTCCAGTCTCAAGCGTTTGACTCTGTAGCCTCAGCCATCTCTAGCCAAGTTTTTTTTAATGCTGTTTAGAGTATGCACTAGTTTGGGCACCTGAACTGCCGATGGCTTCCTCTAGTGCAGCACAGTTAGTGAAATAGCATTTTAAGGGTGCTCTGCTGACGAGTAATTGAGGACTTGATTTATTATTTAGAGAATATTTGATGGTGCACCCAGACCCCAGTGAAAGATTGTTCCCTGTGGCCACAAACACCCCCTTGTTGATTACCTGGGCACTAAGGAGCTGAGTGTGGACTTCCTGATGGGCCTTCCGAAGCAGCTTGCTCTCTTCTCTGAGTTTAAAGACTGTATCTGCAAGAGAAGAAGAAATTTGCTCTGGATTGTGCTGTGTCTCCTGTGCAATGTTAACTTTGGCCCTCGGTCTCCAGATGTGTAGTTGAATGGGTCTCTAGAACCACGCAGCGATCTAGAACCGCT
Source organism: Nyctibius grandis (assembly GCF_013368605.1). NCBI lineage: Eukaryota > Metazoa > Chordata > Aves > Nyctibiiformes > Nyctibiidae > Nyctibius > Nyctibius grandis. The sequence continues at coordinate 6,487,767 of NC_090674.1, forward strand.
CTAGAACCACGCAGTGAGCATAATTTAGAGCCATAAAGTGAGCTAGAACTTCTCTAGAACCATAAAGATAGCTAGGCCCAGCTGGCAATCTAGAACATTATCTAGACCCATAAGGGGAGCTAGAACATGACCCAGACCCAACAAGTGACACAGAACCGCCTCCCTACCCAACTGCTCCAACTACCCCAGCTCTACAAACAACCAACCCCTGAAAACCAGCCTCTGGAATGGACTCCAGGGACCAGACCCGCTTCACAGGGAAGTCTGCTGCACCAGGGCCCGGGTTAAAGATGTGAACAGGAAGCTTCCCACCCTGGTAAGACCCTCAGCTTATTATCCATTATTGATTTTTCAGGTTGGCAGCGATGAAGTAGCTACAAGAATACACTCACCCTGCAAGTTTGTGACTTCGCTGTCCTTCTCCTGCTGCAGCTGGGCATATTTCTGACTGTGGGTCTCCAGTGTCTTACGATGTTCCAGTTTCAAGCTGTTGTGCTGCAGCTGCAGGTCAAGCAGCTGCTTCTTGACATCTTCATGCTGGTTCTGAATAAGAAAAGAAATGACAAAGAGTCAGTACAAGAAGAAGAGTACTTCAGCTATTGCCAAGTGCTACTCGAGTGCCTTTGTTTAATAAGTTGCTTGGGGAGGCAGAAGAGATGTTTGTTCCTCCAATAAGGTAGCTAGAAATCCCAGATACAATAACATTTCTTTGTGTTCAGTGGTTCAGGAGGGTTGTGAAATGCCAGTTAAACTCTGCTTTGTGAAGTGGTTTGGGAGGTCTCTTTGGAAATCACTAAACTGGAAGCAGAATGTGGTGACAAGTCCACTCCTGTCTGAAAGAGAGATGGAAACTCTGGGACTCTGCCAAGAACTATTCCTACTCCTTCCCAACTTCCCTGCACACCCTGCTCTGTGAGAGCAATGTGGGCTATAATATTTGCTGATATCAAACCAAATGCCTGTGGAACACTGCCCAAAACCAGGGTCCTTTCCAGAGTCCCAGACATGCTGAAGGACATCACCACCTGCAAGGGTAGTTTTCATGCTGCACGTAGCACCAGCCTGCACTACAGGAGTAGTTCACCTTTCAGCAGGGCTAAGGTCTAATTCCCATCTCCTCTGTGTGCAGGTATTGCTCGTCACTTCGGACACACGGACACCTAAACACTCAGCTTGTTCTCCCTGCTTGGTTTGCTTCCTGACAGCCTGGCTCTTCTCCCACCCACCACTCCGGGCTGCTAGAACAGGAGGGAGACCTTTTGCAAGAACACTGCACCCTCTCACACAGTGAGACTAGAGAGAGCCCACATTCCCCATAGTAACGTGGGACTCACGGCCATAAAACACCAGGATAACAAGACTCTCCCAAGACCACAGGCTCTTTCAAGCAGGCCAAGAATTCATCGGATAGAAGCGGGTTGAAGAGCTGTTCTCCCCTCCCCTCTTGCAGAGCCCAAGAACAAAACATGCCGAGACATCCTTTTGCTCAGACCCACTGAACCAGAATTCACCTCCTTTTTTGTTCCCATGGTAACCTAGAGAGTCCTTCCACATTCAGTTTGTCAACACCAATTACATATGCAGATTGACTGGCTCACAGGTGAACCCTGGCCCTTTCACACAATAGCTCCTCTGGGCTCAGGCAGCAATTTCCATCAGCTGGCCTGTCTTTCAGCAGCTGTAAATGTAGTTGAAAAAATAGATTATTCCCCCCCCTCATAAAAGGAAGCAAGAGAAAGGGAGCCAGGATGAAATGCTCTCACTGTCCCCTTGAGACAAGCAAACCAGAGCACTCTGCTCAGCCTGCAGTTGCTATGAAGAGCAACGTTACTATTGCAAAGTGTTCCCAGAATCCGCAGTGCTGGATAATACCCAAGAGACAGAACTGTACTTCCCTTTTCCCGAAGTTTGAATCCAAAAGCCAGGCAGCTGGAGGTCCAGCTCTGCTCAGGAAATACAACCCAGCGGTGCTAAGGGCTGCTGGAACCTTGCCCTCTTTCTACATCCCAGAATTAAATTACTGTTTCACTGCCAATGCTCTAACTAAAAACACTTAAAACCCACCATCACCAGCCACAGTTGCATTGCTCTAACAAAAGCAAACTGTAACATCAAGATATGATTCAGGTAGAGCACACAATAAGCTATAAAATGCTATAAGCCACCCCCCTCTGAGCTGCTTACATGGACCGGAATACATTGTATTAGCCCACAGGGCAAGCTACAATGAATAGACCTATTTTCACACTGAGAGACCCAGAAAAGAACACGCTGAACAACAGAAGCCCTGTGTGATAAACTGCACAAAGGCTACCATTGAAATGGGGTGTAGGTGAAGGCTGTATCCGATACAAAGCCCAACAGAATAAATAGGAAACTCCCCTGAAGCTGAACGGTCAGGAAGGAATGTAGATCAACACCTCGGTGTGGTCTCCTCCCTCCGCGCTGGCACGAGCTGCAGGAAACCCTTGGTCTCTCCTAGGCACCCCTGGTAAGCGAAAGCACCAACTCTCTTCCCAGAGTTACCACTCTTTAACGCGCAGTAGATGGTGAGTACGTAAAACCAGACTCCTCCCTTACCTTCAGTATCTTGTGCTGGGAACTGAGGGCTCCGTATCTGTTCATAGAGTCTTGCTGGAAAGAAAAAGATTCAACGGTGCCATTAGATCCCAGGATAACCTAAGGCAGGGAGAAGCACACACGAGCACCTGCCCAGCCTCTGCACCACCACCAAGTTCCCACCACCCCTTCACACACACAGGCACACACGCGGTGATTGGGAACGAGCCTCCTGAGGTGACCAGCAGAACATGCAGCCTCAGCTAATTAATTGCACTCTCTTGATTCGCATTCAGAGTAGTTTTCCCCAGTCTTCAGTTCTTTATCGAGGATGGGCCCAACACTGAAAGAGCTCTGCACAGTAAAAGCCCCCAAGGAGGCTCAGCACTCTGCAGCAGCTGAGGAGGAGGCAGACAGCACCAGAGCCAAGGCTTTCGCCTACACACAAAAACTGCACCATTTAACAAAAAACTGATCACGAAGCAACCGAGTAAGCCTAAAGCAAACTCCTGTAACTAGGTACAGCTACCAAACTAAGCTCGGCTGACACCAACCAGCATCAGAGAGGGATTTACATGTGTCCACAGAAGGGTCTGTACCAGTTTAACAGATCTGCTCATGCCTCGCTAAGGGTGACGTTCTTCCCCTTCGTCCCCAAGGTACCATTCTTCACTGTAGCACCAGCACCTCAACGCAGCAGGTGTGAAAGCCACCAGCCACCTGTGCTCACGTCCCCACAGCAGCAGTGGCACTTGAGAGGGAACATGCTGCAGCTTTCCCCGTTCCATGCAGCTTTACAAACATCTGCTGGGATCTGTGTCGGGGCAGCCTAAAGCAGGATGGCCGAGACACTAAGCAGCACCGTGGAAGTGCAAACTAAGCACCATGCAGAGATTTCCCCTACAGCCCACAATTTAATTTACATGGTAAATACTCAATAGGGCATGAAATATTACCAGCAAACGAGCACAAATTGCAAGGGAGCTGCCCAGCCGTTAGAGTATTCACATACTCATCCATGAGTTTCTTTCTGTAACGGGATGACATTCGCCCACAGATGAGCAAGCTAAGAGCAATTCCTCTTCTCCAGCATCTCATCAACAGATGCTCTGAGAAAGGAATAAAATCAGCCTCATAACTTCAGGTGAATGGGACAGACTGTAACCCAGGGACACATTTCTTCCTAACCCTCACTGAAGAGTCCTTTTCCCTGCCAAAGGAGAAGGCAGAAGCCTTGGCATTTTCTACCCGATAGCTTAACTGTTGATACTGCTCTTGTTCAAATGTGTCCCTGCACATCCCTCCATCCCTCTGCATCAGCATGAATACTTTTTTTAACCAAAACATTTTGCTTTTTCCCCTGTGCTACTGGGTAAATGGCACAAGGCAAACTCCAGCGAGGCCATATAATGGGGAGGGACATTTCTGTGCCTTTCTTGGGCTTTTCACATCCCTGCTACACCAGGAGCTGACAATCAAGTCATCTATCACACATGGGAGTGTAGGCAGAATAGCTCTAGCACAACACAGTCCTTCCCGAAGGTGAAGTAAATCCTCACAGACCAACAGCCTTGCAAGGTGGAGTCAGCCAAAGTTCATCTTGTACCATACACACTCGTCTTCTTTCATGCCTTCCAGACAGCAGCACTGGCCTCATGACTGTGGTGGTACTAGAAAAGTCTTTATCATTATTACACACACACACACACACACTGAGGAATAAACCATACCTACCTTCTCCTTGTTGAGAGCTTCCTGAGCTTCTAACTTATACACTAGAAAATCTAGACATGGAAGAAGAGAAGACAATTTAATGAGCTGGAATTTAACAAGGATCTGGTTTATATTTTGTTGGGGGGAGGGAAGGAAGAAACTGGCCCCTTGCTGAGCAAAAGGCTGCAACTCAACAAGCTGGAATGCAGATGCTGCTGGGACACTCCACTCAATGCCCTCAGAAAGATGGTAGTATTTTCCATGAGAGCTGCTGTTACTCCACATACCAGTTCTGAAGATAAAACTGAAGCTATTAAGTTGCCACCGACACTCAGGTGCAAAGGGGGCTGACATCCAAGCACACTACTCCACTGAAAGGTACCCGAGCTAATCGATTAGCTTTCTACTTCCTGTTGTATTTCATGGTCTTAAAATATCCTGCATGCATATATCCACTTTTGCACATCAGCTTCAAAGGGTCTGATAGTCTGTATTGTCCATGTATTATAGAGTGCAGCGATGCTAATACTATTAAGCACTTTTAGAGCTCAGCATCTTCAGATCAATTTTATAAGCAAGCGTACGTTATTTCCAAGAAAAACGCATGGTCTGGTGCCAGGTTTAGCTATTACTTAGTGCTCAAACACCACGTTATGGGTACTGATACTCTCAGATTAGACTGAGTACATATAAAGGAATACAAGAGAACAGAACACATCTCCCAGCACCTTTTGCCCATGAGCAATGGACAAGCCACCCACGCAAGAGACTCACCTTCCTTTGTCTTCTTGTGTTCCCCTCGCTCCTTCTGCAAGGACCGTTCTAGTCGGGATCTGTGCTCGTACACAACTGGGGAAGCAGAAAGAGGCAGAGCATGAGATAAACCCTGAATTTTCTTCCCACATATTCTTTTCCCCAAAAGAGGCCTCTCGCAGGTCATGCGACCAGGGGCACACGTAGACCTCAAATCCTGCCGTGGACTGGGCCAGCAAGTGCCCAGGGGAGCAGACTTGGGCCAAAGAGCCCTTCCTGCATTCAATGGCCTGCGTAACTCCAGGTTTCTAGGCATAAGCACACAGTAGCTCACATGAAAAATCCAGACTGAGCAAATCAAAAGTCCTGAAATACATGCAGGTACCTGATGTCCTGAACAACAAAAGGCTCAGGTCCAGCTACAAGCTGTTTGCACTTCAACTGTGAACAGAGACGGTCTGGAGCAAGGTGGGGACAGTTGGACCAGAGACAATGGATATTCGTGATATAACACACCGGTCTGTCATCCTGCGAGTATTTGCACTCAGGTTTTGCTTTGGAGTCCAAGCTGCGAAGCCCAACAGCTGGCTTTAGTGGCCAGGGGCTAAACTGTATATTTGCAGGCCAAGTCCACGACCAGGCTCAAGACAGCCAGAGCCTTCCAGGTCACCTGCTCTGTAAAGGCATCAGCAGCATGCAGGAGGGACGTTTTCTCCCCTTCCACAACACAACCATGAGCTGGCCCTCAGGCCACTGAGGCAAAGTGAGTGAAGCAGCTCCCTCTCCCATCACACACAAAAGAGCATCTGTACCCTGCACGGGAGCAGAGAAGGGAGAGGGACGAGGCTGCTTCACACAGCAGCCACGTGACAAATGGAGGTGCCAGAGAAGCTTCCTGAGGGATGGTGATTTTAACCCAGCAGAAACAGGAGAGACGGAGGCACAGAAAAGCCAAGCAGATTTTTCCTCCTGGATTCCACCTGGATCGCAATAGGAAAAGAGGGTCTGCTGGGTCCCAGCAAACAGCTACCTCTGCGTGCAGCACCAAGGGCTGGGCAGGACAATGGGTACCAACCACCAGGCAAGAGGTTGGGCAGGGTCACCCACACACAATACCTCCCTTTCTTCTTCTCTCACAATGTGTTTTACCCTATAGCAAAGTCAGCAGCTGCTTTGCTCTTATTTTAAAAGAGTAGATGAGACCCATTTCCCTGCGTGCAGCCAGCAGAAGACAGCAGATGACAGCACAGGAGCCACGGCCACTGTGCAAGGTACCACTGCACTTTCAGACTTCCATGAACGTGGCTCCTACCCACCAAGCGCTAGGCTTCTCCCACCAGCCAAATCCAAAAGGAAGCTTTGCCTTTGTTAAAACTGTTGGACCAGTAAGTGTCTTCTCAAAATAAAAAGGGTATCCATGGCAACCACTGTATTTTGGAAAGGGAGGACTGACAGAGGGTTAGAAACCCCAGCAACAGGCTACAGCTCTGCCATTCAAACATATTTAGGTGGAAAAAATATTACGAACCTTTCTCAGTTGTTTGCTTGAGCCTGCTTTTCCCAACACTGGGGTTCCCTGAGGCTACCACTGCCATCTTATTCTCTGAAGAACAAGCCCCTCTCTTCAAGAGAAGAGGTGCTGACACACCCAAAAGGAATGTGGGCTAACTTCTGCCCTGCTGATCCTTGCATCTCAGAAACACAGGATGCAGGTGGAAATCCCTGTTGCTGGGACTGTGCAACATGTTAGGAGCTCTAGCTGTGTGACTGCCTTGTGATAGAGTAAGAAGAAATGGAAACAGAATGTAAGATAACAGCAGTGAACAAATACACGCACCAGATCAATTCACAAGATTGTTTTTTTAAAGCAAGTTTTCCTGTGTGGAAATACACAGCCCTGAGCACCAGCAGCGCATGTACAGTGTTACATTGTCATTACAACTCTGCACACAAAGCCATCAGAAGAGATTTAACCCTAGAAGGCACATACCTTGAGACAGGGATCTGCAGAATTCCCCAGCAATACAGGCTATAGAAACAATGTCACTGGATATGTCAACAGAGGTCATAATGTAGACCCCACATTTGATTTTAGCCTGAGGAAGAGCTCCTGATTTAAACACTATAATCTAAACCCACTTGTTAGAAGAATAAGTGTTAACTGACTCTCTTGACCTTGAGTCACTACAACAACAGGCAAACAATATTTTGTCCACATAAAATTCATTCTGTGGGCACTCCAGAACCAACCCATCCTCCAGCATGACACACAGAGCTGTTGGCTACCAAAGAGTGGACTCCCACCAAACCTCTCTCCAGGGAGCTCAGCAAATCTCTCTAGAGACTCCAAATCTAGCGACAGGTGCTGGAAATGTAGCTTTGGCAGACGCAGGAAGGCTAGAATGACAGACAAGACAAGGTAAGAATTCAGCAATGGAGTAACACGTGCCCTCAGCCTTCCCTCCTGAGATCTCTCCATGGGCTAAAATATCATTCTCCCACAGCCAGACATGTATGTAAGGAGGACAAACGAGGAGGGAAAGGGGGGATGTACATATCACACTTGCCTTCTGGTCTCCTGGCACCTCTTGCCAGAGGAACCAAGTGCTGGTCAGCGGGCTCAGCAAAGCCAATTCTTCCTCCTCCTCCTCCCTGCTTTTTAGGGAGCTCTGTGCTGCAGCATCTATCAGCCCCAAACAAGCTGGCAAGGCTTTTCTAGTCACAGATCAATCTCCTGAGAAGACGATGGGTTTGTTTCCTTGCAAAGGCAACGGGCAGCAGGCAGTATGACGACAAACTTTACTAACGGAGCCCTTGCCTCTTTATTCACTTTCTGGCCAGATGCTCCTGCGGACCAGAGAGCGGAGCCACATCTCAGAGCCTGCCCAACAAGCCTCCCTAAGCCCTGTTTGCATGTTTACCGCTTCACATTTAGAATGACATAGGACTCATCTTTACGTCCAAAGGGAACTACAGGGAGAAGTGGAATAGACGTGACGCAGCTGAAGTCACCAATCCAGCATGCTCCACTGCCCTTGCTGCTGTGAGAAGCAATTCACACTCAAGGCTGTTCTAATTCTAGACAGCAAAGGGGGGGGAAGGAAATAGGCGACAGTGCCTTCTTAGAGCTCTTTAAAGCCAAAAGCTGAACCTTGCTCCACAGAGGCACCCTGCATGCCACTGGGCTGTGCAGCAAAGCCACCAGGAGGTCACGCTGGGAGGGAGGGAGTTCAGACAGTGTGTGCACACACACACGGAGCAGGTCACTCACCTTGGAGCTGGGCAGACAGCGCTTCTTGCTGCTGTTTGTATTTCTGGGCCAGGGCTTCGGCGTTCCGCACCTTCTGCTGCAAGTGGTTGTACATGAAAACTCCCGAGCCCAAACACGCCACAGTCACCAGGCAGAACCCGGTCTGCAGGAGCCCCTTCTGCCTCCTCGAACACATGCCAGTGCCCATGATGGGGCCGAAGCAGAACGATGTAGCGCTGCCTCTCCGGCGCTGCTAAAGCATCTGGTTATTTTTGCCCGACAGCCCCTTTCCTCCGCAAATTCGCGGATCCTTCTGCAAGACGCGATCGAAATCTCGCCTTCGCTCCTTTCCAGCCCTCAGAGAAGCCGAAGACGCTCCAGAAACGTTTTATTCCTCCTTGCCCGTGGGAGAGAAGCGCAGGATCGGGGGCCGGGGGAGCAGCCGAGGTGCCGGCAGCCGCATCCTTCAGCCGCAAACCGCTCCGGGGGACCGGCCCGCTCGGGGCTGCCGGGGCGGAGGGCGAGGGGAGCCGGCGGAGGAGGAGGAGGAAAACTTTTGCTTCCCATGTGCTGCAGCGGCGGGGGGGCGGGCAGGGGGTACCGCCGCGTTTGGCTCTTCCCACCTCCCGCTCTGGAGCACCGACCGGAAAAAATAACCCGGCGGGAGGAGAAGCCCTTGTGCCCCCTCCCCGCCGCCTCCCCGAGAGGAAGCGGCAGCACCGGGGCCGGGAGACGGGCCAGGAAACCGGCGGCGGCGGCATCCGGGCTGCGGCGGCGGCGGCGGGTCCGCCCTGCGGGGCGGGAGGGGCGGCGGGCAGGGCCGGGGGACCGGAGCCCCGGGCGCTCCCCCGAAGGGACCCGCTGCCGGCGTGCGGGGCGAGCGCCCTGGGGCACCCGGCCCGCAGCCGCATCGCCCCGGGGTGCTGCGGGGGTGTCTCTCCCCCCGCTCATCACCTTCCTCCCTGTTCATCACCTTCTTCCCCGCTCATCCCCTTCCTCCGCTGCCGGCCCGCCCCGGCGGGGCGCTGGGGCCAAGCAGAACAACATCCCCGTTCCCCCAAACAGACCTGAGCCACCAACCTCCCCCTCGTGTTTGTTTTCCCCTCCCTTTTCTAACCTGCCAAACCCACGGCCCCCGCTGCCGGCACCTGCTGGTCACAGGAGGCAGATGGGGGCCACCTGCACCAATTAACAGGGAGGACATCTTCAAATGATTGCTTTAAAACCTCAAAGCTTTCTGGAGCCTTGACCATGTTCTGAGCTTAGATGTACTATTTAAGACCCCCAGGTTTGTAATGAATCTTGCCTGCACCAACAGCCTGACTGTCAGGTTGGCTCATCGCTTATCTCAGCTCACAAGGATGCTTCCTCCGGAATTCTGCCAACTTTCATATTTCAGGCATCTGGGGAATAAGCAACAATCATAACAATTAATTCTTCAGCAGCAATTCCCCTCCAAGAGTCATGCACAGTTTTATAAATGTTAATCAAATGAGCTTTACAGTACTGCTGGGAAATAGTTGAATGGCATTCCTGTCTCCCTCGTTTGCAGATGGGAAAACTGAGGCACAGCATTCCTGTAAAGTTATGATTTATCCAAAGTAATGAAGTTTTTTTATGGTGCTTTTTTTCCAAGCATTTTAAGTAGATTTGGTATGTCGTTTGAGGTGTCTGCCAGAACAAGGGTGAGACTCAGCCTACTGGAAAGCGGGTGATTTGGCTAACAGTCCTGGCTCTGAGTGCAGCTTCCAGAAAACATTATATAATTTCCTTAATGAATTAACTAATTATTCCAGACTTGCTGCTTAGCTCTTTCTGAACACCACAATAGCACTAATGTGATGCTTCATGCAGCCTGTGTCTGCCATGGATCATTTGCAGGTAGGACCAGGGATAATCTTGTTGCTGATTCACACATCCTCAGTTCAAGTGACACTCCACCTGCACGACACAGTTTGCATCAGGCAGCCTCACTGTCCAACTGTGTCTTTGCAGCAACGTCCTGGGATGTTGCTGAATGCTTCAGCATCTCTTCAGGCTGTTTGTCAGGAGCTGGAATGTCTGCTGTCTGCATCTTCAGGACTGAGGAGGCAGCCTGTGGGATGAGGGATTTGAGTCTCTGTTTTGCCTCTATTCAGCACATTCTTTTTTTCTTTCCCCCCTCCTGCTCTCATTAATTACTTCCTCATGTGCTGGTTGCTGCCTGAGAAACACTGGGAATTTCTGAGGTTTTGACAGAGAGGACTCTGGAAAAGGTTAAAATCCTGAATTAGGGAATGTCTCTCTGAGAAAGATTTTTGATTGACAAAGTTTCTGCGATCTAGCACTTTACCCTTTACATTGTAATAAACTCAGTTACAGATTTAGCTCCATATTTCTGCACCATATCTAGGCCAGGTGAATAGTACAGCCCCAGCAAAGAGCCAAAGGGTTTGCTTCTTGCTTGTGCTTTGCCAGTAGTTCTGTTAGGTGGCCTGCCAGTGAAATCCCAGTAAGCTGAGAGCTGATCCCACTTCCCCTGCAGTCAGTGATTAAATCCTCCGCTTCGGTCCTGTTCTTCCACATCAAAAAAAAATACAAGGGCCCACGGCTTTAGCTACTCTTTTAAGACGTTTTCCAGTTTTCAGGAAAAGCTGAACAACCTCTAAAGGTCTCCAGCCACTAGGCACGAGTATTTTCAGGAAGATACAGATGAGGAGAGAAGCACCCTGAGCTAGACAAATTGACCAGAGGTGACAGCTCTTTTCAAATCCAACTCAAAACGCCTTGTGCCTCAGGGATTATCTGATCATCTCCTTTTGCTTCCTCTAATCCAGTGGGTGATCGCATCTGACGATAGCTTTAAAATAATAATCTGAGCAAAACAAGTGATTCCCATGGGAAAGCTCCGACTGTATAGACTTGTAAAGAAAATGCCACTTTTCCCCCTATAGAGCAAGCCATGAGTATCAACCATCTGCGCAGATATTGCAGTCCTGGAAAGCTCCATCCCTTTAATCAGAGCTTTGGATTTCATAGCAGGCATTTAATCGGCTGTGGGAGTGTTTTCAGCCAGGTTACGTAAATGCTGTCAAGAAACCAAGTGTCTGAAAATGATGTATGTAAGGAATGTGCTAGTAGGAGACAGAGGGGAGGCTTTATTGTTTCAGGGTTGCAGTTTCACAACAGTTATTTAAAAACCTACTGATGAAATTGGCAACATCCACAACCCATTGAAACTGGCTACGCAGGACACTGTAGCCCTACAGCCTTTGTGGGTCTTGCAAGTGCCTCCCAGGGAGACCCACTCTAGGAACCCAGTGCAATAATGTTGGAGGGTGTAGGCTGAGCAGGAGAGGAGCTTGAGGCAGGAGTCTGGTGTATGAGAAATGACAGGCACAAATGTTTAAAAAATGAAGTTTTCTCCAGTGGGCATCTGTGCCTGTATGTGCCTGAACTGACGACGTTAGAAGTGTCTGCATGTCACGCACCTCCTGGAGGTGCCTGCCCTGCCACACACAGAAACTCCCAATTAATTTCTTGCAGGAGTGAAAGTGCCCTAAATTAAACAATTCCTAGGGGCAGCTCTCATCTCAGGCTCTCCAAGGTTAAGGGGTGGGAAAACTGAACCGTTCCTTCCTTCCCGTAATGAGAAGTGACAGCTTCTAATTAGGATCCATCAGAGGGTGCCCCAGGGAGCCGACGGGACCATTTTTCAGAATGCATTGTTGAAATTATTTTTTGTCTTAGACTGGCATGTTGGCTCAGCTATCTCCATTATCTTTCCCAAGCTTACGTATGTACTTTGAGTCATCTCACTGCTGTGCCATGCCTAAAAGTAAGCATACGAGCTCTCAAGAAATCTTGATGCTCTCACAGCCTTGTCAGACCTTAGGGACAAGCGCTGAGCAAACTGTGGGCATGGGAATAGTATAAAAGAATGTGAATGGGGGAACATTCCAGCAGAAAGTGGTTGATGTCTGGATATTTTGGCGTGTTACTTGGTACTTTCCTTAAAATATCAGCTCCCAGAGTCAAAGCATTACGAGAGAAACTCATTATTCTTTCAAAAACCAATCTATATTCCAAGCACTTACAGTGACAAAAAAGCTCCACAATGTGAGGTATTGCATCTTAATTCCTCTAGAAAAAGGAAGCATATTTACTTTTTAATTCCACCTCATCTTTCACAGTTCAGACTGGTAATCTTCCTGCAAAGAGGATGCCTTGCCTTGAGTGAGAAGAAGCTGTTCTGAGCCCGAGTCAGCTGGGTTCCTTTTGAATCAAAGGCAGTGAGAATTGGTTTCAAAGGGACAAAACAAAACAAGGAGGGGCAAAGAGCATATTCTCCATAGAAAATGTGACACTACAATTAGAGCCCTGTGACTCCATTGCCTGTTTGTTTTCAGTGTCTGCAACACACACGAAGCCGTTTAAAGGGGAGCTTGTGCCCTTTACATGTGCACAAAGTCTTTACTGCCTTACCAAGGTACAGCCATTTTTATTAGAGCCAGGGAACATTCCAGCTCCCAAAGGTAATAAAAATGCAGTTTGGCAGAAAACAATAGCAAACTAGCAAAGATTTTTTGGCTTGTTTAGGTGCGGCTAAACTTGCTGCTAGTGCCTCTCTCAGTGGGGTTCTAGCATCAGCCCCCCCTTTCTCCCTAGAGAACAAAGACACCTTGTGTTCCTAAACTGTCCCAGGGCTGCCGTGTCTGGCCCAAGCCTCCACAGCTTCACGCCTTTGGGACTCAGCTGAGGGTGTGACTAGCCTGTCCCCAGGGCTTGTGAGCCTCCACTCGTGAACTGAAGGACCTGAGGATTCCGACTCTGCTCAGCTCTGGAGCATCAGGTGCCAAGTCTGTGGTGGTATGGGCTCCTCTTCTTTTGTCTCTGTGTCACGTTACAAGCAGAGATGCCAGAAGAACAATCAAGTTGACACTAAGCTAATTACAGAAAGACCTCTAAATGTGAAAAATTGTTACCTGCCTGTATTTCCAGCTCTACATGTCTGACCAGCCCAGAAGTCTTACAGTGCTATTGCTCATTCGCTTCCCTGCACACATACCAGAGGCCATATTTGGAGAGAAAATCCACAGAAGTGCCTGTTACTCTCACAGAACCTGTGGCTGCACACACAAACAGCCAATTTGGCACGCAGGCCCTCAGCTCTCGCACAAAAATGCGCGTTGTAGCCAGCACTGCCTGCAAACTCAACCTCAAGGAGTGATTATAGTCATATAAACTCTGTTTCTTACATAACACTAAATAACAAGCCTCATGGAAAGTGTCTCTCCTGGCCCTGTTTGTATAATTTAGACAAGAAAAAAGCCCTGTCAGGGCAAACTAGTTCAAGCCCCTCTTCTCCAGATGATGAGGGGTGTTGATGGTTAGTACGCTGCCTGTCAGACTTGGTTCTACAGCGCACTGTCTGATACCCCAAGGAACGTAGCACAGGACAACTACGCTGATACTCAAAGCTTTTTATCTCTCAAACTCTGCCAGTTACTCCCCTCTTTCCCTAAAGAAGCGAAGCAGGCTGAGGAACTTCCAAGACAGCAAGCAGCAGTGGACGTCAAATGAGCAGTAACTAGTAATGAGATTCTAGTTTGAATCCATCTTTCACTATATTTCATTAGATGGGCATGGATGGAGGTGACCTGTGTAAAAATGACTTCACCTTTCCCTAAAATAGCTAATCCTCCACACAGCAAGGCTGGATTTGTACAAGACAACCTCAGCACTTGTTGCTAGACTGCTCAAGACATCAGGAACCAGTTCAGTTGTTAGAATCTGAAGGATTCAAACCCTAAGGTTTGCATTAACTTGGAGTAATTTTTTTTTTCCAGTAAGATATGTGGATTGAAAAATCAGGATAGTTGTTTTTCAGTGCTAAAAATTGTTGGAAAGGAATAAAGAGGAATTCCCCTTGGGTTTGGATTCTATTAGGCTGCGGTTCCATTTGTTTCAGAGGAGAGACCTAGATGTGGAACTGAACTTCCTCAAAGTTAATTCCCAGAGCTGGGTATTGGATGTAGGTCACTTTCTGACTTCTTTCTCAGCTGAGCTAGAGATACTGTTCAGTTTTCTCTAAAAAGGGGAAGCTACACGTATCCTTTCTGTCCTATCCAGGTCATTGCCTCGGAAGGCAGCGCCACAAGGTGTAACCATAAGAGCAGTGCACGTGTGCAGCGTGTGAGCCACGGAAAGCTGCCGTTTCCAGGCTGTGTTTTTAAGGAGAGAATTCTCTGAACCACTCTTTCCACATACAAATTCCTGCATTAAGCATGCAAAATAGGCACTGCAGGACATAGGTGTTGGGGAAAGCGTCCTTCTATGTATGACCTGAAGATACATTTTGGACAAGATGTTTTCCAGCTTGACTGACCCTGGAGCGGCCTTCCATGTCTGATAGAGAAGGTGCCTAGAGCAGAAGCCTACAGAAATAGTCTGTGTAACAGTGGCATCCAGTGGGCAAAGAAAGATTCCCAATAATATATTTGGAAAAGCAGGACAGGGCTGTGTAAGAGCAGAGGCGTCTCTCCCATATCCAGAGCGATGCTCCCCTGCTCCAGCCCGTTGCAGTACACATTATAATGTCCTCACTGAGCAAGAGACTGAGATGAACTCCAGTTTACCAGATGCAGCATTGCATTAGCCTTACAAAGTTTCCCCTAACATCCAGCCTGAGTTTTCATTGCTGCATGTTGACCCATTACTTTTTGGCCTACCCCCTAAGCACACAAAACTGGTTGTTTCTTTCTTCTCAGTCTCAGCCTTGTGCATGAGGACAGTTATCTTGTTCCCTCAAGTCCTTCCTTCTCTTAGATACAGCACTTCTTCTGTCTGTCTCGCAGTTGTAAACCTCAGAAGGAAAACCACTTAACGGTACGCATTCTCCATCTCCTGGCCGAGGGGTACAATGCACTGCAGTTCTGGGCACAACCAAGTGGGATTCAATCCACCCATTTTCACAATCACCCCAACGTGTGTGTTTAAGTGGTCTGGCCAACATCACTTTTACGCAACCCACAGGACAAGGGACAGAGTCCTCCTCTTTGGCTTTTATCAAAGAGCAACGGCAAGCTTGTTTTTGGACAGGTCCTTTGTACCCTGTAGACATAAAGGTTGTGGTAACTGCTGTTATGCTGTGACGCTCTTTGTCTCAGAATTTTGCTCTCTTCGGCCTTTATAAGCCCTAGGCAACTCTGCTGCCTGGTGTCTTTGTTTCCTCCTTCTGAGTTTTAGGGCTCTACATAGTATTCCTGATGGGCTAGTGGGAAAAGGAATGGCATACGTGATTTTTTTATGACCTTGCTGCCATATTGCTGTTGTAAGTGCAGGGTCTTATGCTGGCAAGTTCTGTGCTGTGGTCGCTGCAGGCCTTCTGGGTTTGGCACAAACACGTGACTCAATTTTACTGCTGTGAACGCTGTTCTTCACTATCAATGCAGGCCACTCTCTTAGCCCTTGTTCTGCTATGCCAGCCTACATCAGCAAAGGCTAAATGTAAAACAAAATTCCAATCCATTAGCTCCAACAGAGCCATGTTTGACGTGCCACTGAGCAACAGAATGAGGCAGGCAAGCTTAAACAGAGTGCTTACGAGGTGTCCCTGACCTCGGAGGGGTGATGTCAGTGGAGTGTGTCCTACCCCAGACACAAGAGATCCACGTGAACAGCGTCATCAGTATCACCAGCACAGAGACAATACAAACTCCTCAGTAGCCTCTGCCTCGTTGAAGAGAAAGTTATTATAAAGGCACTAACAGCTTATGCCTTCAGATTAATGCATTCTGAGTTTGAGTGCCACCAACGATCCCACGCAGGCAATATCTGAGCTATGATCTTGCAAAAAAGACATCCCTGGCAGAAGACTGTCCAGTACACTGCAGGTAGAGGCTTTCAGGGCCCTCTGGCTACTTGGTGAACAAAGCAGCACGGTGCCATGAAGGGACTTACACTGAATCCCAAAGTCTCCCTTACAGTGGACTAAGTTACCCTAAAATCACCCCCAAAATCGAACGCTCAGACATTTA
This sequence comes from Nyctibius grandis, assembly GCF_013368605.1. Classification (NCBI taxonomy): domain Eukaryota; kingdom Metazoa; phylum Chordata; class Aves; order Nyctibiiformes; family Nyctibiidae; genus Nyctibius; species Nyctibius grandis. The sequence goes on from NC_090674.1 coordinate 6,504,060, forward strand.
AAAAAGAGCGTCCTGGCGTGGATCCTGCGTCCCCTCACGGCCAGCCATTCCTGCGGGTTTCAAGGGCCATTTTGCCTGTGCAGAGAAGACAGAAAACGACCCAAATATTTATTGTCCTCGACACCACGAAGGCGTCGGGCGAACCCGAAACACGGAGCGCAGACGGCACGGGCGGCTCGACCCGCCTCGGGCAGCGGCGGGGCGTTTGCCAGCCAAGGCAGGAGGCGCGCAGGAGCCCTGCCCGGGCCACACGAGGGGCCGAGCCGCCGCAGCCCGCCCCGGGCCCTGCCCCGGAGCCACCGCAGGGGACCCCACCGCCAGCCGGGGCTGCTGCCCTCCCGCAGGCCTCGGGGCCAGGCCCAGGCCGCGCCGCGGGGGCCTCCCGCGGCCTCCCGGGACTTGTAGTCGGCGGCGGCCCGCGGGGGGCGAGCGGGGCGGGCGGGAAACTACCTCTCCCAGCATGCCCCGCCGGCTGTCACCGGGCGGCGGCGGCCTGGGCGGGGCGGGCGGCCCCGGGGGAGTGGGGTCGAGCGGCGCCGCTGCAGCACCTGAGGAGCGGCCGGTCGCGGCGCGGCTCCTCAGCCGCTTCCACGGGGGTAAGAGCGGGCGCCTTGGGGGGCTGGGGCAGCGTCGCCTCCGCGGGTGCGAGGCCACCTCACGGCCTGGGCGGCGCGGGGGCCCCCGGGGGTCTGGCGGCCCCGGGGGCGGAGGGGGGTCTCTGGGTGTCATTGCCCAGGAGGGCCTAGGGCGACCGGTTCCCGGCGGGGCGTCGGGGGCGGGAGCGGGGAGGACGGCCCCGGCGCTGCTGCTGGCGGCGGTGGGGAGGTGCCTCCGACGGGGCTGCGGCCGGGCTTGAGCCCGCCTGGGCCGCCGCGGTGGCCGGGGCCGGGGCTGGACTCGTGTCCCGTCCAGGGGAGGCCTTGAGCGGGGACGGAGCCGGTGGCTGCGGCGATGGTGCCCACCTGAGCGGCTTCTCGTGTTTTCTGCTCCCAAGGCCACTGTGGCAGGTCTGCGGCTCAGGCTGCTGCGCCCAGAATGAATGAGGGAAGGAAGCAAGCGCAGCCCTTGGCAAAGGACAGCGGCTTTCTGGAGGGTTGTCTGAATTTTGTTCTTTCTCGGCTCTGTCAGGTACGTGCCTGGATTTTTGCCCTTTTCTTTCTTGGGCTAAGCTGGGAATAGGTCTGCTCGAAGTGGCTAGTTGTCTTTCTGCCAGTTAGCCAGGGTTGAGTCCATAGTGGGGCACGTCTGCTTGCTCCTGCTCCATTTTTGTTTCGTTTCTTCTGGAGGGCGAGTGCTGGCTGCCCCGGAGGGTGTAAACATACATCCTGTTTTCCTGTTCTGAAACAGGTACTGCAGGTAAGTCCTTACTCGCGAAGGTGAGAGCTGAGCGCTGAAACATTGGCAGTGGTTTCTACTGGGCATTTTGTGTAACTGGAGCATGTGCCGTATGCCGAGTATAACTCGGAACTGAAGCACGTGTGGCTTTTTCTCTCCTGTGTTTCTGTGATATTTGCAATCTTCCTGAACTGAGAAAGTCGTGAGAACAAGGGCCAAACTTAAACCTGGTGAAGATGGTACAGCTGCATTGGAAGCACTACGTATGTTTGTTCTGGTTTCCCTGCAGACACTCAACTCCAGAACTTGCTTTCTGAATATAACAAATTCTAATTTCTACCTCACTTAGAAACAGGTGAGCTCTGGCTCACCTTCATGGAGGTCACTTGAGCTTGGCTTTACTACTCTACCTTCTCTGTTTTTGGCTAAGAGCCTCATTACATCCTCTGCACTTCTCTGTTGCTATAGGAGGAGTTTATTTGGCTCAAATGAGATACCGTTCTTATTTCTCCTCTGTTTAACAGCTCCTTGGTTTCCTAAAACTACTTCCTATGAAGAACAATGCAGTTGTTCATCCTTCTAGGTCCTTCCTCCATACTTGATTACCTGTTGAATTTTTCATCCATGGTTTCAGGATATAGATGAGTGAATTGTCAAGGGACATGGTTACTGTAAATAACCCACACTACCCACATTGTTGTGATTGGAATGACGTTGTGTGTCATGTTGATAACAGAAATCAGAAGGGGAAAGCTTCAATAGCCTTGGCAGAGCTAGAGAAGTTCTTGTCCTGTTTCCAGCTTTGCTTTCTGCTCTGAATTATAGGTGTCTAGTTTTGTGTCTGGAGCAGCTAACTTCTGTTGGGCGGATGATGGTTCCCTTCAAGAAGTTCTTCCTTAAGGCAGCCAACTGACAGGGCAGGAGACTGGGTGTCAGGTGACTCACGCTGTAGTCCCAACTCTGTCACTGGTGTGTCTTCAGCACCTCATGCCTGTTTTCTGTGCTCATCTTGTCTGTTTCCGTGGTGGGAGGACATGAGTTCACTTAGGACTGGCAAGTGTGCCTGCAACATGTGTAACAAACAGTTACCTAGTTGTCATGTAACAGTATCACCACTGGTTCTGTTTACTTGGAAAATTATTCTCTTTTTAGGCTTCAAAAAGGTAAATATGTTTCACATCCCTTTCTCTGAGTCACTGACGTGAGAAGAATCTTTATAAACATATGATATTTGGGTGGGCTTAATTCTCTGCTTGTTGTGATATTGCTGTACACCTTCGTATGTTTTGACATTTATTTCAAATACATGTTTGAAGCTCAGTGACTGTGAAAATCCTGTGCCAAATTAGTGTATAAAGAATCTGTTATTTTCCTCCTTTGGTCTGCAAGGGCTGCTAATCCACTGCTGGGGTTGTTTGGGAGGGTTGGGAGTCCATGCGTAGTGTCTTTCCACTAAAACTTTGACAAATGTCTTGGAAGTTGCAAAAACTGTAGAAGTACTGGAAGTGTGGTGGTTGCTATTGTCTCCTTCCATTTTTACTTGGAAAGGGATATGTTCACAGCTTTCTAAGCTACCTTGGTCACAAGCGTGTGGCTACATGACCACCATGGGCTGTTCAGAGCTGTGGCAGTTATCTCTGAAACAAGCTCATCTCTTGCCTTGCGTTCGTGTAGCGTTAGTACTGGTTGCTTGCAGAGACCACTCTTGGTTGCCTATGGTTTTGCTGAAGTTGGAGGCTTTGTCCAACTTGATAATTAAGCTCTACTAGGTCACGTTGCCCCTGCCTGCCTGTTCCCATCAAATCTGTTTGCCTTGCTCATCATCTCTTGATACAGAACTGCTCCTGGGCTCTGGCAGAATTCAGGGTCACGCTGAATGTGACCATACCACTTGCGCCAGTACTGATCATGCCCTTTCATTTCGAGTTGCTGGGATCCAGGAATAGAATGCAAAGTCCTGTGAGCAGACTATTTGAGTCCTAGTTGTTTTGCAAGGTTTCTGATTCATGGCTTATCAAGGGCATTTATGGAGAGGCCGGGGTGTTGTAACACAGTGTGCTCAGAGGGAGACCAATGCAACTTTCAGTACACTCACTAAGAGCTGTGATTGGAGAGATCATTGGATACTCTTCTCTCCTTAAGCAAAAAGTGAGAAAGTGGAGTCTCTTGTTTCTTGGGAGACTTACAGAATTTAAACTTTTCTGCTCCCTCTGTAATGAGAGCTGTTGTGGTGGTTGAAATTTCCCTGAACAGGGAACAAGTCTTCTAGCATTTAGACTGGCTGTATGTGGAAAATGGTTGGTGAAGGTACATGTGTGCTAGCAGGACAGTAATGGCTTGATCTTAGACCTCGATTCACATTCCTTGACATGACCCCAAGGAATGCAAGGATGTGTGCTGGATCGTGGGTTGATACTTTCTTTTTTCCCGCTCCTGTGACTAGTATGGGTCAGGCTGTGGAGAACAGAACTTGGAGCTAGGATATGTGAGCTTTGTTCCTGGCTCTGCCCAGTTCCATATATAACCATGGCTCCATTTCCCATCTGTAAAGGGTTCTTGCATTCTTTAAAGCACTCAGCTATCCAGAGCTGAAAGATAACATCTGTGCTTCTGAAACGTACAAACTTGTAAGTGAATTGGCTATGTGCTGACCCTCAAACCCTTGGTGAGTACCAGGGAGGAAAGCAGCAGCTAACTACTCAATTCTTTCTGCTCCTCCACAGCTGATGTCTCTCTAGCCAAAGGCATGTCTTGATAGATTAGACATAAACCTTTTGATCTGCTCTTAGAGCACAGAAAGGGCAAGTTCCAGGCTGAAAACTGACAGGAGTGCAATGTTGACCATTCTGAAAGCCTGAAGGGGAATCTGAAAGTTGGTAGGATGAGCTATCAAGGCTCATCAGAGATTCAGCAGGTTTTATGCTCCAGTTTGCTCTATGCCAGAGTCTGAAGTAGCTACTTTTCGTTTTGAAAAGTTGGAGGAAGTTGTGTTCCTAACTGGGGTGATTTGTAACCCTATTGTGTCACTACTGCTGAGGATACCAGCATCTAAATGCCTATGAACCACTGTACTGTGTTTTCTCCAACCCACTATTCAACCACTTGTCTACCAGCAGGACTTCAGTGTTAATTCCTCTTGATTTTTTTTTACTCCTGCCGTAACGTTAGTCTTCAGATTTTGAATGACTTGTGGGGGAACTTACTGTCTCTCTGGACAGACAAGGCAATTGTGTAAATAGATTTGAAGATTATGAACTTCTAAGTGATTTAACCCATATTTTTGTGGTAAATAGGAGTGATAGCTGGTGTGAAAGAGATGCAGACCTGAGCTTTACCTAGGGCTCAACACCAACAGCTCTGGGCCAGATGGCCTTGCCTCTGAGAAATATATTAAAGCAATGTCTAAATAAGAGCACAGTTGAAATCTGCTGCCAAGACAGATTTCTCGTTGGTATATGTTTCTGTGTGGTCCTCCTTTTCTAGGTGACTGAAAATAGGTCTGGAAGCAATTTTGGTGAGGGCACCTAGTCCATCCTTTGCCACAAGGCATGATAAACTACACCAAACCCATGGTTTTTCTATGTAAAGTGAAAAAGACCTTAATTCAAACCTAGGAAATAATTGCTTTTTTTTTTTTTTTAAACAACATTACCTGGTGTTTTGGGGCAGGGAGTATGTGTGTTTGTTTTTACTGTAATGCAATGTAAATTTAACTCTGAAATCTGCTATTGAGGAAAAAGTGGATTCTCATCAGCCCCAGCTACTGAGCATTTCGAGGCTTGAGGCAGCAATCTGCGAGCTGTCAGGTCCAATTAAAGCAAACGGCTGGAGCTGTTTTTCTCCCTCCTGGCGAGAACACAGTTCATCAAAAGCCAGAAGGAAATTTCGTCAGGCTCATGAGCAATTATCTTGGGGGATGTAATAAAGAGAGATGCACTAGATGCTCAGTGTGAACTTTCGCTTATAATCACTCTTAATTCTCCAGTGGGCAGATGAGCAGTGATCTCACCAATTTAAAGCCTGAAGTTCTTGTGTTCGGTAGAAGCTGGTAGAGGGAACTTGTTCTTTTGCAGGGTTTGTCTGATGTTGGCTTGTAAATCCGAATTTTGAACATCCCTGACCTGGCAAAAGATATTCCACCTTTCTGTGTGTTGTGGGTTAACCCTGGTAGGTAGCTAAGCACCACACAGCTGCTTGCTCACTTCCCCCCCAGTGGGATAGGGAAGAGAACTGGAAGGGTAAAATTGAGAAAGCAGAACTCCACCGGGTGTAACAGTTGCTTGGCAAGGCGAACACCACTACTCCAAACATCCTCCCTCCCTATTTCTTTCCCCGAGCTTTTATTGCTGAGCATGATGTCATATGGGATATCCCTCGGGTCGGTCGGGGTCAGCTGTCCTGGCTGTGTTCCCTCCCGAATTCGTGTGCACCCCTTGTGCATTCTTATTCACTGGCAGGGCAGTGTGAGAAACAGCAAAGGCCTTGGTGCTCTGCAAGCCCAGTTCAGCAACAGCTAAAACATCAGTGTGTTATCACCGCTGGTTTGGTCACAAATCCAAAACAGAGCACCATAAAAGCTACTATGAAGAAAATTATCCCAGCCAAAACCAGTACGCTGTGGTATACCACAACTTCTGTTGTTGGAAGCCTGTGACAGCTGTTTATCTTTGACTTACTGGTGGTGTTTCCTGAGGGTTGTATTTGCATTTGTGTGGTTTAAAGCAAATATTGACCTACTGTGCAATCCGGTTTGTTTCATGGGTCTAGTCCATTAGTTAGCACTGAGCTGATTCATTAAAAATACTGTGCTATATCTTTGCTCCAGGTAGATCGTGTGGCTGATACTGTCACTTTCTGTTTAACTTATTTTGTTACTTGCCACTGACAAAAATCCCTTTCTGGTCCATAGAATTTGGTGACAAAACCAGTTTGGATTGAGGCTATGTGGATGAGTGGTTTTTGTAGCAGGTTTGCTTTTCTGTGTCTGTGGTCGTCACAGGTTGGTTGAAGTTTGAGTAAAGTGAGAATTGAAGGTTCAAGGCCAACTCACTTCTGATCTGACTGCTCTAGACAAGCTTTTCGTTCATGCCTTCTCACCCAACTGGAAGAAGTTCTCTGGTTAATATATTTCTTGAGACTTCAGCCATATTGAAGCTGTGATATTTCAAAACCCATCTATGATTGAAATTAAGGAGAGGTGTCTTCTGTCTGACACTTCAGTTGTGGTGGTCCAGGATCTGAAAGTAGGCAGTGCTTTTTGTCTGTTTAGCCTATATCTTCTTCCATCTTTAGGATCTATTCTAAGATTGTTTGCCAGTTTTTAGGAAACCAGAATGCTGGGGTCAAGCTCCTCAGAAGGGTTTGCACAAAATCAATAAATTTGCTGGTGCTTCTTTTAGGCCTGCATTCTTTAACGAGGTGGAAGAACAGGTAGTAAGCCAGCGTGACAACCACTGAGAGTATTGCTCCTACAACTTGAAAGGGAAGGCGACGTTCCCCTCTCACTGTAACAAATCACGATCAGAGTAAATGGAATGTAAAATTCAGGTTAGGCAAAACAGATCAGTGGGCTGGCATTTGTAAAGGACAAGTGTTGATCGTAGAGATGAAATGTACTCAGTGGGACCGTCTTTAAGCATAGTGCCTGGGTAGTTATTTTTAGCATTTCCTCGCTCTGTGTCCCAGTATTTCAGGATGTGTGCCTGCTCTTACACAGTGAAGCTGAAACGGCAAGATATTAATCCCTGAGCAAAGGCATATTAATCACCTGCTTTATTCTGTTTATGTAATACAGTTAAATATACTTTGAGAGCAGGTGAGGTATGGGGCATGGAAATGGTCTAAGCTCATGTGGCTTTTTTCCTGATTGATTGGTTTTAACAGAGTCAGCTGCCCTATTTCTAATTTTTTTCTGCTGAGAGTAATTTGTCAGTAAGAATGGCTTCATTTATCTGTTATTGATATTTAACCCACAGAAACATCATCTGCCTTTCTCTTGCCCTCTGTGCCAGTGATGCCCCCTTGCAAAATTTAGACTAAACAGAAATCCTGAAAGCACAAGGAAAAGTGAAGCAAAGTATCATTGAGACCTCGTGGCTTTGCAGTGAAATATTAAACTATTCACTTCAGCCAGTTCTGCAAATCCTAACTAAGATGAGGTATCTTCTGTGCTGTAATTAGGATTTGCAGTGTGCCCAGGCTCTCCAGCCACCTCTGTGTTAGCCACAGAAGATCAAGGCTTGGAAACTGCCTTCTTCAAAATGAAGAGTGGGGTCTCGCTAGACGTTAAACATGTTGGTACCAAGCAGTGTTGGGTGAAAGAGGTGCTACACTGACTGCCTGGAACTCAAACATTGCCTGTATTGCCTTAATCGTTTTTTCCTCTCCCAGGATAAAATGAATGCAAGATCCTTTCCAAACCGTATTTCAGCTGGAGTGTGCTCCCTGGCTCTGGCCATCTGTTCGTTGCTGTTGCTAGCAGGGCTTGAAAAGTAAAATGTAACAGTGCCAGGGGTGATAGCCTTGGTATTTGCTGTTGGTTCCTGCTAAGATTAGCGTGGTTTCAGCTGGAAGATTCCTGTTCTGTTGAAATTTTACCCAGGTACCTGTGACCAATTTACACGAGAGCATAATTGTTCAAGAGATTAGCCTTAGTGGCAAAATTAAGGTGAGACTGACCCTGATAGTGAAGTTTTCATTGTTTCTTTTATTAATGTCCTTAGTTAGGATCAGATGGCTGTTTTAAAGAAGAGCGGTGTCGTCAGGATTGGGCTCCATTCTTGTCTTTTTGGGCTTGGTCTGATATCACTAATGTTCTTTCAAGACTTGGAAATGCTTGGCTTTGATCTGCTGGGCCTTTGCTCACATCTGCAAAACCTCTTGCAAGCAAGACCTTCCCAAGGAGTTCAGCTCCTGCTGACTAAGCTTTACCGACCAGTCCCTGTTCTTCAGTCTCAGAGGCTAAACAAGACCTGATCTGACAGTGCTGCTCTTTGTATGAGCAAGGGCTGTGGAACGAGATCTGGGAAACAATAAACAACTAAATGGGCCTGACTGCATGTTTTTCCACACCAAGAAGCAGGACTTGTATTAGTGCTGTGTTATGAGGTAGTGTTAAAGCCGTGACGTTGGTCTGGGTTTCTGCTGTTGCAGGCAGCGTTGGTGATGTGCTCGGTTCCAGGCTGGCTGTGCTGGATGTCTGTAAACATTTTATGAGGTTTGCCCGGTCTGCACTGGGATCCAGGAAGGATAAAGCAAGTGACGTTTATCTTGATAGAGCTCCTTGGCTTGCAGTTATTTTGCTGATGTCAAGCGAATAGTGTCTGTATGCAGAGTGCTCTGGCTCTGCTTGGTGTGTTCACCTCTTCCCTGAGAGAGATGAGTTGAGAACCAAACACCAAAGCACAATTCCACTCATTTGCTAATAAAATTCAGACCTGGCATACCTTTGTTCTGCTTGTTAAGTCCTTATGAGCACCGATCTAATCAGCACTGATCCCAAAGGATCATTGTCCGTTTCAGTGATCTCTGTAAATGTTTGCATTCATTTCATCTGGTTACTGCTGCTTGCAACTATTGATTGTTATGGCTCTGTTAGTTATACTGTTTTCCTGATCCTTTCAATGCTTTCTGTTGCTTTCCAATGGAAGAATCTCATCAACATTAATTTACTGTGCTGCTATTGCTGCTTCTGCCTTCGCTGTTTCACTGAGGATGAAAGGCTGTAGAGGTAGCTGAGGTGTAAGCTAACCCCCAGTCTGCTGCAAGTTAATTCAATAAACCCAAGCATGTGTGCAGCTCCTCCTGTGCTGCTTATTCGCTGTTTGTATGAGGGGGGTGGTCTCAGAAGACAAGCTGTAAAACTCTTTAGATCCTCTTCTAATTAAAATAAGCTTCTTTACCCACCTCTGAGTTGTGCTGAGGGTGCCAAAGCTTAATTCTCTTACTCATTGCATTGTATAGCATTTGCAAACTGTCATGTGGAAGAATGGGTTTATAGCTCCCTAGTAGTGTCACAGGGGCAGCGTGAACACAATATGTGTTGAATAAACAAATACTGAGTTTCGAGAAGCATTGATCAGCCTGGTTTTGTCAGGCAGAGGACAGAGGAGGATGCACAACATTACTGCGAGGGAATTGCACGTGATCTGGTGCTGTGGACGTCTGGGCAGGATTCATGGCTTTTAAAGCATAAAAATAGTGATGCTCACTGCAGCCGTCCTCAGGGACTCTGACCTAGACATGTCTGTCTGCAGCTGGCTGGAGAGTAGAGCTGGGAGTCTCTTGAGTGGTGGCTGGAGGGAACAAGGTGACTCAAGGGGGCAGGTTCTAGCCCTGAGTGACTGCCTGGGCTCTAGGAAGGAAACACGGCTTTTAGCTCAGCTCAGGGCTGTGGGAACAGGCTGATGCCTCAGGGCCAGGCCAGCCTGAGCTGCTGCTTTAGGGGTGAGTAGGGCAGGGGGAGGCTTGCCCTTATCTGGGGTGGATCTTCCTCCTGCCTCCACCAGCAGCCTCAGCCCTTGCAGCCCTGCAGCCGTGGGGCTGGGTCGCTGCAGTCCCCCTGGGGACGTGTCAGTCGTCGGGGTGCCCTGAGCGTCCTCCCCGTCCTCTGAGCCTGGACGGGAGAGGGCTCTAACACACCTGAGCCCAAAGGATCGGGTGGTTGTATCAGTTTTAGCCGTTTGTAGCCTGCATGTGCTTTGTATTCTTTGGAAAAACCACCTAAGAGCAAGAGGGTGAAAGTAAGTAGATGGCATGTGCTCTTTGGTAGGTGTTGGATGCTGCAGATCTCCAGTTATTAGAGATACAGTATCCAAAATAACAGACTGTACCTGAGGAGAAAGAGAATGAAAATAGTAAGAAATGGGGGATGATGTTATTTTCCAAAATGCTTAGTGTAATAACGACCTCTTTTGGGGCTTGTGAATTAACGGTTGGGAAAGCATTTCAGGCTCCAGTGAGCTGCTGTGGAAAAGACCCGTAACAAAAGTTCTGCTGCAGCCATCTCCACGTGAGTTCACGAAGGATGTTCAGGAACTAGAAACTCTAGAGGAACATCAAAGCCTGAGCTTCACAGGCTCGTGCTGCTCTTCTGACAAAGTGTGTTAAGTATTACTGGGATTTCCTAAGAATGGACTCATAGGTTACACCTGGGCTGTTCTTCCCCGTGTCGCAGTAGATGAGGTCAGAATGTTAGGTTAGGATTCAGAAATATGCTTGCGTCTCACGATGGATTATTTATTCATAGTTACTTTAAACTCCCATGGGAAACTGGTGTTTTCTCTGTGAATCATTTCTGGCAGCTATACTTATCCTTCCCTGGAATAATGATGACCCAGACAGCATCGAGGGAGGAGTATTTGCTTCAATGAGTGAAACATTTCCACTTAGGAAGTAAATAATGCTGATCTCTGGCAAGGCTCAGACTGCATGAGCATTGTAATTCATCTTGTGAAGGTTTTTAATGGTTCTTTACTCGTTATGCATTGCCCCTGCAGATTAGATGGGAACGCAGAGTGCATTTGGTGCATTTTTGTGTGGAAAATGGAGTATGCACATTAAGAAGACAGCCTTCAGATCAGTGAGTAAGGGATTGCGTGAAGGTCATTGCAGCACAGGCACCTCTGTTAACTTGTATTCAGCATCACAAGGTGCACTTGAACTACAACAGCTTCCTCGAGCCCTGGGATGAGTGTATGTGCAGCTCCTTTGTGAGTGGTAGGGACCTGCAGAACCAAGGGAAGCTTGATGCCTGTGGCGGCAGTAAAAGGCTGTTTCCATCTGGATCCAGCTTATTTTGGGCTGCCAATTAGATGGATTTTTGTCCTTGCAACTTGGTACCTGTGTTAATGATGGAGATTGCTGTCTATTGGCTGTTCTGCCACAAGACACCTGATGTTGGCATGTCATATTGCACCCCTAAGTAAATTCACAGTGCAGTGAAATGATGCGTTTCTCCAGGACTCTTCCTACAAAGCATCTTCGTGTAGCTTTTGTATTTCACTGGCAGTTTGAAGAAGGGATCTCTGTAGCATCCATGTCAGAAAAGTAGTGGGGAGGTGCACAGAGGAAGTGTGGTTTGGCCTGTATGTAGGTCACACATTTCTAGGACCGAGGCAGTTCTGACCCGAGGTTGGTACTCTGCCATTTGACTGCTCCGTTGAGCACGTCTCACAATATATAGTGTGGCAGCCTGCTCTGCTGTTTTTAGGTAGCAAGGAATCATCCTCCTTTATACTGCAGCGTCTTAAATTTTATGGGCTTGTGGCACAGCCTGGAATATTCTGTTATGATTAATAATTTTTGGAACTGGCATTGCCTTCCTTGAAATGCTGAGAGCTCTGAAGTCTGTGATGTTTCATTCATTCCTGGGGAGAGGGAAAAGGTCCACTGAAATAGCGTAAAACTTAAGGTTGGGGAGTGGCACTCTATCCTCATCTTAAAAACCCTGTGCTTTTTTGTTTCCGTTGCCATTGTGTCTCTGGTAGCTGTTGCACATATTCCTGAATTTGAAATCAAGGGCTGGTACTGCAGTTTTGTAAAGATTTCTTGCCCAGTTCTCTTCCCTCATATCCAGCGCTCTGGAATAAGTCTTTTGGGTATTATGCAGATGTTTCTGTGCCTTAGAAGTCTGGCTAGTTTGTGTCTCCTTCCCATCTGTGCTAAAGCTGTGAGGATCCCTGTTTTAAAGTATAGATTTATCTACTCAGCAGGTCAGGCAGCTTCTGTAGCCAGGTCATTCTGGGGAAAATGGGATGTGTTGAGTGGCATTGCTTAATTGTATATTGTCTTATTAGGTGTGCTGAACATGCTGCTGATGATGGTGAATGTGTTGCTGATGACACTGCCTGTCTCCAAGACCCCTTACGTGGAAGAATTTTAGAGGTTGCTGTGCAGATCAATGGACGTGGACCCCTATGCCAGCATGCAGGTTGGGATGCGGGTAGTTCGTGGAGTGGACTGGAAGTGGGGCAACCAGGACAGTGGTGAAGGAAATGTTGGGACTGTGGTTGAGATTGGTCGGACAGGCAGCCCAACCACTCCAGATAAGACTGTCGTCGTGCAGTGGGATCAAGGCAACAGAACCAATTATCGGACTGGATTCCAAGGGGCTTACGACCTTCTGCTGTATGATAATGCACAAATAGGTGAGTAGAGCGTGGACAAGAAGCACAAACACTAGTGCTGTAAACCCATCTCCTTCAGCCTGTGACACCTGCCTCCCATGCTAGCTGGAATGTGAAGCCTTTTGCAACTGCCTGTGGACTCATGCTGAGCAGCAGTGCACGCTCAGCCTGTTTGTGGCAGTGAAATTCCTGTTTGCCTCTATGCAAAGGCTTTTCTTTCCTCTTTTTTGTCTGTGAGTCTAACAGTTTCACTTTCTCATTCTGTTAGATTCTGGCATGACTTTTAGGATGAGTCCCTTAAGCCAGGAAATGGATACTTCATATTACACATATCACTTCATATTATGTTATTGCATCATCCTCAATATGTCCACAGTACATGATTTTTTTTCTTTAAAACATGCTGATGTAGTTCTAAGAGCCCGGGTCAGCCTGGTTTCTGTGGATTTTGTGTGGATCTTATATTCCTTTGCTTTTGTTCTCCTAGGTGTCCGTCACCCTAACATCATCTGTGACTGCTGCAAGAAGCATGGTATACGGGGAATGCGGTGGAAATGCAAGATGTGTTTTGACTATGACTTGTGCACACAGTGTTACATGAACAACAAGCATGATCTGTCTCACTCCTTCGAGCGCTACGAGACAGCACACTCACAACCGTAAGTAGTGCTACAGGGGAGTCCAGTTAGCCAGGCTGAGTTTTATAGGTCTGTCCTCTGCACATTAGCAGTATATTTTGCCATTTGAACTAATCTCCTCCTCACATTTGCAGAGTGCTGGTATTTTTTATTGGTCTTGGTTGGTTTGAATTTTGTGGCTGTTTATGTTTCTCATCCTTAGTTTAAAAGGACAGACAGCTCATTTTCACTGAAGACCCTTTTTTGCAATCGTGTATCCATTTGCTGAATATATGCTTAGTAATTGGAAGGTAAATCAGTGTCTCTAAGCAGGATAGCAAAGCAAAACTCATCAGGTTTGTTAGTTTGTTAGTTATCAGGTTAATATTAGTAGTAGTATATTCAAATATATTCTGTGTCATTCTCATTACAATATTCTGCCATTAAAGGCCATGTATAGATATCTCTTGAGAGCAGCATAGGTGAGAAAACCTTCTGTCTGCAGTACAGTGTTGAGTCTTAGGTGCACACACACGTTTTAGTTCACATGTAGTAGCCTTGGGCTGAAGTCTTGCCCGCTGTGGTTTTCCAAAGCTGAGTCTGATACGGGTTAGCTTTGGAGGTTAGCAAAAAAGACAGCAAGCGTTTAGCCCAGCTCAGCCCCTGCGGTCTGAGTTACATGCAGCTGGGTTTGTGAAGAACTTGGCAAGGAAGGATAGGATTGACAATGGAAATTCTTGGTAAAGACAGTTCCTGAAATAGGTTTCTGTGATCCTGATCCCTCACTCTCTAGCGTCCTTGTCTTATTCTAGTTCATGCTTGAGCAATCGGCATCCGCCTGCCATCTGTCAGAATTTCCTTCCTTTATCCTTTCCTGGAAGTGCTTCAGTAAAAGCTTTCCTAGGGAGGATTAGAGAATCTAGAATTCCTTGCATCGTTGAGGTCGGTTTTACCTGTAGTTTCTGTAAGACCTTTGTGTTGGCTTTTCTTGAGGTAGCCTGTGTAGATCTTTGTATATCCTACAGAGTGTGGGTTCTTCGGTAAGAATTTTCTGCAGGGGGGAAGTCTCTGTCTTGCAAAATATGTTACCTGTGCCTGGTGTGAAGGGGTTCTGACTTCTGCAGGGCCTCAGATTGCAAATTAAAAGCAGTCTCTGTTTAAACTTCAAGTCAGTTGTTTGGGGTCTCAAATCTCTTATCTGTAAAGCACGGATGATGCTATTTTTCTAGCTCTCAGTGATGTGAAAGGCTGTGTGAGCACCTCAGTGAAACTTGAGCACAGGCAGAATATCCACAGGGGGGTGGTTCCCAGCGTGCTGAAGAGAGACATAGCTTCATTCTGTACAGTCCATGCTCCCAAGTGTTTTATGGACTCTAGAGTAATCTAATATCATTGGAATTTGTAGGGCAGAAATGGCTGCAGTCTTTGGCTGTCATAATTAAAATTGTTATTAAAGGCAATATTGCAGTGATTACATTTATCCCTAGGGTATTTTTGCAACACACTAATAACTTTGGTTGTTATCCAGTATTTGGAACAACACATGTTGAATTAGATTAAAACCTAAGATGTATTGGCTCAGGACATCTGGTTCTCACAACATTCTTCAGTGTTGCTTGTCAGCAGCGCTGTCCAAGGCAAGGTCAAAAGTTTTCTGAGGCCAGGGAAAGAAGGCAGTTGTGGTGAGTTGTCTCCAACATTTAAGTACAATTGGAGGTGGAGTTTCTTACACTTCTTTCCTCTTTAAGGAAGCTCAGATTTCTGAACTGGTCAGCTTTGTTTTCCTGATCTCTAGCCATGAATTTCACTGAAAGTGGCAGGTTAACATGAGAGCTGTTGAGATGAGAAATGGCTGCTGTTATATTATTGTACAAAAAGGGAAATCATGCTAGGAGGTTAATGCATGGTGGTTATTTTGCTCTTTAAACATCTTGCTTAGCTTACCTTGGTGCTTTATTTTACTATCACTGAGAATCTTTGCATTGAAACCCCTCCCTTGTGAGGGCAGAGTTTGGAGGAGAGAAGTATATTTTTATCACTTTGTCTCAGGGTTTGACTAAGACATCTTTGATAAATTGTTAGGAAAGCATTCAGCAAAATGCAGTGAAAATAGCATGTTGTAGCTAAGCTGTTTCAGATGTAGTACCCAAAGCCATGCTGTTTTTTAAAGCCAGTCTATAGCACATGACACTGCAATAAAATGAATGCTGATCAGTGTTTCTTTTTAGCTGAGCTTTTTCCTAGCCCTCTTTCGTTATCTTCTCTTTCACAACGACTGCCAGCCTTGATGGTGTTTAAAACAGACAAAATCTCAACCATTCAAAAAGTGATCTTTGTCTGCCTCCTGTTGAGCCACAATCTGGATAACGAACATCCAACGATTATAAGAACATGTGTAAATAATCTCTCTCTTTTTAAAAGCATCAGGTTGTAAAGCACAGGTGGGAGATCTGTTAACAAGTTAAGAAAGGTAGAAGACTTAGGCTTTTGATGGATAAGTAAACAGTAAGTTCAAGCATAAGCTTTTTATCCTTCCAAGCCTCCACCTTCTCTCTCTAGGTATTAGAAGGAAAATAAATACAGCATTCTGAGGTCAGCCCTACCCCTCGTAGGCTTCCCCTCCCCTTCCCCTGTGGAGCAGCTGCTGAGCTTGGTTTTGCTCTGTCTGGGCTGGGAGTTGCTAAGAGCCTGTCAGGAGGAGGTGCGTGTTCACGGGTATGGATTGGGGCACGTTTGTAGGCACCTAGAAAAATGGATTGTACCCTGGGCGAGCAAAACGACTGGGTCCGTAAGTACTTTGGTGGCTTGGTAACTCATGAGAAGGCTTTCTGCTAGGGAACAGAGACTAGGAACAGCACGGACAGAAACAGCAGAGAGGCTGCTGTAACGTTATGGGAATTGGAAGCTGCTTTAACAGGACATCAGACCCCCTGTTTACTATCACGTAGGTATTGTTTTTTTCCTTTTTTCTTAAGATGGATGGGTGTGTATGCCTGTGGTGTGGATTGCAAGGCAGATAGAAAGGTCTGTGTTATCCTGGAAACAGTCTAGCCACCACACTGCCTGTCTAATCTGCTGTGCTTTTCAGCAAGTGAGCTAGGCTGTGCAGTCTGCAGCTTGGGTTATGAAACGTGCTGAACTCCTTATGACTTTGAGCTAGGAGACTGCCTGAGCCGTTAATGCTTTCATCAGCGTACACCCTGGTAACGTCTGTAAGCGTTGCCTTAAACTTAACGGTGGGATACAAGGGCAGCTGAAAGGCAGCTTCACTCTCCCTCTGAAGTGATGTCAGACTTTCTGGAGAAGTTACTAACTCTCTCCTTACTCCTCTCCTCCCCTCCGCCCTGACGCTCTGTGTTAAAGATGTGTTTTAATTGCGTGAGACTTATGTTAATTGACTTGGGTGTTCTTCTTTGGGAAGCGTGTGGGTTATTAGTGGCACAGCTGGCAATGAAAACTTAACATGCCCTCCTCTGATGGTGTGTAGGATTGCTTGGTGTTCGTAGCAGGGCTTCCCCTGCTCTGTGTAGGCTATGGGCTGAAGTTGTGAAATCCAGATTTTGATGACTTTGGTTTGCAGATGTTGTACCTTATGCTGTAGAATGCTGGTAAATAGTGATGTTAAAATGTATTAATTTGCATGCATTCACAGTGACCGTACTCGGCCCTCGGTGAGCTGCCTTGCCCTAATATAATTTGTGGGTTGTGCATCCCATAGAGCATGTGGGGAATTTTTTTTTTTTGTTGGAGCTACTAGATTTTATTTGTGCCCTACACAGCCCCTACAAGGCTCCTGAAGTTCTGAAAGAAGGATGATCTTTTTTCCTTCATGGCTAAGCATGCTGTGTGCGAGTGAGTCAATATAATAGTTTTGAATCTTTATATATGTTCAGCTTCCTGAGTCGGCGATATGACATTCTGGTGTCTAACAACATGAGACCCCACCACAGTCCTGCTCTTGTGTGTAGATATCATATAGACTGTCACTGAAGTGTGCCTGTTCCTCATGCTCACACAGCAGCCTCTATTCCCAATTATCTGCATCCCACAGTTGGGAAGAACATTTTAAAGCTCACCATGGAGCTCACAATTTTTGATGACCTTTGAAGATAAAGCTGGGTCTTCTTTAGCCCAGCGTATTATTCACTAGTTGTCTTTCTGCTGTCAGTGGAACAGTGCCTTAAGTATTCTGACCTTCCTGGGGAGACCAGCTTTTAGGATCAAAGACCCTTTTCAGCTATTTTATCATTTTCTCTTGCTTCTTACATGCTCTTCAGAACTGAAGCCATGTGTTTCTGTAAGTGTGGTACCCTTGGTCCTCATGTGACAGACCTCAGTTGGAACAGAGCTTTATAAAGTGTGAATAGTAACAATAAATTAGTTTGTTTTCTCTTATTTTGTTTTTCCAGAGTCCTAGTGAGCCCTCGACAGAATTTGACTCGCATCACATTAAAAGGGACTTTCCAGGGGGCTAAAGTAGTCCGTGGCCCCGACTGGGAGTGGGGTAACCAGGATGGTAAGCTGCTTTTGAGATGTCCTGTAAAATACCATTTGATTTTTTTATTTTATTTTTTATTTTTGCCAAATTGCTAGTTGAAAATGCATGTGCTGAGCAGTAGCTTCTAGGGGGGCTGTTCAGATGATGCAGGTTGCTGTTCTTTAGAGTATTAAGAGAGCTGCTCTTGGGGTATGACTGTGTCTAATCCACTGATACCAATTTCTGTCTAGCACTACAGGGTTAAGGAAACTTCACTATCCATTTCTATTCCAGAGCCTTGTACACACTGCAATGTTTACAGCTTCTTTTTTCCCTCAATTAAGTTGTAAGTCCAAAGGGTTCCAATGTTGACTCCACCACTTACTGCAGCTCTGGGTTCAGTGGAGGACACGGGTACTTGCAGGGTCTGAGCACAAAAGCAGCTTATGCTCAGTACAGCTTATCCATCCTTTTGAGATCAGATCAACATTTACATGTCTGAGACTTGGGTTGCTTACAATGATTATGCCCTGCAAGACAAGTGAGGAGAAACATAAGGCCAGCCACTACTTGATGTTCCTCCACCTGGCCCGTGTTAGGGAGAGATTAAAGATTTTGGGTGGATTTTACAACGCTGCTGTGTTTTTGTCTTGCCACAGCGTGGTGCCACGACACTGCGCGTTGCCTGGCTAGGCAGCGTTGCTGTGCACCCGGAGGAATGGCTGCTTCCACACAGAATTCAGCTTTCCCATATTTGTATTCCAAAGGAAATGGCTGGCTGGCTTTCAGCGAGTTTAATGTAGAGATTCTCTCCTAGCTGGTCAAACCGAGTTGTCTCGTGGTTTAATCTCCCTAATTAAAAAGGTGACTGAGATCTCGTGCCTTCTGCAGATCAAGGTGAATCATGCAAGCTGTGAGGAAGATGTATGAGCTGCCGAATAATTTTTTTTGTGTGTGTCATTTCCTTCTTTCATGTATACGAAGAACACTTGAGTGGAGGGCACTGCTTCAGGCAGCAGCGTGCTGTCAGTGAAGCAGACCTGTGTGCTTCTATTCAACATGTGAAGCTGACCTGTGATACGGCCCCACACAAACCCTTCCTGGTGGCAACCTCTCTGTCAGAATTTCATCTGCCCCAGCTATTGACTTTTGGCTCTATGCCTACTCCTCTGTGGTGAATAGTTGGAGAACTGACAAGTTTTTTCCTTGTTTTTTAATTTCTTTTCCCATCAGGTGGTGAAGGCAAAACTGGACGTGTGGTTGATATTCGTGGCTGGGATGTAGAGACTGGACGCAGCGTGGCTAGTGTCACGTGGTCTGATGGTACCACGAATGTCTACAGGGTTGGACACAAGGGAAAAGTGGACCTGAAATGTACTGTGGAGGCATCTGGTGGCTTTTACTACAAAGAGCATCTCCCAAAATTAGGTGCGTAGAGACAATCTTCTGTTGAGAAATTCTGATTCATGCTGCTATTTCCTGACAAAAAGCCATTTTGCTTGCAGACAGAAAATCAGCAGGTGCTTGTATAAAGTTCCCACATAATGTGTATGATTTAAAAGAAGTGGTCTGTGTGTGAACATATTGCTTCATTTCAGAGGGGTTAGTAAAGTAGTTTGGCCTTTCAGTGGTAAGATTGTGTAAGGCCATCAGATGCCCACAGCTGTATCCCAAGGAAGGATCTTCTGCCAAGGCAACTTCTTGCTGCTGCAAATGCATGAAGCTACCTTGGGAGTGCCTGCATCTGTCAGCAGAGAATTCAACCCAGTGTCAGTTTGTTAATCCAAATTTTTTCATTCTTCAGGCAAGCAGTGGTCCAACGGGTGTTCACTGTGCTTTTAGAGAGCAAATATTATCGTTCTGGTGGACCAAATTTATGTTGAAGGGAAATGTGACAAAAGGGAGATTTCTGAGAATGGAGCTGCCAAATACTTGCTCAGCAGGGAGATTAGAAAAAGTCATGGAAAAAGGTGATGTCTATATTGGCAACTCGCTGCAATCCACCTTTCCTCTTAACTCTGATGAAACCAAGGAAACTACTCGTGGTTTTGGACTTGCAGTATTTTTTACTAAGCTGTAATTTGGTTGTATTTTTTTAATGGGGTGCAGGAGCCATCTTTTGCTCCCCTGAAGGAAAACAGAGTGGTCTGTTCTTGAGTGTGCAGCAGCAGAATCAGGTCTTTCTCATTCTTTTCTCTCCCTGAGCAGCTTGGCAAGGACATGAGGGGAAGGGTTGGATGGGGAGCTTATTTCTAGGGGCATGGCCTCTCGTGACACAGGAAGGCTAGGAGGGTAAAGCATTCCACGAAGCAAGCTATGTGGCTGCCTGTGGAAGAGAACTTATTTTGAGTGCTGTGTGGGTGGCTGAATTGCTGAGAACAGCTACTGATATCTGACGTGACGTGAGAGGCATCATTCAAAGGCATTCCCCTCTCTGGGAAGGGACAGAATTGTGTCCTGTTAGAAGTACCTCATGCTTAACCCATATCAATATCCAGTTAGAGCTAAATCCCCTTGATCTCTCTACACAGTGCTGCCCCATAGAGTGTGTAGGGGATACTCCACAATAGCAAAAGGGTTTTACACTGTTCTGCCCCAATTAAGCCTATGTTAATTTGCAACCCTTGTTACAAAGCCAAATGAGACACAAAGCGTATTATTGCATCCTGCATGTATGTGAGCGGTGTCATTCTTCTCTTTAGGAAAACCAGCTGAACTGCAGAGGAAAGAAAGCACGGACAGGCATCCATTCCAGCACGGGGACAAGGTGAAGTGCCTGCTGGACATTGACATCTTGCGGGAGATGCAGGAGGGCCACGGTGGCTGGAACCCTAAAATGGCTGAGGTATGCTTCTGCTTGCTCCTGCTTGCTTGGTAATGTATCGGTCACTATCTCAGAATGCATAAATACCCACTGGCTAGGAAGTTACCAGAACATCTTTGCCTAACATATTACCTTCTATATTTATATTGTGTTGACTGAATCACAAATACAGATTCTTTAGTGATAGGACACTGGAGTCAGATTTATTTTTAGGCTCAGATAAATGTGCTGTATGAGAATTGCCTTGTGGAGCACTGCATAATTTCTAAGAGTCTATGATGGGTCAAAAGAGTGGCTCAAAAGTCTTGGAAGACAGCGCAAAAAAGTAACGGCTGGTTGGTTTGTTTTTGAATGAGCTGTGGAGTTCTGGATCCATTCCCTGTTTGGCTTCTTTTGTATGGTGCATTACTACTAGTGAAAGTTATGTGTTTTGTCAACAGTGGGCTCTATTCCCTGTCCAGGACTAAAATTTCTCAGCCCATATGATGTTCTTGGAGCTTAGCCTGTTGTCTTGTCTTTAGTTTGAAGAGCTATCAGTCTGCTGTCACCTGTTGTCTAAAAAAACCTCAGATGATAGAGGAAGTAAAGATAGAAATGGCACCTATTACTGTAGCAGAGCATCTCAGGGGGCCATCAGGGAAGTAAGTCTCCAGGGGGTTGTGGACATGCTTTGGATGCCTGCTTTCCCCACTGTTAAGCAATGTGATTTATTCAGGGGTTTTCCTCTACTTTTTTTTCCTCCCTATCAAAAGTTCATTGGCCAGACAGGGACTGTGCACAGAATCACAGACAGAGGGGACGTGAGGGTCCAGTTCAACAGTGAAACCCGCTGGACTTTCCATCCTGGAGCTCTGACTAAGGTAGGTGCTGATAGGTGAGCATGGCTGGAACCAGAAATGTTGCAGGGAATGGCTGTCAATTTAGCTGGCTGTGTTAGGACACAGTGTGTCTCAAGCAAGTGCTGAAGAAATATACTGCTCTGCTAAAAGCAGTAGTTCTAGGCAGGATTTCTTGCAAGCCATCAGAGCTAAGATAGATGGTTGCAGACAGTGGGAGTTGGGCTACTAGGCTGTCCAGTTTTATGAACCTTTGCATTTCAAATGTTGTAAATTCCATTGCTTAATTTTGGCTTCTTTGATAAAAGTGGTAACAGTAGACCTACAGTAGCTCATCCTTCTGCACCTACCTTTCATCTGTGATGAACCTTCTTCCACACCATTTCCATTTGATTTTGTTTTCTTTCTTGTTCTTGTGTCTTCATGTTATTCTCCTTTCTGCATCTTTCTTTGTCTCGCTTCTCTCTGATTCTTTTGGATGATCTGAGTCTTTAATTGAGCTCTTCTAATTTTGTGTCTGCGTTTCTAAAGCTCAGAGGTTTGAGGACTTGAAATGTGGATGATTAGAAGCAGGACTAATAGGTATAGAAGGAGCTGCTGGAGGACTACAAAATCCTGAAAGACCTGAACAAGGTCACAATGCTAAAAACTCCAACACCATTGGAAAATGCAGTGCCAGACTGTTTTGCACAGAATTAGTCTGCTTTGAAAAGTGTGTTTTGACAGTGCTCCTTTCTTGGCTCAGTGAGCAGAGGGAGCATCTGGCAAATTACCAGTACAGATAAACTCTGGTTTTCCTTTTCTGTTTTAAATAACAAACAGATTTAACTTATTAAAGTGAATTAAAATCTCCAGGGCCAAGTCAGGTATAGTGAGGAGATGGACCAAAGAAAATTCCATACGTACTTTATACTGGTATTAATTATAAATGGTTTGAAGAAGAAAGAAAAGAAGAAAAATGTGCTGTCTCACATTATTTCCCAACTTAAACGTGCACTTGGCTTAAAACAGAAGCACCCCAGCCCTTGGACTATGGTTATTTTGCAGTGCAGTGATGGCAGATTTCCTGGTAGTCATATTTTGAAATGCCTTGGTTTTTGAGTCAATGGGCTTCTTATTTGGTTGGGTTTTCTAAAGGTGAGGGTGGGTTGGAGGGACTTATAGCTGTTTGGGTTTTTTTTTTTCTGGATTCATCCCCCAAAAGCTTATGACTTTCTTTTTCTTGTAGCTCAACACCTTTTGGGTTGGTGATGTTGTCCGGGTGATAGATGATATGGAAACAGTGAAGCGATTCCAACCTGGTCATGGGGAGTGGACAGATGAAATGGCACCTGTGAGTGCGCGCCAGTTCCAGGACAGTCCAGTAACTTCCTGAGTTTTCCCAAGCGATTAGTAATAGTGACTGGGCTTGCATTGCCCTCCAGCGCTCCTGCTGGCCAGTGAGTGCACAGACCTTTCTGGGACTGCTGAGGCCTTGCACAATAAGTGTTGCCTAGTGCTATTGGCAATACAATCCTATTGCAGCCCCCAAAGCCAAGTGGGTAGGTGGGGCTTCTGACAAAGGATTTGGCTACCAGTAGGTCAGATAAGAGGTTTCACTAACCAAAGTAAACAAGTCCTCTTACACCCTTCCTAGTTCTCTGGAATGAGACAGGCAAGTGTCCAAGTGGAAAAATGGTCTGATCAGACCAGTGTGGTTAAAAAGCAGAATACAGGTGTCCTCCAGGAGCAATTAAATGCACAGAGGAAACCTTTCCTAGTCCAAATTTATCCATTCTCTCAGGGTTCTTCAGGCCATGTTTTGTTGTTTCATCACCTTCCTCTCCAGACATTTGTAATGTGTCTGAGAAACCCTTCTTGTGTAAAACCAGTGATAGAGAAACTGCTGAGAACCCTCTGGTGTCCTTGAAGCGGGAGCTGTCTGCGAGTGTGTCACTGCTAGTGCTTCTTTTCACACAGCAGGAGTGCGAAACCACTCTTAGAAGCATTGTGTTGGTTCTGAGATGCAAAGCACACTGCATCTTACCTTTTAAAAATCCTTTCTCTCTCTCTCCATTGCAGACCCTAGGGCACATCGGCAAAGTGATCAAAGTCTACGGGGATGGAGATCTGCGGGTGTCGGTTGGAGGGCAGTCCTGGACCTTTAACCCAGCTTGCCTGACAGCCTATCAGAGAGATGAGGAAGCAAACCTCATGACAACGGAGAACGCAAAGGAGTCAAAAAGTGAGACAGTGAGAACAGAGATGTCTGCTCTGTGGGGGATTGTGAAATGGTTGCTCTGGTGTAACAACAGCAATGCTTTTTGGACAGTGTGCAACTGCAGCTGCCTGTTCTTCCCCAAACAGAGCTCCAAAACCAAGCTGTGCCCTACTGGGGCAGCAAAGCTGGCCTTAACAGGAAAATACAGAATTTAGGACCCAGGAATGCTAACTGTAGCACTGCCCTAGGTTCAGTATTTGCTTCTGCCTTGATCTGTCTCAATTTCCTGTTCCATCCTGCTGCATTTTCTGTAGGAGAAGACTAATTCTTGAATGCTTGTGAAATATTCTCAGCTCCTTGGGTGGAAGCATTGTCAAATCAACGATTATTTTGCACAGTCCACCCCAAATTGAATTTGGGATCACATGATGTCTAGAGGGGGTTTTGTGTGTTTTACACATCTACTCATAAAATTTTTTTGTAGCCTCACCATACTTATTTCCTTTAGATGTCAGGATCGTACAGGAGAGAGGACAGACCTGCTGGGGTTTTTTTGTTTGCTATGTAGAGGGTCTTAAACTGCTTACTCAAGGTAGACTTCAGGGAGAACTTGCGTACAAGCCCAAGCTTTTTAACTTAGCTCTGTCTGGAGAACTGTAACACCTCTGTCTTCTCAAGGACTCAAAAGTCTGTAATTAGAGGGCCCATCTGAAAGGACCTGTATTTCTTCCCTACAGCATCTTTCCAAAACCTGTACTATGCCAACTGTACCCATGTATACACGTGCTCTTTGGCCCTCTTAACCTGTGGCTGTTTCTCATTCCTACCAGGTACTTTGATTACTGTATTGGAGAAGCTGCTGTCCCAGAAGACAGAGTCGGAGCACGCAAGCTGCCTGGTCATTTGTGCAGCGCTCAACAACGCAGCTAAAGTTCGGGAGCTCCTTCAGAAGTACCCAGACAAGGCAAGTTTTGAAGATGTCCAGAATGGTTACTTCTTGTTGCTCTTCTTTAAAATACTGTCCTAAAAATTTGTAGGCAAGTGGGGAAAAGGATGGGAGAAAAATAATAGATTTTTCAGACCTAGTGTTAGCTCCTAACAGCTGGAAAATTATTTTGCTGCAATTTAGGATTAAATCTGTATGTTAAATGTGCCTATTTTGTGGCTCCAGTTTGTGGCATTAAGTCTGAACTAGGGTTAAGTCCTTACAGCACGTTTCCAAAGCTGGCTTTTCCCACATTTCCTATATGGACACTGCACCTGTAGAATTAGGGGGAGAGGTATTTATCTATGTGACAAGAGTCACAAGATGGCCGAGGATCTAGGCTCTGTTTGAAAAGAAAGCCATGGGTTGTGTCTGGCTGCGTGTGTCTGTCCTTAAATGACCTTGCAAAATGGTATTGTTGGAATCAAGAAAGAGAAAAGGTGCCCAGATCCTGATGCTGTGCAAGTCTGTGCAGTGTCTTATCTCATGTCTGACTGGAGCAGGGAACTGGGCTTGACTTGTTGCTGAACAATTTATGTGCTTGCAGAGTGCCAAACTGTTAGGATCACATCTGCTCAGATCACTGCTCTTTCAAGCTGCCTGTTTGAAGGTTCAGGCTCCTTCAGTGAGGGGTACATGAGGGGTACAGGGTTTATAAACAGGTTAAAAAAAGGAGAACCAGAGAACAAAGTATTTCAGCAGTGGCCTTGGAAACCATTGGTAACAAAACAGGTTTTGTTGAGGCTGCGTCTGCGTGGCTGGCAGGAGCAGCTGGATGCGTGAACCAGGAAAACTAGGATCAATTCTGAAGGAACCCCTGTGAAGCTATTTGGTGGTTAGTTGTCTGATATTTATTGTAGTTCATTATTTACAAAGTTAATGGGGCCTCTGGAGATGGGAGGAATAGGCAAGCACCTGCAATTGTCAAATTTATCCCAGATAAGAAAGTGCCAAGAGTGAGCAATCCATTATGTTATTAGTTAGTTTTATTAGATTTCTATTCTATACTCTATTTCTATTCTAATATTTATATTAATAAATCCGTTATTTCTATTGGAGTGTTATATACAGCAAGAAGAGGCTGGATTTGAGGCTCACTTAGTGCAAGCTGGAATTGCTTGCCAAGGCCTTTCCAGCTCATCAGCATTGTCTTTCTTGTGTAAATGGAAGAGCAACACAGTGGCCTCTAATGCCTCCTTGCCTAAATGACTCATAATTTTGAGAGAATAAGGGAAGTCTTGCCTGTCCTGCTCTCCTGATTGCTGCATAGGAGCAGCTGCAGGGAAAAAAAACCTTGGTTCTCCTTGCCAGTCTGCTGAGGTTTTGCTACCTCCTTCATCTCTTCTCCTTAGCCTCCCACTGCTTTCAGTAGCTTCTTTTCCTTCCCCCCCCCCCCGACCCTTGCCTTTCATACAGCCTCTCTTTGTTCTTCAGTCCCTTTAATTCTCAAAAAATCTGGTTGCAGCACTTCAACACTGTGATATACCCTCCAGCTATTGTGCCCAGTAAAGTACCAGGAGTAACATAGAACAATGGGGACTTGGCATCTTCAAAGCCTTATGCAAAGCTAATTTGATCTCCTCACACATTTTCCTATTGGGAAAGGAATTGTTGGCAGGGATGTCAAGTATTCTGCTTGCAGGCGTGGAGGGATTTGGCATCAGAGCTGCAGTGAGAGCCCTGGCTTCCAGCTCTGTTCACTTGCTTCTCCCTTCTTGCCCGAGTGTGCTGTCCCCTTCCCCTCTAGAAATATTCTGGGACAAGGTCAGCCGTGTAGTTGATGTACGTAAAGTGGAGCCCACTGGGCATGGATTAGCATTTCTGAGCCTGCAACTGTTCTGCAGTAGTGACTGCCATCCTGCTAGGCCTGCTCCAGAGCAGAGCTAAGGGCTGCACACAAGGCAAGGTTGTTCCTCACCGAGCTGTTCTCTATGTCTCTGCCCTTCCTGTAGGTCGACGCAAAGAACCAGGGCAGAACTGCCCTGCAGATTGCCTCTTACCAGGGGCATCTGGATGTTGTGAAGACTTTGCTGCAGGCACATGCCACTGTCAACCTGAGGGATGAAGAGGGGGATACAGCACTGCACTACGCAGCTTTTGGGTAGGATATCTTGCTTCTTGCTATCACTCATACACGACCTAACGGGCTGCAAAAGGACATTTCTAGATATAAATGGGCAGCCTGTGGGAAGGGTGTGTGGCTGATGGAGGCTTTTCTCTGATTTTACCTGATGTTAGAAACTGGCCTTTGAGCTTCAGGGCCACAGCTGCATTTCTTAATGCATCAGTTTAACCTCCACAGCCAGGCCAGTTTCCATGCTAGAAATTTTGTGGGGAATCAGTGATAAGGAGATTCTGGTGATTAGATTTTTTTCAGGGGGATGAGGGGATGGTTTGGTTGGTTGGGATTAGTTTGTTTGGTTTCTGTAAGGGAATGTTTTCCAGAGCAAGATGAAAGGTTGAATTGTGTTCTCAGTTACCAGGGAAGAATTCATTATTAAGAGTGGGAGATGCCTGGTGATTTAAAGCAAAGAGAGCAGATTCTAGAGTACAAATTAGGAAGGTTTTATCGTGGGTTGTTTTGGGGTTTTTTTTTTAATAGTAAGAGGAGGTGGGATGACGTTGAGAAGATAAAAAACCCAACAAGTTCTGTTGCAATGCAAGGAGGAAGAATTTACTGTCTGCACAGGATTGAATCTAATCTGGTTTACTCCTTGCTTTTAAATCAGAAACCAACCTGAGGTTGCCCGTGTGCTTATTGGTAAAGGAGCCAGTACAGACCTGTTAAACCACGCAAAGTGCACAGCGTTGTATGTTGCTGTCAGTCAAGGATTCACAGAGGTGGTGCGGACCCTCTGTGAGCTCAACTGTGATGTCAACATCCCAGTAAGTTTGGGGTTTTGTGGGATTCAGGTGTGTGTTTGGGGTTTTTGTATTTTTTTGAGGTGGGGAGGTGCTTTTTTATGTCTTACGCCATGTGGCTTCATAGAATTTGAAGGTTATTCTATTAAAATGCACTACTCTAACTTCGGTAGTCTGAAATTCCACGTTTGGATCTGCCCCTTCATCGTCGTCTTGTCTTGAACTGTCCCTCAGGGTGAGCTGTTTCATTTGACACTCTGAGGTAGGTAACCTCTCTTCTGCTTTGGTATCCTTGTGTAGGATTCCCAGGGAGACACCCCCCTGCATTATGCTATCACTGCAGATTACAAAGTCGTTATTGAGATTCTCACAGAAGTACCCAACATAGACTTCACTATCCAGAATTGTCAAGGCTTCAACCTGCTCCACTATTCTGCTCTAAAAGGCAACAAGCTGTAAGTGACCTTTCTTCATTTTTACTGCTTTTACAGATGTTAACTCATGCTTGCTGTCTTAACACTAAGAAGGTGGCAGACGTAGTTCTAGATAGGCAGGAAGGAAGCGGTTGGTGATACATTCCTTGGGTTTAGATATGGCAAGGTATAGCTCTTGCCCTCCTTCCCTCCTTCATGCATTCACAGGAAACTGCTGCCTGCTTTCCCCATCCCGTCTTTCTCATACCTCCCTAGCGTGGCTAGAAAACATGTCTGCTTCTGGATAGTCTCCTTAGATGTTTGGGTTCACACATGCAAGGACAGGAGGAGGTCTGTAGTAAACAGTACTTGAAAAGACTGTGTCTAACTGAAATCCTCTGGAACTCTTCCAAGGATAAATCTGCTCATTATTTTCACAGCAGTGTGAGTTTGCTTTATTAAATGATAACTGAGGGCTTTTGTTTTATTCTTGTAATTCAGTCTGTGAGACAGAGGGAGTGCTCTGCATCACAGGTGCCAGCTCATGGTGCTGCCTATTAAAACATGAATATTCATAACTACTGAGCAGAAGAGGCAGGCCCGTCTCTTCTGCATTGTTTTCCTTCCTGATAAAGTAACTCTTGATTTCTGTGAACCTCCAACACTCTAGAGCCATAAAGAAGATTCTAGCAAGAGCTCGGCAGCTGGTTGACTCCAAAAAGGAAGACGGCTTCACTGCCCTACACCTTGCTGCTCTCAATAATCACAAAGAAGTGGCAGAAATTCTCATCAAAGAGGTAAGAAACAAAACAAAGTCACCACCACCAAAAAGACCCATCTGCTGCACTCCCAAACCCCCACATTTCCTACGCACTGTTGGGTTAATGCTGGGATTCACGAGAATGTCTCTGTCTCTTTGAAGAGCTGGCATTGTTTGCCAGACTTTGAAGAACAGAGGTTGGCATTCCTGGGGGTATTGTCCTTTGGCACTGCAGCGGAGGAGAGGGGTATCTTGCAGGCAAGAACAAAGTGGGTTGGAACTGGAGCTTGCTGGGGAACGTTCAGTGAACTGATGGGTATGAAGGGAAACCCCTTCAAGGGAAAGGCTCCTCCCTTTCTATTTGAGATGTGTGGACCATGTAGCTAAGACACAGAGGGCTGGATCACGCAGCTCTCTTGGAGATGTCTATACTGCTGTTCTGACAAAGATGGGCTTGAGACTTGGGGCCTCAGCAAGCACCACAGCTGCAGCGCTCTTCCTCAAACTCAGCAGTAACAACTCACTCTGATGCAATTCTTTTCTTCAAGGGTCGCTGTGATGTCAACCTCAAGAACAACCGTAACCAGACACCGCTGCACCTGGCTGTCATCCAGGGACACGTAGGGATGGTGCAGCTGCTGGTCAGCGAAGGCAGTGACGTCAACGCTGAAGATGAGGACGGGGACACAGCCATGCACATTGCCTTGGAACGGCAGCAACTAATGTCCGTCATGATGGAGAAGCGTGAAGGGGAGATGGGGTTGACTCTTCTTTCCAAGGTGAGCTGGGAGCAGGAGAAATTCCAGCACCAAGGGCAGGAAAATGCTTGATGTTAAGATGACAGCAGATAGCGGGATCTAAGGGGGCAAAGGAAGGCAGGGAAGTTGTGTAAAGCCAGTCCAGATGGGGAGTGTGGAAACAAACCTTCTTGCTTGTGGGAAAGCAAGAATAGGTCCTCTGAGGCCTCTGAGGGTATGCTTGAATTTACAGCATGAAACTTCACATAGTCAGACAACAATTCATACTGTCTCCCCCGATATTTTATTAGCATTGTGCGCTTCTCTCTTGACATGGGAAAGGTCATGAATCCAGTTGCAGAGCCAAGAGTCTTGGGTTTAATTCATGCCCCAGAACCGCAGCAATTCATTTCTGTCTGATGGCATGGAAAATATGAGGATAGCTAACCACAAACACCCCAGTTATCTGCAGATGTAGAGCAAAATGTGAGAGGTGAGATGTATCAGGCTGAAGGATAAAGGCTACGTTGTTACAAAGCCTGAACTGGATCTCACTATGTTGCTCTGTATTCATGGATATACAAGGCCTTTCAGGGGCGGCTTTAGATCTAGAAATCAGTGCATGATATGCCAAGGACTGGAAGCTTAGTCTGGCTTTTTGGCAAAGATATTAAATTAGCCCTTCAAAGTGTTCTGCCATCCATATAAATACCAACATGTGCACGCACCAGATTTGCAGTGCAAACATTGGTTATGCTTTATGGATGGAGTGAGAATGATTCCATTGTAGGGCTACGTTAGTACACTGGAAAATCTGGCATAGATTTTTTTATTGTAATTTGAAATGATCAGAATAAATTAAACCAACATTCTGCAGAGCTGCGTGCTGTGTGCCAAAGCACCCATTCCTCCTTCCTACCTGTTGGTGCCTGCAAAAGCCTAGTGCATTGCTCTTCCATTCTGCTTGTTACGAAGCTACCAGTGTTGATAGCATGAGTTGGTGGCTCAAGGGCATAGCCAAAGATGCTCCAGCCTCAGGTCCTCAGGCTTGTTCAGCCACTGACATCCCACAAAGACACCCCACACCAGCTCAGCAATCGCTTCTTTCTTCTGAATTTCTCTGCCTGCAGATTTGAGCAGAGGGGTCAGCAGCAAGGGTGGGTTTTATTGTCTCGCTGAAAGTCTGCGTAACAGCTTTGCTGGCTGTTGGTCTTAGCTCATGCTGGGGACAGCCAACAGCTAGTCCTGGATGCAGAAAGTCTTAAAGCAACATGAGGGATCTGTGCATGTCATTCCCAATGCTATTTATAGTAACATTATGTCTAGATGCTGTAGACTCCTTCATGTGTTATTTTACTTGCCCTGATCTACATGCCCTGCTCTTTTAAGTCAGTGGAAAATGTTTGTTGACTTCAAATTAGTTTGGATAATGTTTAGAATTTGATACAGATCAAAGGCACGTAACAGAAACTTTTTCTATTAACTGAGAGTGTTTCTCAACATTTTTAGCTGCAGGCTTCTGGCTTTCTTGGAAATGTAGAGCTGAATGTTGGAACTGCAATTGCATGTTACTTAGCACAAGAAGGGGCAGATATTAATTATGCAAACCATCGGGGAAAGTCTCCTTTAGACCTCATTACAGATGGAAGGATTGTCCAGATCGTCAAAGACTTCTCACAGAAATTCAGGTAAACCATGTCCTCTGGAAACTACCTCCAGTACCCTTCCCTGCAAAACGCAGAGTGCTCCCGCAGCACTCTGGTGTCACTGCATGCAGCTGGTATTCCAGGAGGGATGAAGCATCTTTGAAACGCTTTGGATGTCAGTCTGAGCACCTCCTGTTTCATCTGGAGCTGGTTGCTGACCCTGTGTCTCTGGAGGGGTTATTTAAGGGTGCATACTGCCATTTGAAAGAGTTGGGGAAAGCAGATTAATACTGCTCGGTGCAAACTCGGCCTCTTGACTTAGAGAGCCCTGAGGCAGTCTGAGAAGACTGGCCGCTGAAGCCAAGAGCAACTTCTCTCTTGCAGTTTAGGTAGTAGGTCTAGCTAGCAGATGACTGGCTGGCAGGAAGAGTAATGGATGGATTGGATGCTGAGGGCTTTGGATTTGGGTCTTGTAGTGCCAGGACAGAAGTCTGAACCTGAGCCTGGATTATCTAAGAGGCAAACTCACAGACAACCACCTCAGGCACTTCTCAGCAACATGCAAATACGGAGGATCCTTAGGGCTGCACTTTTAAAATGGCTTCTAAAATCTGACTCCTCCCAGCAGATGATTGTACTGCAAAACCTTGCTGTTGCCCTCCAAAAGAGCAGTTTCAACTTGCATAAATACTAGGTTACCCTGCTCTTTCCCTTTCTTTTTAGATAGATCCAGTCAAAATCCCAGCTACTAGAGGCTGAGTTGGTCCCACTGGGGCAGTGAAGGTTCACAAGTCTGTGCTACCTGAGCATCTGCTGCTCTGTCTCCATGTGGAGTGTTTGCCAGGGATCAATACAATGTTATCTGGTTGCTGAAGGAGTTGTTGTTCAAATTTTATTCCATGTTCCTGGTTGCAGGGAACAGCAGGTTTCTTCGGACAGCTCAGCCATCACCTGCAGCCTCCGCCGTGTGCACACCACCCCCAACACAATGACCAACCTTAGTGTCTCGAGTGTGGCAGTCCCCACAGAGTGCCTGGTCTGCTCAGAGCTGGCCTTGCTCATCCATTTCTTCCCATGCCAGCACAGTATTGTGTGTGAAGGTAAGTCCGTTCTGGTTTTTTTAACTTTTTAAAAAATTTTTTCTTTCCTGTTCCACCACATAGCTTCACTAGCCGAACTCTGATAAATCAAGCTCTGTTCAGACACAAAGCTATTGTGCTGTTCGTGTCCTGAAACAAACCCAGCATGATTTCAGCACCACCATCTGAGATAAGATATCCAGAGCTGTCTCTGAAAAGCACAGAGTGTTCTGACCACCTGCCGATTGGGACCCCAGGCGGCTTTGCTTGTGCTTATAGATGCCCTGGATAATTCAGAAGGAAAGCGAGGTGTTTCAGCTCTAGCTGGCAGTGCTTTATGCGTCAAAAACCTCCTGAGAAGGATTTCCCTCTTCTCTGGCTTTTGTTACTGGTTTGCATTTTGATTGTTCTAATGGCAGCCTGCTCAGCCATGTCAGCAATTTGTTATCTCGCAAGGCACTCACAGTCTGACCACGGGGAATTTGGTAAGGACTGTGTGCCAGAGCTGCAGCCTTTTCCCTCACAGCAAAGGGCTGTTTTGATCCACTGTGCAGCAGTTCCAGTAGCACAGAGCACTGAGGACTTAAAGGTGTTGTATTTGCTACTGGCATAGGAAAGGCTAAACCACGAGCCTAGGATGTAGCTCAAAAAGAAGGTAGTGTCCTCGTTTCCATGAGGAAACAACCTCTTAATCATCCAGGGAGGTCTCAGGTTGTTCAAAGCTGATGTTCTTGTGTCTGTCGTCTTCTTTTTGATTCTTGCATCAGTGGGCTTAATTGTAATCTTTTCTTGTATCATTCCTGGTAGAATGCTCCAGGAGGATGAAGAAGTGCATCAAATGTCAAGTGACAATAACCAAAAAACTGAAACAAGGTATGTTTGCTGTTCCTACTGTTCAGTGCTGTGGGAAGGGTCCTGCACAGTGTTAGTTTGAGCAGCATCAGTGATTTTCAGTGAAATAAGCATAAGAAAGGGAGTTGATTTTTTTTATTGGTGGGGGTGTTTTTTTTGGGGGGGTGGTGCCTGTTGCATTGACCACCTTTAGAGAGGAACAGGTAGGTTTTCTCAGGTGTCATGGGCCAAGCTCAAGCTGCATAGACAGGACAGGACATTGGAGGAAGCTTGTCCTGTGCCTGGGTTATTTGGTATATTGAAAGCAAATATCAGGTTCTCTGTGTGTCAGTCTAATCATTTTCACAGGCAGTGATTTAACAGTGAAAACTTGTGAGAAAGGAAAAATCATGTCTTGTGAAAGCCTTGCTTCTCCCTTGGCTGGAATTCCAGTGCCTGTGCAGGGCTGGCATCAGCCAGCTCTCCAGGAATCAGTGAGCTGGGTTGTTTTGATAAAGCTCTTTAGCCCAGTTTTAAACACACTGTCTTCTGTCCACGTTTCTCAGCACCCAGGATGGGCAATGTGATGCATGTCAGAGAGCTAGTAGCAGGTGTGCCCTTGCCTTGGCATTAGTGCAGGTTGCCCACTGAAGCTTTTCCATAGGGGTTGTGAGAGTTGATGTCTTTCTAGCTGAGATCACTCTTAGGGCAAGTGCACATGAAAATGAATTGCATGTCCTACTGCTCATGGCTCAGCACTGTGGGCTCTTTTGCTGGAGTCAGGCTATAGTCTTGTGACTTGATGCCTGGACGACAGCAGAGGGGAACCAAGAGTCTGTGACATGCCATGGGACATACACAGCTGGCAAAGACAGAAATCCTCTTTCTGTCTTTGAAAAGAAGAACTCCATCATTCAAAAAATAGCAAGCTTACCTGACAGCAGGCAGGAGCATTTGTCTTTGCTACAGACTGGCAACAAAATAGTGATGGAAATCCCAAATGAGACATTTGCATGCAGATTTCCACTGGAGGAGGAACATCAAGGTGTCTTGAGAACGTCAGCAGGACTTCCTTATCAGTGGTGTCTTCAGTGTTTGCCTTTAGCAAGCTCCCCGTCCCCGAACTTGCTTTACCTTTATGGATTTGAAATCACTTCTTGCACCACTGAAGTGCAACTAATTCCAGAATGTTGGGGAAAGGAACATCTATACTGAAGTGTAAAGCTACCTAATCAAAGATTGAGGAGCAGATGATGAACAGTGGCTGTATTAAGCTGAAACTAGGAGTCTATTTACCTAAGCTGTCAGTTGTCCAGGATTTGGGGCTCTTTCATTTCATGCAGTTGACCAAATGACTTTATTTGTGTAGCTTCATATATGCAATAGTCAATGTAAGTGATGTCAAATGGTTTCTTCTTGTTTTACTGTGCATGTCCTGAAAGACTTAACCAGAAATTTGAATCCCAAATGTGAACAGGAGGCTGAGAGAACATAGTACTGATAGCACAGTAAGGATTCCTGGAGTGGTTTGGCAGAACATCACAACCAGCTTTGAATGCTTTTACTTGAAGGTAGCAGCAGCATATTCCAGAACACCAAGGCAGGACATTGTAGACAACATTTTGTTTCCTTTAAAAAACAAACAAACAACCTCAAATAAAAACATACGCACACACAAACCAGCTGAGCAACTAAATGGAGGAAAGCAACACTGGCCAGGCTGTAAAAAGCATCATCTCAGGCTTTTTATTTGAGGAATCCCTGGATGAGGCTCAGTGAAGAGAGGTTAGTCTGAACTCATTGCTACTCTTGAGAGGCAGAGTCTAACTAAAGAGACACTGCATGAGGCAGAGCACACTAGTGACTAACTCTCCCTGCTCTCCACCCCTGCAGACAGCACCGAGGTGGAGTGCAGCCCAAGCTCTGAATCCACAGACCAGAGGAAGCTCATGGAGGAGCTGCAGAACCGCTACCGGCAGATGGAAGAGCGCATCACCTGCCCGATTTGCATCGACGACCAAATCAAACTGGTCTTCCAGTGTGGACATGGCTCTTGCCCAGACTGCAGCACAGCCCTCACTGTCTGCCCCATCTGCCGGCAGGCTATCCGGGAGAGGATTCAGATCTTTGTCTAAGGATACGCTTGCTTCCCTTCCCGTTCCCACCTCCCTCCTTCCTTTTTGTTTGCAGTTTAGATGAGAAGCGCTAGTCAGGCTGATGCGTTTGGCTACCTGCAAAGCCATCCTGGAAGAAAGGGAAGCAAATAACTGATGTGACTTGGGTGGAGGTGGAGGGAGTCCCCTCTACTTACAGTGTCATAAAGCCAAGGAGCCGTGCTTGAGGGCAGGCAGCCCCCTCACCCTGTGCTGCTGATCCATCAGAAAGACCTGAAGTAAAGAACACTGACCTGTCTACTGAAGGCAGAAGAGACTTTCAGACCAGAGGTGAATAGACTTCCACGTGCAGATATTTTCAACAGCGTCCAGCTCCAGTGACTGCATCGTGTCTAGTGCCCTGCAGCGTCAGATTTGCAGCCTTGCACTGCTCTGAGAGATGCTGTAGGAGGATGTACCTCACACCTTGGCAGGCAACGGCAAAGCATATGCTTGCACTTCACATGACGAGGTAGCAGGAGATCAGTCACGGCGTCAGCTCTCCCTGTCAGTGGTAGGGAGGTAGTGTCCTAAGTCAGCGTGCTCTGAGCTGGTACTGATGGGCTCAACGAGAACTTGGACTGGCAGGGGCGAATCTGGATGTAAGGAGATCCTAAAGACAGAGTGTGTGCCTTAGAGATAAAGTAGTGAACACTGATTGGAGAAAATATGTTGTTACAACAAGTATTTCTAACCTCTAAGTGACACTCGTCCACTTTTTTTTTTTTGGCACAAGCGTGTGTTCAGAGACTCCTGAGCTTTCTATCCATAATGCCAAAGGCAGGTGTTAAATACTCCAATCAAAGTGTAAAGAAAATAAATAGTAAGAATTAAGACATGAGAAAAAGGGATTTCATTTTTGTTTCTTTGTTTTGCAGCAAAACTTAATAAAATAAAATATATATTTTCCTGAGCATTAAAATGAATGTACAAACAGTAGCTGAAATATGGATCCAGCTGTATTGTGTTTTCCAACTGTCTGACTGAAGAAATATTATCCACTGAGTCCATCCTGTAAAGTAACTGTTGGTGGAAGTGGCAACTGTGGGTGTGTGTATGTACACGTACGTGTTTGCGTGTGTGGTGTATATCTGTAATGACACGGTTATACACAAGCAGACTGTCTGTTACCTATTGCAAGCAATATTTAAAACAAAAATATTTTGTTCCTCTACTATCTTTGTTCATTAGCAAAGAGGTGGCAAATCTTTTAAAGAAATTTTTAACTTTGTGGAATATGTGGTAGCTACAGGACTGTTTCTTACTTTTACATAATCCCTTGGTGTTGTGAGAAGGTGTTATGTCACAACCTCTGACTCCTGTAGCTAATCTTTGTCAAAATACTCACTTGAGGCTGTTATAGTTTCAGTGGATTTTTTGAGCTATGATAATGAATCAGATTTAATCCCTAAATTATGTGGTGGGGTTTGATTTAACACCCAAATAACCTTAAAGCTGAATTTCAGAATCAGCTTTGGTAAAAATCAGAGGTGCAGATGATACTCATTTACTTATTTCCTAGAAGTTCATATTTGTGTCATTTCCTTTGGAATAAACCAGACATTTCCCCAAAACGTTTGCTGTGCTGTCGTAGGGCAGGGACAGAGAAGTACTGTGCAAAGGCTGTGTTTAAAAGGTACAAGGCTGAGCCATCGTTATAGTGTAAGAGCTGCTTTAACCGCTGCTTGGTGCAAGGGAATAATGTTCCAGACTATATATTACCCCAGCCCCATGCTAAGTGTGTTCTGAAATACAGTTCTTTCACGGCCTCTACATCAAATCCAAAAGCAGTTTACTAAAGGTAACTTGGGGAAGAGGGGACAGAGGTGACAAACTGTTCAATGTCTGTTGTGTTTATTCTCATCTCTTATGCCTGAGGTGTCAGTTTATTCAGGAAAAAAACACAGGGAGCATCTGCTTCATTTTTTTATAATTTCTTTGGATCCTAAATGAAGAGAGGCTTCCAAGTGAGTATTCTCCCTAAAGGAAAAAAATTAGGAAAACTGCAGCCTTCACCTTCCACACTGTGCAACTTCCACACCGTGCACTTATTTTTTTTTTCCCTGGCTAATGAAAAGAGATTTTGTAGGGAAATAAGAGCTCCCCTCGATTTTATGTTTTAATTTTTTAAAATGCATTTCCCTTTCCAGATCTGATTGTGTTTTCCTATCTCAAATTCATTGTATGGCCAAGTTAGAGAAGGAATTTTGCACAGCATAATGCACCTCATTGAGAACACAGAACAGTTTGGAAACAGCTTTCAGGTTGGGAGTATATTCTGTCATTTCCCTGTTCCTGCTGTGATTGCTTTTGAGGAGCAAGAGTTGAGCTGTTAAGCACCATTTTGACCCTTTCATTTTCCTAGTAAGAAGAAGGGAATTGCTGCACCACAACAGAGAAGAACCGAGATGGTCAGTGGAGCTGCAGGAACAAGAGCTAAGAGCAGGGAAGCAGATGCCCCTATGTGCCAGGTATGGTTTTGACAAGCTTTGGCCCCTGTGACAGCCTCAGCTCCGTGGGAGTCTGAGGCTTTGGAGAAGTGAGGAAGGTTCTGCTGTTTTATCTTTCCTGATGAGCCTGCTGTCGTGGAGGGCC
Source organism: Nyctibius grandis (assembly GCF_013368605.1). Taxonomy (NCBI): domain Eukaryota; kingdom Metazoa; phylum Chordata; class Aves; order Nyctibiiformes; family Nyctibiidae; genus Nyctibius; species Nyctibius grandis. Next base: position 6,541,536 of record NC_090674.1, read on the forward strand.
AGGATCAGTGACCTGTGGCTGATTGAGTGCCACGCTGTGTGAAATGGTTCGCTTTGCATACTTGCTCGTTCCTCTAGTTCATGGCCTGTGCTCTCAGCCTGCAAAATAGTTTCTCTGCTCTAATCCAGGCTTGAATCTGAAGTATGAGAAGAAAAAGATACCTGTAGTGAGCAGGAAAAGAGCCAAGAGCCCGGCCTGAGGTTAGGAGCTGCATTCAGTTTAGCTAGAGATAATGAGAGAGGAAAGGAGGGGGCAAGGTGGGGGAAGATGTTCTTCCCCTTTCTCCTTTTGTTACCAGTTGGTATTCTTGCTGTTACAGGAACAGCAAGGGGCTGAAGAGAGGTGAGGAGATGTCAGAGTGGTGGGCAAATGCTCCTTTAAAGACAAATATTGTTGTTAGTTAATCAGCGTGGATAGTGACTTTCTGCTTGATGTTTGTTACCAGTTGGTCTCCCGCAAATGTGACTGACAGGTCTGCAAATGGCCTGGGGAGCTCCTTGGTTGGGCTGGGGAGCTCCTTGGTTGGGCTGGGGAGCTCCTTGGTTTCACTGGGGCTTCTGCCACCACCTGAAATGCAGCTCGGTACCTTGCAGCAATGTACAGCAACGGTTTTGAAAGGGAAAGATCTTGCTGAGTCTTTCTGGTGTAAAACTTTAAATATAAGACGGCAGCTCATCTCATACTCGGAACTGGGGTTTCTAAAGCATTTCCTTTGGCAGTGTGGCCAAAACTCTGCATTTTACAGCATGAGACTGAGGGAGTAGAGAGAGGGAGATCTCCGTTATGGACACACTTTATTATCTGTGTATTGAGAAAAATTTCTCCCTCCTTTCATTCCTGAAATTCTACTTGCTACGTGGCCATGACTGGACTGCTGAGCTGCTGACTCGGGTCAAGACCATGTCTCTTTGGTAACACGAGGTCAGGCCGGTACAGGCACTTCTGTGAGCTGCAGCTCCAAATTGACAGTTAAGCAAAATATTCCATTTTCTTTGCCAGCTGGAGCAAGCCCTTGTTTTCAGCTCATTTGCTATTCAGCAGACCATGGATTTTTCTAGGAACATCAGCAGATGCTGATCACGAGGGGCTGCATGATAGAAAGTGGGAGAATACTTGGGGCTGAAGAACTTTCTTATTCTCCCTCTCCCTGGGGAATGTGCCCCCAGCTCCAGCAGATACAATCCTTTTTAGTCCATGGCCCACTGAAAAAGTACAAGTTCTAACTGCCGTTCCCACAAGAACCATGCAAGAATGTTGGGTTGTTTTTTTTTTTCCCCCAAGTGGTGAGATGAAGGGATAAATATGTAAGTGCTTTTTAAAAGAAGAGCTATATGAGGATTTGCTAATTCTTTTCACATGGGCCACCAAGGAGCCAGCATGTGGTAAATCACATTCAGCTGCGTGCTCTGCCCCTCCCCTGCCCGCGGCCTGGAGTTGGACTGGAGCCCTGGAGATGAAACGCTGACGCTCATGCCTTGAGCCATCAGACACTGTCAGATGTAGGGTCCTTCTTCCCTCTCTTCCCCACCTCCATGGAGAACTCCCCGTTCACGACAGGGGAAGCTAATGAGAGCAGTTTGTTCCAATGCTGACTAATATGCAGTTAAACCTTGAATAAATAAGAGGTTTCATGAGAGGTGAGACTTTCCTCTTAAGTGTGGCAAATGTGGCAGAGATAACCGTTTAGAAATAGTGCTGAAAGTAACATTTAATGCTAATGCTGAATGCAGGGGAGGACAGAAAAGCTAAGAATAATCCATGGACGTGAGAAAGGATTTGTTTTTGAGCTAAAACTTGCCCTTGGGAGTGTAGCCATATGTTGTGAGTTATATAGCAGCCCCACTTTAAACATTTCAGCAATTAAGATTGCAAAGAGCAAAGCAAGACTGAGGTGATTTAACAAGAAAAATGTATTGTGGTGTGCAAATGATCCAATCCTTTACGTTCTCCATGGTCTCTAGTTGACCGTTGTAGGTTTTATGCAACATTAATTCCCTTCTGACAGCTGTTTCCAGCCTGCTTTTTCATGTGATGTTTATTGCATGCAGAGCTCTCGGGATCTGCATCCCTGAGTGTTTGCTTAGGAAATCCCAGCTCCTTGCAGATGATACCCAGGTCCTGGGCACTGCTGCTAACAGCATGAAGACCAAGCAAAGTCAGTGCTGTCCCTGCCGTCCTTTCCCGTTCCCCATTACACCATATGGATTCCCTCAACGTGTAATGTGTTCCATTGCTTTTAGACACTGTGCAGAAACCAAAGCCAGGAATGTTTTTCTGTCCAAATATAGTCAGGATGACAGTTCTCGCCTGTAGTCCAAACCAAATATCTGCACTTGAGAACCCGAGACTTCAAATTCAGCAGAACTCTGCAGTCCCAGCAGTGGTTCTCTGTATGAAAGCAGTGCTTTCAGGGGCTCGGGCTGCCTGCTGCAGCATGGAGAAGACTTTCAGCTATTGGAAAAGAGAGAGATAAAACTCTCGAGTTCTGAGTAACTTCTTGCCCTTGGCACAGGGCAGCACTGGCTCCCAGAAGGGAGGCTGGGGCGTTGTGTGAAGCATCTGAAAGAGGCTTCAATTCTGACAAGTGCTGTAGATTTGAGGCCACTGATGGCTGCATCTGAGAGTCCTTTAAGCATAAGTATCTCTTGGGAAAGGCATGATATTGTTAGCCCAGGGCAGGGAAGAGGGATGAAATGTCAACAGATGTGCACTCTGGTCCTAAAAATCCTTAAAATATCCACAGAAGAGAGCTGTGCTTGAAATTTAACCACCACAGTATTAACGAACTAAGCATAAACCCGAAATTTTGCTTTTTACCAGCAGCAGTACTGAGGATTCTGGCCAGGGCTTGTGCAGTAAAGAATCCAGATGCCCAGTGCCTGTATCAGCAGCACTGTTGGTGTGCACAGCACGCAGTTCATGTGTCTCCCTTAGCTCCACAAGCTGCCTCTGTAAGTTCTGAATACCTCAGCATAAGAGCTTTCCTCATCTGACTCTCATTGCCACAATTACTGAGATTTCTCTTGGCCTTACTGCTGAGCTGGTTTCTGAGCAAATATTTGGCTTAAACGTTGAAAGCTTTGAAAGCATTCTGCAGGCAGTGGTTTGGTGAAGCTGGATGCACAGGCACCGCGTTTCTGTGTGGATGGGCACGGTGCATTCCCAGCTTAAGGGGGCAAAGTGAACTACGTGCTTTCCAAGAGACCCTGCTCTCTCCCTTCTGACCCATCAAGGTGTAACCTGCTGGCTACCTCGACAGGGAAGCAGGATCCCAAATGTCGCAGAGCTCATGAGTCATCTCTGCAGCTAAAGATTCCCGTTCACCCACCGTCTGTGGCGCAAGAAGATAAATGGCCAACGTACAGTATAGTCTTTCCCCATTCGGAATAGTTCAGTAACTCATGGAGAAGGGCTTGGCTGTGCCAACCTTTAGTAGCTGCGTGAATAAGTATTTGGAAACAATGAGTTCCTCAAGAATGCCCTTTTACTAAAGCTCTAGATACTGACTTTTGGGGGGGAGGTCTGACCCGAGCTGTATTTTACAAAAATGTTTACTCTCTTTGCACTGGGACAAAGGAAGCTCTTAGTTCCCTCAGGCTCTGTGCTTGTGTGAGTTCTCAGTCTGTGCTTTAAAACTCAGGTTCATGTAGTCATCCCTCATTCCATGCTTGACCTCAGGCAAGTCTTTTCTCCTGCACAGTATGGTCTTAACCTGTAAGGTGCAGATAATAGCACCACCTCCCTACCTCCAAGGCTGATGTGAGATGAAATGCCCTGAGAGACTGAGAGGCGCAGAGTTAAAATCTTTTTGAAACACTGCTGACTCGTCCTAGCCCTATGAAAGGCAGATGCACTTAATGCTGTTACGCAGTTCCACGACTGAAACTCAGTGTTCTTCCAGCACTGTGTTTGCTAGCAGGATTTTTCTTTCGAGCCAGTACTGCTTTACTGGAGAAGAGCTCTTGGCTGAAGCTCTTGAGCCCTGTTCCAAGGCAGGTTTTTACTTCAAGACTCCCTTCTCAATCAGTCTTTCTGCAGATGTGCTCTCATCTACAGACTCTGATAGAAATGTGTTCAGGAGACTGGAGACTGATAAGTTTAGGAGTGTGTTGTTGCCAGTTTCTCACTTCATACTGTGGTCTGCAGCTTAAACCACAATGGAGGTGCGTTTGCACCACTCTTTGGAGCCCTGAACAAAGCACGTTTCAGAGTGCTCACACACAGGCTGTTTCCTTCTGCCAGCTGTGCTGCTGAGGAAGGGGTGTAACTATCCCTAGAAAGTTGCAGCTCACAGCTGAGATGAGCCAATATCTCAGACTGCTGCAGTTGGCTGCTTTGGTCCGCAGGAGTTCGAGCCCTGTACCCGTGCTTCCTGCTCCTTCTCTTCCTCCTAGTTCCAGCTTTCCGTTGTAATTCTATCCATAACTTCCTTCCAAGTTACTCATTCCATCCTTCTCCTGGTATCTGAACAACTGCTGCACTTTGCCCCCTCCCTCCCGTTTGCTTGTGAAACTGGGAGATCGCACAGCTCCGTGTCCTCTGGCTGGTCAGGAGTGTCTGGCGAAGGACACCCCTGCTCAGGAGCGCTGAGCGACCAGATGGAAAAGTGCAGCTATTTCTGCAAACCTGAGAATTTCTGAGTAAGCTTTTTAAAAAGTCCTGAGTTGACTTCACGTCTGCAGCCTGGAGATGCCTTAAAGAACCCAACAGCCTCAGACAGACCGACCGCTTCTCCAAGCGGGTCTTTCTGACGTGCTCAAGCTGAGGTACCCCAGATCAGTAGGATTCTGGAAATACTTGTCTTTCTCAGCATGATAACCCCTTCTGGGCAGCTCCCAAGTACACAAGAAATTTGCAGGTCACTTGCCAAGTGTTGTGGAAGAGGGAGTCGATGTTGACTTTTCTCTGAGTTTGTACACTCCCCGAGCAGCCCTTCCGAAGCAGAGCAGCCCTGCCTGCTCTCTCACAGCATCTCACTGCTCATTTTGCTCCTGGAGGCAGCCCCTGACAAATGACAGCTCTTCTGGCACTGAGCATCCCTGGTGAAACATTCCAAGGGCGTGATGCTGCCTTCTGGATTCCCGCTTTGGGCCCCCTCCCCCAATTGTTTCATCCCACAGAGCTGACCACTGCAGATTTGTCCTCTCTTCATTACCCAGGCAGTTAAAGAAAAGAGTTCATGTCCATCCCAGCTTGTTTCACTTTGCTGCTTTTCCTCTGTTCAGCTGCAGTAACACGATCCCACTTGGCAGAGGCTGAGAGAATCTTTGGCACATTGGAGAGAGGCTTAATGTAAAGTCTACATTTTTAAATTTTTTTTTTTTTTAGGGCTTTTTGAAACTCTGGTGATTCTGCACAGCTTTGGCAGTCGCTGTAGGGCTGCTCACCAATGCCTCAAATGCAGCTGTGAGCAAAAGGATTACCAATGCATGCTGTGAAGAGAATGTCTTAATGTCTGTCCCATCTCCCTCTAAAAAGCGTTAAAGAACGACATGGATCAAGTAGAACAACTTGCTGCAGACAGAAGGAAGAGCTTCCTCTCAGCTGACAAGAAAAAGAGCAGTGGCTGTAGGATCATTGTGGGATTTTTATGTGTATGCCCTGTGGTGGCTTTGGTGGCTCTTGTGGGAGATCCAGCTGGAGCTGCAGTGCAGAGAAGGCAGGTAGGGGAAAGGATCTAATTCTCAAATGCTTGAAAGGGGAGCGGGGACATCAAATACGTGTGCATGTGTATTGTTTTAGAAGACGGATAAATTCAGGGAGCAATCTAAACAATATGTAAGTAACTGCTAAGGCAACAAGATCTGTTAATGGCTGTTTGAGTCCCTTTTTGCAAAGGATCCTACAAGGTAATTATGGATCCAAGTAGAATCAGATTGTTAGAGACATGTCTGCAGCTTGCAGACAACCAACAGTGAATGCACAAAAGAATGGGGTTGTTTTCCCGCAGAGCTTTGGCTGTTCTTCTCAGTACCTCTGTTCCCAGCCTGGTGGGATGTGGCATGCACGTATCCTGATCGCCGTAGCAGCTGAGCTTCCCGGGAGCTCCAGTGCAGGGCTCGTGGTGTGTGAGGTCTGAACGGGGGGTTAGTGCTGGACCTACAGAAACTATCACCTGATATTAACAAGATATGACAGACTGGTCAGGGGGAACTGTAGCAAGGCTCTGGGACTCTCAGAAGCTGGTCGTAATTTTTGCTTTTAGCTTAATTTTAGCTTTTAATTTAAAAAAAAAAACCCCAGTCTTCTATAAGTGCTCGCATCCTCTCCTGCTGTTTGTGTTTATGAAGATCCAGGCAGTAGCACCCCTTGTTTGCATCACATGCTCAGGACTCTTATTAACTGGTACTAAGTCATAGTTATGTTACTGTTTAGTTTAGTGTATGAAAGGGGAGCTGCTTTCTACATTCCTACTCTCCACTCTCAGAGTAGAATCAGAGGGATAAGCCACTGGAGGTGAAGGGAGAGGGCCAGCAGCCAGCGTGCTCACATGACACATGCCTTGGGGAAGGAGAGGCTGGACCTTGAGCTGAGTGAACCAAGAAGTCTGGGGTCCTCAGCCAGATCCCTTAATACAGCAAACGAAGTGACAAAGGTGAAAAGTGACCCTGTGTGCTCTTCCAAGAGCAAATGGGCACCTGGAGGCTGCCAGAAATGTGATCACACACCCTGCCAACAGCGTGCAGCTCAGAGGCGAGGGGTTAGCAGCTCCCTGTCTCGCAGGTGATGTGCTACAGCTCTTTACGTTCAAAGACTCTGCTCATTTCAAATTGTGAGCCAGACCCACAGCTGAGCTTCAAGAAAGGCTAAAAGACCATCCTAGGAAAGAAGGAGACTGGGAGTAGAACAAGATAGAAGCTAGTATGGCTCACAGACACGAGCAAGGCTGGTAGAGTCCCACAGCCATCTACCAGTCATGGCTAGCGGTAGCCATGGAGAGATGCCAGGGATTTGGGCAGTATCTGGCAGCTGTTGCTTCAAGCTTTTCGTCTTTTCTTGCCACTTGCTTGCTGTGAGGCCAGGGATGTGCTATTTTGAGTCTCAGAGCCTCAGTTCTTCCATGAGTGAAATGAAGACAGCTCTTGCTTTCTGCAGAGTGTGCTGTGAGGCTGAACACACTGGTGCTGGTGCAGCTTTTGGAACATTGCCACTACACATTCTGCTTAGGAAGTGTCTTGGTGCCTCTGGAGCAAAGCTGACCCAGAGATATTCAGTGTCTTAGTCTTCAGAAGGGGAGGCAGAGTGGGTAGGCTTCCAGAGAACTGTGTTGGGGCCCATTCTTTTACGTCCACTGCTCAGGACTAAAAGGCTTTTACAGTTTGAGTCAGACCTGTCATGAAACTTGATGTCTTTTACTGTATGATGGCTTTAAATGCACTCCAGGGTTTCCAGGGCTCCTGTTTATCTTGAAGGCATTTCAGATCCACAGTGCAGCTTTATAAAGAGCTCTCTGCACAAACGGTTGCCTGTTCTGCTCATTTGTCCAGTATTTCATTTTTTCTGTGGTGAGGCTGGAGAGCAATAGCAAAGCGAAAAGGAAATGAAAACTTTCCAGGAAGAGCTGCAGCCTCACCATGGCCAGGAGCCTGCTGAGGCCTCACTCCTGCTGCACTGCAAGAGGAGAGCGGAGGGGCTGCAGTGCCCTACTCTGGACTTAGGCAGGAGCTCAGGGGAGCCTACAGCACTGATCCCCTGTGATCCAGTGTTGGGGAGTGCTGCTCCCTTCCTTTCCTTGCATGTCTGGTCTAAGACAAGCCCCAAGAACTCCTCACAGCACAAGCCCCTCCTTTGCTCTGCCTCAGTTTTGGTCAGTGCACTCGGAGCAGGCACACTTTGCGGAGCACTGACCAGCTGATGCGCTGGTCTTGTCTCCTGGACACCCATCAGGGTGCCAGTTGTGCTCCCCAGCCTCCCAATGCCCCATACCTGGTAGTTTTGCTTTTACACTGTTCGATCCTGCAGTCACTCCCATCTCTTCCAACCTCCTGTTTTGTCTTTTAAGGCAGATGCCACATCGCCTGGTCTTCATGGAGCGAGTGCCTCTGCTTTGCACAGCCCAGCTTTCCCACCTCGGCCTCCAGCGCGGAGAAAACGATACACGATCACACCGGGGCACTTGAAATGGGACCACTTCAACTTAACGTACAAGTATGGACTTGCATTAGCCCTAAGAGCTGGCATTTCTAAGTGACAGTGGGGTCAGAGTTTTTCCTGCCAGGGGTGTAGATATTAACCATACGAATGTCGCTAATCCATTTGACAGTGAAGGGACAGCTGCTAAAGCCACTCTAAAGTAGAAGGATCATCCCTGCATTAGAGCTCGTAGCACATATGGCTGCATGCTGAGGCTAATTGTCCAGGTTTACACTCATTAACAGCCTGGCTTGATACGAAACCTTCTGCTCCCTTTAGGGTGTGCTGGGACGAAGGGAGAACATAAAGAGCATAGCTAAAAACCCAGAGGGGATAGCAGAATACACACAACTTTTCCCAATTGCTACACTTCAGGCAGTTTCCTGAATGCAGATCTTCTTTTGGGACAAGGTAAGTTTCTAGGAGCCATCTGTACGGTTCCAGGGTACAAACAGGGGTTCTGCCATCCCGCACCAGGAGTTTTCTTACAGTTCAGCTGCATCTGTACCTGTGGCCTGAGCAAAAGCCTCTCGAGTCTCTTTCCTAAGTGAGGAGATTTTTTTCAGAGATTTTTTTGACTGTTTTACTATCAAACCTTTGGAACCCTCTTCCAAAAGTTCTGCCTGAGAGTATTAGAATTCAGAGTGTGTGCACACATTGTAGCCTAAGGGTTAGGAACGGGAGTTACCTGCTGCTGAAACGCAGTCGTCTTCTCTTCTGGCAACACCTCACAACAGCCTGGGAGGTGTGAGGATACAAATAGTTTTCCAAGAGAACCTTGTCTCAAATGATGTGCTTGAGGAGGGACAAAAGCTGTAGTCAGAACATGTGATTGTAAAGAATATCAGTATGTATTGGTCCCTGTGGTGGTTTTATTAAATGTTCTTAATATCCAGTTCAAGCTACTCCTGTTTTGAATGTATTAGAGCGAAGGGAAAGACTTGTGTCTGATGCAACCTAGAGAGCCTTCAGCTGATGTCTGGGAAGGGAACAGTGTTTTCCTGAGGGTGTTCTGTGTTCCTACAGAATCCTGTCCTTCCCAAGGAACCTCATAAGTGCCAGGGACACACGCAAGGGACTGGCGGCTGCGTTCCGAATGTGGAGTGAAGTTTCACCGTTCAGCTTCAGAGAGGTGCCACGGCACGTAGACAGTGACTTGAAAATAGGTAAGAGCACACGGGCTCCAGGCCTGACAGGTTGTGTGTGTGAACTCTACGAGGGACGTGTAGAGTTCCAGCATGTGAACAGGAGTTCAGAGGCAGGAGATGGTCCTCCTTTGCTGTGTGGACTCAGCAGGGCCTCTTGGACAAGGGCTGGGGCAGCGTTTGCCTTTAGTCAGGTAGAGAAATTACTTCTAGTTGCTCTAAGGAGATATTAATATCATAATTAACAGTTTCTGTGAATCTTGCAGTCGGGGAGCCTTAGGTATTTGAAAAGAATTAACCCTCAAAATCTGCCCCTGGGACAGCATTATCTCAGGGAAACTGAACATTGAAAGGAGAAATGACGTGTCCAAGGTCACACAGAGCCAAAGAGCAGGTGATGGATTCCAGCTTGTTTATGGTTTTAGTCTCCCTTCTGTTGATCCTCTTGAAGCACCATCTTTTCTCTGTCCTCTCTCTCCCTGCCTTCCTCCTGCCACGTATCCCTGTGCAGTTTTTACTTCCTGAGTTTCTCAGGCATAGAAAAATGTTGGTGCTGAGGCGTTATCTGCTCAGCCTCAACCCCAGATGTAAATTCTTCCTGGGATTTATGGTCTGTGTGAAATGGTTATTTCCTGTGCAGCTGGCAGCAACAGTGAGAGAACCAGCAGCTTTACCATTGTTTCGCAACACGCTCTTCACTCTCGTGGTGTGTGATGCTACTTACAGGCACGTGATGAGCCTTCCCAGGGGTCTGTCCTGCTAGCCCAGGACCAGTGGATGCAGGGCACACTGCGATGCTATCACAACGCTAGGAAAAAGATGGCAAGCAGCTCTGACTCTAAGGCTATCTGTTTATTTACGTTTAAAATGGAGCAATGACACCCTGGGGTTATCACTGTCCAACTTCTCTCAGAAAAAAAAAAATTTCCATGTGATGTTGCAAAAAGTGCTCAGTGTTCCCTTCTGTCAGTAGACTCATGTCCATTGGGAACAGCTCTAAGTGCAGGGCCACCACAGGGCTTGCGGCACGCAGCCATCATTCCTGACAGTTGCTTTGCATTTGTTTTTCCTTCTGTGGCTCTGTAGGTTGGAAAATGTGGGATACCTTAAGAGTTGTTTTAGCAAACCACAAGTTTACAGATGTGTGTCCTGGATGGGCTTTCCCTGCTTGAAAAAAAGGCTTTCCCTTCCCTAAATCTGCTGTTTTTTTCACAGGCTTCTACTCTATCAATCACACCGACTGCCTGGAGTCCCTCATCCACCACTGCTTTGATGGCACAACAGGGGAACTTGCCCACGCCTTCTTCCCACCCAACGGGGAAATCCATTTCGATGACCATGAATACTGGATATTGGGGAACACTCGGTTCAGCTGGAAGAAAGGTAGCACATAATTAACACCTGGAGGGTTTAGCTTTTAGTCCTTGTTCTGGGGTTTACCTGGTATGGGAAACAGAGAACAGAAAGGGCTGTGGTTTGCTGTAGTTTTGGAAGGTGTTGGCCTTGCTGTCAGGTGACTGAGCTGCTGTAAGGGCCCACGTTTGGTGGCAGCGCCGTTTCCTTCTGAATAGTTCAGTGGATTCACTCAACAGTTGAGACACGTGCTCAATAATCACGTCTCGCTTCTGCCCAGGCAGGTGCTTCTCTGATAAGGGCCATGTTATATTCAACGTGCTGGTGTGACTGTTTACATTGTAGTTTTTCAGGGTCCATAGTCATTTTTGGGGTTGTGGGCACCTAAAAATGTCTGTGTTACTTAGAGCTTGGTGGTTTTTTTCTTCTTTTTTGTTAAGCAATGTCAAAACTAACGTTAAATTAAAAGCAGATGGTCCCTGACTAACTAGCAAATTCAGTTCACATTACATGACCAACTCAATATCTTACTTTCAAAAAAAGTACTTTGCTTTTCACCAAGTAAAAAGAGAGGAGGGGAGATTTTACGGGACATAGAGGGACTTCTCCTGTCCTTCTTGCTTTCCAAAGCACAGCAACAGAGAAGATGTAGGGACAAAGACCTAGGAGAGATGACTCTTAAAGCAAGAATGTCAGTGAATTAATTTATTATGCAAAATATCACGATAGGTGTCAGTAATAACCCCTCTTGTGAGTCATCCTTCGGTTAAAGTCCACCTCTGCTGGAAGCAGGCTTCAGGATGCTGCCACAACCCTCAAGTTTGGGCTATGGGGGATGCAGAGGGCGACTGGAGGCTCTTTCAGACCCAATATTCCAGCTCGTGATCTCATTCCCAAAGAGCCGTTTGCAGTCACAGCTCAGGGAACAAAGGTAGCAGAAAGCTGACATAAGTACGTATGACCCAGGGCACTTGCCTTCATTACAGGCGTTGCTCTTTCAGAGCTGCCTGCCTGCAGTCTGGCAGTGCTGCTCTGGCTCCTGCTGTTTGAAATCAGAAGCATGTGGAAATCATTGGCTTGTCTTTTTTTGCACCCAGGCAGCTACACAGAAGATGAAACTGGGGTAACCTTTGATAAGCCCCAACTGTCCTCGTGCTAAAATATGTTTCCCCTGGTTTTACACCAGGATTAATGTACTTCCCACACAATGCCAGCTGTGTTTCTGTTTCTCTTCCAGGTGTTTGGCTGACAGATCTGGTACATGTAGCAGCTCACGAAATAGGCCACGCCTTAGGACTCATGCACTCCCTCAACCCCAACGCCCTCATGCACATCAACGCCACTTTGACTGGGAAAAAGACCATCTCTCAAGATGAAGTCTGGGGAATCCACAGGCTCTATGGTAAGGAAGGCAGGGTGTGCTCCGGGCTCCTCGGGGTAACAAAGGTTTGCCTGAAGTGGCGGCTGGATCCTGTGGAGCTCTCATGGTGTTAGACCCTCACTGGTTGGCAGGACGAGGCTGTAAGCCAGCGAGCAATAGGCAAGAGGAATTTTACTCCATTTTACGCAAAGCTGAGCTAGGAGGAGGTGTAGGATAGTCTGTTTCCAGCACTATGAGCTTCAAATGTGACAGACAGGAGGCTGGAAGTCTTACAGACTTCATGCTCCCACCTCCCCAGCTGGCAGCTCTGAGAAGAGGTTTCAGAGGGGTCAGTCCACGCTGTGGCCTCAGACTGCTCTGAGCTGCTACAGCAGAGGCGTGGGTGCTGTGTTCTCATGGGCTGAGCTCGTTAGGCCCCAGCCCAGTGACCAGCTCTGGGCACTCCCTCTAATGCCTTGTCGCCTTCTCTTCTAGGCTGTAAAGACAGATTATTTATGTGCCCATCGTGGGCAGAAAAAGGCTTCTGCGAGAAACGCAGGAAGTTGATGAAAAAGCACTGCCCATCTACCTGTGACTTCTGCTACGGTATCGAGCTTTTCTTTTGGGATTTGTGGTGGGGTTTGCACAGAGGGAGGAGGTACCAGTGAAGCAGTGTTTGCTGTGGATAGGCAGGATCTTAATTCCACCCTGGAGAGCAGTGGATGCAGTGACTAACCCCCTCCAGCTCTAACGAGCAGCACAGCAGAGATGGGCTCTTACAGACTGGAGCCAAGATCAAGGCTTGGAAATAGGAAGCAGCTTTTATGTTTAGACATTTGTGGACTAGAACATTAAACTGTCCCATTCTTCTCTAGTTTAACTGAACCAGTGATAGGGAGTTTCTGAAAACACAACTACTCCGTGTGCCTCAGACTGCTTCCCCTTTGGACCCAACTGAGGAAGTGAGATGCTGATGCGTTAAATTCAGAGATAAGAGATGCAGTGATGGGACATAAACAAGCCAAATGCCACCTCAAGCACAGCTGGACTTGAGCTGCTCCGCAGAAGAGATAAAGTATGTTAATCACCTTATCTAGTCTCTCAGTTTTATGACTCCAGATAAGGGACTAATGCAGGATCAGGTCAAGTTACTGCAGCTGTGGAATTAAGCTTCAGTTAAAGCTGACCTAAAGATGATGCACCGTGTAACTAGTACCTCTTTCTCCAGTACAGAGGTTATTTTTTCAGACCAGATTAATGCAAAGATGCAGTCAGATAATTACAAACCCATATATTCTAGGGGACAGTTCATATACTGAACATACACTCTTCCATATACATATATATATATATATATATATATATGAAATGAGCAAGTTATTTATCCCTCTCTGTCAGTTTACATGCCACAAAATTGTTATCTTTGCATATGAATAATGTTACATGTCTATCCAATAATTGCTCAGCAGGAGGCATTTTTAAATTAATACTTTTAAGATTCCTTAGGTGATAACATAATTCTGAAAGTGTTTTGGAATGCCTAAAGCTTGGTAATGAGCGGTGCTAACTTTTGCCGTTTCTCTCTCTCTCCTCTGGTGTACAGAATTCCCCTTTCCAACAGTCCCCCCTACTCTGCCCCCGCCAAGGACAAAAACCAAGACTGTTTCTGAAGGCAGGAATGTCACCTTCCGCTGTGGACAGAAGATAATCCATAAAAAAGGCAAAGTTTAGTAAGTGCTCTATCATTTATTCCAGTCCTTGAGGAGACTTTCCAGCTTACATACCAGGAAGGATGACAAAACAGGGTAAAGAATTATTCAGTCTATCTTCTGGAGCATGTCACTGCCTCATTTGGCACCCAGAGTAGGAAGAGGGGTGGCTGGCTGTGAGCAGGGAGTGTGCAAATATTGTTCAGAACATTGCAAAGCATTTAGGCTGCAAGCAGAGCTATCAGAAACGAGCAAGCTGAGCTGAAAAAGGGTAAAATCCAATTCACATGTATAGCACAAAGACAATTCTTACCATCAAGTCAAATTCCCTGGCCCCTATTCTGCAAAATCTGCAGTCTTAAATTTACCCTTTCAATTAATAGTTTGTTAGATCCTACTAGCGTACAAGTGTGTTATTTCTGGATGTATCTAAAATTGAAAGAGATGATAGGCCCAAGTCCATGAGTTAGTTTAGACTGGCGACCCAAATTCCCATCAACTTCCAGTGAGATTCAAGCTCCTAAATTACTCAGGACAGTGCCCTGTTACAACTGCCATCATCTACCTGAAACATACAGTAAAACTTTAACAAAATCAGGTTAAGTCAAGTTAAGGTCCATAAGTTAAGGTTAAGTCCCATCTGTGCTGTACACTTACTCAGCAAAACTTACTAGGAGAAAGACCCACTAACACATATTGCCTTGTACTGGACATGTTGTAGTTTAACTTCTCTTACTTTTCTTATGACAGCTGGTATAAAGATAAGGAGCTTCTGGAATACTCATACCCAGGTTACTTATCCTTGAATGAAGATCACATGAGCATCATTGCAAATGCAATTAATGAAGGAACTTACACTTGTATAGTAAGGAAAAAAGAAAGAATCTTGACTACTTATTCCTGGAGAATCAGACTGAAGCACTAACAAGAGCCCTGGAAGGAGCACTTCCATCACTGCCAGTTCTATTTCAAATTCAAGACGTTTCTTTGGCATTTTACATTTAATCTCCAGTAGCGCAACTGAACTTCTAAATCAGCTGCTTCCACACCTTGGGCAAAAGAGACTCTGAGACGTGATTACTGGAATGTAAAACTTTCCAAATTAGTTTTAATGATAAAGAATTTATTAAATATGTGCTGTACAGAGAATTAAATCTTTTTTTAAAAAAAGTGTCAGATTTTGCAGTGGATAAACTATGTGGATCACTGTGGACTTTGGAAAAACAAGAACATAACTCTTCATCAAACAAAGGGCTGAACAGAGGGATGGCTCAGCTCTGCTGCAGTGGAGGCAGAGGTACTGGGGAAGGACAATGACCAGTTACAGGCTGTAAGTGTTCTGCTGGCATTTTTAAATCCTGGTGCATAGCACCAGAAGAACTTATTAAAAAGTATAAGACCTAATATTACTTTTTCTTTTGCTTGTCAGAAGGAGGCTGTAGGGTCACGTATCCACAGAACAGCATATCCAACAAAACTGTCAAGCAACAAAACACTTGAAGAAGCCAAGAAAAAAAAAATTAAGCTCTGTCCCTGCCCCGGCACGCGCTGTGACACAGCTTCCATCTGCTGGTATGGAAAACAGCTCACACTTCTACAACAAACCCTGGAGTTACCCGTAGCTCTCATAACCATGTTACGTTTCCACGGCACTCCAGCATTAGGTTTTCTTTGTTTTACTAAAACAATCCCAACTTTGATGAAGAATCCTTTTTTGTCAGGAACGTGGATCTTCCAGTGATGCCTGGACTGGCTGCAACACTGTGAAGGAAGCGAGGATGGAAATAATTCCCCGAGTGCAAGATGCCCAGCACAAACACAAACCATGCAGTCGTGGTCTGATCCTTTAGAGCTCAGCACAGGCCGTGGCAAAATGCCTCTCCTGCACTCTGTGGGATGCAGCAAAACCAAATGCTTTACAGTGGGTTATTGATCTCCACCTCTGAGGAATCTTGCTAAAATCCCACATACTTCAGTTAACAGATTAGTAATAGAACTGTCTCAGGCCCAAAGAGAAAATAGTTCTGCATTCCTCCACAGAAAGAAATAAAACATTTTGAAAATTTACCACAATGTTCATATGTCCCAATTCCAGTTCCAAGGCCTTTACCCAGAAAAACCCTTAAAATGCATTGAAATTGATGGAATGTTTATAATTTAAGTTAATCCTTTTACTGGACTGGTCCCAGTGCTGACTTCATGAATACCCCAGTACTTCTCCAAGTCTTCCTGTTCCCAGAAAAGAATGATAGATTTATAAATTACAGATGCAGAAGGCTGTGATATTCCAGACATGATTCCTCTGGTCTTCCATCTTATGAGAAAGGACTGCAATATGGCATTATACAATCAGTAAAGCTAAGCTCTTATGGAAAAAAGGGCATATTTAAAAGAACTTCCCACAAAAAAATAAAGTTTCGAGTCTCCATATTAAATCTTTTAGATTTATAAAACAATAGAGTCCTTCTTTTGCACCAGTGTAAATACATGCATAGAACCCCTCAGACAGTGCTCAGCTGAGCAGTGCACCCAAACATAGTCAGTATCAAGCCCCACCCAGCCCAGCTCCTTCCAAGGCACACAAGAGGAAAGAAACCTCAGAACTGTTATGGTTTTTTGCCCTAACTATATTCAGACACATACAATTTACTTAAAATAAAAAAAAGTTGTCTGCCCAGGCTGACACTGTGCTGTAATAGTGTCAGCACTGATCTGGGGCAGGGGGGAGAATAAGTTTCCACTCTAGAAGACTTAGTGCCATCACCATCGAAGTTTGCTGCATGTGAAGAAATGAAATCCTTCACACTCTTAAACAATTTAAAATGTATTTTAATTCTACAAATTTACAAGGAAAGAAAAACCAAAACAAAACAAACCCAATGAAAAAAAACTAAAAATAAACCAGAAACTGTTCCAGGATTGTACTTCAAGTTTTCCTTTGTCAAATTTTGTACCAATCCTTGGCTTTTCAGGTTCATCCCAGTCCTCTAATGGAATGCAGCAGTTAACTCCACACCCAGCCAAGAGCATTTTGAACCTGTGATGACATTTGACTTTTTCCCTGTGAAAAACATCTAGTCTCCCTGACGTGAAGAACAGAACTGGGGCACTCAGAAATCCACTCACGTGAAACAGTTCTCTTTCTTTTTTCCCCCCCTCTCACGCTGAGTTTAAAACTTGAGGCTGAAACCAGGTCCTGCAGCAGATGCTCCTTGGTTGGTGGTGGTCAGATGAAAGCCTGTGTCTTTCAGATCATCATCACCCTGTAAAAACCAATCACAATTCATTTATCAGTGTCTGTGCACAGGTATTTACCTCTCCAACACAAAAATCGAAAGAACAACAACAACAAAATAAATCAAAGCATCTTTAGGAGGTAAGAAACTAATGTATGCTTTAGTAGCATCGTAGCTAAGGTTGATGCAGTGTTATTCATGATCAAAATCAGGATTTGGACATGTCTGAGGACACCAGAGGTCTGTGTCGGTCGCCTCCGTGTGCTCTACTCACCAACTGACTGTATCCAAGGCCTCCCTCCGGGGGCCGGGGGCTAGTGCCACGCTTCACCCTTTGTTGTTCGCTTTTTGCTGGCCAGGTGGGAAACATGGAGGGGTCGATAGGAAGGGGAGTCTCTCGGAAATACTCGTGCTTCAAACCGTCTTCGGCAGTAATTCTTCTGGCTGGGTAGTATGTCAAAAAGCTGAGAATTTAGGAAGACAATGAAACAGGGAAGAAGAGAGACAGAGGGACAGAAAGAAGAAAAATTTTAGCCTGAAAATTATAAATTCTTCAGCAATGCAATTCAGAATTTTCTGATTTTTAACAATTTTATTAATGGGTATGACTGCTGACATATGAGCCATCTAACCTCCCTAGCTGATCTTAAAAGCATGCTTCCTACATGAACCTGTCATTAATGGAACCACAGCTGGAACTACATATGGAAAGTAGCTTTTGTAGGGATCTGTTTGCAGAGGTACCAATCCCTGGACACCTCAGAACCTACAGGCAGTCAGATCCAGCTCAAAGGGAGCCAGGGTGGTTCAGTTAGATATTTTACAATGCTACTTTGCTTTTTACAGAAGACAACTGAGATTGTATTGAGACACCACAAAATACTGTAATATAGTGTAATTTAACTGTACAGCTTGTGGGTGATTACTCTGAACCTTGTGCAATACACAGACATACTTCACTGTACTGTTCATCCTACCAAACAGCATTTGGCCCTGACTATGTAAACATTTATATATCCAAGATTTGTACATGTAATGAGTTCCACTCACTTATGTAAACTTACTCATGTGTTTCCTCAAGTTCCAGACGCACATGAATACTACAGTGTTGTCATTCTTACCCAAAATAATGAAGACATAGCCCTGGTACAACCAAAGCAAGTAAGAAGTAGATGACACTGCTGTGACACCCATCTTTATTAATACAAGCTGTGCTTAGACCTTCTGAAAGGTTATCTAACTTCCAATAAATTATTCACGACTCATTAAAAAGCCTGGAGCAGCATAATTCTTAAAAACTGGAAAGACTGAAAATTCCTTTTTTTTTTTAAAAAAAAAAAACAACTAATTTTTTAAAAAATTAATTTTTTAAAATAGAAACAAGTTCTAAGTAAGATCTGAAACTCAATCATTTAGTACTTCATGTCATGAAATTTAAAGGGAATATTAGGGGAAGGAGGGGAACAAAAATCTCTCAAACTATTGACAACCTTTTAAAGACAAATGAATTGGAATGCAATCAGAATGCACCAGTAGAATTAAGTTAACAGGACTGCCAGAACATCAGATGTGACAGAACTCATGAACTTCAAAAATCTAGGAATAAAAATAAGATTGCTGTCTTCCTAATGCTTTAATATGAGCTCTAGACTCTACTACTTTTTTTTCCTTTTTTCAATTGTAATACAATTGTTGTAACAAGATCCATGAGCAGGCTGCGTGATAGCTGCCTCGCCACAGAATTCAACGTGACATGGATGAGCTAAAACTACTGCTAAAACATTTTTCTATTCTTCTAGGATGTAGGTGTGCAAGAATAATCTTGGACTGAGGTTGAACAGCAGGTGTTAAGAGCTGAATAAAGCTGTTGTGAGAGCGTGAGGAACAGCATTGCGAGGACTGTCACAGACAAACTTCAAATGCATCCACGTTTTGACAAGGTTAAATGCACTGAAATACCAGCCTGACTACACATCCTTTCCCCCACTATCACAGCACACCAGCACCTTTTCCCAAGGATGCTCTAGAAGCCAGCACTTACTTGTTCATCAGGTCGAACCCCTGATCAGAGAGGAGCGCCCCAAATCTCTTGCGTAGATTGTTATAGGGGTATTCTGTGAAGGTCATCTTCTTTACTGCTGGCAGCTCGTTGTAACCAGGCCAGATTTTTTCACTTGGAGTACCCAGATCCTGTAAATTAAAATATGTCTTTAATAAACCCTTCTGCTTTTTCATTATGTAGCTGTAGGAGTTGGTAACTATCCAGAGAAAACACAAATCATAATCTTAGCCTCCTATAAGCATCATAAACCAAGAATCAGAGTAGTGAGCCTTTAATAAGGCTGAATCTCTGTCAAAAAGCAACAAGCACTTCTCATTTCTTACTGCTCTAATGTACCTGCCTCTAAAACCAGTCAGAATGCAAAGTTGTTAAAAATGTTACCTTAAAAACTTTGTTAATCTGGTCAATTTCTGACTTCCCTGGGAACAGCGGTTTCTGCGTTAACAGCTCTCCAAATATACACCCGACCGACCACATGTCTATCGCCGTTGAATATTCCTGAAGAAAGGAATATATTACACCTTATAACATCAGTAAGATACTTTCACTGAGCTGTTTGGGGTTGTCTTGTTGCTGCTGTTTTGGTTTGGGGTTTTATTTGTTTGTTTGTGTTTTTTTTAAAGATTCTAACGCTCTGAACAGCACACATACAGTCATTCCAACACCCAAGGCACGAGCCTCAACTGTATTTATTTAAAAGTTAAAATTACTGTGAATAATGAGTAATACCCATCTACACTGTTGCACCCATTTTTTTTGGTGGTAGTGCAGTATTTTTTTCTGACATGGTTCTTGTCGCTGAAGCCCTACAGAACCCTACTGATTTCATCCAGATTTCAGTTATGAAACAGGTAACCAGTAGGGAACATTGCCAGAATGTTGCCATCACCTTGTTCTGCTCTCAGGTGTCACAAATTTTAGACTAAGGTTAAAAAAAAAAATCCAGCTGCCTAAGATGAAAAAATCATGCTGCCATGAGAAGTCCAGCAGCACCACATCAGTTTTCTAAAGGAGAAAAACTCAATCTGTCACCCACCCACCTTTGTCTGTGGCAGATGGAACCTTTTTAGCTGTGTTATTAGGAAAAATAATACTGAAAATTCAGAATTTCCACCTCTAAATCAATATAAGGAATCAAGCATGCTCATACTTTGTTCATAAATTATAAAATAGTCTGTAGAGTCGTTCCTCTAGCAGCCAGAGGAACAAGGAGGAACATACCTTAGCTCCAAGCAACAGCTCCGGAGCCCTGTACCAAAGCGTCACCACCACCGGCGTGTAAGGCTTCAGGGGAGAGCCGTATTCTCGGGCCAGCCCAAAATCTCCAACCTAAATGAAAATGAGTAATCAGTATTTCCAGCACTGACCATACCCTTTACTAACAGTGTCACTACGTGCTGGCCACGCACAGCAAGCCTATCACACGGCTTCCAGCCTTCAAAAACAGCCACGTAGAACACACTTCCTCAGGGGCCTTCCTTGGCTTTTTCCACTGAAGGGAAAAAACATTTTTCCCTTCCAGAGGCCAAGTTCCTGTTACTGATCACCTTGACAGAACACTTACATGACAGGGGGAAAAACAAACCCAAACAAACACGGAGTTGTTTGGAGATTTGTTGTTGCTGTAAGATGTAAATAATTGCAATAGACAATTGGCACCTAAAATTCAGAATTAAAAATTGAAATTTTATGTCCTGATCTTATTAGTACTGCTTTTCTCTTAGATTTTGGTAAGAGTCAGTGATAGATTGTTAAAGCGTGCAACTTAAGACTTTTTCTGTAAAGAGAATCTCCATTTCCACCAGTAACTGTACAGTTCAGCTCTACTACAAAGATTTACAGTCTTTATTACAGTCAAGTTGAAAGAGCAACCCCAGTTCAAACCCTATGATGCTGATATAGAAAAAGTAAATGACACTGTCACGCACATGGTGTGCTGTACCACCAGGAGGAGAACACTGCTCAGACCTCTGATCATGCTGTGAAGAATTCAGTATTCACTCCAGCGTGCTCGTTAGTCACATCCCAGCATAAATCTTAAAGTTCACTCTTTCGCAGCTCTATGTTTTACACCTCTAATGACCTCTAAGACTAATGCAAAACATCCTATCCAGCTCCTGACAGAGCTATAATGCAGTGTAATTCTGCAACACAAGCTTCTTCACAAGTGGGGTATATTTCATGTAATTCTTACTTTTAAAATGCCTGAATGACTGAGCAACAGGTTGGAGGTTTTCAAGTCTCGGTGAAGTATCCAGTTGTCGTGAAGATGCTTGACTCCTCGCAGCAACTGAATCATCAAGGTTTTCACTTCACCTGAAATTATAAAAAGAAGCCAAATACATTCAAGAGAAGAAATCTATCCTCTTTTTTTTTTTGTTTGTAGAACAGGGAAGAGGGGCAGGGGGAAGAAAGGGATGTCAAGCTAAAAGCACAGTATAGACTGCACCATAAAAATACGTCACAGAACAAGCGCAGTTAAACCCACAGAGCTGCCAACAAAGCAAAATTAATTTGGATAGCTGGAATTCATTAAAATAATGCTCAGAAATTAATGCCTCTCAAAAACACAGGAAGTGGCCAAAATTAAAACCCAGTCTTCTTTTCCAGTTTAGCACAGGGCAAACTCCCTCCATTTCACATCTGAACCTCCACTTCACCCTAAGCATGTGTCTCCGTTCAGCCCACACCCAGGGCTAAACACTAACCAGTTGTTCTATCACCCAAGACCTCTCCCCAGCTGAGAAAGGGAACTGGGAAAAGGAGGGAGACTCGTGGGTTGGAATTTAAACAGATTTAATAAAATAAGAAAACCAATATCAATACTAATACAAAAGACACAAAATTATACTCAGCCCATAGAGTGGTGGCAAGTTCCTCCAGGGATCCCAACCGTTGAGAATAGAAGAGAGGAGAAGGAGGGAGGGGAGGGGAGGGGAGGGGAGGGGAGGGGAGGGGAGGGGAGGGGAGGGGAGGGGAGGGGAGGGGAGGGGAGGGGAGGGGAGAGCAGAACAAAGAGCCCCCCATCCCCACCAGCTTTCCCATTTATGGTGAACATGAGGTTAATGTTGCAGAATACACCTGTGGGCCAGCCTGGGGCAGCTGCCCTGGATTTAACTGCTGATGGCCTTGATCACCACAGCTGGCCACACACTGAAACAACATGGAACAGAAAAGGGATTCTATAAATTTTATCCCTGCAAAACCAGGACAGCGTGCAAACTGGACTTATCAGCCAAATATCACTGTGAAATCAGCAGTCCCAGCCCATGATCTTAACTTCCATCAGTAAAATCAGCCTGAACAGAACAAGCAATGAAGCCTCTGTTCCAAAGAACACTCAGGACATTCCAAGGCAATAAACGTCACCGTACAAAGCTGGTTCTCTGATCTCAGTACAGCCCAAAGACACTGAGGTTTGTGTTGGCCAGTTTTCCAGTTTTGAGAATTATAGGAGGCTACAGCAAACAGTACCTGGTAGAAATGGTTGCTTCATTGTTTCCATCAGACTCTTGAGATCGTGTTCTACATAGTTCATCACAATATAGATTTTATCCATGTTACTACCTACAACAATTTCCTAAAACACAGAAACAAATGATCAAAACAAGCACACAGTTATTTAAAAAGCATGCAAAAATGAATTTTAGAAATTTACTGGCAAGAGGATAAATGGAGCCTGCCATTGGTAAAATCCATAGAAAAGGTATTTCTCTATTTAAAAACAAAAAAAAACAGCTCATTTTTGCAAAACATCTATGCAGAGACAAGCCCTGTCTATTTAGTTTTATGGGTAGTATAAGACTGTTTACAGAAACAAGCTCTGCTAGGAATGCTAACATTTTTATAAGGCATTTTAAAAGCCAAGAGGCAATATTTCAAGAACAAAAATACTTTTGAAATAGAAGATTGTGGCCTTACTCTGACAGTGACAATATTTAGATGTTGTGCTTTCAGAATGGTATTTATTTCTCTAAGAGAAGTGATGGGAAAGCCTTCCTTTTCCTTTTCCATTTTCAGTCGCTTCAGAGCCACAATTTCATCTGCAAAGAAAACAGAATTATTAACTACAGACTTCCCATCACATAGCTAATAAAATACATGGTAAGAGGTCCCCCAGTGTTCTGTCACTAATTTCATCTATTTGAATTAAAACCATTACTCAAGATGTTACTTTGAGCCAAGAAGCAGAGTCAGTCTCATATTAGCAAAGTAAAAACAAAAGAAAACCCACCACCACAAGATTGCCAAGTTCAAAGAATAACATCCCAAACAACAACCCAAAAGCTGCATCATGGATTGTAGCGTATTCCAATACAGCTCATCTGGAAATAAACTAAAGAAAAAGTGTATTTAACTCTAAACTCTTCACCATAGTTAGGAAGACAAGACAGCAGACAGGAATGCCTCAAATGCAGTTTACCTCTCCTTAAAGAACCGACTTGAAACTAAGGTGCTACTGAAATTACTGAAGTGAATTATTGAAATACATCTGGGTTTTGCATGATATTGTGGGGAAAAATGGTTATGTTGGTCTCAGAGCAGGCCTCAAGACAGAGAAGGAAAAGAAAAATGAGCTCCTGGTAGTTGTCCAGTAAATAAGTGCACTCAGAGAAACCACAAGGTATACTTCTACTCCCCAAAGGAGACGAAATGGACATATTATCCTAAAATAAACAGAGGAACCAAGGCACCCAGAATTTAAACCTGTCACCAAAATCACAGCTTGTCAGTTGGAACCTGAGAATAACCCTAATTCCCATCTAGGTCTGTATTGGAACATAGTTCTTTTCACAAGCTTTCTTCACCATCTGCCAACTCTATTTAAAACTGCAGATATTTCATTTACTGTGCTACGGTTCCCCTTGAAAACGACCAGCTTGCTAGAAAGTAACATACCACTAGTGATGGCAACACTACAGGGGAACTGAGGTCAGAGTCAAAAGAACAGACCCTATCTTGCTGGGCATTATCTTTTTCCAGGAAAAAAGAAGCGCTGCACCAATACCACTATTTTTGTTAAACTACCAATGCCAGTATTTTTCTCACTTGAGAAATCACCACGGAAGGGGAACATATAAATGACTCGATGGTTGGCTCTTGCACCATTCATAGGAAATGCCATAATTTCTTCATGACACTTGCTATTGCAAGCCAGATAAGCAAGGAGATGGAGTTTTAAAAATATAAATCCACTTGTATACACAATAATTGGGTTTTTGAGAGGGAGCTTGCTGCTTTTGTGAACTCGCTACTCAGTAGCTGCGCTTACAGTGACGCCTGGTGGAATGCTCTATCACACCTGGAAAACTGCCAGCCTGGTAATTAAACTGTGTTAATTGTTCTACACCATCATGGCCAATACAGAGATGACTTCTGAACTCAAAGAGCTGCAAGTGAAACTCTTATGTCAAAGCCCACATGCTATTAAAAAGCACAGATCATTCTTGATAAAGTATTTCAGACACATTTGTTCATCAATGAAAAATGCAGAACCATAATTTGCCTACAACTGCAGCCCTAAGCATGACGAAGGCAATAACTGGAGACCACTTATACTAACCAGTCTTCTTGTCCTTTGCTCTGTACACTACACCATATGTTCCTTCTTCAATCCTGTTCAAACACAGGAATTCCTCCACGCTACGACATCCCTGAGAACACAGACAACATTTACTCCTTCAGCATTTGGGAAGGGTTTTGCTTGGGTTTTTTTTAAGACAACACAAGGTAAACTTCAGCAGCTTCACAGGAATAGTTAAAATCTACCAAGAGAATTCAAAGATATGGCTATGTTCTGTGAGAAAGGTATTTTGGGGATTTAATTTTACTTGTATCTCTAAAGGAATCCTGGACAGAGTCTGTCTTTTAGTAGATCAATTAAATTACTCCATTAACTCTTCACTCATTCACTTCGGCACAGAATAAACTGAAATTTCTGCCACAATGGCAAAGGCAGCAACTCAGCACCTCAGACAGACACCTTTCACACAGCTCAATTAATAAAAACATGCTTTCTCTTTGTATTTCTACACTTTGCTGTTGGCTACAAAAAGAATAACCACCCGTCAGTTCCTATTCACATTAATGGAACTCTTCTCTCACAAGTGTCTATTTTCAGACAGCAATACCAAGGTATCAGAGTATCAAATGTGTTATTACATTCTTATCTATATCTAGAAGAGTAATCTCATTTTTGCTCCATGCACATTTTTTCCTTGTCAAAAAAAACTACAGCAATATTTCACACAGAAACGTGTATTTTGTGATGTATCTCATGCACAAATATGTGTTTATGGTGTTAACAAAGCAGCTGGAGAAATCTGTTTGCCTGTGATATTCTTAAGTATCCTTTAACTGCTCCTCTACCTGAAGTGCAGGAAGATACTTCGGAAGCTCTTGTTTCAACTCGATGGGGGAGGAAGCTGGTGAGTCAGGAACATAGTCTCCTTCTGTCATTGCATTGGAATGAGGGGTACCCTCCCCTACTTCCTCCTCTTCCACTTCGCTTCCTGCTGAATCTCGGTCAAACCTGGACTCTGTAACTTCAAAAGTCAGAATCAGTCGTGGAAAGAGGACTCCATTTGGAAGCATTAAGTTCAGCTTTAGACAAATACGGGTAGTGAGACACTGATCACTATACATGAGATAGGTGTGCAACTTATGCAACCTCAGTTACTGGAATAAACATCAGTGAGAAGCCTAATTTCTCCTCTTTGTTGAGATGATGCTGTCAAAAACTCATTTACAGTCACATATATACAATTTCCAGCGTTAAATACAACAGAAAAATAAATCTTTACACTAACAGAATGAATGAGAAAATTGACCCAGGATATCTCATTCTGATTGCAAGGCTTTTTTGATGAGAAGACAGGACAAGAAGCCCAAAATGAAAAAGGAGGAAGCAGTAGCTCATTAGACTCGGATCTGATTTCCTCTAAACATACACCTTGGAACAGATTTCAAGGAATTTCAATTCTGACATGAGAATGGCCCCAAAATGCCACGTATAGGATGCTTTAGAATGATGGCAAAACTGCAACAAGAAATACATTTGAAATATTTTTAAATATTTGTTGAAATAGATTTGGCTGCAAAAATTCAGCCAGGCACTTCTTTAAATATTCAGTATTTGCATTGTACCAACTGGGATGTGGTTTCCATTCTCCCGCTCCTCCTCTTCACTCATTTCTTCCTCGCTCACCTCTTCTGCAAAACAGAATCAAGTTCAACTGAATGAACTCAACACTCCTGTCGTCCCCTGTAAGGCACATCACTACTGAAATGCTTTTCTAGCTCGCCAGGCCTTCTTCACCACTACCTAGTTAGTGACCTCCTACTTCTGTTTCACTTGGAAAGCAAATGCTTCCCCTAACTCAGCAGAACTGCACCTTTCAGCTTCCAACAGGGAATATAATTCTTACCAATTATCTGGGAATTCGGGATGGGGACAGGTGAATAAATTAAGTTGGGAAACTTATGAATATTTGCTTATTAACTGTAATTGATTTTAAAGAAAAATACCCAACCTTCAGAGCAGGTTTTTGTGCCTTTTCTTTACTAATTACTGACAACACTGGTTGTAAGTAGACTTTTTTACTAAACCTTTTGTTATTACATTCATTTATTTGTATTGGCATGAAAAAAACAATCTGAAATTTGCAACTGAAAATAATTAAAAATGACAGAGACATTTGTATTTCACCACCCCCCAAATCAGTAAGTGCACAATTTTCACTACACAATATTTGTTATGTTACAAAATTACTTAAACTGTCAGCCTTATGCCATTTAGGAAGACAAAAATGGCTTTCAGTTTTCTAATCTGGCTTCTTAGACGAATAATTGGTATTACCTCTATATAAAAGGATAGAAAATGACTTGTACTTGTTTTTTTTCTTTTTAGTTATCTTGACCTGTGAGGTCTCAGCCTATCCTAGACTAAGAGAAAAGGAAAATGTTCAAATAAAACAATATAGAATGAGAAACAAAGAAAATCTTAACACACCATTCTAGGATCTGCTTTATGTTACTCACCAGCTGATTGTTCAGACACTTCCTCAGAATTGCTTCCTGTCTCCTCCTCCTCCTCCTCCTCCTCCTCTTCTCCCTCTTCCTCAGAACCTTCACTGCTAGACTCTTCCTCCTCTTCTTCTGAGCCTGATCCAGATTCTGTTCAGGAATAATCAAACACATAACTAAGTAGGCACACATGCTAACAACAGTGTTTCCTCAACAGACAACTGTACCATTAAGTACATCTACTAAATTGCATTTAATCACCTGATGAAGACTCTGCCGAGCTGGTTTTTCTCTCACTGTCACTGATGTCTTGCAGGTCTGAAAGAGGATCTCTCTCTTCTGGTTTCTCTTCTTTTACTGTTGAGATCATAAAAGTTAAAAACAGGGTGCTGAGTGAATGTCACTTCTACTTACAAGACTCTGAATACCCAGATAACTCCTTTACTCTCTCTGGCCATTAAACTGGTCCTGAACATTCTGTACTGGAAATACAGAACACTAAAAAAAACTCACACTCTGCTCAAAAGACAAACAGCTTTTCTGAATCGCAGTGGTACAGGATCACCAGCCAAAAATATGGAACATTGACCCTTTGTTTTTTAAATGTGATATATGCCTAAGCCCTGCTAAGTGTAATTAAAAAAAAAATAAAATAAAATAACATGGTAACAAGTATCACCACAACACAGTCTCGCTAATGTGTGTACACACAGCGCTTACTATCAGTGATTACTACTCTAATGCAGTCCCTCTGGAGCACCATGGAATAGCAGGTGCAAATAACTGTTGGTTGACTAGACAGCAGCTCCAAAGGACTTACTGCCTGCCTCCACCTGGAGTTTCAGCTGATGACATTCTGCAGTCAGCTTACTTGAAACAGTTACACTTATTTTTACAGCTACACACATTAGCAATGCAGACACAGAGCTTTTCTCCTTTAACAAAAGATACTCTTATGTCAATTGTGCAAGTCTCTACTCACAGTCAGGACCTTCTAGGCACGGGAAGGACCATTTTCTGGCTTAGAAAACAAATCTCACCCTCTAACCAGAATACTGCCTTAAGCATTTATTTTCTTCTACAGGATAACAATATCAGTGATGCTTAAACTATACCAATCCCTGTAAGGTAACTTTTTAAGGTAGCTTAGTTCCTAACAACAAATCCAACTGGAGCTAGTATAAACAATCCTTTTTTAATCTGCAAGGGAATTCAGCTAAAAAATTTTAAAAATTCAGTCAGCTGCTTCTTTCATCATCAAAACTTTTTAAATTACTCCTCCTACTACTAAAAAGGAAAGATCCATTCAATTTGTCACTTGCACAATTACCTGCAAAACCAGCATTGCTTTAGAGTACAGTACATATGTACGTATTCATGAACATTCCAGAGTCATGCCACCATGGCTGAAGTGGTCAGTGCCTTCAAGAGAGTACCAGGGATATATGTTTACTACTAAAAATTAAACACTACCCCAGAACAGCTCGTCCTAGACCCCAGGCAAAGACAGAATTGAAGTGGCAAATGCTACCTGGTTTCCTGCTATCTCCTTGCTCAAGCTTGTCTCTTTGCTGTCGTAATGGGCTGCGACTCCAGGGTCTCATTTTTACTTTGTCTCCATATTCTTCCCTCACTGTTCTATGGTGTGCAGAAACTAGTGAAAACAAAACCGGAATAAATTGTTACATCTCCCTGCCCTAGTTAGAATACTTCTGTCTGCCACAACCACCTGCTTTACATAATCTTCCTTCTTCCTTACAAACTAAAAGGTAATGGGGAGGAGTGGAAGTGGAACCTAACTACGTCTGGGAGAATAAAGGACTACAGTTTACCTCATGCACAATAAAATATGGGTTTGTACTACTTAGAGAAAGGTGCTGCCATACTTAGGAAACAGAAGCAAGATGCCCTACATACTACACAATAAATGCCCTGAAACTAACTCTCTCTCACAGAGAGAAGTGGACAGACCAGGAAGATACACAAAAGAACAGAAACAGCTAAGGGTCAGAGGAGCTGACAGAACAATTAGAGCAATAAAAATAACTACAATGAAAGGCTGGATAGATCAGACAGTATCAGTGTAAATACCAAGCACAAAAAGGAACTGTTCGGTATGAGCTGAACTAGAAAGAACAGCAAACAAAAACTTCTGCTGCTGCTCTTGAACAACTTTTGTCACTTGATCACAGGAATGGGCTCTGATTTTTACCTCTGAAAACTGGGACAAACCAAGATCCTTTAACCAAAAATGATCTGAACTTAGACTGCAAGTATCTGATGTGCTACACAAGGTGAGGGTTCACGTGTAGAAGTTAATTTAAATTGCTCGTTATCAGATCTCCCCCACTTGACTCCCACTACAGCTTTTTTCATGGCTGCAGTACTTAGATGATCTCTCTCCCTCCCTTTGCAATTTATTTCCCCAAATCCTTAAAACACTTAATTTTGAGACTTCAATCTCTATCAAATTGGGTTAAACTCAGCCAAAGAGTTCAGAAGCAACTGGGATCATGACGGACACACACACAGAGACAACATCAATTACATAAATCTTGTTCCTATAGAAAACCAGACTAACAGAGAGAGGCAAAGAAAGACTTACTGACTAATCAATATGCCGTGATATTTAAGGCATATGACATTGTTTTATTTCCCCACGAGATTTACACTCACGCACACATAGAAGCCCCCCACCCCACGCTTTTTTTTTTCACTCTGGCACTGACCTAAGTGAAACATGCTTTCTGTACCTCCACTCCACCACTGCATCAGCAGACAGTAAGCCCAAACAACATTTACACAGAGATAGTTACCGTCTCTTCTGGCTTCCCGTTCCTTACGTCTTTCTTCAGCTCGCCTTTCTCGTTCTTTTTGCTCCCTTTGCTCTTTTTGCTGCTCTCTGATTTTTCTCTCTCGTTCTCGCTCAAGTTGCTCCAGACGATCTCTAGAAAAGAATTATTTTTTTGTTACGTTACAGTTCACTACAAACTCAGCTCATGAAGTAAAGGAAAACTGTTTTCATAACAAACTACAGGGCCATTCAATCTCATTAGCAGCAATACCACTGATTGCTTATCAGTCAAAACCAGACATAGTTTTTCAGGTGACCCTTTAAGAACGGTGTTTCAAAGACAAAGACCATGATCTCTAAAAACACATGAACTTCTGCACCCTCGTGAGAGTTTAAACAGAAATTAAGCAAGTTCAGTTAATAAATCCCCTGATACTATGCAGAACTGGTTCATACTTTTTTTCTTCATTACAGTAGAACACTGGCAATATCTGTTGTAGTGAAGTCACAAAGGTAAATAAATTCAAGAACACATTTTCATTAGACAACACATTCACAGGAACATGGTGCTAGCATGAGACCTTACAAGTTTTTGCTCTGAATTTTTTTGTCATTTCAGAACAGTGAAAGGTTAGAGACAGATTTAGAGGAGGAAGCTGTTCATCTCTCTGCTGGTCTGTCACAGGGGAGGGAGGGATGGATGTACCTCTCCCTCCTGGAATGCTCCCTTGCCATTTCTCTCCGTTTCTGTCTTTCCCATTCACGACGGGCTTTATCCTGCTCTTCTCTATGTCTCTTCCTACGCTCATGTTCCCGTTCTTTCTCTTTCACTCTGGCATGTTTCCCTAAACAAACAAAAATGAATTTTGGAGTGTTACTATTCAAAATACTCAGCGCTCCTATTTTTAAAAAGCAAAACTAGAAAGGACGAAACTTATGGTAACCTATTTTCATGTTCTCTGTTATTTTCTTAATGGAAAAATCCTGATCTGAAAGGGTGTTGGAAAATGAAAAGATTGTAAGATCTTGCACAAATGCTTGCATTAGAAACAGAAAAAGGCCACTAGTAACAGGGAAACAACATGAATGTTTCTAGAAAGGATATTTTTTTCCTTTACAGTCACGTACAAAGATCATAGCTCAGCCCACTCACTCAGTGAAGCTGGAAAGAAGTTTATCTGACTTCAAAGAGTAAAAGTAGACTCTATATCCCTGTCCCAAAGTGATTACTGTCCGCTCAAACACATATATACCCCATCATTCCCATAAGGGCATTAAACATAATCAAAGAAATAATACAAGTGTAAATGCCTTTGTCTTATCCACCTAACATGTTTTCGTTAGTTTGTAGCTATTATTTAGTTTCTACACAGTGCCTGTTCAGCTTCACCTTCAGAAGCTACCAGAAATGTTATCCAAATGCAGTAATAACAACCTTCTGCTGAATGACTACGATGTCTACGTTTCTCTTTCCTCTTCTCATCTTTTCTATGGTGAGTTTTTTCTTTCCGTGACATTTGCTGCGGTGGTTTTATAGCCAAGGAATCATCTTCTTCTCCTCTAAAATACAAGGCAAATTAATAAACTCAGGGAAGTTACATGTCCTGTCAAACAGGCTGTGTGCTGTTTCCTCTTTTCTCCATTTTGAAAAGAATGTATTTTTTTCCTGTTTTATTAATTTATATTAAAGTTCATTTCCATAGTACTCCTGAGCCAAGGCATTAACAGAAAATCAGTCATGTAGATGAGGAGTTAAGCTATCATTATATGCACACTTAATACACAAGCAAATGAGAATGAATTAAGCACTGCAGAGAACTCAGCAGGCCTGCTTTAACTGCATCCTGACCAAACTATTTTATTACTAGGTAGTGGCCAAAACTGGACCACAATACTCTGTTAAGCCTTAATCAGTACTTCAAAGAGATACCTTGGCATGTTCCATGAACAGAAGGCAAGATGGCACATCTGCATGCTAAAGAAGTTACTTTTCCCCTTCAGATATTTTTCAACCCTCTTCTCAGTACTTCTAAAGGTTCATTTCAGTAACTCTTTCTAAGGTAACAAGGTTATTCTTTATTCTTACCTGTCTTCCATAGAGTCTTCCCTCCTGTAAGGTGAATTTCTGATTGTTATTTCCATGCGATGATCTCTCAACTCCCCCTCTTCAAGAGAATCCCGCTTTGAATCCCTATCATCTGACTGTGACAGAAACGCAAGAAAGGGCAAAAACAAAATGCAATTATTTTTATGTCACAAAATGAAAACATTTAACAGTCCTCAACTCTTCCATTCCTAGCTCAAAAGCCGTCCTCAACTGGTCACACCAGTAAAGTACACTAGCTTACGAAGCAGAGATTTCAGTCATAAGCAGCCAAATGCAGTTTTGATTGCAATTACAGCTGAACTCCGTAAATTCAATGAAATTAGACAAAATTAAACAACAATTAAGGAGGATTACATTAACTACTGTGGGTTTTTTCCAAAAGAATGTTATTTTGTACATAGCTGTACAAAACCAACTACTAATATAAAAGTTATTCAAGAAGAATTATTTAAACCCATTCTTCTATAAAATCTTTGAAAGGTTTTTACTTGAACTGCAACTTCCAGTCAATCACATCAATTTCTTTACCTTTTCTAACCAACAACTATGAAACAAAGCACAGTATACAACATAAGGGCAATGAGATCTTAGCAAAGCACCATATTTTTTCAAGCTTTGGAACTAGAGATCACACACGGAACATGCACAAGAGCAAGAAGAATTCCGCTGACAGAGCAAGAAGCCTTGTTCTCATCAGGAAATTAGGTTACAGGCACTGAAGCTCCTCAGATTTCCTTAGGAACGCTTGTAGACCAAAGGGTAGCTTACATTTTTCATACGTTTTATCTCTGCCTTCTCTTCTTGCTCCTTCCTTCGTTTTTTTTCTTGAAGAATTTCATCTAAAGTTTTCACTTTCCAAGAATCCTTTTCATCACCCATTTGAGTTAAAAAAAAACTCTGAAAAAGAATATGACATTAATGAAACCTATACAAACTACAGTCCAACACGACGATGTCTATTTTACGCTGACTTTTTATATGCAAACACTTAATATACCATTTTCAAGTAAAGTCAAGTTGGACTCGACTTATGCTGAACCAGAAAAGTCTGTTTTAAACCTAGAAGCACAAACAGCCTTTGCCACAAACTGAGGGGCCTGTTCGAGTAAAATTAAAACAAACACGGTCTATAAACACGGCCTGGTGTTTCACCGCTGAGGAACACGCAGAGGAGACAGCCCGCACCAGCCGGTCACGCACGACCTCGGTCCCGGACAGGTGACGAGAACCACCGCGGCCTCCCACCGCACAGACCCCACCCGGCCTCGCCCACCAGCACACCCCAGGCCCGGGGCTCGCCCGGAGCCACCGGCCGCGGGGGGACACGCTCGCCTTGCGGCCCGCACCCGGCGCCCGTTTTCGCCTCAGAGAGCAGTTTCCCCTGGGGCCCCACCTCCGCCCGGGCTGGCGGCTCTGCCCCTCCCGCCTCCCCTCCAGCCCCGCGCCGCCGCGGCCAGGACGACACCGGGGCGGTTAACGGGCCGGCCGGGCCCCCCCGCCGGAGCCGGGCCCACTCACCGCCGCCGCTACCGGAGACTGTGACGAGCAGCGCGGGACAAACGCGCCACTTCCGCCCGCCGGCGCAGCTGATGACGTGTGACGCACGTTGGGGGACGCAGCGCGTGGGCGGAAGGGCGGCGCCGCAAAGGGAACAGGGCGGCCATTGCCCTCAGGGGATCGCCCTGGCCGCGGGCAGGGGAGTCATTAATTAATAACGGCCCAGAGCTGCCCACTCAGCAACAAATTAAAAAAAAACACCCAAAACAAAAACATCACTGACAGAAAAGGAGAAATTATGTCCTTAAGGACCATCCTTATAATTACATACAAAAAGTTAAATTTTATTCATTTGAATAAAGCATGATTCCAACCATCGTTTAAACAAGTCCCACAATGGCAACAGCACTAATACACCGCAAAGGAGAATTTACATAAATTCAGTGTGAGAAGGGCGATTCCTAAAAAGAAAGTGGAGACTACACAGACAGAACTTAACACACTTGTTACAGTGGCAACGTTAACGGTGACTAGAGGTTACATCACAACACCCAATAGGAAGGATCATTACACACAACTACTTTATTGTCCATCATCGTTTTAGCTGGGAAATAATGTCATTTTAGAACCATGCTAACTGCTGCGAGTAACACCAGACATTCACTAGTCCGTGTTCTTCAGGAAGGACTTGCGTTATTTCGGGAATTCACATTTTAAGGCAGACGTGCTGTTTCTATGAGAACGTACTTGACAAACGTCAAACAAACAATCCGTGTGGCTGCAGCTCACAGAGCTCGTCTTGGATCAGTGCAGAGTGTCAGGGGTGTGGCTGCCAGAAAGGGCAGTGAAAGAAAGCTGAAAGCGTTTCAAGGGGACTTTCCAGAAGAAATCGGGCAGTACTACTGCCATCACACCAAGCAATGGAGAGGCAGAGAGCAGGGGTATAATACTGTAGTGAGTTCTTAACATGGAACAAAATGGTCCTTGTTTACAGCAAAGGAGAACTACTAGTAGGACTGGAGGAAGAAAAGGTCTTACAAGCAGACAGTAAAGAGGTTGGTTTGTTTAATCTAATAAAGGCCAAGAAGACTGCATAGAACAGTACGTAAGATTAACACTGTGAAAACAAACCCCTAGTAAAACAGGATTATCATGCTGCCACAGAACAGGTGGGGCTAAACCAGCCACTGCTAAGCTTAGACATGTGTTAGAAATTACAAGTTCCAAAATCCTCCCAGCTGTCCAGTTCACAAAATGTTTTGCAGCAATACAAAGGCAAAAGCCTGCCAGCTTTTAAAATGAAGCTCAATCAGTTGATGAAGGGGTTTACATGAGAACAGAGCTAGGCAAACAGAAAGCCACTTATATTTCTGTCTTCCAACAAGAGCAGAAATATGATGCAAACCAGACTTTGTTCTGTCAAATACACTGAGATTTTTAAAGGCAAAGTACAAGGAAAAAAAAAACAACAAAAAAACAGAGCTCCACCCCATAGTCCACAGCTTTTTGTAAAAGTGACAGGAGTACAAAGAAACAGAAAACCACAGATATCACATGTACAATGATGAAAAAAATTGACATTTTCCTCCTGCTCAAATCTTCAGGGAATATGGCCCAGGCAACCAGTCACGTGTAGGAATGTAACCTGAAGTAAGCCTAAGACAAAACAAGCACGCACTACTTAAACAAGACAGGCTTCTTCAGAGAGACTCTCTTGAACACATTTTTGCTCTCTGCAGGAATAGTTCACTAAAGCTAACGGAATACCTCACACGTGGAAATGTAAGCAAGAGCTTAAATTTTGCAGGAGCTCCACTGGTAACTTCCTATGAGAAATTATTTTTACTGTAAAGACCACTTTATCCATTCTTCTAATCCCACGCTACTATCTTTCAGAACAGTGGCAATTATTAAAAATCAGCTCATTTTAACTGTTAATTTAATTTAGTTACCAAAAAGTTCATTTGAATGTTTTTGTAGCTACCTGTGCTTTTTTCCAAAACTAATTACTAATACTTAAGAATTTTTTTTTTAATTTTTGAAAGTTGACTTTTCATCTCTGATCTACCACAAACCAGAATTTCCTTAAAAAAGAAAACTTCTTAAAAGCAGTAGAAATAAAGATTAGCCTCAGTTTACAGTTAATATTCCTCCCTTTAGTGACCACTCTTCCATCTCCATCACAGATACCTCCAAGATTCTTTCCATAATCAGGAATGATAGAAATACTTTGCACATAGGTCAGAATTATAACCCTGAGTTTCTAAAAGGCAGTGTGATGTTGCACTCTTAGAAATAATACCAAAAAAATCGATTTATTTCCTCATAACAGAAATATATAATGCAAGAAATTAAAATGGTTTCTCATGGAAATAGAGATCCTGCTTCCTTTGTCACCAAAATTTTTCAGTGTTTTTTACCTCTAAGCAACTGCAAATATTTAATTCAACACTCCATTTATACAGTGTATGTATATGTGTGTATACTTGCATTGCAATATTGTCAATACACAACCATGATGCAATATTTCCATGTTAAATTTTAACAGAAAAATCACTTTTCATTCCTAGGTCTGTAGTCTGTAATAGCTGCTCATCACTGCTTTGGGACTCATTTCCATAGTTTACTCCAACTAAACACATACCACAGTAAGTCATTTGTTGGGAGAGGAGGGGGTTCCTTCTTCCAGCTCTACAATGCACACCAGTGGTGGAGGATACAGGCAGCGTGGAGTAACAAACAACTAGGAATTTCAGTTATGCACCAGTTCGTTCCACTGCAAGCAAGCAGAATACAGTGACAGGTCTATGTTTTCACATTATTTTGATGGGTAGGGAGAAAGGAATCGTTTTCCCACAAGACACTGAAGTTCTAATATAGGCTTGTATGTTATTTGCAGTCAAGGAAAGACAATAAAGCCCACGTTTACCACAGTATATGATACTAGGTCCTCTGGTATATCAGTGTCTCAGTAAATCAAGGCTTACTGGATTCTTCCCACTGTTTTCTCTCTGCTTCAAGTCCCAGGCTTGACCTGCCATGAACTCAAAGGAACCAAATCAGCATCAACAGCTGAAGAAACAACCACTTTCAGGAAGAGCTCCTGTGAATTACACTAGGTTGGAAGAGCAAATAGCCATTAATCATAGAGTTCCAAATTCTTGGAAATTAGTGGCTCAGTATCTTCAGTTGTACTTTGTGCAGATGGCGGGGCTGCAGCTGCCAGGCTCTGTATAGTCTCTTGCTGATGCTGCTTTGCCTTGTTATAGAGCAGAACTCCGATTGTCACTAGAACAGTCCCAATGGCTGAGAGGCTTGTGATTTTGTTACCAAACACAATAATACTTAGCCAGATTGACAGCGCATGCTTCACAGTACTAGCAACACTGGAAAGGAATATAAAAATTAAGGCCAAGAAAGCATTCTCATATCCCACACACAACCACGCTTAAACGTAGCGGGACCTCTCTTTGTTTTGCTTGCTTTTTAAACACCAACTCAGATTCCACCTCTCCTCCTAAAGCTAATACCAATACTAAATCACTTCGATATTGGCACTCGTATCTTTACACTCATCTTAATTTTAGAGCTAGTACAAATAATTCACCTCACGTTTTTGGTTTTGTTGCTTTAAAGTATGCAGTACAGACTAACAACTTCAGCATAAGCACGTGTGTAACAGTGAACCGTCACAAGACTGTAGCAGGGGCACCTGAAAGTATCAGACAGCAGAAGCCTTCAGAGTTTAGGAGCAGGATTACCCCACAGGCCTAGAGCTATTCATACAAATGACTAATTAGTAAATCAGAATTGTGTACGAGCCTAACAAAGCTGCTGATAACTGACAATGGAGGTGGAAGCTGTCTTAAGAGAACACACATAATTCAACAAATACAGCTTGACATGCTGGTGTCACGCTTCAGAAAAGAGGAATATAGAGCTGATTGCTCACATTCTGTACTGCACCAAGATGTAAATATTTGTTTCTTTGCACAATACCTTTACTGCCTAGTTCTCAAGCAGAAATACTGAGCAAGAAAAAAAAGAAAATAAAATAGTGTTCATGATCTGAAAATACAGTTTTACCTGAAAGTCACAGGAGAAATTTTTCCCATCAGGGCATAGGCTGTAACACTTTGTAGGTGAAACAAGACTCCATCTATTAAGAGAAGTATGACAACATCTTGGTTGTAGCTGAATCTCCTCCCACTTTTCCCAATCACAGGCACATCCTAAACAACAACAAAAAAGAGGACTTTTAAGAGTTTAGTTCATAAGCAAATCTAAAAGTGATTTTCCACTCAACTCATTAAATGTAAAACTGTATCTGCTTATAGTAATAAACTTCAGCAAAACAAAATGTAGGATCATTTGTAGGAATGAAAAATAAAAATTAAGATTAACCTTAGTTGCACATTCTGCTCCCAAGTCAAAAAGAAAACATAAATCCGTATTAGTGAATTCAAATTACCATGAAAAATATCCACGCTGGAATAAGCATAATGACTGCAGCAGCACTTGTGTAGAACTGAAGCTCTGGGGCTCTACGAAGGACAAAAACCAATTATTAACATTATTAAAAGCTTCCTCTTTCTCAGAGCTGAAGAAAGCATATTATGGATTGCAAAGTAAGGTCTTGTTTCTATGAAACTGGGTATGCTGAGAGTTTTATCTAATTATGAGACTCTGACCTACCGCAGTGGGATCTGAGCACAGGGGGGTTTTCTTCCCCTGATAAAATGATTTAGGTTAAAGCTGTCTGTAAACAGCCTGAGAAAAAAAAAAATCTTGGTGCAATATAATCATAAATATATGGTTTCCTTATGCAGCCCAAATTCCATCTATAATCAAACCTGAAATATTTCTAATACTTACGAAAATCTGTATTTATCACCACTGAGTAGTTTTTTGGAAAAGACATTTTGCAAACTGGAAAAAAAAAAACAACACACACCATTATCTGTATTTTAGTTAGTGTACAAAAACAACCACAAGCAACAATTTTCTTCAATCTAATAAACAAAACTCCTTTACTCCACATATGCAACTATCACGATGTCTTACCAGTCCATGATATTAGTAGATAAAGCTGCTGAGAAACCCAGAATGTTGAAACTGATTTCAGTAGCTGTACACAGAGCTAGCCCACCCATAACGGGAATCAGGGAGAGATTAACCAGCAATCCTGCATATGAAAAGAAAAATTTAAATCTCAGTTTAATTACTCTACTTCCAATTACATGTCACAGATACTATAGTTTTTGAAAGTTTAAATTCCACCTTAACTTCTTTAGTTGAAAGAAAGAGCAATTTATTTCACTGGATTTTAGCGTACAGAGGTTCTAAAGAGAGATCTCAGACAATAGCAGGGTGCTCTTGAAAACAATATGGATATATACTGACTGGTATCTCCCTTGGAGAAAAAAAAATGGACTGATGACTGTCTTCATTTCATCTTTTTCACCAAATGACAGAAGAAAATTATACTCTCCCTGTTCATTCTGTGATTGAATTACTCTTCTTGCTCTGGCTTATTTCAGCCTTTTGCCATTTTGCATCACAAAGTAATCCATACATGGCTTCTGTATTGCTCCTGACTTACAGCTGGTAACAAGCAAAATCTCTTGAAGCAAACAGCGTGCAATGGCAAGTGGAATCTCAAAGGAATTATATTGTGGACTGGAATAAATTATATTGCAGTAAGCCAGATGTTTGTTTTTTTGGTGGTTTCTTTTTTTAATCATAGAGTGAACACAGTGAAGAAATTCAAGAATTTTAAATTCTGAGCAGCAGGCTGTCCTTATAAGAAGGAACACACTGAACTTCAGTTCTTTGAGGCTGCAATAATATTTTCTTGAACAGAAAAATAACTTCAGAGCAACAATGCCCTTACACAGCTGAATTAAAATAAATCCTTTTTTACTTATATATACTCTACTTATAGCGTTCAAACAGAATGATTCTTCCAGCTGCATTTGCTGTATTTCAGTGGAATTTCCTTGCCCATGGCCAACTGACAGTATTATTTAAGAAAAAAATGAGGAAAAAGAAAAATTTCAACAGTGAAGTACTCACCAGTGTATTCCCCTAATATCATCCGAGACATGATGACAGTAAAAATAGGTGCAGAGCTTTTAACAGTTTCTGCAAACGAAACTGCCACATTTTTCAAGCTGACAAGACCCAAGACTACCGTTGCAAATCTGTAGTAAAAGAACACATGGAATTAAGCAGAAAATCAAATAATGCTCTTAGACATCTAGCATAAAAAAGAATTGCATTATAATTTCTCTAAGCTTATACATTTGAGCTGCAGTAACTAAGAACGTGGACGGGCATAGCTGGCAATCAAGTTATCAAATCATAGTAGCTTGACAGAACTGCAGTAACTGATGAGCTGCACACCTTTAGTCCTCAGCACCTGCAAGGTGAAGTATGTCAGATCTACTTCTTTCAGCTTAAACATTGTTATTTATTTAGCACAAATGAAGGCACCCTTGGGCACTTGTGCCATTTCAATGGATGTACAGTGTACTTCCAGAAAACATCCAAGTTCACTTTTTAATGCACTCTAACCAAGCTTCAGGTGACAGTGTTTTAAGCTGAAGTTTTCAATAGGCTTGAAAGAGAACAGGAAGAAAGTACATGGAAAGAAGCGTGTTCTGAAAGAAGCTAAACGTGATGGGAAGCCAAGCTAGCCAAAAAAATGGTATCTGGGAAAAGGAACGTAGCATTTAGTGATAGGAACTAAAAATAAAATTATCCTGTGTTTTTTTTTTTTTCAGGGGAAAGGTGAATACTCCAGATGCTTTCCAATCAAGAATGAAGAGGAATAGAGCCATGAAAATTCAGAAGAACACAACAAAGCAATCAGATCTCTAGGAAATATTTAACCATTTACCTCATTAATCCAACAAAGAGCATTATCATGATGAAATTGGGTGGATAAGAGATGCGTGTTTTGTGTTGATACAAGCAGCATGGAACAAACATTTTTATGCAGCCAATGAAGGTGGTTGAAAGCATTTGAACAGCACCTAAAGATGAGAGGAAAAACAAAATCAGAAGATGATGGGAACATGACAAATAAACAACATAAGAAAATTTCTTAGACAAACTTATGTGTAGTACTTTTAGCAGTTAAGAAACATGGCAACTACTGTCTAGATTGTATAAATTCTCACAAAAGCCCTTTACTTCTACATCTACCAGCAAGGCAGCAGAATAAAACAAAGGTGGCATACACCTATAAAATCTGGTTCACAGATATAAGTGCCCTTTGTTTCCCCCTTAAAAAAAAAAAAAAGGAATAAGCAGCCCATTGGATAATAGAGATCACACAAAGGCAATTTTTGCACTTCTACAAACAAAATCTTAACAGCTCTGGAGACTGTCTACAACTGGCTCAAGATTTTCTTTTCTTTAAAAACCCACACTACCCTCCAACACAGAAAACAAAAAACTACATTTTTGTTTCCAGCTCTTAGTTCCCAAACATCATCTTACAGCTCCTCCATGAGCAAAGTTTCATACCATCTTTCAGCGAGTGGAGGAAAGGACAATGTCAGAAGCCCCTTTACAGGCCGAGAGCACAACTCGTGAGTTCCCAGCCCCAAGATCCACCCCCACATCTCCTAACTAGGTCTTTTCCACTTCAGTTGAACCATTTTGTCCCTCAATTTCATATAGGAGGATCTGGTATTGTCAAATATCTTACTGGAATTGAAGTGTAAAAGAAAGGTATAGTTACCTAACATACTGGGCTCTCCTTCCAGTAACGAAAGAATGTATTTGTTCAGAAAAAGAGTGCAAAAGCTGAAGAAAAACCACAAAGTGAGGTAGATGAGGGCATGAGAATTCCAGATGCCCAAGTCCGACTCAATGACCGTAGTCTCCGTGATAGTTATTTTCAGAACGTTCTCCTCTGGCACACTATCACTCCTAGCAATTACAAATTTTTCACTCCTGTTAGCAAAGAGTGAACCCAAATGAAATAGTGATTTTCCCTTTGGCTTTTCTTCAAGTGGGGGAGGACTCGGTTCCTCCGGTGTCGGAGCAGTTGTCACAGTCGACATGCTGACATTAAGAAATTAATATTTGTCCTTAATACAAACCAACATTGACTTAGCACAGAACAGCACTCTGACGGAACAAAAATATCATGTGATTAGTCTTTCATCTCCCATGGCCTGAAAAAGTGTACTTGGTCCTCCAAATAACATCTTGCATAAAAATAAACTTCACATGCTTCTTCATGTGGTCCATTCCATTTTTTCTGCCTAAGAATGAAAAAAAAAAAAGAGAAAGAAGGAAAAAAGCATGTCGCTCTGAACGTAATGACATTTTAAATCCCTAATTCAGCAAAGATACCACATTTCACCGGCAGTTTATGAAAGATAAAAAGACTTCTGTAGCTTGCCTTTCAGACTGGATTTTGCACTCCTAATATCATGGTACCAAGATAAAGCACTAAGATAAGGGAGGTGTTTTTTTTCCTAAAATAGCACGCATGCACACAAAAGACTTCATATGTTTTTAAGTTCTTTCTCCTCTAATACAACATTTTCAATTACAATTAACTCCTCTTAAAGATTCTACAGTTTCTTTGATCTCAACCTAAGGTATTCTTATAACCGCTCAACAGAAAAATCTTCACAACCCAGAAAACCTGGGCAGGAGTCTGTACCCTTAGTACTAATTAACCTGTTATCAACTCGAGTCAAAGTGAGCAATCAATAACCAAGGACTATGACTTCCAGTAATCATAAACACAGTTACCCTGATAAATATGAGATCTAGGTGAGCTAAGTAGGAAAATACATCCAAGAGCTTTCCACACAGACTTGTTCTCTATTTAATTACTTGTAAATAACGCAACATTACTTGTTTTGCCGTGCAGTACTGTTACAGCTTTCAATTCACTGCTAGTACTTGCAGTAATTCTTGAAGCCTTTTTAAAAGATCTGACAGAAAAAGGCATTAAATCGTTTGCAACTAGAGCTTTCTCCTTTTACCAATTACATGAAACATGGCAAGTTACAGGAGACGAGTACAGAGAATAACAAAAACGCCCTGTGACCTTTATTCTTCTCAAGTCATGCAATGTCAGTTACTGTCATAATGCTGACAGATTCGAGGTCTGTATTAAGAAAGAAATTGCACCTGAGCAGCTTATCTGCAACATTAAAACATGACGGATTTATTGCTTTCTATTTTGCAGTCTGTTTTATGAGCAAAAGAAAATAGGGTGAATCGGATGAGAACGCAGTAGCGGACAGGACCTCTTTTGCTCCTCAAGGAACACATGCTAGGGGAAATTACATTTGAAATACTTTCATCCAGAAGCACATTTGCTGGATAGACAAGATGGTGGATCTTATACAGTTAAAAAGTAATTCTTGTGGGGGAAGTTAATCACCGGACATCCTGGAAAAGCGTCCTGAAATGAGGTCATACTACTACAGTGCATCAAACAATGGCAGCACAAGAAATAATCAACGGCAAGCGAAAATACAAGAGTTGTAACAAGAGCTACTCCACCTGCCACGATTTTGTTAGCATGTGAACAGGTGAATAGGATACACTATTTTCTTCATGCTTTTTAAATGTCCAATGTGGCATCTCAAAATAAATCCTAAAGAGGTACTAAAGAGTTAAATATACCAGGTCAGTGTCAATATCCTGCACAGCAGCTACTTTACACGGAAATTTTCCATTCCTCATGTTCTCTATTTCTGTTATTACAGCCACGCACGGAAGATTTCCATCCCTATACCCTTATCTCTTTCCATTTTACCAGGAAATCAGGCTAGCAGCACACCGAGGTACAAGACCCTCTCACACACTCGCATTAAACCATATACTTGTGTTAACTCAGTTTGAGACAAAACTTTGAAGGAAGATATGCATTCTTTAAGAGAATTTGTTAAGAAAAATGGATTCTTGACTCCTCCTCCTTTTTCAAATCTTAAAAAAATACCCCTCTACATTCAAAATGGTTCATTATTGCAACTTTGTTAATACTTTTTCTGTTTATACTACTCAATTAAAAACAGAAGCCATTAAGCACAACAAAACTCCCACCCTCAGCAGCCCTGCAATATCATATTCGATATCACTGATTCCACACATGGCAGGAAGCAGAACAGCAAATAAGAACAAAACTACTCCCCTAAATTACTGACCTCCTGTCTTAAATCAACTGGCAAGTCTTAAATGGGCTGAGAGAGTTCTCCATCTGGAACTAATTCAGTCTTCCTCCCTTAAGGCCAACCAGCAGCTGATGTTTACCAATAGATGAAAACGTGGCAGTGGTTGGTAGAGTGTTTCTCTTGGATTACACACAAACGTTCAATCTTCCAACTCAAAAGAACAAACAGCATGCAGTGCGTTATACGCTCTTCCTTGTATCTTCTCCAACTTTTAACTACATCAGCAAGAAAAATGCTGTATTAAACGTGGAAAAAAAATGGAGTATAAGCTTTGAGAGTCTCCAACAAATTCTGACTTACAAGTAGCAGCTAATTACCAATTCAACAACTCCCCAATTTCTTAACCTTTAAGACATGATATTCATAAGACTACCCGCATTCAAACTCCTTTTTGCTTTCTACTCAGAGCAGTTCAAAATTTAATCACATTCCTTTCAAACTTAAAACAGAAGCAGAGAAAAAACTTTTTCTCAGAAGACTTTTAAGAGTGAAGAAAACAAATTAAGACATTATCTGCTCGTGCTTTTAAGCCTCTAGTTTTAATAATAAAATATATGACTCTCCCTTCAGTTTTTAACAGAGTAGTCATATTTGGTTCCATTACTAAATTGCTTAAACTGTTTTCTGTTGTGTGCAAGTGGCCTCCATGGGAATAAACATCCTTTTGCTGCCAGGCAGCCTGC
Organism: Nyctibius grandis; assembly: GCF_013368605.1. Classification (NCBI taxonomy): domain Eukaryota; kingdom Metazoa; phylum Chordata; class Aves; order Nyctibiiformes; family Nyctibiidae; genus Nyctibius; species Nyctibius grandis. The sequence continues at coordinate 6,585,851 of NC_090674.1, forward strand.
ATAGCATCTACAGCACTACAGATTCTGGGGTTTTTAACTATCTATTGCAACCCTGGTTATGCACAGAGTCCTTCAGGATTCCTCCACAGAGCACACTAAATATTTTTTATGATTGAAACATATTCATTGGCAAGCACCTATCATGTACTCCAACAAATTTAACATAAAATTCTTCTGTGATGCAGCTCACCTCGAAACTGATAGCTTTTGGTCAGAAGCTCTAATTACTTCTTAAACAGCTCAGCAGATTCTGACAATCACCACTACACGTGTGACACCAACAGTTTCTTATTGCATTCATTTATCTCAGACTGGAAGTGCTCTGGACTTCGGAATGACCACCCTCTAACAGTGAAGACAAAAAGCCAGTGCTACAGTTTTTCTGACCACTTGTTACTCTATATAGAGACAGATACTTTCTTTCCACAATATCCACAAAGAAGTCTATAAAGACAGCTTTACACCTCACACAAAAAAAATAAAAGCTTAAAAATGTTGCGAGTGGTAGAGAAACTAAGGCTACTCTGATAGTGAAAAAGGAGAGGCTTGGTGTGTGTATCTCTTAATCTACTATTATGCCATACAGGTCACCCAAACATTGCTTCCAACACAACGAATGCACAGAATTCAGCATCCCCAGTAACGTGTAACTATTAACAGTTTCACTAAATGATAATGAGAGCATCCAAGACGTTTATAAACACAGATTGTAAATACAATCACGAAACTATTAACACCTCCCATACAGATAAGAAAATGCTAAAAGACGGAAATAGGTTAGTACTTTCTTGCACTTCAGCTGTATTTCTAGTCACCCAGTCCTCAAATCTTCCTTCCTTTCAGGACCAGCTACCACGCAGGCGAATCCCGCACGCGTTCCCGCACGCCCCGCAGCATCCCGGAGCGGACCGCGCACCCCGAGCAGAGGAGAAGCGGCAGCAGCGCTGGCAGTTCGGGGCTGCCTTCCCCATGGGGATTCAGAGACCTTCAAGGGAGCGGTGCTGTACCACGTCCTTTCTGTCCCGGCTTGCGCTCAAGGGCTTCTCCGAGAGCACCAGCGTCGCAGCAAGGCGCAGCGGGAGGCAGCCCGGCCGCCTCCCCGCTCAGGGCACGCCGCAGCTCCGCCAGCACCTACGCGCTGTCAGACCGCGGGCTGCGGGGCTCCCTCCGCACCAGCGCCCGCAGAGCCCGGCCGCTGATCTTCCCCCGCCGGGAGCCGCTCAGCCCATCGCGGCCAGCACCTGGGGCTCCCCAGCACGCAGCCGCCAAAGCCGAGGCGCTCCCGTGCCTCTCGGCCAAACTGGGCTGCGGCCCTCGGGGCGGCTACCACCCCCCGGAGCGGAGCGGAGCAGCCGGTCGGGGCCGTCCCCGCTCACCGGCCGCGCCGCCTCGGGCAGGGGAGGCGGGTCCTGACCGCGCACCGCCTCCGCGGCCGAGCGAGAGGCGCCCGGAGGGGCGGTGGGGACCGGGCGGCTTCCCTCCGCCCCCGGGAGCCGCCGCTGCTCGGGCAACAGCCCCTTCCGCGGGGAGGGAGGTGCCTCCGCGGAGAAGGGCCTGCGCCCCTTTGTCACCGCAGCCGTTTCCCTGTCACCGCGGGGGGACAACGGGAAGCCATTCACGGAAAAAGGGAGGGAAAAAAGAAAACCCCGGGGACGGGGGGTTCGCGGGGACGCGGCTGCGGGTAACGGCCGGTTACAGCCCCACAAAGCCCGGCCAGGCGTTTCACTCAAGGCCGGCCCCTCCCACCGAGCCAGGCGGGAACTACCGGGCTGCCCTCCCCTGGTGCACCGTCTGACACGGCCCCGCGGCCCGGGGAGAGCAGCGGTCGCTCGGCAGCGCGGGCAGGGGAGGGGGGAGCCCCGGGGGAGGGAGCGCCGCGGCCCCACCGCCCTCCGGCGGCGCTTCCCGCCCGGGACCGGGAAGTGACGTCCCCGCCTGCCCCGGAAGTGCGGGCGCTGCCCGGAACCCGCGCGCGGCCGCTGCAGCCATGTAGGTACCGTTACCGGAGGGGGACGGCGCTGGAGCCGCCATGGAGGGCGCCCAGGACAGGTAGCGGCGGGAGCCCGCGGCGCCTCGCGCCATCGCGGAGGGAGGAAGGGAGGAGAGAGGGAAGGAGGTCGGGCGGAACCAAGCGCTGAGCGGGGGCGCCTCTCCGCGCTCCCCCACCTCATTACCCGGGGGGGCGTGGGCCGGCGAGGGGAGGGGCCTGCCTCAGCCCCCCGCACCCGCCGCTGGGTGGTACGGCCCGTGCGGGAGGGCGGGAATGGCGGCCGGGCCCGCGGGCCGGGGCGGTGCCGGTAACGGTTCCCCCTTGTCTCCCCTCCAGCGGCGCCGCAGCCCCCCCGCTGCCCAACCTCACCCCCCGGCACCGGCAGCTCATCCCCACGCCCTGCGGCCCCGTGAGTACACCCGCCGCCCGCTCCGCTGGGTTCACGCACAGTCGGTTCTGCTTAAATAAAACTCGTATTTTCACATAGCGAACGTGTCACTCGCCCCGAGCTCCCGCACACACGGAAATTAGGAGTAACGTTACCAACACGTATTAGAAGCACGGCGATCCAGCTGTGTGGCAGAGCTCAGCCCTCCCTCCAGGTGACTCTCCAGCTCCATGTGCCTCTCGGTGAAGCTTTTTTTTTTTCCCCCTTAGTGCCAACATCACAGGAAAGGGATTCTTGCTGGCGAGGCGCAGCTTATCTGTCTCCATGATTTAGACTGCCTGGGATGAATGGAAAAGACATCTCTCACTCAAATCCTTTGCATGTTGCTCGGAACTATAAACCTGTCTGCAATTTTCTAAAACTAACAATCCTGGGATAAAGGACTCGCTGAACATCGCTATGTTTTGATTGATAGGCATATACGTGGGCAGTGAAAATCTCAATTTCAGGAGATGATATTACAACACCATGGCCCTTGTGAGGCACTGAGAAAAATAGAAGGCAGTCTGTAGGCATAAACCATAAAAATCTAGGCTGAGATTAATTACAAAATAAAGTTGGAGCTCTCCCTTCCTCAGCAGTTTTGGAGTTTCAATTCAATTGTAAAGAGTTTCGCTTCCTCTTCCCAAGGAAAACCCTGCACTTGTGTGATTTATCCCACTTGCTTTAACACGTTTCTTAGGAACAGCAACTAGCTTATACTGCATCACACGTTTAAAAATGTTCTTCCTTTACAGATAAAACCTTGTTCAGAGCTCTCATTTCCTGTGAAGATCTACTTCTGTGTCACTATTTTGTCCCTGCTAAGTGTCATAGGGCTAACCATAGAGACGCTCGTTCGACAGACTGAGGAAGATTTCACCATTTCTCTTATTCAGTTAGTTGGAGTTGGTAAGAAACATACTGTTTGTATTTTAAAACAAATATGTGTTTTTTTCCCAAGGTAGTAATTAAGGAGCAACTGAAGTTTCTTATTTCATTCCATTTGGCCTGATACGTGGCACACAGAATCTTCTGCTAGTTTGTCACTAACAAGCCAGATGCTTTTGCCATTGTTGCTTTTCCCAGTAGCAGTTTAGGGAAAGGATCAGTAATAGATATGGTGTCATCCAAAATACATTCGTGTGTGAATAGTGTGAGAAAATATTCAGGTTTTAGGAAGTTTTGCTATAGTTGGCTTTCTTACTGGTGTTTTGTTAGGCAGATGTGGCCATTATTTTGCTTTCAGACAGCTGTCACTTTATCTAAGATGTATTGAATGTTCAGCTATGCCAGAAAGCACTTACCATTTCCCATTTTAATGTCTGTGCCGTAACATGCTGGGGAATTCAGAGGTGTCCACATGCCAAGGCTTGTCACAGAACGTACATCTCCTGACACGAGCCATGCTTACACCCGAGCTGTAGTTAGTTTCAGGGCACCTTCTTACATTGCAAGAAACCAAACATACACAGTTTGATCTGAAACAAGAAAATGTAAAGTCATCTCTCTTGTAAGTTCCTGCAAGGATGTTGCTTCACCTGAAGTATTTTAATAAAAGAAAATAAGGACCTCATTTTTTTTAAAGCGCTTTTTTTTTTTTTTTTTGTCTAATAATTTTTGTCCTACTGGAAGCAAAATTCAAACTTCCTTGGATATTTCCAATTAGAACTTCAGTAGAAACATATATTCCTGGGTCCATTTGTATTAAATAGAAATGAAACTTAACATGAAAATAAATAGAAGTATTTTAGGAAGTCCTCTTCAGAGGCTTTAGCAGGTCTTGGCTGTTGGCTCGCTGGCCAAATCACTGTAGAAAAGAATAGCCCCTTTGTGGGTGTAACACCTCGTGTACGAGAAGGACACACTAATCATAAGCAGTCGATGCTTTCCAGCTTTCATGCTTTCACCCAGAGGGAACAAAGACAATAGATTTGTTCCAGATTCTATAATTAGACACATACAAACAATACTTTTATTCCATAACTCTGGTTTGATTAGCAGCTTTTCACACAGGACTCAGCATCCCAACAGAAATTGCAATGTTAGAACAGACCATTGGTGCCGCCAGTCTGTCACACTGTTTTTGTTAGCAACCACTGTTTTGTGCTTCGGAGAAAAATGAAGAACTTTCATAATAAACCAAATGAATCACATGATGTTATAAATGGGGAAGTTCAAAGCCTGCTTGCTGATCTCTTTTCCCCCCCGCTCCTACCTTCTGTTGATACTAATTAGTATTCTACGCTGCAACAACACACACGGGAAGAAGTGCACGCCCCTCACAAACCTCTGGTTTAAATGAGGAAAAATAGTGTATTTTTAACACATTATTTCAGATTTCAAAGTTTTAATGTAAACAAGAGTTGTTGTTTCAACATTAGTGAAGATAACATCATTCAAGGAACATGTTAAAACCATGACTGGCATACCTTGAGATTTCAAGATGTGTAAGCCTACCTCCATAAACATGCCAAAGCCACATGTTTTCTACAGGGCAGACAAAGACTGACAGAACTGATAATAGTTCTTTAAAGAAAAATAGATGCCCTGGCTATAACAATCTCTTGGATTTACCACTAGAGATAGTTACTTTGAAGAGGGTTTGGGGTTTAGTTTGTTGAAAAACATTCACTTACCAAAACCAAGGGGATGTCCTTTATTTCAGAAATGTGCACGTGCTGTGTCTGCAAAAATCTTAATGCTCAAAATAAAATATAAAATCTTAATATTTGTATTCAAATTATTTGTACAGGCGACTTCTGATTTAGCAGCTGAATTTGCAAAACAAGGAAATACTGTCTTAAATCTTCCAGGTCTTCCTGAAGTCCTAAGAATGCAAAAAAATCACATGATTCACACTGTAATTTGCCAATCATTGTCAGTTTCCTCAATCACTGTTAATAAAAGTGAAAAAGGAAGTTCATTCACTACAAGGTTTGTTTAGGGAAACTGAAGTTGTTATGTTACTTTGAGAATTTCTACACTTTGTCCCCATGTCCCAACCTAGCAAAACTAGATTATTTGATGTGCCGCATCCAGGAAGCAGCCCTCTGGAAAAAGAAATCTATTGTTTCTTTGTCTATGGTAAGAATTCACTAGTGTTTGCAGGAGCATCCTATACAAGAGCAAAGCACTGACTCCTGTTTTTATGGAAGGAAAGCCTTTTCCTTATCTAAGCTTTGTCAAAACAGATGTGTAGTGTTCAACAGTGACAGCTAACTGTGGTGTTGAGCGGTGGGTTTTGATTTAATTTATAAAAACATCCCTCAGAACCTTCCCAAACCAGTTCTCTCCTGGACTACAGTTTGCACAGTGGGGTGTTTCAAAATTTCCACAACAAAAACAAACTGTTAGGAACCCAGTCTAAGTTAATTCAACACACGAGCCATTTGTAGTGGTCACAACCACAAAAACAATACTGTAGAGGTATGAGTATGAGTAGTAAACTGCTTGTTAGTCACTTGAATTACTCTCACTGGGAAGATGATGTCATTTCAGTTCTTTAATGAAAATGGTGTTGCTTCATTTAATTCAAATATACTATTCAACATAATGTTCAATGTAGTATGAATAGAATAACATACCACAGCTGCCAGTTAATTTGGATAGCTAATATGTTGCCATTTTCAAAATGTTACTTCACAAGTAATTTAAAAATCTAACAAATTATTTCATTTCTTGCATGCTAAACACAGGGGAGAGTACTCGTTTTAAGCACCTGATTTAGGCTCCTTGGTAAGAACAAAGATCTGCTCTTGACTGAGGAGCTTAAGTTACGTGGTCTTGATACTTCCATTTTTCATCTAGATCAAACATATTGAAAAATTGCACCATGTGCAGGCTGTGTTCACCTGGTAACAGACCTTTCCTTCTCCTTCCCAGTGTTCTGTGTATACTATGTGACTAGAGGAATCCTGCAGGAGAATCGCCAAGAGCTCATCGTCTTTGTTCTTTCCATCTTGCTAGTGATGTTCCGTTCCATTGTCAACTTCACGGTTCTCTCTGCTGAGCAAAAGCCAAAACTCCTGGTTAGTCTCTTGGCTTTAGTTAACTTTGCTTTTCTCCACATGTTGGATTTGAAAATCTTAGAAAGGCAACGTATCTGTGATAAGGGCACTGATACCAGAGAAAAATCAGGCTGAATTATTCCTACTGCTGAATAACAAAGTGTGCGCCTCCACAATTGCAAATGTGTTTCTCTGAGATATTCTACGGGTTTCCTTATGGCAGTACTTGAAAGTAACATAAATATCAAAGAATTTTACTCACATAGGATTACCGCAGATGTCCTTCACTTCACCTACTCTGCCTCAGATTTCCATCTATAAAACAACTGGCCTAAAGCCATGCGAACCTAGCCGACAAGCTGAACTGGAGTCTCAAGTCTATATGCAAGGACATCGCCACTAGCCCCACTGCTCCATAAAGGCAGCAATGTTTTTAAGAGATTTATGGTAACCTGCAAGGAAACAAAAAGATACAATGTGCTAGGGGAAGTACTGCCATTCCAGGTGATCTTGTTTGCATTTCGTAACAGTAAAGTGTAATACACGGATTGTGTTCTACACGATACTAAGATGTGTAGTTAAAGATTTGTAGTTAAACTTCCGTTTGCCGTCCTTCTCTTCTGTGGTCGCACATTTATCACAGATGTGAGAAGGAGCTTCCTTGCTGTGAGGTCATCCAAAAATTATTCTCCAATAGAAGAGATGGCAACCAAGCTAGGAAGATGCAGCAACGCAGAATTCGCCTATTCGATTTACATACTAATTGTACATATAAACATACGTATCTACAGCAATCTTAGTTGTTAGGGTCAATAAGGAACAGGCATCAGAGATGCAAATTACTCTAAGATATGCATCCCAGTCATCCCAGGTTATATATTAAACAAGAACCTCAAAGTAAAGCCTGGTGTAGAAGATATACTATTAAGGAGTTATGCATACTAGTATAAATATTCTCATATCAATGTAATTATAAAGGACATTTTGCCACTTGAGCCATCTTTAAAGCACCAAACGTTTAGTCTGAATGCCAGAGAAGTTGTGGATACAACCCAGACAAAAACGTTTTCCAAAATTTAATAAGTACAGCATTCCAAATAACCCGCTGTCCCCACCGGAATCGGTGGGGAACATTCTTACCAGTTGCTTTATGCCATATAGGAAGCTTACAGCCAGTCTCTGTCAAAGCAAGCTGTTTTTTCAAGCTGTATGATAACACCTCAAGCAAAACCTTGCTAAAAGTCGTCATGATATTACAGGGAGTGCAAAGGTTATGTTTCTCTTAACAGTTTTAAAACTACTGTGTTGAGGGTGATGTAAACCAAAATAGCCAACGTGAGTTTACAGTTATTACCAAGTGGTTGCAACAAATGGCAAAAATCATAGCCTGATCTTTGCCACTTGACAGTGTGGCAAACTGTCATCTTTAATTGTTGTCTATTCAAAACGCTGTTCATAGGCAGCCCTGGTTCTCCTTACTCCTTTATTCTTTTATTACCAGTGAGAAGATTTAAGGTTAAAGACTGTCCCTGTTTCGGCATGGGCAGTCACGTCCTTATTTCTCTTTCCCATCAGGCCCGCTTCGTTCTGATCCTCTTGGTTGGCTCCTTCGACGTGATCTGTGCCATCATCCTCATTCAGAGTCAAAGCATGATGGCCTTTCGAGTGGGTGGTGCTCTAGAAAGCCTACAGTCACAATACTTCATGCTGAACCTCTGTTTTTCCATGTTGACCTTCGATCTTCAGGCACAGGTATAGAACTCTCTCCCCTTGTTTCCCTTTTTTCCCTCCTGTTGAGAATATCTTAGAATTAGACTAGCTGAGCTGACTGTTAACTTACTAGAGCAATCTTGCCTGTTTCTTGCCTTTAGATAAGAACAGCTGAATAATGGTCATCTGTCCAGGTGTTTGCTATAGGGAAGCTTAGTTATAATCCATAAAAATGAGGCAACATATATTTTATCATTGTCCTGCCCAAAAGGAAAACTGAATCTTATTTTGGGGCAGTATGTCCACAAAAACAATTGCATCCAGAAGCTCCAACCCAACATGGCCTCCTCAAATAAGAAAGATTATCACTGCACAACATCTCAGCCTCCAGTCTCTTGCTTTCCAGCCATCCTAGCTGTCTCCCACATTTGAGAAGATGATACTGGGATGGGAGAAGGGAGCCTGACCCACCAGGGCACTCAGGGTGAGACAGCAACCTGCAGTTACAAATAAGTGAACCCAAAAGCTGTTTAGAAAGAATTTGTACTTCTGTACACAACCCTTCATTCTTACTTTACTGCTATAATACCTTATGCTTTATCTGGAGCACATCTTACTGCCTTCCCTGTTCTTTGTTGTTGCTAGTATGGCACACAGGGAAGTATGGCTGTCCCTGTGTCCCATTTTGTACTGTCAGGTTTTGCAGAAAAATTTCAGCCTTTAGACCTGTGTCCAACTTACTGTTGCTGGGAGTTTGTGTCAAATATTTTTTGGTGGGCTGTATGGTCTCAAACGAATTATTTTACCAGATCTTTGCCTCTTCTCTTTCAGCTCTGCCTGTGTGTTCTGCTGATAAGCCTGCACGAGATCACCCTTCTACATAACATCATCTCAGCAACAGGGGTTCTTTGGGCCTGCCTGAAGGTGACCGTTAGCATCATTGCAGTAAGTGTTAAGCTAACAGCGACACGAGCAAGAATAGCCAACTTGTGAGACTGCTGGGAAGTCACAGCCATCCCCTTCTATGTAATACTGCTAAGTGGAAGGGAGCCAGAATGGATCCCAGCAGAAAACAAGAGCACCAACAACAATGAAGTCAGGTTTCTTATGTCTGTGTCTCTCAACTGAGCACACAGGATGAAACAATGTCACACTATCATTATTTCTTTCTGAGGGACATTGTTTTATTCTCAGGCCTTGATCACCTACTTTAATGCAACCTAGAGGATCACAGTATCTTCAATATTTCTACCTCTCTGACAAGGTTAAGGGAAACTGGCAACAGTCCTCCAGATTATCATGGAGTTACAGACACAGTGAGCCTGTAGAGGCCTTATATCCTTAGAAAACCACACCAAAAAGATGAGTGGTCCTTCATTGGGGCAGGTTTTTTAAAGGCAAGTGACAGTTTTCAGGTTAACAGAAGGATTTGTGAACTTGAAATGTAGTTTTTCATGTCAGTCAGACTGAACTTCCTCTGAAATCTTGAGAGCTCTGTTCCAAGAATGATTGCAGAATCAGGGCCAAAGTACATCAGATATGCAAGTCTCATTACCAGGGAGGAGTTTAGGGGGTTTTGGGTTTGTTGGTTTTTTTTAGGCTCCGTGGGTGTTTGCCTTAGGCATTCAGACAAATTCCTGACAGCTGAAATGCAGGTTTCCAAGTGTTTTGATTGCTTTCCTTGCTAAAAATGGAGCTAGCACCAAACACTCTGCTTTTAAAATACTTTAGTAACTTCAGGTGAATAGTTGCACAGAATCATCTTTCTCATGGACTTTGGAGTGTCGTGGCTACTAACAGCTATCCAGCAGGGAGAAAGGGAGACAGGGCTAACTGTGAGTGTGACAGTTAGGAATGCAGGTAGGGATATTATATAACTTGGTTTCCTCCTAGGAGCTCCTTATACACCTTCGTGAGGCACTGGATCTTTGCTTCCAGTTAAATTGTATCAGGTGTGGAAAGAAGGGAGCAATTAGAACCCTATCTCTTTTCCTGCTAGGATTAAAAGTGTCAACTTTTCAGCTACTTTTCCCCCACCATCAGAAACAAAGTTGATCAGACCAGTTGCCACTCCCAGCTGATGAGTTCTTTGCTTCTCCTTGATTTGCCTTCAGGCTTCAAAAGAGGCACTGTTTCTTTTAAGAAAGGTGTGGAGACATACATAATCCACCAGAAAGTATAAGCATAATAGAAGGGAAAACTTGGAAAACACTTCATACACAGTCGTTTCTGGTAACCACAGTACCTGAAAGCACAGCTAAACCTCGTGCTCCCGTATTTTTAGGTTGATGCACATGCCATTTCACAAGGGGATTATTCATTATTTTTGTTCTATTTATATACATGCTCTCCTATTTACTTAGTAGATTTATTTTTCCATTTTCTCCATTATTTATATTCTCTCTTTTTTCCCATTAATTACTAATTCTCTTTCCCCCTCCTCTTGTTTCTCAGCCTTTGTTTTCCTTTCCCTTTTGGTCTTATCCTAAGAGGAGCACTACGCAGTACCACAGGAAATGGAGACAATAGTAGAGGTGGCAGAGAACAGACAATTATCCCCTTAAGGGACATGCTTTTGTAGAGGTTCATATATTGACCATTGCAGAAGGCCGAGTATTGGTTTTGGGGGGAATCTGTGGTTGATCAGATGTATCAAATCTTATCATGGCAGTGGTGCAGTCACTGCTTTCACTCCCAGTGACTCAGATGTTTTTCTTTTGTTTGTTCAGACCTGCCCTTCCCGTTCAGGACTGCCTGAAGTTGCTACCTGCTGGAAAGCAGTCCATCATTTCTTCTTTCCTAAGTCCCAAGGTTAATTGTGAAACAAAGTTCTTCTGACAGTTAAATCCTCTTGCTCCTCCCACATTTTAGTTCTCAGTGACTTTAATTCTCTGTAGTAGAAAAAAAGGTGGAGAAAAAAGTCACAGAGCGCTTTCAGTCTGTTAGCTATGAAAACATTCATTTGTTAGAGAAAAATCTGAGCGTACCCAAAGATAAAGTACATCAGCTTAGATGCAATTCAGAAGAGTCAGCTGCTTCTCCATTTAAGCTTGCTGTACTGTAAGTGTTAGGAGGCAGAGCTCAAGAGGATGCTGAGATGGCTCAAATCACACACAGCTGTCAGGATGTGCCCAGGAAACAACCAGTTCTGATTTCACCAACATCCCTCCTGGCCCAGCTCAGTGGAAAACAGAGACTGTATTGCCTGCTAAAAAACAGAGAGAGAGAAGGCAAGTAGAGAGCAAAGTTACAACTGAGAACTCAGCTAGACCAACACTTGAAATGCTATTGAAAAATCAACTATATATACCTTTATAGAGTATATAGCAACAAGTTATAAAGCTGTATATATCTCATCTCATTTTACAGATTTTAAAGGAACTGAAACCTCTAGTGTGGATTTTTCTGTGTCAGAATGTACCTGAAGTGGTTTATCTCATCTACCTGCTTTACACGGTAATTCATCAAACTAACTTACTCAATAATGGGGAGCAAGGCTGGAGGCTTCCTCTTCATTACTGGATGCTCGGGCCCAAAACATGGTGCCTCATTCCAGAGTGTTACCCTTCATTGCAGCTCCTGTTAGAATCAAAGAGAGCAGCAGGCACGTCCTACCTCTTCAGGATCAACTTTTCAAGACAGGAACCATGTCAAATTGCTGTTGAACTGATTACTCAGAGGGAGAGGCCCTGGGAATCTCTGCAACTGGCAAAGTGTCCAGAATTATTAGGGAAAGATGCAACAAAATCTTCCAGTACAAGATACACAGCTCCCCAAAAATGCCTCCCCTCCTTCACAAGAAGCCTCAAGTGGTGCCAGAGCATTTGACCATCTGCAGGGCCTCAAGTGATTATATTTTAAAGAATTTCTTAGGCAGCACCCCCAGCTGTCGATCCTGATGTAGCCAAAACAAGAGACAGTGCAAGCCCAACAAACTCCAGGGTTAGGCATTTTTTTTGGCACTGTAATAGTGATACAGCACTTATCACTGGGGCACCCCAGCACCTCCCACAACACATGTGAAAGGAGGAAAGGCAGAAGGGCAGAGCAGACTGTTCACCATGGGAAGGGCTCGAATGCTGATAGCAGCCAATGTTTCTCATATTTCACATAGTCTCCAGATACTGATAAAAGCCCAGTGGCTGCAGTCATCCAAGTCCTTGGGGTTCTATTTATTAAAGTATGCAGTCAAATCAGGCTAGAGAGATCTCTAATATAGCCACTTCTCCAAACCAATTCGTTTTAGCATCTTTTATCTTACTACCTGAAAGGCAAAATTAAAAAAATAAAAAAGTAAAAGTAAACTGCACTTACCATTAATTACTTCAGCTCTGAAAAAGCTGCTGGATTGACTCTATATAGCAGCTGCTTAACAACCTTCTGCAGTGTAAACAGGAAAACTGATAGAAGTTAATAGACAAAGAAACTAACTGCACCAAAATTGGCTGGGACATCCACGACCTGCCTTGAATTGGGTTTGTTAACAAGTCATAGTCGGAACTGTGCTTTCTTTAATCTCATCCTGATAATCACTAGGCCTGCTGGGGCAGTGACTCAAACCTGCAGGAAGGTGGAAAAGAGCACTGAGATCTTAGGGTCTTTCCTTCAGTACTGGATTTTTGCAGAGGTCTCTCATCTTAGTACTACTATGCCTGATCACACTTTGTTCATGGGAGCAGCGATCCTTCTTCAATGCAGTACATAGCTGCAGGATATAAATATTGTTGCTTTTAATTGAAAGTTGCTGTTTTCTCTGCATCAGAACCCTCAAAAAAGCCCAGGTTAGGCAATTACTAATGTCATAAGCACAGTAATCAGGCTAGCCATGAATGAAAATGGGATCTTCCCAATTACTATCCACTGAATTCTTTCAGAAATTTAATGGTTGATTGCATTTTATGGCTTCAGGGTTTTGGGGTACTACGTGTTGATTGTTGTATGTCTCCATTTTCCTGCAGGTGATAAGGGAGTGGGGCAAAGGCAATTCTTACACTCTGGAAGCTGCTTTCATTATCGGCTCTTGCATTTCTGTTGCAATAAAATCGGTTTTGTTTTGGGCACTGATTCACGTCTACCGCAGCTTTGGGCAGGGGCTGAGAGAAAGAAGTAAGTACTTAAAAAGGTTAACTTAACTATGGAGGTTGTAGACTATTGTATCACAGTCACAATTAAGTAGAAAGCTTGTTGAGCCAGGAAAATAATTAGGGATAGTCACAATAAAAGGCAGAACCCTAATGACATCAAGCACTCCTGCAGCCTTAGAATTTCCTGGCTTGACAAAGCTCAGGTGCTTGGATGGAACATACATGATCTCTCCCTGAAGAAAACTGACAGTGGAAGTTGCTTCCAACCTATCCAGAAAAACAGACCTTTGTGGAAAAATCTCTATACAAGATAGATAAGTGTAATTTTTCTTCGTTATCAGGCTGTATAACTGCCTTATAATAACTAAGAGAGACAGAATAAAGGGACCTAGAGAGCCACTAGTCTTAAACTACCCAAACCTCCTTTTACATGAAGGACAAATGCTGATAGCCATTGGTGTTGACTGATCTTCCTTTCTTCCCACAGTGTTTTCTTCCTATGGAAGGATCGACTCCTGAGCGTCCCCCTCGTGTTTTGTCTGCAGCTCTCACAGAGTGACATCATGGCTGGGGAAGTTCTGATCAAGTACTCGCAATCAGGATGTGAGATAATGGGCCAGTTTCACAGGAGTAGGGGATGTTTCTCAGAAAAAGGTCTATCCATTTCTTGGTTTGTATTGTGCTAGGGAACTGTAGCAGTGCAGCTGGTAACTTAGTTTAAAAAGAAAAGTGCGCTCGGGAAATTAACAGTAATCCTCTCAATTCAAAGAGTTTTGCTGACAGGCCAATGCATCTTTCACTCCTTGTTTTCCTGATGTTGCTTTGTAACTGCAGGAGGTTCACAACATGCATGCAAGTAGAGAATGTTGTTAATATAAATGCTTTTTTTCTGGATATATACAAACATAATGAAAATAATTTGCACACCTGTCTTCTATTACTGCGTCTGGAAGTGGATTGCCCTGCCATAATTTCTCAACTCAGATCTGTTGCTGAACAGAGATCAAGGCCCAAAGCTGTTTTGATGACAGCTGTATCCCCTGATCTCCACAATGGCTGTGTGATGGCTTAATCCCACCAGAACAGCCAGGGCTCTTGTTCCTCCTCTGACTTCAGAGTATTTGATTTGTTTAAATCCCAGCCACACATGAGAACTACACACTCTAATCTCATGCCTTCCTACAGTGTATCTAACCGATGTGCCATTTCATACACCAGGGTGACTGTTAAAACAAGCCTTTAATATTGTAATTTAAAAGTTTGGTATTTTATTGACTGGAACCTTTATCTACTGGCTGTCTATTTTTTAATAAAGTATAAACACAGCTTGTGCATGGATAGTTATTTCTCATCTCAGCAGCATGAGTTCAATGGGAAGCCTGTTTGCAAACAGAGTATGGAAGAGGCTGGGACTGAAATTCACGTGTGCCGTGAACACTGCCATCACATTCTACTTCAGGTACATCTGTAACTTGTAGGTACCCATTCACTGCAGCTTATTAGGGAAATTTTATCTCAAAACTTCTATGAAAAAATACTCTCATCCTGTCTTGCAAACCTGAAACAAATCTATTTTATAGATGGCACAATGGAGGCACGAAGAGGTTAAATGTCTATGGTCAGCCTGCATACAGCTGATAATATCAAGAGAAAGCACCAGAGTACCAGCTGATGGCTGTGACTTCGTTCCACAAGTCAAATGTGACTATGAATTGTTGCTGAAATGGAGGAACACAATTAAGCATATTCAATCCTTTTCTAAAACAAGCAAACATGCAGCAGGTCTTGCCTAGAGCAGGACCAGTAAGGGAAGACTTTGATCTTGCAGTAGGCCTGTACTTGGTCAAAATTAGCTGAAGAAAGTACGCTTGTGCTATGCTCCTTTTATCTTCATAGCAAGGAGATGGCAGAAACAATTGTATCATTAGAAGGAAAAAGGTTGTGATTACTTTCAAGCATTTATCTCCCCCAAAAGCAGAAATGTATTATGCCTTGGGGAATTAACCCAGAAAAATGTTCTTATTCCTGACTAAAGTCTTGAGAAGTTCCTATGGAAATCTGCCTCTTCTTTTTCACAAGGTCTTGAAGTTAATACTTGTGTAGTGAAGAGCTACTACACTGAATCTGTGAAAGCTTCCCAGTATACAATCCTGTTGTAATCTGCAGACAATATCTCTGGCCTACTCTAAATTGAAGCACTTTATTTTTTGCCCAGCCACTCTAATACTGGATGTAGACAATCATTAAACCAACTGGTTCAGACAACCAACTTCACATTTTCTATTATTAAAGCAGGAGATTAATCCAGCCAGATCTGGACCAAGTCCAGAACTTGGTCACAATGTGCAAAGGCAAGGATAGAAGGGGCATTTAAACTACATTTTCCATCTTAAACTTACTAGGTATCCAAATTATCTGAGATTATTGCCCTTATCTATTTCTTTCCTCATTTTTCTACTCTTCGGCCTTCAAAAAAGTAGTTAATGTAGCCCAACTAGTTGTACAGAAGATTTGTTTCAACTTGCACAGCAAATCCAGCTTTTATTTTAAAACTTTTGAGAAAAGACTGGCATCAGGCACAAGCATTCAAAAAAGCCTCAGGTGTATTTCTAGAAAACGGATGCTACTGTCCCATGAGACATGTCAAAAACCCACCCCGGACATTTGCCTTCCAAGCAGGTAATTGTGTATACCCGATTTTATATTCTCAACAGTCAAAATGCTGCTTTACAAATCCAACTTTACAAAAAGATTTTATTGAAAGGATTGAAAAATATTTGTTTTCAACAATATTTAAAACAAGTTTTCAAAGCATTAACAATGTGTAACAGGATTTTTCCTCTTTTAAAAACTCAGTACACTGCTTTAGTCCATACTACATCAGTTGTTAATAACGTCTTAAACTGTCTGCTAGAGAATAACTTTTTAAAAAAAAAAAATTCAAAGCTTCCATTTTGGCCCTTTGTAGACTGGAAAGGATTTGTACGTACAGTGACATTTACAAACCCTTGTATTAGAAACACTGCTCTTAATCAGCAAAAACCTATGTTACTAGTACAGTTTAAACAAGTTACTTGGGGTAAGCTACATCAGCAAACTGAACTTTGATTGCCAATATAACCCAGTCTGCCTCACAGCTTTTGTTCTGGTTCAGCTGTGGTTTGAACACAAGTTACCCACACTTTAAGGAGTTAAATATGCAAAACTTGAGTGCTGTTTAAACCTCACTAGCCTGCTTGTGAACTGCCAGTTTACGGAGTAAAGGCCTTGAAAAGGGACTTTGGACAGTTAGACAAATTTGTAATGTATTAACACAGTTTGGGTTGTGTTTGGATATAAAGCAGCTGGTACAATTACAATCAATGCAGCTTTTGGAAGGAAAAGCAAAGACTAAAGTCACCATGCGACTTTCTTTCCTTTAGTGGGTGACTGTAGCCCTCTGCTTGGCTGATCAGTGATCCACACAAGGTTGTTATCGAGCAGGAATAGTTGTACAAGCAAAACTGCAGAAGCCTCAAAGCCAGTAATGCAACTGAAGCACATGACAAATTTAAAGACAACTCCTAATCTAGATCTAAGCTAGAAAAAGTAGTTAGGTAAGTTTTGATTACAGATTTCAAGAACTATGCACTCTGAAAATTACAGTTCAGCAATTTAGTCAATAATAGATTTCTTATTATAAAAAGCATAAATAAAAAGTGCTGAATATAGATTTATCTTTAAAAAAAATACTAGATAAGGCTCATTAATCATTTCGCCTCACCTCTGCAAAATGATTTCCACTTCCTAGCGTGCCTAGTATTCTTCTTGTTTCTCACTTAACAATACATTTATATAGCCACTATACCCTGTTCCTTTTCTCAATTATTGCATGTTTAAATAAAATAGTTTCAAAGCAGAAAGTCTGACACTTCTATAGTTCAAAAAGTAAACAGTTATTTAATAACCGAATACTCCACCTAGGAAACCCGTAAGCAGCTTCAAAACAGTGATAAAACAATTACTGCCGATTCAAGTGAAAGATAAATGCCAAAAGCTCTCTGGATATTCTCCAAGACGTCACAAAATTTGTCTAGACCAAATCAAACCAACATTCTATTTTACAAAATTTACAAACTGAGTATTAATTGATATTGACACATTTTCATTGTGATTTGTATCATTAACCAAGAATTTGCTTCTCTTTTATGGAAAAGTGCTCTCACCTGGATTTAATAAAATTTGACAGACTAGGGCAGCATCCAAAATGGAGGAGACACCATTTAAACCATCAGAGGACAGCAGGTTAGGCAGAGTCAGGAAATCAGTACATTTCCCATTACCACTTTGGACCACATAAACAACATAAGACAATCATGAACAGTTCAACAGAGCTTCTCGCTCCACTTTCGAGGAAATCCCACCTTAATCAGTAAACGAATTCCTCCACAATATTATGCCATAGGCTTAAATTTAACAGATAACGTCCATCCCTTTAATGACCAATGACTTTGAAAATGCTGAAGTTTGGATAGTATGATCATGAGACTGCACCACAGAGAACAGAAATGTAAACATTATACTTGGGTTTGATATTTTTCAGTTAAAGTACAGTACAAACCCTTTTTTCCCAACTAGGTTTTTTTTTGTTGTTTTTTTTTGTTTTTCTTTCATAAAAGCACATACAATAAAATATGTACATATAGAAGTTAGAAACATTTGAAAGCATCTTAAAAAAGTAAATATGAGACTTAGAATATCTTGAGTGTGCTGAAGGCACCATTGCTACTCTACTGGGAATGCGTCCTCTCATTTACCAGCCTGCCAATGCAGTATCCCTTTGTGTGTCACTCAGCACCAAGAGTCGGAAGGTACCTATGGAAGTTGAGGGCATTCAGGGCCTAGTGTAGGATATTCTTTTTCTTCAAAACAATAATGGAACTAGACAGTATAGTGGTAATTGAAGTCCAGATTCGTCTTGAACACTTGGAGAATATTTTTTTTTTTCTTACTTTATAGTCTCTAAGGCTACCATTTATTCCAGAGAATCAAACAAAAAATAAGAAAAGCCACCACATTGATGATTCCCACCAACAGGAACTGCAGAGCTACAAACTAGCTCAGCTACAAAAACGGAGATCACTGGAATAACCAAGCCCACACGAATGCTCATCCGTGCTATTTGTGGATATTTACACAGTGATGACAGCCAAGGGTCAAACACTGTTCAAAGGGGCGTAAGATATATACGTATGTATATAAAAAAAATACATATATACTTTTTTTACTAGTTCCATCTATGCATAAAAAACATTCTTCATGGGTGTTTTTTCACAGTGTGTCACATTCACAAGTAAGGAGGAAGTATTTTAAGCGCTGTCTTGATGGGGAGCTGTTCTGGGCAAGACATATTTAAGCTAACAAAGAGGAGTTTTTCTTTTTTTAAAGAAAAATTCTTTGAGTCTTTATATGCATAGCAGTCTTAAACGGAATTACAAATATACCAAATTAAACAGACTATTTTAATGCCACTTTTCTATTATGTATCTACATTCAGCCTACCATGTCATCGGTAAGTTATAGGTTACAATCAAATCTACAGATGCGGTTGTCAATACCCATCAGAAATAATTAATTTTCAGATTGCTCATGTAAAGAAAATTCAAACTGGATTACAACAATCAGAGCCTAATTTCTTCCATTCCTACTCTTGGTGGACAGGAAGTAGCACAATAATTTCCAGCCATCAGCAGATCAGAGAGATATAAGCTACGATCACTATACACGTCTGAGTTGGTGACCCCGCTTGTTAGCCAAAACCCCAAGCACGTGGAAGGGATACTGCCACTCTCCATTCCCATGAGTCTTGTTAGCTGTAGACACTCAAAATTCTTCTTCTTCAACAGCAAAGTTATTTTGCTTCTTCCGAACATTCCAGTGTAAACACTCAGCCAAGCTTTCAAACCAGTCGCTCACAGGATCTCGGAAACAGATCGAAGGAAGGGGATAGCAAGAGGTAGTGATGCTAATACTGCAACAACACAGGAATACCCCAGTCAGTCAAGGGCAGGGAACAGCCATTTTTTAAAACAAATAATCTTCTATTTGCTAGCTAACACAGTGCTATGTTCAGCCAATCCAGTAAAACAGCAAGTTTCCATAATCAAGCAATAACCAAGTCTGCAGGCTCATCTAAACAGTGAACACAGGGCTTAAAGCTGTTAACAGACACACTGTGGCAGCATTCTTTGACACAGTAAGACTACTGAACCCACTCCATGACACCCTGCAGTCTTTTGCTGGTCTTCACATCAACACCACAGGGACAAAGGAAAACGTAAGTCGCCACCTTGGCCTTTAAGTTTCAAGTTTTAACTATAAGCCACGGCACTAAGAAGTCTAGCATCTAACAAAGGGACAGATCTCCTGTTTGAATCCTTACTGGTCTCCTGATCTGCTCTGTAGATCTTTCAACCTCAGAGGAAACACAAACAGTTCAAGATGGAGTGTCATCTCAGCTATAAATTTTCCTTCCTGGCAACTTGTATGGACCAAGGAAAAAAAAGTCATCCTGAATAGCAAGTCAGCCAGTCACATATCACACAGTTGCCTTAAATCACCTCCCATTAGGAGAAGCCACCACATTTTGCATGTAAAAACTGAGGAAACTTCACACACTGCTCTCTGCTCACTCAAGGCAACAGCATCACAAGTGACCTCAACCATTCACCAAGTTACCACAGTTTAAACCACATGGTGTTATTCAGAGCCGCTGCTTACACACAACTCCTGTTGGTTTATGTCTTCTCAGACTCCTACGATTTATCTTTAAGTTAAATTTACAGAATTTTCTAAAGACACATCCATCTTCCTTGCCAAGCATGCAATGTTTACATGCTTTTGTCTTAACATTTTACTTGCTTTCACAGGAAGATCTAAAAAACTCAAGTTAAATACTTTTAGTGCCATTTGTGCTGTAAGAGGTGTTAGGGTTTATAAAAGCTTGTTTCTTCACCACCAACAACCCTTTTGACAGACATTATAGAATGAGAGAAGTGCACAAATCAGTATTTTCTATACTAATAGAGAGAAGCTACAATAAAAAAAGGCTTGACCTGTCTCCATGGCATATTTCCTGCCTCTTCCTCCCATCAAATGAAACCCATGCTGTATTCCTGGCATCTGGGGAGAGCATAATCTGAAAAAGAGAAAAGAACTAAACTTCAGGTCCAAAACCTATTTTTCAAGAGCAAGGAACAAACATCTCCTTCATCACATGAACTAAGTCCATTTTATATTCAGGTATTACATGCCTTTTTTTCTGCAAGACAGCATTAACAAAAAATAATTAGTGAATTGCACATAACTCTACCAATATACTCAAAATCTGCAATATTTGTTGGTTTAGCCCTGAAAGTAGAATTTTTCATTCCCTTAACACCACCAATTTACATGCACTTTAGCCAAAATTATGTAAAATTTTATTAGTCAGAATGCAAATGTACGTATGCACATTTTGCAGAATGTTACACAACTACAATCCTGTAGGAAGCAGTGTAAAGTACTCCGCTAGCGGGTATATTATTTTAATAAATGCATTCTTCAACCAGACTTCATCTGGCCCTCCTACAAATGAAAGAGTGCAGGAGATACACAGCATTTCTAACCTTTCTGCTTTGGTCAGCTCCACAAGGTTATTACAGAAGGTTTTAACTCAAAGAGAAATAAGATAAGAGAAGCTAACCTTGAGTTCCACTCCAGCAGGAACAACAATAGGTCTGAAAGACAATGAGTGAGGGCAGATTGGGGTGATCATTATTGCAGGAACGTTGGGATGAATCATAGAAGCTCCTGCTGCAGCTGCATATGCAGTGCTACCAGTCGGCGTGGAGACAATGACTCCTGTGAGAGGAGCAAAAATTTCACTGACATTAGCGTGACAATCAATGTGTTATTTTGGAAGATGATTAAGAAATAGCACTGTTATGAAAATGAAGCAGAGCACGTACCAACTTGTATTTCACAGGCGAATTGCAGTCTAACACACACAAAGTCAGAAACTCTCTTCTAACCCAGGCACAGCACGTTTGTTCTATGGCTGCATGTAAGTCGCATAAACTTCTACATCTCAGGTCACACAACTTTGTAACAGTGACATGCCTTTTTTTCAGGGTAAGAGCTTTAAAGACAAGCTTCTGTATTTCATGAGCCGAGATCTTAGGCCTTCAGCAAATTCCAGATGTCGAAGCAAATTTTTTCTGAGCTGTTTCTTGCCCTTAGCCCTAACACATCATACCCAAAGAAACTGCCTCTTGCCTTCGCAAGTCCATAAACAAAACTTAAAACACTTTAATGCTTCGTTGTGGAACACATTAGTTACCAGTGAATGAACATACCTATTCTTTGCACACTAATGTTTTCTGTCACCAGTGAACTGAAGCTTGAGAATTTGTTTCCATGTGAGAAAACCCTCCAATAAAATAGCAACAGCCTACACATGAACTGATAAACAATTTAACTCAAAAATCAGACTCACCATCTCCTTGCACTGTTGTTATCAGGTGTCCGTCTAGAAAGACGTCTACATTGGAAAGGTAAGAAGAAGGGCCACGATCCACTACAACTTCATTTAGGACCTGCCATGACATCAAATATTACACCAGTTCACTGTTGCTGACTTGGCAATGTAATAAATGACAAGCTGAAACACGCTTTCCAGATCTTTGAAAAATTCATGCTGATTTAGTACCTGCCAAATTAGACTCTCTCTACACTTCTGTCTTATCAAGTGCCAGCTGAAGTTTTTAGATGTTAAGAATTATTTCCAGAAGCTAGTTCCTAACAATGTTCAGGGTTTTTCTTTTCACTTATAAAAATCTTTGGGATATCCCATTTTAGAACTACTACTTTGTTTTCAGCATAGAAGGAAAATATTACTACAGGAAAGCACAATATTAGCACTTATGGTTGCAAAAAGTAATGGTGTACGCTACTTCCTCATTATTTAGTGCACATATGGTGAATTAGAGCAATATGGATCTGTTCCACACTTCGGGGCTAATGAAAGTAAACTAATGAAAAGGGGAAAGTCATAATAAAACAAGTACAAAGCAATTTACAAACAGCATATTAGTTCTTTTGTTTATTTTGCCCTCTGACCTGATATTGCATAACTTGCTTGCCCGGTTCTTTCTCTATGTTTGTAGACACTACTCCATTTTCTTCTATACCATTTTGGACTGTCATTTTCTCTCTGTGCTCTTTTACTACTTTCACTTTCAGCCTGCTTCGTAGAACGAGCGCTGCATTGCCTAGAAATGAAATATAGGAGAAAGTACACAAAAATGATATGCTGGTATAGTAAATAAAACCCTGTAATGACTAGCAAACTGTATGAAATGCCATCCATCTATTGCCTATGCTTTCAACGTTCCAAATTTCATTCACAAGATAATTTCTACGCTTGGTTAAAGCTCAAAACTAATTTTTAGTAGTAATGAGCAAAATTAAAGTCAAATTTGAATCTAGTCCTTCCTCCCTTTCCTCATCATGTAGAAAGAAAATTTAAGTTTTATATGGACATGATCAAGATTGGAAAACACTGTTAGGCTCATGTGATCTTCACTACGACCAAAGCAAAGCTTAAAGAAAATTAGTGCACTAGAAACACCTATTAAAAGACAACATTCGAGCAACATGAGAATTTTATACATCTTTTCAGGAATCTACTTTGGGTGCAACTCAACCTCATACTGAAGAAACAAGTATTTCTTTCCTCAAGTATTTTATTTGCCTGACTTCTCAGTATTTAAGCACTGCACTGCTTACAGAAACAGACTAGCAGACTTCAGAGCCACACTGTATTTGTAGGTTTAGCTGTCATTTAACATAAGTTCTGCATCATCTTTTACTTTACTCCACACAGGACAAAGTTATTTCTTAGCCATTTTCCTTTACAGAATAGTATGGAAGCAGCACTGAGTGAGTCAATGCAGTGCAATACTTCTGTTAGTCTAGTATACATTTCTTGTGACTCAATCTTTTGGGACAACCTAAATGAGTTGGTTAAGAAAAGCTACTAGGTCTTGGAAAAAGCTACAGAAAATGTAACAGAAAGAAACACCACACCTTGTCCTCTTACATTTACCTTCTATAACCTGAGTGACTTGGGACTGAAAATTCTCAAAATTAAATGGAGTAAGAAATCCAAGGGATCCCAGATGAAAAGCCATAACTGGAGGTACACTACCCTATCAATAAAGAAAAGAATTTAAAAGCTACTGAATAAAAGCAATTCATACTTCATCTAATTGCCTGTAAATATTTTGACTATTGATGTAACTTCAACTGTGCATAATAAAAACAACATATTACATAC
Source organism: Nyctibius grandis (assembly GCF_013368605.1). Taxonomy (NCBI): domain Eukaryota; kingdom Metazoa; phylum Chordata; class Aves; order Nyctibiiformes; family Nyctibiidae; genus Nyctibius; species Nyctibius grandis. The sequence goes on from NC_090674.1 coordinate 6,609,429, forward strand.
ATTCTTTTCAGAAGGAACAGTGTAAAACAGGCTTGATAAAAAAAGGAATGAACAGCAAAGGACAAATGCCAAACTCGGCAACAAACAGGGAAAAAAAACAACCTTTAAATGCTTCAAAGAGAAAAAGAGGTCTTTAAGTCCATTTCCCACAAAGACCAACCTGGAAAAGCGAAGAAGCATAAAGTAAGGTCCCATCTCCTCCCAGGCATATGATAAAGTCTATCTGATTGGAGATATCATCATAATCTAGAAGCAACATTGAAATACAAATTTTGAATTAAGTTTTATCAACAGCCTTAATTTCCTAACATAAATTAAGTGCAGCATGCCAACACCCACTCACAAATATTTAAAAAAAACACAACTAAGACATAACAGCTGTTTGCAAAAGACACAGTAGCTTAACAAACTTGACCCAATGACTAAGGAAATATCAAGACAAATAAGCAATATACTTCAACACTGCTTCCAAGAAATCATTACCATACCTTCTCTGAAGGTGCAAAATTTCTTCTTCACTGGTCCAAAATTATCATCATTAGCTATAGCAGGGTCTTCCAATACTTTTTTTTCTACATACACTATCATATTGTTCTCCTTGAGAGAGGTAAGATAAGCTTGTTAATAACCTCTTAAAATGACAAAGTATTTGACTCTCCCCATAATTTGCATTAGTTTAAAACATATAACATTTTACAGAAGTGGTCTGCATCTGTTGGTTGTGGGGTTTATTTTTAATGTGTGGTCTAATTGTAATGACAATTTTGCAGCATGCACAGACCATCTAATAAATTAAACTAAACTTTGGAATATACATTACATGACACAGTACCGTTGCTATGTTTGTTCAAGGCTTAAAGGATTAAGCTTTTTATACCCCATTCCCTGTAATTTAGAACTGCAAACAGAATGAAGGAAAGTTTTTACTTTATTTTTTTTTTAAGCTCTGTACTTAAAGTACTTAAGAACTGATCTCAAGCTCTAAAACAAGTTTTACTACTGCCAGTGCAATGGGTATAACAATTTGTTTGCACTACACAATTCTGCACATTCCACATTCAACAGAATCAGTAACTGACAGCCGGTTAGATGTAAAATTTTTAATTGTGGTAAAAAATTGTGTTTACATTTCATTACCTCAGTAAGATACACACAAAGCTCTTTAAAAGGCTGCAGCAAACTGGCATCATGTATCTTCTTAATAACAAGGACGCTCTTGGGAGGTTTGTTCCATGTCAACCGCTGGCTTGCTGGATCCTGAATGTGCCTAGAAAACAGAAAAAAAGGCAATGTCAAGACAGTTTGCTTTGACAACATTCTGGTCAGTTAAGAATACATCCTTAAGTATAACTGCATGGAGTCCCAGAACAATAGAAAGAAGGATGCAGTAGTTTGTATTGTAATGATGCTTTTTCCCCTATGAGGCAAATGAGTGCTTCACTCTATTAAGATGGTATCACAGTATTAACGTCCGTTCTTGTAACTGCTGCCATGCTAAAGCCACGTGCCAACAGGGGCTTTAAACAGAAGCATGACAAAAGCTCTTGGATCAAGGTCTTGAACTGACATCTTCGCTGATGCTTCCAGCCATAATGCTTTCCTCTATCCTGTTCTAGTGCTCTCAAGCTGACTCAAAATAAGGAGAAAATCCAATTAGAGAATCAGAAAAAGCCACAGCATAAAATTAAAATTTTTTCCCATCCAATACTGCAAGTCAAACAGCTTAAGTCAATGTAAATTTAAAAAATAGTGTGATAGTTCCAACCCAAATATTATTTTTTTTCTTTTTAGCAATGTTTCCTTCAGCATTTTTTCACTGACACCAGTACACAGTCACAGTTTTCTCAATACAGTTTGAAGCCTGTAGATGCAGACACAAATTCTACAGTTTTTCTACTAATACTAAACAACCCTCCCACAAGAGAAGGGCAAATAATTAAGATTCACATGGTCATCTGTACTAAATCCTCAAGATAAGCCTTAACAACTGTGAAAAAGCTACAGTACATGAACTCTATTCTGGGAAGTCTACACTTGCAACTCTTACACTTCCTCTCATAAAGCCTCATAAATAAAGAGCTTACACAGGAACAGATGCCTGGATACTTCTATTCCAGCAAACATGACAGATATGTAACTTTTGTGCAAAATTTCTTTAAAACTCTAATCTATATATTATTGTAGTGTTGATCCCAAAACAAGTTTATCTGCTTAAAGTAGCACAACTACTATTTTAAATTAAAAGAAAAAACCACTAACTTTAAAAAGTATTTTAAAACTACTGTCTGCCTATTTTCAGGACAGCATTCGAAGACTTGAGAACCTCAGGAACTAAATATATGTACACAAATAATTTTGTGGCTTTCAAGAGGGTTCAGTAACAGAACCCTCATGTTGCTCTATAATACATTTAGTTGATTTAGGAATACCCAGCTGTATTTTCCTTCTTTTATATCTAAGTTACATAATTTCACAGTTGTATTTCACATGTAACAAGCATCCCATCCTATTCCATAGGGTGTAGATATAATCCGTAAAGCAAAGCAGATTAGTATAAACGCTGAACAAGCCAAATTTACAGAGAGATTTGGATTTAGCACTTCAAGGGTTAAAATAAAACAGATGATGATGCTGGAGGTGGAATAACCTGTTCATTTTACTTTCCAAAATGCCACATTCTACATATAAATGCAGCAGAAACTATAAATTAATGAAGTAGTCTAATACCAATAATGTTTACTAACAATCAGTGCCATCTCTCTCTCTCTCTAAATATTATTACATAACACAGAAGAATACAAACACGCAGTTACACTCGGTATCACACACAGGACTTCAACATTACATTATGTTCCATCTCATTGTATTTTACAGTCAAGGAATCACAGACTAGTGGAGGCTGGAAGGGCTCTGGAGATAGTCTAGTCCCATCCCCTGGCTCAGTGTAAGGGCGCTTTGAAGATACCACACTCGGTCTCAAATATCGCCATGAATCTGACCTGACTATGAATTTGGAAGGCTTCCTCTGACTTGACTAACCAACAGCTAAACTGAAAATAAAATCAGAAGAGTTGCATTAATGTTTATTGCTGCCGAACAGTGGCAAAGGAACTGAAGCTGCAGTTTCATATGCTATTTTCAATACGAATGGTGACTAAGGAAGTGTTTTATATACTAAAGTTCATGTCATAAAATTAAATTCCTCAAATCTCAATACTGTTAAAAGGTAAAAAATACACATAGAGAAACGACCCCCAAAACCATTTCAAGATGATTAGGCTACCTGCTAAAGCTGGCAAAGAACTACAGATTGCAGCACTACTTAATAACCACTCACTTAATAAACCTAGAACTACTACAGACTTCATTCAAATGAAAGACAGTCTGCGTATTTCAACTGTACTCACCAATTCCATGTAGTTCTACTAAATGAGAGATTATTCATAACATGCTCCAAGATCTTCATGTTTCTTTCCAGGAGGCAGGCAAATGCAACAGCTCCAAAAAAAAGCCTGAGGCTTTTATCACTTATTAATAAACTGCTACCTCAAAAGAAAATGCTTTTCTCTGAAAAATTTTTTCCCAGTTAAGTATTTCAATCGTTCCCAATAAAAAGTTCTGAGGCTTTACAAAAAAAAACCTATATAAAACATTTATTACATACCTTCAGAAGCAAGATTTCATAAGAAAAATCCCATTTCAAGAAAGAGTTTACCAACAGGTATTTGACCTCCCCTCTCCTCAACAACACAAGTACCTGATTCTTTTCTCACTGAATACTCATTCGGTTCATCTGGTCATCTTACATAACAGTCTTAGGCAAGCAGGTTTTTCAAAACAATCATCAACACTAGCACTTAAAGAGACACCAAGACCTGTACTAACTTATTCATGTACATAAAAACAAACTCTTCTGTTAAGAAATTCTCTCCAGTGAAAAGAGTTAAACAATATTACTGACTGTAGAGAAGCAAAACCCAAACAAGGTTTTGCTTGTTTTTAGAAGGCACAACAAAAACCTTACATATAGTAAGAACAGTAATTTACAACTTGGTCTTCAAATAGTGCTTTCCTTCAATGACCTGAGAGCACCTCTACGCCCCAGCTACTCCAAACACTGCATAAGCAGTCTTTGCCCTGGCAAGTAGCGTGCGTTTAGTATCGCCTGCAGCCTCTGCACTCATCTGATCTCACAGGGTAGTTATATTGTACCACGCTGGCCCAGCCCCTGGGGAGGAGCGTGTTCATCCCAGTCAGGTGGGTAAACACACCACACAAGCTGGGTTCCAGATGAACGGCAGCACTCCAAGCCACAACTTTAGAAAAGACAGGAAGAATGAGGAAGCTAAGAGTTACTGTACACCACAAGATTTCCGCCACACCTTGTAGGAAAAGTTAGGAAAACACCAACCTGTTTTGAGCAAGACTACTACTATCTAGGTAAAGATTTAGGCAAATATTTAAACCCTAGTACCTTACGTTTAACTGAAATAACAACGAAATAAAACTTTTTAAAGAGACAAAAATAGGAACCACTAACTTGGTTAATTTGTAGAACCCTGACATTCCTCGTTTGACCAAGTCAAGACATCATTTATTAAGTATATAATACATGGTGTAAAAGCAACACTTTTATACCATCCAACCTACAAAATTAAATTGTTTATATGCCTGCTAAGCAGAAACAGACCCTTATTTTCACATTAAATTTATCATCAGAGTCTAAAAGCAAACTTGCCTCAGTGATATTCATACACTGAAAGTGCCATAGATCAAATACAAAAATTCAAACTACTACCTCAAACACATAATACCAAGAGAGGTAGAAGGCTTTCCTCAAATTTCACAGTACACACAACAATTTCTCCTCCTTTCTTTGTGTTGTCCATAAGAATTTTTGTTCCTCTATCATTCAGAAACACTGCTCTTCACGTATTTCAAGTTGATGGAATAGCTTCTCTGTGTCATAATTAGATGCTGTAAGGGTGTTTAATAGACATGGCGAGTTTACTGTTAATTATGTTGGAAAGTGTTTACTACAGTTGTCATTGTTGATATCAAACTATGGATTGCAGATTATGCACAACATGTCTGAACAAAACTGATAAAAATGGCAGGCCAATTTTGGCAATGCAGACCCCAAGCTGGCAATCAAGCAACATGAAAATCTCTAAATATCAGGTAAAATACAAACAATGCTTGTTAGGGGGTGAATAGTGGAAAAGCAAACTCTTTTCTTTCAAACAGCATAATACCATTCATTTGACAAGTACTTACATAATCGTTTTAGGATTTTGCAGCATACAGGCCTTTGGTCCAAATGTGGTCACTGGGCATGGTCCATGCAAGGAGCGTGTTCTCCTAAATATACATATATATAAAAAAAAAAATCAATAAGTAAAAGAAATGTGATGATAAACTGGGTATAATTAGCTCCCCAACCACCAACACCACTTCTTTGAAAAAGCAGCACTAGGCAACACAAGGCAAAGCACATTTCTTAAACCTACATTTGTGGTTGACCAGCCAAGGTAATTTTACACCTATTAGCTCTCACATTTCAAATCTAAAACTTAACTCCTGTACCTGCTCCTTGAAAGTGATTTTAACTGAAGCTTCCCGAACAGTTTATCCCCTTCACATACTAAGTAATCACTTCCTAAATGTTAGTACCAGGCACATATTCTTCTTGCTTTGTGCAAACTGAAGATGAAATAAATACAAGCATCACAGTCACAAAGAAGATAGATACAGTCAAGTTTCCTCAAGTTAGTTCTGTGAATTCATGTCAAGCCTACAAAGGTTCTAATCAGTCTCAAATAATTCAAATAATGAAAATAAGTATTTCATTTCCTATATCTAACACAGAACTGGTATTTGTTTTTCAAATATTTTTTTCCATTTATAAGCCCAGGCATGACTAATCCAGCCAGATAAGATTATTAGTAATTATAAAGTTTACCTTATTTACATTAAAACAGAAAAATGAGCAAGGCCTGAGATGATCAGAGATTAATGTGTGTACCAATATGTGTAAAGGAATGGTAAGTCTCTTATCTACTTGTGAACAATTTCACTTGAAATCAGGACAATTAAATAACACCCTGGAAACATCACCTCCCACTTCTTGCTCCACTCAAGCTTCTCCCAAATAACTGTCTTTTTTGCCTGCTTTCAGCACAGGTCGTTACTCCATGCCACTCCCAGTAACTGGCTAAACTCTGTTCCTACAAGAAGCACTCAATATCCACATCTGACCTTCATGACATTCAAACGAAGTTTTATCTGCAAGCTGTAATTAATAACCGGTATATATTTTGGTTGAGGTTTTACTTGGGTTTATTAGTACTCAATCTATGCACTATTCAATCAACGGAAGGTAAAATGCTTGAGTGAACAGAATTCAAAGTTGTTTATATAAGACTGTCTTTGCTAAGAATGAGCAGCAATGCACTGGAAATTATACATCTTTTAGGAAAAGATCCTTGTCACTTCAAAGCACAGGCAGCTACTCCAATTTGAATAGTACATAGAAAACTGAGATCACTTTCTGACATTCTGCAAAATGCCTCGTGACAACTTTGCACTAAATTGAAGACAGGCAGTGAATGAATGCAGAGCACCTTAATGAAAAAAAAACCTCATAAACAATAACCCTAATGCAAACCACAACGGGAAGGGTCTACAAAGATCACTTCTAGTTTAAAAAAGAAAAAGTAGTTATTTAGCTAGAAGATAATAATATACAAATTTAGACCACATGGTCTTTTACACAGGTTGAGTGAAGTCTAGATTCTTAAAGGTTTAAGTGGAGAAGGGAAAATACACCAGTTGAACACCACGCTTTTAACATAAAGTCTCACATACTGACTGACACACAACATGGTAGCTAGAACAGCACAGTCAGAGCCCAGTCCTTTGTGAACATCTCCCAAAAGCGTTAAAGTACACTGACTTTCTGAGCTACATATGCAAAGCAAGTATTTTCCTAACCTTTTAGCCTCTTCAGATAAAGGCTTTTATTATGCGTCCCTTCACCACAAAGCTTGTCCCTGCGATCTTCAGCCTCACCCATACACGCTCTGCCTTGCCAAGAGCATTCCTACCAGCAAAGCAGTAACGCTGGATGAGAATTTCATCTGTTGAGAAACTCCTCCATGATTCTGTCCGTGCTTTTATAGAGGGTCACAATGGAAGTAAAAGTTCTGCTTATGCTTCCCACAAGTTCAAGATACACTACTGCCACAGCGTGCTATTCGGTATTTACAATGGGTCCAAAGATCACAAACCAGAAGTTCTATCCAGGCTGTCCACATGACAAGAGCCTTGCAACTAGATTACAAATTTGGCTGAAAAAAATGGGCGTTTCTCACTGCTGTGAAACAATCTGCAAACAGGAACTTACTTTCTTTGAAAGAGGAGTGAAAAATCTAAATAACTTAATTTTTTTTTCTTAAAGGTAGCAACAATAGGAAGAACCAAGAGCCATACCGGAATTCTTTGGTGCTTCCTAGGGCTGGTGAAGCAGACAAACTTCGTGACTTAGCTCGTCCCCGGCTAGTATTGCTCCACTCCTCATCATCGTGACATGTTGAGCAATGATAAGCAGAATCTGAACTCACATCAGCCTTACTGGTACACAGTTTTTCTCGATTCATCTCCATACTGGAAGTGCAGAAATCTCAGTGAGAGAGAAATTCAATTCCTGTGGAAAAACACCAGGAGAAAGGGGATAGGGAGGAGAGAGAAGAAAAATCTCAGTATTAGCAAAGCTAACAGAGTAACTACTAAGCGCTGAGTTTACACACTTTGATAAACACTTCTCAAAAGGATCTGGGCAATTGAGACGTTCTTCAAGGTAATCAGAAGATTGTCTTCTTCTGTAAAGAACGACCAGAATTAAAACACATGTTCCCAGATTTAGAAAAGGCTCAATATAAAGTTGTTTCAAGACCAGCACAGATTCACATCTCCAGTTATATACAGGATAAAATAAATTTACTTTAGATGTTAAAGAGGAAGAAAAGCTTCAAATATTTGCCAAGGAATCAAGACTCAGGAAAATTAGGTGATATATATATTGAACAAATAAAACTAGAATACTCCAAGCTATAAATGAAAAAAGACCTGTCAAAGTAAGCAAAAAAAAAAATGCAATAGAGATAACCTTAATAAACTTCAGTTCTTCACAAAAATGAGATTAACACCAAGCTGAGAAGAGACTCAGACTCAAAAACAAGTTGGAGGACGATACTGAAGTTCTTAAATCATTTGTGGCAAACTGGGCAAATGGTCCAGAACAAACAACATGAAATAAGGGCAAACATGAAGTATTTCACTTCCACAAATAATCAGCTCAAATAAAAGATAAACAGCTGACTAGACAGCAATTTTGCAGAAGTAAAAAAAAAACAAAAAAACAAAACCAAAAAACCCCAACAAAACCAAAACCCAAACTTTAAACAACCCTCCTTCCCCAAAAGTACTAGAAATCCCGTATGTAAGTTCTCATCATTATTTGAACCAAGCAGAAGCCTTATCAGAATATAAATAGAAAGCAACTTTCAGTGTATAAAAAAAACACTAGACTATAAACAAATAATATCTAAGATAAGGCAGTCTAGAGGAACAGCACATTCCTTAAGGCAGCTGATTTCAACACGGGGAAAAAGTTGGTTCATTAAAAATTTGCAGGTGTTTTTAAACCAGTTTTGTCACTTGGGATGCGCTTCCCACCGTATCCTGTAGAGAATGGACCACAACACGACTGTAACCATTAAAGTGGACTATGGCTCTGGAAAATACTTGCAGAATCCAGAGGATGACAATCTCCACAATTTTATTAGTACTACGTTTCAGAGCATCCCAACTTTCAGGTAACAAAAGCATCAATAAAGTGAAGCTGCAATTTTAGAATGAGCACTGGCTCATGACTAAATTAGACACAACCACCACGTGATCAAATTAGAATACACTTTTGCTCCCACCGTAGATTACGTTTACCCTAAAAGAACACCACTACAAAGAGGTACAATTACTGTCATCCATTAATAATTTATAAGACCCTGCACTTGTAAAGGATTCAATGTTTAGTTGTTGGTTACTCATTGCTTAGTATCATCTGTGACCATGACTTGGCAAATAGTAACTTCAACACATTTATAATTTTTTTACAACTAAAATCGGAAAAACGTAACTCCATTTTCAGACAACTTTAAGCTCAACATAAATTTTGTGCCAGTTAGTTGATTTATGCACATAATTACTCTGATTGTGCAAGCACATATGTAAAACAGACTGTAAAATCTGACTCAAACAACATAAATTATTTTTAATAGATTTTAATTTGTATTACCTTTTATCACAACCTCATCAAGCTTCAGGAATACATCTTTGGCTGGTTGTTTCTGAACCAGCTACAGAAAATAAGTCATTTAGGTATCTCGGTTTCAGAAAAGAAGTGATTTTAACTGAGATATTCAGCCAATAAAAATGCTGGAGAGATAATTATTCATCAATGGAGGAGATCAGCTCCTCAAGAATAATCCAGACAGGAAAAAAAAAATACACTGGAACGGGTGGAGGAGAAAAAGCAGATACCAACAACTGCTGCAACTGTGTTTTATTATCAAATTTAGAAACCACGTATTTCCAAAAGAAACCCTATCCTCACCGAATTACCCTAGGAAATATACCAAATAGTTGTTTTTATCATTAGTTAGCTCTCACACTTAGAGCTTGATCTGGGCCTAGGAAAAGAAAAATTGCAACAACAGTTAACAACGTGTATGGAAATGCAACATCTATGAAAGCAGTTTATGGAGAATTAGTTTTCTCAGTAACTTAAACAGTTGACACATATGCATCCTATTCCACAGCATCTCCCCTAAGAGGTGCAGAAAACAATAATTTATATAGTAAGCAATAAATAAGGTGTGTTTCCAAATGATTGTTTGAAGTATCTTCATCTGACAGATGCTGCCAATAAAGAAAGTCAGATTAGCACAAAACTGGAAGTAAGACTGTGCACAGGCCTACTAAACACAGCCCAAGAACTTGATATTCCTTCCGTGTAATACCTTCCAATTCAGGATGGTTTAACCACAGCTTACACCACGTACTGTTTAATTAACATTCCTCACAAGACCTTTATTAAATAAGCAGACTTGACGTAAGGACAAAACTATCACTGAACAGCTTCCAGGACTGGATCCAAAAACCTTAAGCACATGTCCACAAATCAGTGAAAGGCTGCTCTGGTCTAAGTCATGTCCAAAATTAAAAAAAAAAAGTTCAAAAAAGTATTTGGATGTTCAGCACTACAGAATGAAGGACAATTGAGAAAGTGTTAACATTTAATGTTATTTCTGTGATGGAGACACGAAGTAGCCCGCTGAGTCACCTCACACATGTATCCAACCTTTTACTGTAGTTTCCCATCTTCAACTTCTCTGTTGTTATAAATGAACTCTCCCATTAACTAGAACTTCACCAAAGTTTCATCAAACCATCTCTATACAGAAGGATACGATACCATAACATCCCCAAAGCTTTACTACATTGCTCAACTGTTATCAAGGAATCACACTCCAGGTCGACTGTAAGAGCCCTAGCTACAAAGCAAGTCTGAAACAATTCTGCTGAGCTTTCATATATATGTAATCCACATCCAGGTGGCCGAGTAAGAGTTATGTGCCCTCACATCTTAAAAAGTCATCCTCTCCGCTGTTTGATCCCACTGAATAGCACACAAGGAAATAAGATCTTTCCATGCAAGCAGCTACACAAGCAGCAGAAGGCTGCCAATCATCAAGCGATTTAATTTTTTTTTTAATAAGCATGCTTGTGAGGTGTTATTTTGTAACAAACTTTTCCTGTCAAATGCATTGCCCTAATCATCACAATTTGAGCATTACTGCAGGGTCGGTCCTGACCAAATACTCACGTTACTTTTAACACACCTTCAAGACTACAGCATTTCTACTAATTTCTTAGAAATTGCATCAGCCATTCAAAATTCATTTTGTACATTATCAACCTCATATTAGGGCATAAGAGGACGTTATGCCCAAAACTGGTACCACTTGCCCCATTGCTGCAGACCCCTGTTTGCTTAATCACTTAATTCTGTGGAGAAGTTTTTTTATTATTATATTTTGCTGGAGAAAGCACTCCAATAGAGGTTACATGCATATGACTCTGTCCCTAAGGCACTAAACCTCCTCTCACCCAAAAAAGAAGGAACAACTGTATTGGCTAGACAAAACTTCTGTTTTGGTTTAGTTTAGAACTCATATTCTAGTGTGCCTGAAGAAAAAAAAACAACCCAAAATAATATTCCATGTTGAAATGTAGCGGTCTGACAGCAGCTGAAATTTATTAGCGTATTTTTTGATTACATACTCAAGTGCTATTTCTACTAAAAACCACATAGTATGACTATCACGTGCTGAATACCCAGGGAAAACAAGTCCATTTGTTAACGCTTCCGCTTCGGAAACACCAACACACTCACCTCCGATGTCAGGGAACGGGCACTAATAACCTAAACCTCATCGCCATCCCTTTAGTCAGAAACGTGGATGTTAAAACAAACGAACGAGGAGGTGGATCCACAGAGTGATGGGTGACCAGGAGACCGCGGGCCAGATTAAGTGGTTTTACTCGTTATCCCGTCGGGAACTGTCCTACCTCAGGGCTCCTCGCCGCTCACCGCACCACAGCATCCCCGCCGGAGCCCGCCTGGGTTCGCAGGCGCTCCCTGGCACCCCGCGGAGGGACCGGCCGCAGTTCCCCCGTCGCGGCTGCCGCCGCGGGCAACAAGCGCCTCCGGGCCGGGCCGGCCCGCGGGACCATCCGCGGTGGATGCGGGCGCCGCGGCTGCCGCCTGCCCCGCGCTGGCGCCGGGGGACGGAAGCCCAAGCGGCCCGGTCGCCGCGCAGCGCCCCGCGGGGACACGCACCGTCCCCGCCGCGGGAGGCCGCCTGGCGCGGCCGAGCTCCTCCGGGGGCTCCCCTCAGCGCAACCGCCCTCCCGGAGCCCGGCGGCTCCCAACTCACCGCGCCCCCGGCGGCTCCCCAGTCCGGCGGAGCGTCCCCGTCCCGGCTCCTGCCCCTTCAGAGGCCGGCACGTCGACCCCGACGGTGGTGGCGGCGGCCGCGGCTGCTCGCGGGCAGTGAGCGGGGCCGGCAGACCCTGCGCGCCTCCATCGTCCTCTCCCCGCCTCCTCAGCGGCCTCGGCCCCGCGGGCGGGGCACCGCGCATGCGCCACAGAGCCGCCCTCAGGCTCGCGCCCCGCCCCTGCGCAGCCCGGCAGGGCGGGGCCGCACGGCTGCGCTGACCCCGCCGGGCAGCGGGCGCGTCGCTGCGCATGCGCGGTGCGGGCGGGTCGCTGCTCTTTTTCACTCGCTTGTTGCTTTTAATTAGCAATTAGCCGGAGCGAGAATTAGACCCCGCAGAAGGCTGCGGAAAAGGAGAATGGGCCGAACGTTAAGAAAGGGGCACAACCCTTCAACACCCGCCGCAGAATCCACCGTAACAGCGTTGACCAAGGGATGGTCCGAGGATGAAGCGATACACCCTCCTCAAGAAGCAATTAATTACATCCTCCTCAGACTAACAAAGCGCAGGCTTCTCGAGGCCAAGCGTTCATAATACTGCAACTTAATTCTGCAGTTGCCTCTCAGTTGGCCACTCCCAAGTACAGGACCACACATTTTAGAAGGTGCCAGGTGTGTAACACACATAACCTCACCTGTGACATGTAATCTAAGGACAGGCACAGTTATTGGAATCACTCTTAACTACAAACAGAAGCTCCTGAAATGCAAGAAACCATTTTCCAATCTCTCTTTGATTTGAAACCAAATTTTGAGCAAGGGTGAAACAAAACAAAAACGGCATTTGGTTTCAGTCTGCATCCTATCTTGAAATCATCAGGAACTTTGTCACAACCTTCAACAGAGGTAGGATCAGGCCCCTATATAGATGCCAACAAGAAAACAATCCCTCACAGTTACCAAAACCAATCAGGTTTTCTAATTTCTAAACTGCATTTTCAACCAGCACTACTTTAAAGAGATCATAGACTCATACATGTAGCTCACTGGATCGCATATCAGGATAAATCCACCAAGTGAGAACAAATTACACCATCGGAGTATGTGGCAATTTGGGATTTTTTTTTTTCTTCTTCCTATAGGCAGAAATTTATATTTTCAGGAAACTGGGGAGCTGCAAAGAACTGACAGTCAATAAATGACGAGATAAACTTGAAAAAGAGGAAGCAGTTGCTACACATGGGGAAACACCACAGGCAATGTTACAGTGCTTTTTAGAAAGTGCAGTAACTTGAGTCACCATTTCTCATTAATCATCCTTCCAGACAACGTTAAGAGCCCAGTCTGCAAGGAATTAATGAAACAATATACAGTTCTATAAAGTTAATGATATCTTGGAGACTCAAATGTCTTTCAGGTGCTGAAAGAGATATTCAAACTGTAAAGGGACAACACAACATGACACTAGGAAGGATTACAGCACTAACTTTACTATAGCACTAACACAGTGCCTTGGTTAACCATGCCTGTCCGTACCCAACTACTGACTACAAATGCTAACCAAGGAGTAAATTTTTATTTGAGTTGGCTCTTGGGATGGATTTCTCCAAATTCATTAAGATGAAAGAGATAAACCACCACTAGAACCATTTTCCACAAGAATATATATTGGCTGTTAAAAAATAAACATTTCGAAGTGGCAGGGTTTTTTCCCACGCACAGTAACTTCATGCAGTTGCTCAACATTTCACAAGAGGCATGAACTCTGCAACATGATGAACACTTATCCTCATTAATTGGTGGAGATAAGACTGCTAATCAGCTGAGCCTATCCTATTTATAAAAGAGCTACAGTTACAACAGCAGCTCTGAGCTGCCAGGTTCAACAGCGACCTTGGAAGCTCTGCTTGCTGGTCTGGGTGAATATAACAGACAGACTGGTAACACCTCTTCCCTCCTCTACAGACTGAAGAACCATGAGAAACAGAAGAGTCTTATGTCACTTTTGAGCATGTCCTCCCTAACACCATGATCAGAAGAGAGTAGCTAGCACTCTAACCCAGGTTGTGCTTCCTTTCTCCCAGGGAAGACACAGGGGAAACATAGAGAAACGTTGGCAGTAACATTGCAAAATAACCTTAAAAACATCCTGCCTTTTTCTACGAAGGCTCTCAGTTCTGTGAAATATAATTTGACTGGCTTTAGATTAACAAAAAAGGTAAGTTAACAAAAATGCTATTGCTTGTTTGACTAATTGCACAGAAGGATGGTGCCTGACACAGAGAGGCTCTGTTCAGTCGCCATCTACAACCCAAACTTACCTTCAGCAGAAGGTATGTCCACTGAACAGGAAACAATTAACAAATTGTCTCTATTAACACTTAACAGGGTTGAAGAACGTAGTTCTTACCTCTCAAACTTCATTTCAAACTGTCTCTGATGACTCAGAATTCCTGAGGAATCATGAGAAATCAAAATATACCACAAAGTTTAAATTCTGATGAAAACGGTGGCACGTGAGTGTGACAAACCAGCTATTTATCAGTGGTCACAAACTACAAAGCCACTGACATAAAGCCAGAAATATATGCCGCAGCATTGCATTCATTGTTCAGGCTGATTACAAACACCTCCAATCGTTACGTAAATGCCATTATCCCGATTTTTAAAGACTGATTAATTGACTTGCACAAGAGTTAACAAATCTGTGGTGCAGCTGAGATAAACAATCAGGAATGCTGCCATGTAGCCCCACACTCAATCCACTTGACAATACAGATTGTCTTTGGTAATGTCAGGGTAGGACTGAGAGCTGTTGGCAGCCAGTAAAGAAAACTTAGGTAATAGGGAGTGGAGAGATTTTGGAGAAATCGAATATGTGAAGAGTAGTATCAAAGCAGGGACCCAGGACTTACCTCCTATCTCACAGGAGGATTCAGAGGAGACAGGCCTGTGAAGAATGGCTGGGTACAGCGTGGGGTGTTCTGGGAGGTGTCCCTGTCTCTCCCTGCGTGACTAATGGAGTCTGTTTTTCTGCCTTCAAAACAGATAAAAACAGTTACTTCCCTCTTTATCAATCTTGTCAAGACTGTAATCTCACAGATACAGGAAACACCTCTTTGCGTGCACCTGAGAAGCACGCAGTCCATATTTTATGGATTTACAGTTGCTATCCTAAAACAAATAAGAATTAAAAACCAGGTCTACTTATTACACCATTTTACTGTTCACAGGAAACCTGGTGATTCTTTTTAGGAAAGACCTTGATTCACAGGAGCTGGTTGTTCTCAGTGCTTTACTTGCCAGAAGCCACCCAAGTCAAACAAGTAAGATAAACACCTTATTGTAATAATGGAGGAAGTTGGGTCACAAGCTTTCGTAACTGCCCAAACTTCGAAAACAGTCTGATGAGCAGCAACAAAGAAACAGAGTAAGACCAGTTCCTTTACATTCGATTCTTTGTTGTCATGTGTTGTCAGTCACATTGACATCTGGAGACCATTACGCAGCTATGGAATGATTTTAAATAGCAAGAGGTACAAGTTCAGCAAGTGACATGAAAAGTAAAATGGTCAAACCCCGTTCTTGTCACTAGCGAGGGTTAGCAAGTGAAAGAAGTATCACTGCAGGCTTTTCTTGCTTAAGTGCTGTACATGTATGAAATACTATGTTCTTGTTCCAAAGAGAATGGAGATGGAAGACTCATTCTTACGTCTAGGTTACCACAACAAAATCTTATCACATACCAGCTGACTACAGTAAGTACCAAGTACTCCTACGATGCACTGCAAACGTGCACATTCATCACCGCAACGCAGCTGATGCTTGTTAACTATGAGTTAGCACTTACATTTCTGCTCTGAAAGTCAGTAGGGACCCAATTTGCTGCTTAGTCATTAACAACAATTTCCTTGCAGCCCTTAAGACGCTACAGTTCTAAGTCCAAGAACTTTGTTGTCCACAATCAGAGAAGTTATTGATATCTTTTTACTATACGGCTCTAAAGCCCTTGGAAGCAAGTGCTCCTTTGCAGTGGCTGGCTTATCAGACAGTTACTCTTGTATTAAACACTGTGAAAAAAAAAAAAAAAAAAGGCAAAAAAACTATCAGTCCCTGGATTGAAAAAGTTACTCTTCCTCTGTTATTTTTTCTTGTAATTGAGGTTCTTTGTTCCTTTGACCTTTACGTTTGTACTGTCCTATAAGTTATCTAATAGCACAAGGAAGAATTCCAGCCTGTGACTTGGTATTACCATGACACTTTTAAAATTATTTTTTGATAAACCTAAAATCCTGATGGAAGAACTTCAAAAATAACTATCTGGATCCTCATTTGCTGATGAGAGTCATATGGAGCCAGCTTGCTTTTCACCAAGAGGTGAGCCAAACTAAGGCCAATGCCAACACCACATGGACTTGAAGAGACAGAATGCTTGGAAAAAATCTATGCAAAGGGAAAAAAATATAATTCTGAAAACAGGAACATATAAAAATGGCTGATGTGATCAGTACAACACAAATGCAGAGGAAACCAGCCTGGAATCCAAAAGCTTCAATGTAAGATAGGATTAATTCTGAATATAAGCCTTACATCACACCCTTCTAACTGTCAAAAACAGAAGTGAAAAGAGACTGGTCTATGCCAACTACTGGCTCATTTACATTAGAATTCTCCATACCCCACCATTATTAACATTCTTCTTTTCATGTATTCAACTCCTTTGTATTTTGCAGATGCTCAGATCACAGATGCATTTGAAAACCTTCCCATTCAAAACCTTTGTTCTAGTTCTCAGAAAGCCACAGAAAGGTGATGAAGATATCCTTTTCCTTTGCACAAAAGGAAGTATACCTACCATCCACCCCATATTAAAAGAACAGCCTGCTCTATAGGTAAATGATCCTTTTCTTCATAGAAAAGAGCAAGATAATTTTTCAGATAAAAGAATGACACACTCGAGATCTGCACCTGCATTTACAATAGCGTGGGTACAATTACTGGTCCTACTACCCCAGACAGAAGGCTTAGAGTGACTGCAGATCCCAGTGCAACCTATCCTTTCCCTGAGACATTTCCACTAGAAAAAGTACAAGAAAGTAGCACTGGTCTGTTCTTGTAAGACTGACTTGTTCTCATTATTAACTAACTAATTAGCTACACTTAGGCATCAATTTACCTTCCCTCTTCATTCACAGATGATTTTCCTAATTCAGTGCTCAGGCAGCTATTTAAAAAAAAAAAATCAAAATACCATCCCAAATAACATCCATGCATATTGCCATCTCCCACCAGACCTATGTCTCCACCTCATTCCCCCAGGTAACTCCCTCTTTCTTAAAGACTGTGTTTCTTTTTAAACCTAACAGATACATTTTAGTTTCCTGTGTTTGCTGGTTTCTTCCTCTACTGCTGGAGAACAAACTTTCCAGCATTTCCAGTTCTGGCAGTGTTCCCCACTACCCTTTAAAGATTTCCAGTAAGCATGGCTGATCCTGAATCACACGTTTGCTTCCTGTTTTGTCTCTAAGTATTCACCCTGTTGTGAGACAGCAGGTTAGTTATTTAGAAAACATTTCAGTAACCAGGTCAGCAACGTGATGTTTATAAGTCTATTACTGAACAACTCCTAATCATAGGAAAACAGGACTTGGTGATACCTCAAGAGGCCATACATTCCTCTGCCCCAAGGCAGGGTCAATTTTACCCATGTCATGTTTAGCAGACATCTACTAAACCTTTTCTTAAGGTTTGCTAATGGTAGAAACACAACAGCAACCTAAGGCTATATATTTCAGTGTTACTCATAATTATTACATTAAGCTTTTTCTAGTGCAAAACTTCCTTGATACATCCTGAACTCCCATTACTTTTTGCTCTATTCACCAGGGACATGGGAAAAATAGAATATATTCTGTTAATTCCAGCAGCCTTTTACACACATGTTTTTTCTCAGTCTTCTTTTATTTAGATTGAAACACCTCTATTGTTTAAACAGTCCTTACACAGCATGATATCGAAATCTCTGATGTTGTCCTTGCTGTCTTCTGGACACTCTCCAATTTATCCATGCTTTCTTGCAGAACAGCACCTGAAATTGCAACCATTACACTGTCTGACGAACTACCACTGCATCAGAAAAGAAAGTTACTTTACAAGTCTTGCAGGGGTAATTCCGTTTGTACAGCCTAGTATGATGTTAGCCTTTACTGCAGTGGCATGACATTGTTGACTCATATTTAGCTGGGGATCCGTTTTAATTCTGTGATCCTTTTCTGGAGCACTGCTGCTTATCTTCGTCTTCCCCTGTTTGTATTTTTGCATGTTATTATTGCTCCTAAGTGGGGCAGTACTTTTTCCTACCGATTGCCATTGATTTTTTCTGGATTATTTCTCTCATTGTCATAATCATTACAGATTTCAGTGTCCTCCAACATATTTATAGCCCCATTCAATCTCACATTATCTCCTCAAAGCAGAGTAAATGATAAAGGTTGTCCCCACATCTTTTGCCCAGGGGCGGGCGGGGAGCGCTGACTCCCAGACACCAGGGAACAGGGGCTGTGAACGCTGCAGCAGCTCCCTCTGGCGTCTATGAGGTGCTGAGGTTCATAATTGACCTTTTTAATTAAGCTCAAAAGGTTCACGGGTTCAAGCACAGAAAGTGAACTTTTTAGACTAAGCTCAGTAACGCTACTTACACAGGCTCTGTGACAGCAGACTGGCCATCAGCCACATGGGAGTCATTCCTGTGGCCTTCCCAGACAGTTCCCTGCGAGTAATTTTTAGGTCAGCCCAGTTTGGAACATGTAAAACGTTGGCTTTGCTATTCCCTTACACATTGGCTGTAAAGATTGAGAGTACAGAAGAAATAGTATCTCCTCATCGTACTTCATGTCATGAAGATTCAGGAAAACAGCGTGTTTTACCGTGGCATCTGAGAGAGACAGAAGGATGGAGTAACAGTTTGTATGGCAGGTTCTACACAAGAGTATTGTCTGTAACAGTGTTCCCTACCAATAGCAGTTGTATATCCCCAAACCACTATGAAATACAAGAGCCTCTGGAAATATGCAATGGAGCAGATTTCCTGGTATAAATCATGTATTGGAAAAATTATGCTGCCCTGAGTGTTTGCTTACCATCTTTCAGCAAAATGGCATCTTACTATGCACTTTAACCTACTACACACACCATAAAGTCACTAGCAACCAGTGTATGATTGCTAGCACTCCTATTGTGGGGTAAAAATCTGTCCCACAATTTAAGACTTGGTTCATAGGCATTTATTATATATTTTATTTCTGTACTCAGAATATAATCATACGACTCATTGAAGTAACGTAATAAAAAATACAGATGATCTTTGACAACATGAAGATCCTAACAGCATACTAAACTTAAATGTAAGTCTGTTTACCTTTTTGTGTGTTAGTAGTTTGTCATGTTTACAATGTTTTTGTGGGATCCTCTTGGAAGTTGCCAGCCTGATCCTTATAATTGGTGGGAAGAGCCTGTTGTGGAAAAAGAGGGTGCATGTCTCTCCAGGGAGGTATGGGTCTACGTAAATCAGACCCTAGCAGGAAAAATAAGAGGAAAAATGCTGATAAGGGCAGGGGATCGAGGTTAGAACGATAAGCAAGGGCAATGCAAGAGGTTCAGACAATATTAATGAGTTTCCAAGGTGCTCATCACAACAGGGCTAGGGCATATAAAACATTTCCTACTCCTGAGCTTACCTCATTGTGAAGATGTATCTTCACATATCATTAAAGGATACGACAAGTGTTCTCACAGGGTTAAACAAGGGAGACCGTGTTGTGGTATTAGAATCATCCAGAGCTGGTATGTCCCAACTATGGCAGCGCAGCCAGCGTTACAAGGGAACAGCAGGTACCTTTCCTACCTTTTGGTACCTCATTTGCCCTTGGGCCACACCTTCACATCGAGAAAGACCCTTACTCTTGCACAGGATTACGGATCGCTCTGGGGCAAGTTCCCAGGCTAAACCAGGCAGCAGCACCAGGTGGCAGCAGAAGCTGCAGCCTGGTACTTTCCAGCCAGCAGACACTTTAGATCTAAAGCTAAGCCAAATTCTGTTCTGTTGTACAGCACCCCAGATACAGCAGGCTTAGTGGGGTTTTCAGGCTTATCATGGGAAGCTATCTTGCAAAAGATCATACGGAGGCAAATACATCACATTAATTTGCAAGATCGTGTCCCACTACAGTCTGTGTGTGCGCAGCAGTGTGCCAGTACACGGCTGTCTATAGGAACACCTCACCTCACCAGGCAACTTGCAGAACTGAGAGCCTCGTGTTAGTCATATCCAAACTGCCGTTTTCTCCACATTTTAAACACGCTCTCCTAACGTGGTCATTTACAATATCTTAAATCACAAGAGCACGATCTTTTCTGTAGATAAAGAGTTTAACTTTTAGCTCTATTTTAATACATGGCCATAAAATTAAGAAATACCCTCCACTAACCTTCCCCTATGGCAAGACAGCATGTATAAGTACTACCTACTTTGGCAATTACATTAGAAGCACAAAGCTGCAGAGGGATCAAGATTTAATTGTAGTGGGTTCTGCCTAAAAAGGAATAGGAATCAAAATTCATAGCTAAAAGCTTCTGATGAACTTTAGGGTCTTGTTCCCTTACAGTGCTTAGATTTGTTTTCTTTCATAAAATACATCATCAAATTCATGCACATTCTGTCAAACACCACATTGAACCTAAAATTTCAAATTTCAACAGAAGTGACCAGAAATCAAACTACTTAGATATAATAACATGATAGTTAATTATACAGTTATGACTACAAGGTCAGAAGTCGGACCCCAAATGTCACCCAAGCCTCAGAAAAGCAGTATTTGATGTTCACATATGGCATAATCTTCAATTCCCAGCAGCTGAAGAGTCTGTACCTAATCACTCATGCAAGCAAAGCTCCTAAATAATGCATGGCACTACCATAAATTAATTCTTAATGCACACGCTTTCTGTCAGGATCCCAAGTCTTGTGATTTCAGTCAGCAATAGTGCAGGTAGCCATTCTGAAAAGGGTAGGATATGAATTAGAATCACTTGCAGACTGTTTCACCAATGGATCCGAAATAGCACTGAACTAATAATGAAAGTTGCTGGCTTTGTGACACGGAAAAGGGGGGGGACGAGGGGGAAAGAAAGGTCCAAGTAACTTTCAGATGTGATGCAGCTGCCCACTTATATAACTTTTCAAAGAGCTCAGACAATAATTTTATGGTCTGGTCTTCCTCCACAGAGCTGAATTTCCATACTGCAAAGCATTAAAGCCTCTCAAACAATACCAAGAAAAACAGGGCTACGATCTGAGTAGGAGGAATAGGGTGATAAATCCCTTTGATATAATTGCAGAGGATGTCCTGTGAAGAACTCAGCCAAACACAACTCATAAGATTCTCTCTCTCTACTAAAATAAACTGTAAAATTAAGAATATTTGTGCTTTATCTGGCTTACACCCAAATGTACTACAGTTGACGTTTCCTCCGACAATATGAGGATGTCATGCTAATCCTGCTCTGATCCTGTTGCCATCATCATCTGCTGCTCACCAGAGTGATTCTGCATGGCGGAAAATGATGGTAACTGCCAAGATTCATCAGCCTGAGCAAGCGGATGTCAGGCAGGAAGGGCCAACGCAAAGGAATACTCTTCTCGCCGAGCAGAGAACTGCAGGTCAGGGAGCCAGTCTGTGTTCCAACTCGGCCATTACATGACCAGGGTAAATCACAAGCATCCCACGCTGCAGACTCCCTGTATACAAAATGGAGGAAACTCCTTCCTCACGGGAGGTGATGAAATCCGCTGGGAGGTTTTTTGCCTTTTTAGCTGGAAAGACATACGTAGGCATTGCATTATGAAGTTGACAAAGTAGTTCAAAAGGGCACATGCAGGTTTGGCAAGGGATTTCTTACTTGATTTCTTTAAAAAAGTAATGTTGAAAATTGTTCAGATAAAGAGGCTTCTTTGCAAACAATCGTGCTACTGCAATATAGCTACAAAAGAAAGCTACATTTCTATAGCTAGCACTGCTGCTTGCCATTCAAAATGTAAACAAAAGAGTAAAGCATTGGAAATAGTACATTAATAAGTTAAGCTATTCAGAACCAGCATGAGGACAGAAAGGTTTTGAAGTTCTTAGCAGTTGTACTGCTAACCTTAACTGCACATTTTCCCTCCAGTGCACACTACAAATTGTAATTGATGATGCAGGTTGAAGTGCAAAGCACTGGCAGAATAATTTGGAATCTAAGGGTGAGGAGGATACAGCTGCCACACTGTAAACCAGGCCCAAGGGTTTTAATTTATGTTTTTAGCAGAGAATGAGAAGCTAGTCCTGTTAATTTAAGCTCTACAACCTGGTGAGGAACTTTCACTTTTACCAGGATCAGAGCTGAGGTCAGGAGACTGCCTGGCTCCCATCTGGTATTTCTGGTTAAGTTACTCTTTGCGTACAGAACTGTGACAAGCTTCAAAGAACAAGGATGATCCTTTTGCTTACAAAAGTTTAACCTTCAATTCTGATAAGCTGTTCCTTGAAGTCTATCTGTAATTGCTCCATTTCCTGTCACCATGTCTGATGCTATCACTTGATTGAAACAAGCCATGGGAGGAGAAAGATAGAACTGCCCAACAGAATAATTTTTTAATTCCAACATCACTTTTTAGAACTGCCACTGACACCAGCCTGGCCAATGCATCTCACTCAGCTTCCTCCACATTGAATGTTCTTTGCTTTTTAGCCTTCCTTTAGAATTCAGTAATACCTCATACCCCGGGTAATTCTTTCATGTTACTTGACAGCATGAACTTGGAACAAGATTTGACAAGCTCTTCAGAACGCGGTGGGTTAAATACACATCTGATGCAAGTAGCAGATGAAATACAGAATTGTTCAATTTAGTGATGCAGTCATCCTTGGAAAAGCTCCCAGATCTCTCATTAGTGCAAACTGGTGTCCATCACTCCCAGAGCTGTCACTCCCTGAATACTTATTGTTCATTCAAGAGCTCATATCCCCACTAGGCAAGGAACAGCAGCTGTTTAACAGCTGAACAGCTCCTTTGCTCTACAAGAAAACTTGGAGGGACCTGGAGCAGCTGGAGGGAAAGTGGAACTGGTGCTCCTAAGTGGGGCTCGATGTCTCACCTTATGACTCCTCCCTTCATCTATTTTTTGTTCCTTTCAGAGAGAAGAAACCAGGGTGAAAGGAATTGTTAAACCCTTAAACACACCAAAAATACAAATCAGTATAGGGCTGAATTTTCATTGACTCAAGGAGATGGATGGCTTTC
This sequence comes from Nyctibius grandis, assembly GCF_013368605.1. Classification (NCBI taxonomy): domain Eukaryota; kingdom Metazoa; phylum Chordata; class Aves; order Nyctibiiformes; family Nyctibiidae; genus Nyctibius; species Nyctibius grandis. Next base: position 6,632,825 of record NC_090674.1, read on the forward strand.
AGCTCCAGAAAATACCATCAACTTGTCATTTTCATTTTTCTGTTGCCAGAAGGTGGGATGAACTTTGTCTTCCCAAGGAAGGTGAGGTGAAAAATAGCATTTGAAGAGGTTTTTATTCCCAGGCATTCTCCACTTGATGATGCAAGTGAATGCAGTCACGATTTATGGTCTCAAACTATAAATCATACTTCCAACAAAATAAACCAAGCACACAAACTATGTCCTGCCCCTCCTGTTGCAGCTGGAGAGGTAGAGGTAATATGTCTAGACCTAGGTGATGGAAATGAAATATCTAAATACATTCACAAGATCCACACTTTCATGGAGAAGAGTCCACAGGCAAGAGTTTATTGGTAACTGCAGGCATAGAACTATTTCACCCTCTCCGCCTCTGCCATCTGAAGCTTTTACATAAAAAATGAGAAAAGAAAATCCCTATAAAATTAAACATTAGGAAAAGAATTTTATTTCTAAGTCTTTATGGGAAAATCAGAACATCTTCAATGGACTCTGAAGATATACGAAGGAGGGGTCACATGTACTAGGAACACATTGCAGCCAAGTTCACCATGGGCTTCTTTATCATACACACTTCCCCTACGCTGACCACTCAGCTCCATTATGTTTTACACCACCAGATGGGGCTTCCCTTCCTCATACAACCCTAAAACAGAAAAAAATTCAACTTTTCACATACTTTAGGAGAATTATTACACATTGGAATGTAATATAAAGTGACCGATTCAGCTCAGATCCATTGACTTGCCTGATGTTTATAGCAGACTTTCTAAATATTATATGAAGAGAAGAAAAACAGAGCATCACTATGCAAAAATAGCCAACTGCTGTTAGAACTTGTTCATTAGTCAATTCTTTTATTCTTTCCCCTCAAATCTGAATTCATGGTTACACCTACACTAAAAAATGTGCTAATCATAATACCACACAGGATCCTGATTTGTTTCAGACCAAGTTACACAGAACTCAGCAAGGGTGACAGGTTTTATTCTTATTTACTCTGCCACTTCCCAGAAACTAGATCATTCTATTTTTAGCTCTTATAGGGCATGATTCAATCAATAATTTTAAGTATGTTTCCCAGTTGATTTATAACACACTCCAGGGCACTTAATGGTCAAAATTTAGAATGTCCAACTCGGATCTTTTCTTCTATTAGCAGTAGAACCTCCAATCTTTTAAAATACATTTAATTCACTAAGAAATTAAAGGCCATGAGGGGCACAGAAAGCATTATAATTAGAAGTTTTAACTCTAGGTACCAAGACTGAGAAATACGTTCTCTCTTTCTTTACTTGACTCCTCCCCCCCCCAGCTCCATGAGAGGATCCCAATCCCATGGAAGTCCATTCTGTTACCATGACAGACTTTCCAAGCCAGGACCAGGCAACTGTAACTCCTTTTCCCACCTCCACACCCACTCATTATCCAAATACCTCCAATCCATTGGTCTTGTCCACCTTCGTCATCTAACATGCTTCATAAAAACGTAAAGTTTTACTCCATCCTCCTTTGCAAAGACACCTCTCCTCATCCCTTCATATATCTAATACATACTCAGGAGCTCACGAGTAAGAAACTGCAAGCGCTGCCACTAAGACCAAGCAGAGACAAACGGCTCTCACATATGTGTGTTCTCAGTTTATGAAACCTTGCTCTAGAAATTTTCCAGCAGCGAGGTGAAACTGCTCTTTTGGAACCACATCCCAGAATTATCTCTAAGAATCTTCTCAAAGCCTACAGGAGGAGCTACTACGTTACTATGGTTGCTATAGGTAAGATTACATAAGCCATTTTGATTTGGGTACTGATCCAAGCCCACCCTAAAATTAAAGGCATTCAAAACTCAAAGACTTGGTCCAAAGTCAAAGACACAAATTCAGTGCTTCTCACTTTGCATACCCATTTTTCTTCAGTTACAGCTCTCTGGATAACTAAGCATATAGACAGATATTTAAATAATATAGATTCAAGCTTCATATTTAACAGAAGCACTGTCTGTAATAAGAGGCATTTACAACTCTTTGCATTTCAAATAAATCGCACTACACATTAGCCTCTTGACACAAGATGTTACTATCTTGGCAGGTATTTTATTGCCAGCAAAGGCATTCTCAGCACGGGTGGGAAGCAGTAATTTAACATATGGGTAGAGATTAAGGAAGGTAAGACAGATCATGTCTGCATTGATTTTATTATGGACTAGACAAAGCGATATATGAAACATCCGTTGGAATAAAAATATACCATGTGAGTGGAAAAAACAGCTATACCATGTGGAATTGGAAAAGACTAAATTTGAATTCCCGAATTTAAGCATTTCCAGCCATGAGCTACTTACCAGTATTCTGCAGTCCAAAAACCCAAAGCTCACAGTTAATGGCTGCTAGTTAAGTAATGTCACCATCATATTTTCCATACTCACAGCTTTTAAAAATTTCTCCATTGAGGCTGAGAATTGCCATGTTTGGTATGAAACCAAGCCATGGCACTGGAATTTCTCTTGGTCGATGTGAAATGAGGGAAAATCCACTTTTGTTTAGGTCAGAATAAAAGAGACTTTAGCCACATAAAATATAAAACAAAACCCTCAAGTGGACCAACACCAAGCTGTTAAACCAATTGCCTTTCAACACCTCTTATTTAAGGAATTTGTTTCTGCAGGTATAAAATCCATTTTTTTTTCCTAGATATAATTCTGCCTTGTGGAGTCTTTGTTCTTACTGAGCATTAAAGTGACAACTACTTACCCTTCTCAACACCTACAGTAAGGACAGCTAACACTGACAACAGAGCTTATTTGGCCAGATCCTCACATGGCAATAACAAGATGTTCCACTCAATTCTTTTCCTATTAAAGGACACAAAAGGTTTAAAACAAGTTACTAAACATTTTGCTCTGATTTCCTACTTCAGATGTTACACTCTTATGTTCCACAAAACATTTGTGTGACGTATACCACAGGAATCATATTAGCTACTTTCATTTGGAGTTTGAGCTAAGAGAGCTACCAGTAGTTTTTGATTAAGCTCTCAAGTAGCTCTACCAATCAAACCAAGAAATGTCACTCAAATAGTTAAGAATGGAGGAAGCAAAACGCCTGCAGCCACTAAGCTCCACGTACTTGCCATTCAGTGTTAGCATGTATTGCACATTTACACATACATTTTCAGATACTGCTGGCGACACTTTCCAGTAACAAAAATCGTGAGGGTTTTAGTTCATCTTGCAACTCTGTTTTTAGCTTTAAAATGAAACCCACATCCCTTCACATGAATACTCACTTTCTAACACACTGCATACTCTGCTCAATTACCGTTAAAAATCCAAGCCATTTTAAAATACTGAACAATTTGTTTTGGGGCAGCATACGCTTCTCTCATACGTTTATTTCATATCTCAAATCCTGCCAGAAGCCGTTTTGTGGGTTGAACAATAAGCTGCAAAACAGATCAGTCAAAACTCATGTCAAACTGCTTTATTACATCTTAAATAACATTACATTTTAATATAGTATCTATCTTGCATCCAGCTTTCTTGAAGTACACTGACTTTAAAATTAAATACAAAAGGTGAAGAGGGATACAGGGCGTGGAGAAAGCTCTACAGAGTAGTTTCATGAGAGAGAGTAAGAGGGAATTCATCTTTTATGCCAAATCCAGGCCTAACGCACAATTACAGCACATTTTTGTACAGAATGTTGCAGAAAAAACAAAATGGAGAAAAGCTACTACTGCTGCTAGGAAGGAGCATTTCTGGATACAGTGAGAAGATAGGAAAGTTTAACAGAACAATCTGCTGTCCAAACACTGCTGCTTTTAACATTTTATTTGAAAAGAAAGCCAGGAAAACCTGCTCGTTACAAAAATGACTCTGATCAGATGCAAAGGACTCATCCTACAAGAGGAACTGGCTGTGAGGAACTGATTTATAAAGAAGATGGTCTAGGTTCCCTCCTCCCACACCCCAGAATCTTTGACAGCGATTGTTTGAACAGGCTGTTTCTTTAAAAAAAAAAAGTGACTTATCACGCTACTCCAAAACGTGCATAGCTTTGTACTTGAGTTCTTCATAGATTTATGCACAGAGTAGCAACAATAAATGAATACAGCGACAATGGTTACAGTTTTTAAACAGGTTATTTCTTCAAAGAAAAAACATCTAAGGACTTAGTCCAATATGCACTTTTTAGCATTTCTACAGCATGCGATTCTAAGAGTAAACCCACCCAATATGGCAAACAATCAAAAAAGGTTTTTTTTTTGTTTAACTTAGAAAGTTCAAGATCATTATTTTCAAAACATTGATTTGTACATCATTTCATACACAAAGAATTGACTCAATACCCAAGTGTAGGATAGGTCTCTTTTGAAAACAGAGATTCCTGGTTGTTGAGACTTACAGGATAGTGTTAGGATATATAAACCGCCCTTTCAAGTGGACAAAACCAAAACAGATTAAAAAAATCAGTGTGGTGAAAAAGGGGGGGGCAGGAGGGACCAAGGATTGCATTTATTATCCATAAAAGGTGAAAGTATTCTTTAAACAAGCATTCATTACCTTTTACAGCATGTGCTTGGTTACCTTACTGCTTAACATTATCCTATATATGCCAAGTTTTGTGCAACAATTATCTGTGATACTAGAAAATAAAATAAAAAAAATTAGGGACTAAATTTACAGCGTTAACAACCCCCAGATGCTCTGGGCTAGGACTCCCTTGTTTTGCTCAATTAAATACATAAAGAAATGTATTTAAAAAGGAAACTTGAAAAAAATCCTGCTACAAACATGACTTTAAAATTTGCAAGTGTGTGAGATACAGTCCTTATCTTCAACTTGGAAACTACAGTGAAAGCTAACTGTTTCACAATTATGCTCAAGTTTATTTTCTGGTCATGCTTTTATGATAGTGTTTCGTTTTTAAATTCTCAAGACAAAAAAAAATGGTCCCAAAAGGAATGCACAATTTCATTTTGCTTACAACACAGAAATTCTTCTTGGAAAGGTAATTGTGCTCTTCATTTCAGCAACAGGAGACGGAAAAGATCTTGCCCTTTGAAGTTGGGGAGGATGGGGGTCCAAGTTAGTATGGTTGGATTGGATATGCTATCATTTTTAATTTTCAGTCGTTGGGAACTTCTTCCAGTCATGGAGTCCGCCGCTCTTCTGACACACAGAAAGATTTATTAAGAGTTGCACTTTGATAAACTGTAATCAAGTTTCAAGCCTTGCTCTTGCTCTCACTACCCACTGGCACATTTAGCCATTAGCTCACCGTTTTTAAGCATGCCATTTATTTAGCAACCCAGATTTAAAACACCACAGTGTCTTTCCTACCAGGAAAATAAAATATGCCAAAAAGAGTTCATCACAGAAATGTCATTGCATACATTAAACAAATAGCCATCTAAAAAAACAAACTGATTTTTTTTTTTTTTTGCTTTCCTAATCTGAACTAAGCTTGCAGCATCAGTAAAACAGCACTGTTTGGACCTGGAAAAAAGCATTCTGACTACCAAACAAGGGCAGCCTTAATTAATTGGATACCTACCTACTTCAGTTCCAGATCTTGAGGAAGCTGTCCCATGATCCTGTTGCCACTGCCATACCATCATCAGTCACACCTAAGCAACTGACACGGTTATCATGACCAGCAAGGACACCTATAAATAAGAACATGTAACAAACATATTACATTACTTTGATGATTTTGTATTTCAGTTCAAGTAACTCTGAGGCATGCATGTTTGGATTAGTCAAACTATACCTTCAAAAATCCTGAACATGGTTGGAATTTTTAAATGCTTTTGGTTTTATAAGCACAAACCTAGATATAACTGGGTGGGTTCGCAAGGGGGTAATTCAGTAAATGCATTACTCCAGAATTTTCCTTGTATGTTCCCCACATCATGACCTTTACTGGTTTCTTGTGAGCCGTGAAATCACAGCCCCAAAAATTCTGCTGACAATGTATAGCAATAAATATAGTATAACCGTGCATTGCATAGCTCTTATATTTCCTCTCCATAGTGATAAGTATCAGTTAGATTTTACAAAAATTTTTAATGTGTAAAATCAGAAATTAAGCTGAATTATGTTATGAACGATAGAACATTTTTCATCTAATTTTAACTTACTACATTTACAAGCACTTACAAGACTTAAACTCCTACATACAATCTATTTGTCAATATGGAGATCTGCTACAATTCAATTAAAGTACCATTAAAAAAGAATTGAGACACTAAACAGAAAAATTAAGGAAGCCAACATTTTCCTCTATCCCCTTCAATTTAACAGTTTCAAGGAGGTAAAAAGAAAACCTAATTATGCTCAAGCTCTTTCCAGTCCACAGCATTGAGCTAAGATATTCTTGATGGACTTAAAATTAATCTTTCTACATCAATTACACTGCTCATAGGACTCTCCTCATTCATATTTTGGGCTTTCCCCCTCCATTTGCTATTCTGCAATACAGAACATGAATTAAGGCAGTTTTAGTTCTTACACAAACTAATATATTTAAAAATTAATATTTTTAACTGTTAATTTGGTGTAGAAATGACTTCATACACAAGGATTCTCGATGTTTGAAGAAGTAACATTTCTGATATACTTTACAAAAGCAGCAATGCTGTGTGAGTAACACCATTAATCTCCAGATCCTGTTAAATCCATACAAGTGTCTAAGCCTCAGCACAGAATTGTGCACTTTTGCAGCAGAAGCCAAATAGTAAGTGCTGAAGTGGACGACACAATCTTCAGAAATTCAGTGCGATACAGAAGCCAGCTGCCAGAGCTAACAGAAGTACCTAGGAGTTACCTAGAATTTACTGTGGAAATAGTACCAATATATCAAAATTCAGTCTCCCATCAACATTAGTAAGTGCTGCAATTTGGTAAAAGAAGAAGTCTTACACAACTTGAACTGAATACATAACCACAAAGGTGTTTAATATAGAATCAGGCACGACAGAAGTGTCAAACCTGCTCAATCTTAGGTCTCGAAACACTTCAATAAGCAGGATACTTGACAAAGTAGTTGTTTAAATCAGTTCTAAAACTTGGCAATTCAGAATCGTTTCTACAGGTAAGCAAGATCACCACCTCCTTCTGTTCTTTTTCTTAATTAAGTCTTTCAAAGAAAAATACAGGAAAACCCACATAATTGTTTTTACAGAACTTAAATACAGTCAATTGTAAACTAACCTAGACATTAATCAAGAGAAACTTCTCAGTTCATCTCCATACAGGCTTATAGACACATTTATGGTCTCAATAATCCAAGTACAAGAATCTCAAGTTGTAAATCTCAACACAGACAAAGCTGATTCATAAAATGCATTTCAGAACTGAAATAATTGTATTTGGCACCATTAACCTGCAAACAGAACCAAATGCTATTTTACAATATAAGAACCTAGTGTCCACAGTTTCAACTTCTCAGCACTGATAAAAACTATCATGAATTTTGGAGAAACAAAGAATAAAATCTGAGTGTTAAAACAAAGTTGCTAGAGACAAAAATTAACAAAGCCCACAGAATATTTTGGTATAGTCCAGGATTGTATGTTTGTTTATATTTTTTCCTGCCTGCAATACATCCTCCCCTCAAAGCAATGAGTCAATTTGCACCAAATAACCTTTCAGCTGCATGTGGAAGAGCATTCTGCTTGGCTGGTGTTTTTTGTTTGCTTTTAAAACCCATCTAGGATAATTTTAAAAGCCTAAACCACTTTATTTGGTAACAGAGTAGGTCTTTATTCTCATCCCCTGTTCTAATGAGAATAACAAAACATTTGTGGCCTAATTTATACCTTTTCTCCTTTTTTCTAATAAAAGTTTTCATTGTGAAGAACTGAAGTTAAATTATCTTAATCTTTGGACCATAAATTCCATATTCATTTCCTCAAAAGATAACCTCCACAGTGTTTGTTGTTTCGCTGGTTGTCTCTACAGCTACTGCTACAAATATCAGAAAAAAAATTCTTTTAGATAAATCGCAATATTAATGTTGAATTGCTTTGAACAGTTCATACACAAACAATGCCATAAAGTTTAAAAAAATAGCCCTCCACCCCTAAAACCTTGGTTTTAATGGCAATCTTCCTGTTCTCACGCATCCCTTGTTCCCTTATATCCTTTAGGAATATTCCAATTTATTTGTTAACATTATTAGGCTAGTTTCATCATTGGTCATCCTAAACCAGGTTATCACAGAGATTTAAAGTTGTCACGGGGAATGCTAACAGGTCTGTGCATATGACTCAACTCACACATTCAGCTGTCACACTGTGTTTATAATATTTAAAACCAAAAATGTTTACCTGCTCTATCAGCTTTCAGCGTGTCCCAGACATTGCAGTTGAAGTCATCATAACCAGCTAGGAGGAGACGTCCGCTCTTGGAAAATGCTACAGAGGTGATGCCACAGATGATGTTATCGTGTGAATAAACCATAAGTTCCTGATCAGCCCGCAGATCAAAAAGCCTGCACGTAGCATCATCCGAGCCTGTGGCAAACGCATTGCCGTTGGGGAAGAACTTCAATGAGGGAGGGGGAGGAAGGAAAAAGAGAGACATGATTTCAGACTTGATTCCTCTGTCTCATTGAACATACCATTTTGTACAGACGAAGTGGAAAAAGAAAGCAGCAAAGAAGAGTATACACCTCTCTGCTACTGGGATATGGGCAAAACCGGTGAAGTAATTAAGAGCATGTGAAGAACAGCCACTGCTTCCATTTACCACAATGGATCTGAAGCTGAACAGATTTCAGGTACTTCCCCCAGCTACAAAAACTATTAATTGAAGAAAATACACCATAATACTACATCATACAGTACATGCTTAAGAGCTGAGACTACAGAAATATAAAAATATAAATTTAAATCCCACGTCCTCTGTTCAGGTTGATACATACACAGATGGCATTGATGTCCGACTCGTGGCCAGTGAAGGTTTGCCGACACATTCCTTCTCTAACATCCCACAGTTTGGCAGAGGCATCACAGGCACCAGAAACAAAACACCGGGCATCAGGAGCAAGAGACAAACTCATGACATCTCCAGTGTGCCCAGCAAATGTAGTTGTCTGCTGACCAGTTTCTATGTCCCAGAGAGCGCTTGAAAGAGTAATTAAAAAGGCAAAAAAAAAAATCAACATATTTATGCTCCATTAGAAGGTCCAGACAGCAATTCTTGTCTAAACCTGTTCATTTATATCACTGCTAAAAAGTACAACCCCATAAAGTATTAACAAAAAATATACTGAGAGTAGAAAAACCAAACATTCTTTATTGAACTATTTGGCTATGTTACAGGATAATTGTGCACGGAAGGTTTTAAAAGCCATCTTCAATTTTAAAATATTGGGGGTTTTAAATTGAAAAACAGTGCAAAAAACTAAAGGCTAACACTCATGGCTGTTTATATGCAAAGCTCTTGTGAGTCAGCATTTCTCATTTTTAAAAACTCACTGAGGATGTGTAAATTTGTGAATTATGTCTGTCATCTTAAATCTGCATCACTTCCCCACAACAGCAAAATCACTACTACAGTGATAATCAAAGAGTATAAAAGGATGAAAGAACACTATCACCTCCCTAAAAAGAGGTTGAAATATTTAAGGAAGATTAAGGATTTTTACTTTCTGTAATTTCTCAGTAAATCAGACTCATCAGGGGCAGATTTGCACTAGGCAAATAAGATATAACTGTACTTTGATACTGTACTTTGAAGCTTGGCTGAACTGAAGTGATGTCAAGGACAAACTGTTATCCAGACAACTGTAGAGTTACTACAATAACTCCTGAAGCAGCTGTATTCTCTTAAAGAGCATAATTTTAACAAATCCTGCTTTTTTTTTTTTTTTTTTTTAACTCCAACACATATTTAGAAACATTTTTGTATAAAATCCAAAGGTATATATTCAATAGCTACTCAAAATCAGTGGACTAATAGATGGGCACTTAAAGAAACTGATGCTGTGTAGGAGAGGTATTTGTTAGAAAACCTTTGCTGTAAGAACTGCTGCTGGGGAGAGCTGTAATGCTTTTAAAAATTAGATATAGTAGAAAAATCTGTGAAAAAAGATCGAGGTCTTTTTTTGTTCAGAAGCTAGTATTTATTAAGACATACACTACATTCTCCTCAAAAAACCCATCTACTGTCACTATAGTATATTTTCTAGGAGCTCTTCCGAATAACAACACAAACTAAATTCTGTATTAGAAAAATCCAAATACGACTTTTTAAGTAATAAATACTGAATACTAAACAAGTTGAGAAAAGTCCCTGGTCTAATACACTTACTCCTGAAAACCAAATAGTTATAGTAAAAAAAATTTCCCACACCATCTTAACACAGAGAATTAGGTCAGGCTCTTCAGAACACAGGCATACTAAGCAGAGCCAAAGCTAACAAACTTGTCTTCTGTTACTAGTAAAAACGTGATATATGAACGATAATTAATCACATTTAGTCTTCTGGATGACTATCAGGTTTATGAAGAATAAAGTTTCCTTCAATAGTAGAGTATAGCTGTGAAAAGTCATTACTAACAATGATGTCAAAATTTTACTGCTTACCAAGTGGTGTCGCCAGAGCTGGTAACGATTTGATTATCATCCAAGAAACGACAGCATGACAAATATCCTGAAAACAAAATAAAAATTTGATGAATAAGACCAGAGATTACTCTTCATATTGCATACTGGCTTGCTTATATGTTGCTGCTGCTTCTGCTGAAGATGCAGCAAGAACTACTATATAAGCCTAAAATACAACACGGGCAATTTTTAGATAGGAACCTCCAACGTTTTGGACATAATGCAGTTTGATTCTTTATAGACCATGCCCAATTCACCCACTACACTAGCACAGTGATACACTGGTATCACAGCAAACTGACCTAAACAAAGATGTCTGTAACACAGAAGAAAATAAACTTGAGCAGCTTAACCAAACAGGGTAGACACTGTTTCGGAAATAACTTGCCAATTTTTCTTTTGGTAGACAGTGGGAAGAGGAGGAGGAGGAAGAGAAAGAGGGAGTAGTGAGGCAAAAGTGTGGAATCCTGGCCAAGCTGGAGAGAAGTACAGGTAAACTTTCTTAGAAAGTGGATCTGTATGTCACTGCATCCAGGAGCAACAAATGCTTATGATCTCAACGGTATCATACAACTACTGAAAAAAAAATAAACTACATTTTTGGTCAGTACAAAGAACAGAGCATACACTTTGGATGTTTCCCAACAGTGGCATCAAAGAATTTCATCTGAATTGTTCACTGAAACTGTTCCTTCAAGAAGACTCTACACAACCTGTTCAGGTCTCAAATGTACTCCTTCGATGTCCCCTGCACTACAGCAAATTTCTGCTTCTCATGTTATGTAAAAAATCGAAGTTTTCCAGCTATACCATTTATAACCATGACGATCATTAAGCAGTTAGAATATAACAGAAATAATGCTCTTTTTATTGCTAAAACATTTTTCAGTATTTTGATACACACACAGAGCCACATATTGAAAGCCAAACCATGCAGCTTTCCTCTGAAAAATTAGGAAAAATATCATTAGGAAATTATATTTAAAAGACTTTTTTTAAAATCTTCACCATGTGCTTAGGTAACTTAGATCATTCTGAACAGGCACTCACCTGTGTGACCAGCGAGTTCACGGCTGACACGTACATTCCCTTCGCGAGTTTTCAAGTTATAAATGGAACAGATGTTATCAAGACCACCACAAGCCACGTAATTTCCAGAAGGAGCGTATGCACAAGTCATGACCCAAGATGAACGCAGGGGAATAGCATGCACCTGAAACAGATACATGAATGTATTTCAGCTGCAAAACAACTGATCAATTATTTACCATCAGAAGGTTTTTCACCTGTCTGAAGCCATATATCATCTTTTTGTCAAAAGGACAAGAAGAAAATAGTAGGGGGGAGGTCTTTTAGCTGTTAATGTATCAAACTATTCTGAGGGTAACTTGCAGATATAGCTCGTCAGACCAAGTAATGATGTAATTAAAACCTCAGATTTGCCTTTCCTGAATCCAGTTTAATCAGCAATTTTGGTAAAAGGTAAATTATTTTATTTTAGTGCTCTGATTACTATTGGTTTATTATAGGTTCAGGAAAACACAAGCAAGCTGCTCTCTGCCTCTTGATGAGGCCATGGATTAATTAGCATTCATATAATCTGTGATTCTGTGATGAGAACTGAAGATACTAATATGGAAATCATGGTATACAGCAATTATTTTACCATTTTATCTTTCAGCTGTTATAGTAATTTAGATCACATTTACCTGCAGGCTGAGGTCAACGGAGGAGGATGAAGGCAAAAAAAGGAGGGTTTATTTTTATTTTGCAAACAGTATTATTACTATTTAGCAAAGTTATGGATTCATTAGTTTCACAACTGGGATTCGACAACAATCCCAGGTTTAGGAGCTGCTGCTGCAGTTGCTTGGTTCTGCTTCTCTCTCCTCTGTAGCATGCCATTTGCCCGAGTGCATTGGCAAAATTTTTTTTAAGGCTATGATGAGCTAAGCCAGGAAAATTTATTTGAAATAAAGTCAGTTCCATGTTCCTGTGCACAACAGACTTAAGCAGCTCTGTCGACCTATCTCAAAGGGGCAACATTCCAATTGTTGCTAGCCCTGACAGCAGTAACCATAACCAGTGAATGCCAATCACTGTCATATGAAAGTAAAAGTAATCCTGAACCACACAACGTGACTACAGCCAGAGTCATGACCCATTATATATGTCAGATCTTTCAATACTTAACTGCAGAGAACAAATTACTATGGCTATGCTTAAATCTGACTGTTCTGGTGCAACATGCTGATTACTTCTTGCTCTTTGTTGATCAATATCTCTGCAGTATCAAAACAAATCAAAACATTCTCTAGAATTAAGTATCTCATTGTTTTCCGTTTGTGGTGCACATTTCCATACACAATGCACTTAGGACACTGCTATAGTCTTTAAATGCAAGCTTTATTGTTTTGGAGAATTCAAAATTTGATCTTAGGACTATGAAAGTAACGCAGCCAAAATCATGACAGGTAACATTTCCTTCCTTTGCATTTACAATTGAATTACATAGCAACATGCCAGTTAGTCTTACCTTGTTTGTAGTATAGCTGTCCCAAATTATAAGTTTGCCATCCTGGGAGGCACTAACTAGAAGCCTAGAGAGGAAACAGGAGGTAAGCACAATTGTTGCAGGAAGACAAGAAGGAACATCTTAGCAGTGACATCTGTCTCCACTGTCAGGGCCAAGATCCTTGAAACCATTTAAGTACAGTGCAGCATTACACAATTTAGTTATTAGCACTATAAAAATAATTTTGCAAGTACTCAATTTCAATGCTAAATATTATGGAAATGGGTGATGGAACACCTACATGTTCACACTTTCTGACTTCAGAAAACACTGTTGCCATGTAACTCACACCTCAATCTTGAAAACTGAGGGAGAAAACTTGCATGGAATCAGTGCTTCTGTGTTCTACACACAGACTTCAGATTTATTGGATTTGGGAATCTACGCTACCAACATGTTTTCTTTTTTCCTTTTTTAAAAACAGGAATTGAAGTCCAATGACCCTGAATGGATGTCAGCACTGAAATACAATGGAAAATGAAAATGAAACACAGCAAAGATATCACTAATGGAAGGGGTAGCGTTAGGAAGATTTTTACTCTAAATCAACACCACCTCAATCCCCACCCAGCAATAAAGTTTGAAACATGATGCACCTAATTCATTGTTCAGAGCTTTACCTGCTTTTAGTGCGTTTAAAGATAGATCATGTACACTGACATGAAAAAATCTGTATAGTCTCCACCTTTTCTAAGTCACTTCGGACAAAACACTCCAATATGGTATTCAAATTTGTTCTCTGCATCTTCTTCTGACCATTTCCAAGCTGAACAATACAGTGCCATCATTTAAGGAAAAAAGACAACTGATAATGAAACCTACTCTATCTCGACAGTTCCTCAGAATTCACATGGTACAACTACTTTTTTCAGGCAAGTAGATGAACACTGGTATTTTGGCACCAAATTTAATTTGGATGACAAAAACATGGACATTAGGAGGAAAAAAGTGATATTAAGCGCTTCTGAATTCTCTTGGTTACCTGAGTTCTCTTGGAATTAGTGGTTCCTAGGGGTAGGAACGGGAAAATAAGTCCTGTACACTCAACTTTCCAAAGAACAGTGAAGCCAAGTGATCCAATTTTGTATCACCAGCACCCACCTGGAATCAGTCCCCCAGTGCATTGCATAAATTTTAGCCAGGTGTCCCCGGAGTGTTCTTCTAGTGCGCATTTGAATTCTCCCCACTGGGTCAATATTGGCTGTGATCTGAAACAGGAACGGTGTCATACACTGACTTTTTCGCTTCATAGTTCCAGAAGTAACACGTCATACACAATTATATTTAAATGAGCATTCCAATGCAGACCAAAGTAAGTTCCACATTTTGAATATTGTCTGCATTTTTTTAAATTGCCTAATCAAAAGTTACTTCATTTTACATTATGGAAAAGGCATTAAACATGTCTCTACTTTTAAAAGATAAAAGAATAATTTGCTTTCAGATCGAAATGGCTTTCTCTTCCAAGTATAGGATTATTAAATTCATAGTATTCCTGATTTATTTAACTTCTTGAAGATAAAAGTAGTCTTTGGAATAAGTGAATTGCAAAGTGAGGAAGTAATCACTTTAGCTGTCCTTATATTGTTAAATTAATAAAGTCCTCCAGTCTGGAGAGAAGTACCAGTTTAAAAAAAAAAAAAAAAAAAAAACCAAAACAGCACAACGCATTTCCAGTACTGCAAGTAGTACACATCACAACAAATCCAAGAGTTTGTAAGTTTATTTTATGGACAATGTCTGCATACTTCTCATGTCTCCATATTACAAAATCCTTTAGCCAGTGCATTTGAGCAAAGACCTCTGCTTCTTTTCAAAGGCTATCAACACAGCTTAGGACTCAGATGGACAGATAAGAATGTTTCCCTGACATAAAATTCCTTTCATGGTGGACAGCTCTTGTGTTAATTAATACTGAAGCTTTCCCCCACCTCCATACTTTCCCCCTGGAAAATCCTTAACATTGTGCCTCACATAAAATAAAATCACAGGATGTGCACACTCAAATAGTAGTGTTACCTTTTTTTTTTACTTGATATTTTAGAGACATTTTAAATTAAAAAACTGTCATCAATCACTTCTGTACCCACTATCTTAAATCAGACACACAGGTTTAATAGTCAACATTCAAGCAAATGGACTAAAGTAGGTGACAAGAGTAAACTGATCCATGATATATCTAGAAAAAAAAAGCAAAGGTTTGCCACCTCTTCCAATGCCATAATAATCTGTTTCAGTCTAAATTCCTACCAGACTTCTAGAAAAAACCCACTGTATCTCCACGAGATGTACTACAGAGTACAGATTTCCCTTTCCCCAAGTTAATGTTAACTGAAGCCAAGTGAATGGGATCCAAATGTGCCAGTACAGCAAGATGCAAAGGTATTAGCTCAGGTTCAGAAGAAGTTCAGACATAAGTGCAGTATCGTGTGGAAACTAGTAAGCAGGTTAACCTCAGCAGGTCTCATGGTTCAGATTATCATGGGAATGCAACTGTACTACTACCACATACGTAGCAGAACACTGGGCCTCCCCTGCATTATTTTCCATTAAGCAGTAGAGATGTGTCCTGGGTCACTTCTTAAAGAAAATACTGCTCAAGGCTACTGCTCTCCGAAATTGGACAAACATAAAGAACATACTTATTTCTGGAAGAAACCACCTAAAGGCAAAATTAAAAAATTGATAAAGGAGGAAAAAAAAAAGATTCACTTGCACTTACACAGTTATTTTCTTTTTGTAAAGGAGACAAATTTTCATAATTCATGATAAACTCTTAAATGCTTACCTGAGCCAGGGTGGCATCCGCACATGCTTTCCTAGCATCCTGCAACAGAAGAAAGTTAGAGAAGTCGGAAGGAGTTCTGTACATTTCTTATCTCTGTTTTGTCAAGTTGATCAAGCACCCTCAAAGTTCAGAAAGCATTTCTGCTTGTCATCCAGAGAGGACCCATCCTAACTGCAGCATGAACCTAATATGCTGTCTGTTGTAAAAACACACTGAGCATTTAGCTTCGAAATTTTCTTCTTCTTTTGAGAGAAAGGTAACATGATTTTCACCACCAGGACAGTCAAGCCATGGAACTGCTTGTCCAGACAGGCTGTGCAGTCTCCATCCTTGGAGGTTTTCAAGACCTAACTGGACAAAGCCCTGAATAACCTTATAGCTAACCTTATTTTAAGCAGGAGGTTGCTTAATATTGGTTATGGTCTGGCTCAGAAAACACTCATTTTGAACCAATGCATTTTGTGCATTATTTGTGTAACTATTATTTTCTAAGCAATATTAGAGACCAAAAAGTAATTTCTTAAAGCAGTTACATGTGCTCTCCCTTTCTAAATATCCACGACAAATTTTGACATTGTGAAAACATTTAACTTAAAGCATCATTTCTTTCCATCTCTGTTCTCCTCTAGACTCACAAATGACCATTCATCTGTACTGTGGCTCCAAGATCCACTGATACAATACATACTCTGATCTGGTTTTTCAGTTGCTCAGCCTCCTGGCGTAACTGGTCAAGCTCACTCATTTTCCTGTGCTAAAGGTGTGCTTCGCTGCCACCTCTGAAACAACCAGAAATCTGAAAGACAGGGGATAATAATGAGAATTAGTAGAAGCCATAGCTTGAAATTACTAGAGTAGACAAGTCCTTTCAACCATCTCACACAGCACTTGAAAAAAAGGCAAATTGGTTTATAAGTACTGGAATACAGGTGAAAATATTCCACTGAAATCTCTTCAGAATAAGGTGTTACCACACATGTGCTTAGCTTTTTTCCAGCCACAGTAAATAAAATATAATTTAGACTTTTCCTCCAGGTGTCTCTTTTGCATTTTTTTCATTAGTGTTTTTCTGATTCAGTTTTGTACAAACTCAAATTTCCCAAGAGTGAACCAGCAGAGAACACTAACATGCACACTAACTGACTTTCATGTTAGACATGAAAGTCAGAACTTCTCTGTAGGTCTTAGAATACAGTAAGGAATCCTCCTATCACAGAATAAGCACCTTAAGTGCTTACAGACTGACACAAGCACTTGCAAAATGCTGTAGAAAGACTTATTCTGAACGCTATCTGTAATACAGCAGTTATGAGAAATGCTGTTCTGATATCTGGATAAAAGGAGATCACTCACAAATGTTGTTCAGGATTTTACTTGTTAATTGCTGAAATGTGTCCCTGAGATTTCCACAATGGATTCTAACATTAGCATGTTGTCAGAATAAAACTAGTATTTCTTGAATGTTAGGTTGAGGGGAGGAGTTTGAGAGACCGCTGCCAACAGACATTTTCCCCCTCTAAGACGCTATTTTCCTAGCATCAATAAGCACTAAATTACTAACAGATATCCCTCTGTCTGCTGTACTCTGTAGCCATCAAGATAGATGCTCGATAAAACATAACTGCCACTGAACACCCTCAAGTGTTGCCTATAGAGTTCCTCAACTATTAGACTGTTTTCCAGTATAATAAGCATATACATATTTTCCATTAAGCACACAACTTATCTTTAAAAGTCACTGTTCCAGAAACACATTGTTGGCATTTTCACTTGCATTCTACACCTAAAACTCAGCTGTTCTTAAACTTTGTTTTAAAAATCTCTGCAGCTTGATACCAATATAAGATGCTGAAGAAACGTGCTGATGAAGTTTATCTTTTACTGCACAACTAAATAATTGGTTCAATTTTCAAATGCTACATATAGGACCTGGAGTTTATAAATAAACACTGGCAGTGTGTTTTTAGAACATTTTATTAGCCAGAACTGACCCTTTACTATTAAATAAAGCAAATGCTTTGCCAGCATCTTTACATATTACTCTGTTAAGATTTAATCAGCTTATTTATCTTTGCAAGCATGCAGGTTTTGTTTTTTTCCTAAAGCCCTTCCCAAGGAGAAAGATGAGGATAACTTCCAAATTTTTATCCAGTCACAGTAACAGAAAACATATCGTGAAGGCAAATTAAAGCAGTAAACATCACTGTTGAAAGAAAAGGAGTTTCAAAAGAGTTAAGACTTTTAACATGCCCTAAACATTGCTGTTCCACATAACTGGACTTATCTCAGAGCTCTCTTCATAGCAGCTAGTATTCCAAACCAAGGACCTCAAGGAACAAGTGTCAGATCTTGTCATAGCATCATTTATAAATTTATACTCTTCTCTGAAACCCACAATATTTTCAAAAAGGAATTTTAGTTTGCTTGTCTCAAAACCTCCATTCACACAACTTCAAAGCCCTTTCACTTTATTGTGAAACTAGGTCTCCTCTTTCTCTCTTCTGGTTCCAGGGTCATCTTTAAGCCCCTTTAAAACTGCTTATTCAGCTTAGTCCAAGATCCAGTTAAGACAAAACCCATCAAGAGTGTTTTATGATCCTATAACCACCTTCTTTTCTTCTGAACGCTCTTTTGTTTCTCAAGATGTTTTGTTCATTCTACTTTTAAAACAAAATACTCTGTGGTTGGGTCTTGACAGTTTTTAGCATGCAGTCATCACTGACTACAGCTCCTGAATAGTTCACAGACATTGTGAAATAGTGTGTACTACTCTTGTCATAAAGCAATTAAGAAACTCTAAAGACTGTTCTTAAGAATAAACTGCAAATTTTAGCTTTTTGATATCCGGTCCTATTTCTGCCATTCTCAAAGTTAATACATAAGCCCATTTCCCACTAAGCAAATACCAGCTTCTCCAGGCAGAGCACAAAGAATTTAGAGATGGTATCATTCCTATTTCAGAAAAAGAAATTATGATCCAAAACGTAAGCGTTCTGGCTCAAGGTCATAGTAACTCAACGATGGGAATAAGATAAAGATTTAGGACACCAGAATTCCAGCTGCAGACTTACAGGTAACTACATTGAAGATTTACATGCAGCTTTGGTTAAAAACACAATAAGATGAATAATCTAATGTCAGTCAAAGCAGATATGTTCTCCTGTAACATACAGCTTAAAATAGTGCCAATTTATTTCTGCACTATGCAATAGAATTCTCTCGCATTTAAATGAAACAAAACTTCTTTGTATGGAACAGGAAGAGGCCTAAGGAGATGAACTCTAGTCCTAGGAAAAAAGTCATATTGAGAAAGTTCACTTCACAGAAACTGAACCCTATAGTTTCATTCTGGATTATTTGCATACACCGAGTTTAAAACAAATCATACAAGCTTATTTCATGCATGTGCCTTATTGCTTAATATAGTGTGCATCGAAGGGTACCACTGCAAAGGACAAAGGCAGATGAAGCAGCCCAACAGTGTCGGGTGTCTTCTGCAGTAACACAGAAGCAATAACATTGATACAGCCAAAAAAGAAGATGAAGGGACATAAGTCACATATCCCAGCTGGTGGGATATCACAGCTTAACTAGCACGTACATGTCTGTCTTCACACAAATAAAACCTCCATTACGCTTTGAAAGGCCTAGCATAGTAACGATACATATACTTCTGTTGTGGAAGAAACTCTCACGTCAAATTCAAGACAGTATGCTGCCACAGCACTTTGCCTCCATTCTCTTCCAAGTCCTACTTTACAACCCAAACTCCTTCACAATCTCTAAGAATTAACTAAACACACAAACAGAACCCAACCTTAAGAGTAATTTCATAAATGCACGTTATCATACAGTTAGTCAGACATGCATATACACAGCCTGCCCTGCCTAAAATGCTTTATTTGTGAACTCCACATCAAGACAATCACTCACTAATGTTTTAAGGAAAGCTTCTTTTTAATGAACAACTCCAAAATGGTTTACCAACACTACAGAAACCTTTACACCCGCATGCAAGATACCATCTTCATTATCACATGCAGCGAGGAGTTTAAGGAACTTAACAACTACTATTGTTAAAGCAGCTTCTATGGTTCTTGACCTTCAGTCACTTGCTAGGCAGGACTCAGGTCTTTCCCATCTGTAATATATCCACAAGATAAGTTCGTATCTTGAAGTTAGATACACGTTTAGAGTTACAAGTTAGCTCTTATGCATTACAAGCAGCTCCAAACTCTGAACTGCATTTCTGACAGCATCCACAGGAATTGTTTAAACCAGATTTCCACATTCCCTTTGTAGTCTTTGTTGTTTCAACATCAACAGGAAGTTCTAATTCTTGCCAACATGACTGAACTCACCAACACTCAGGAAATGACAACCCTAATGAAGCCAAGGGCATTAAAATACAGGAGTTCTCTGAAGCAGACTGTAAAATTTATGGGACAACCAGCCAACCAACTTGGCTATTCCTCTATTTGTTTTAAACTAAGTCTTAGGCAATTAAATTTATGGCAGAAATACGAGATCCATGGGGGAAAAAAAAAAAAGGATTCTATCCTCTTGTGTACTTTTCAGCTATACTGTAAATCAGTAGAGCTTACTAGTATCTAGCATTTAAGAAAAAAAAAATTTTAAAGGAAAACCTTTTTATCTATTCTCATTCTTGATATACGGGAAATTTTTATACAGATTTATTCATATTACAGACAGAAGTAACAAGCAGAGACTCTTCATTATATTATCTATGCTCATCACAAACTAGCACAACTGAATATCATGAAATAATATATTTTTGTTTCTTGGCATATTCTAAAGGCATTTAACCTCATTTTAAAAGAAGGTTTCTAGGAGAAACTGTAAGCTTGATATGGATGATACTTCTATTTCTGGGGTTTTGAAAGAAGATACTAAATTTCTAAATCAAGCAAACCTCATGCAAAAAGTCACTACTCAAGTTCCACACTCCTTTTTTCCAAATTATCACCATAGCTGTGAAGAAATAGGTAGCAGCCAAACTCATGCTTACCTCACTTTCTTTTGAATATGTTACTGTGTTCTTGAAGGCAGGCTTCTCAAGAATAACACATTCACTTTGCTGAACTCGCTCAAGACCTTTCCAGAGGCTGAAGTGCTTAAGTGTCTCTGCTCTAAGCCTAATTCCCCCTAATCTTGTTGACAAGTGTACCTTGTAGATAAGTCTCTTCTTGCTAGGGACAACAATATGCATACTTGCAAGGTAGTTTACTATTCTTCACTACTCCAAATGACCCAAGTCTCTAATCTCTTCTTACAAGTTACCCAAAGAAGAATCACTTTGTTCCTCTGTTTCCCACATAGGAAAATCAAGTATTAACTTATCCTAACTTGTTACTTTCCATACATGATAAAGCTTCACAATTCAACCATGTCAAAAGGATTTATCACATCACTCATCTCAAAGTACAGCTTCTGGGTTTGTTTTCCTCTAAGCTACATGAGCTATATTCCTATGTAAGAGGAAAGTTACATATGTCCAGGCAGTCAATTGTATGGTGAACGACTCTGCACAGAATCTTTGAACTGAATCAAAAGCCTTATGAAATCTATAAAACTTCCACATACTTCCTGCAAATGGAGCTACACTTGGGATCCTAGTACAATAATTCTAATTAAAGGTAAAGCTCACTACTCAGAAAACAGGGACAGAACAATTTAAAGGCTAAGGAGGAACACAAATTCTCTCATTTCAATGTCCTTTCCAGACCTCAAGCTGTTCATCCAATTAAGTCCAGTTACTGAAGCCAAGGTATCATTAATACCACCACATTTATATGTAGACTGATGCTTGCCTACATTATAAGAGAAACGGGAAGAGCTGAATACAACACATCCAGACATATATTCTTGGGTTAAATATGATTCCTCTCTAAAACTACTTGGTAACAGCGATGAGGCAATGCTTACTAAACACTTTGTTATGTCCTCTTCTCACACCATTCCTATAAAAAAAGAATAAAAAAGGATGGAGTCTTCCATCCTTTCCTAAATAGCACGTCCTGTGAATCTCTACAGATTAGAAGAACACAGATTTGAAATCACAGTTATCATTAAGTCAGATATTTAGAACTTCTATCCCTTGATGGCCAAACTTTGTTTGCTACGAGGTATTTTTACTACACATTACTACTACCGACAAGTAAAGTAATCCCACCAAGCCATTGTTGATGCAAATTCTGGTAACACAGAGGCTTTAAACTTATATTGTTAGAGTATCACCCAAGTACAGAAATTTCATAAGAAGGTTAGGCAAATCACCTTTCTCCCAAATGAACAGGCTGGCTGGTATTTTTTCCTCAACATCTTTCCTGCTAATACACATCACTCCAGTGTGTACGAAACAGCCAGAAGAAAAGCAAAACACATCATTTGGCAAAACAGAGCCAGAACTTTACAGCCTTAATAATGAGTTCATGTTATGCCTACCAGACAGTCTCATAGCAGGTCATCTGATTAAATGAAGCTGTGCTAATCTGTTAGATACCACGAATCCTATTAGCAACATGCACAGCAGCTTGTACATTTTCACAATGACAAAGGAATTATATACAATTCACTGTTAGTTTCAATGTTTTGACATCATATTGGCTTTGAAAAGCTGAGGGCTTTTTTTGTTATGTAATCAGAAGTATATATTGATTCCTATTTGACTTTTATTCAATAGAAAACACAGTAAGAAAGATCAGAATTGCTTGTGGAAAAGATCTGAGGTGTTGTCTCTCTCATTTACATGATCTAAAATAGAAGACAAAAAAATTCAGGGGTGCCTTCTGATCCTGGAGTACACACATCTCCAGATACAGTGATAACAAAAAAAATGTATAGATAATTTTAGAGGTTAGAAAACATAGAAAAGGTATACAGGAACACAACATAAGAAATATACGGAATCACACAAGCTTCTGTGATACAAACTTTATTTGAAGGGGGGAAAAAAAAAAAACCAAACCTGTAGAACATGCACTGAATAGCTCAAAAACATTGGCTTAATACCCAGCACTGGTTAAAACAAAACATTATGTAGAAATTAGGACAGAAAATATTGAAAATATCATAATGTCACTGAGTAAAAGCAACTGTTTGTCTACACTGGGAACACAGTGTTCAGTTTAAGTTTCTGCTCCTCCAAAAAAGAACACTGGAGGTGTCTGGGGTTGACCAAGGCAACTAATTAGAGAACATCTCAGAAGACAGGTTTAGAGAAAGGGATAGGGCTGGCTTGCTGCTTGCTTTTTGAAAAACAGGTAAATATCTAGTAATTGAAAGTAACTAATTTAACTGAGGAAATATCTTCTACACAACACATGGCTAACTAGTAACGTTCCTCACAGACTAAGGGGCTTCACAAGAGGCAGAAACATTTGAAGTTATAGTCTGGAAGGTAATGAAGGTTTCACTGTTCTAAGAATATCAGTAATAATTATGATTACACAGAATATAAACTCTGAAACTTTTAGGTTCTGTTTAAATAATACTGACACATTGGAAAGAACATTCTGACAAGAGCCACTCTGCTCAAGAAAAATTTGGCCTTCTTTTGTCAAACATGGCGGATAAGTCATTTTTCATTCATGAGAGAATAACTATTCTCATCATTTTCTTTATTACAGTTCCCTGCCCCACTGAGATGAAACAGTTTCATCTATGGTCTCCCTCAGCTTTGCCAGTTCCATTTCTGAAAGAAGGCAGGCACTAACATCTATTATTTAGCAGGTTTCCTGGCCATTTTAAAATCCTTCCTGTTGACATAAGAATACACATGCTAAAGTACAAAACAGGTACTTTAGGCTTGCACAGATTAAGAGCTAAAAACCTGAAGTCAGCCACTTTTAAAAAATAGTGTTTCTCAAGCACTAGAAAAAAAATGACTTTGTTTCTCTACTTACATTTTCTCTCACTACAGTAGAAAGCCAACTTCTGCTGTCAAACATGTAAATTCTGGGGGAAAAAAACAAACACAGAATTAGTACAATTATCAAGAAATAACACCAGTTTTCAACAAATCTAGCAGAAATTAAAATACTATCAAAGCACAGACTATTATTTGTTAGCTAACTTAAACAGTCAGCTTGTCTTCATGAAGGCAATGAGCATTGCTTTAGTAACACTAACATAACCAAAAGACTTGCTCATGTCAAGAAGCTTTTAACATTCTTTTTCCAAGAAAACTCTTGCAATCCTCAGATCATTAATTCTCTTCCCCTAGTAATACAGAAGTCCATACTATTAGAGAGTTTAGGATTGTAGCAAAACATTGTCTCACTCATACCAGACTGTAATTTTCACTGCACTGCAAAGTGCCCCCCCCAAATCTGCATTTTCAAAGCACTGAAATTATTTCTGCTCAATACTGTTCCTGAGGTATGCTTGCTTTCTAAGCACAGTTCAATACCAACGTATCTATTTTATCAAAAAAAGTTACATAAACCTTCTACTAATGAGCTCCAGTGAGAGCACAACACTCTTCTAGAAAGGTTATGACTTCTAATAACTAAAGATATTAAGTAAAAAAGTAAAAATTGACACATTAAGTAACACACACTTGCAGTCTGGAAGACTAATGATTTAACATACACCTTGGCTTTGTAGCAAGGTAATAAAAAATTCTTGTAAGAAATTTCAGAATAATTTTTTCCTCTGGCAGGACAAAGTAATAATTATAGTTCACTCCAAGATTTGAAACATTGACAACCGCTTATACACTCGAAACATCTGCAATCTGTCTGTATCACACAGCAAGACAAGGGCTATGGACGATGTCAATGGACACCTGAGTGTACATCTTCAAAGCCTCTGCATCAGGACAGTGGAAGATTATTCTAAGCACAAAGCAAGAATGTACTGAAGCAAAATAATCTTAAATCAGAAAGCCAGTCTACATCTTCGTATACGAAATGCTTACATGTAATGCATCTTTCTGATTTTACAGTTCACTATTAGCTGGAAAATTTACAGACCACTTCAGTGTCTGGTATGGAGGTTAAGCTACTTAGGATATGGGTCATCCTCATCCAAGCTCATTTATAGATGAACAGATTAATACTGTGATTATGAAACCATCACAGTGTAAGCAGTTTTGTTTGTTACTGCCAGAACAACACACTTTTAGACATAAAACAGTAATTCACACTTAGAGGCCAAACTCCATCCCCGCTCAAAGACACAAACACGACATGACCATTTTAAGTTCTGAAAAAAGATCAACCACATTCAACTTTCAGAAGTCTTGAGAGAAAAATTTGCCTACACTGCAGAGATAATGAAATCTAATGAAATTCTGAAAGAATTACCTGAAATGTAAACAAGTAAAATTATGCTGGAACACTAACAGCACACAGAAAATACACAATAGCAAAGGCCAAAACACACACCATTATTGTCCTGTGCTGCACCCTCATTAATGCAGGAGAGGTGTTGCAGATTTCATATGCCTTCTGCAAAAAAGAAAAACAAAAACAAAACAAAAAAGCTACTTTAACCAGCCTGCAAGAAGAATAAGGAAGCATAACAGCAAACTTTTCCACAAAGTTTAAGTTATTATTTAAACCAGGTTTAGTTTTCAGTTAGGTATGCTGAAAGCATCCTGTGATGCCTGCAGAATGCAATCCTGGCAACTGAAACACTTTCAATTCTACTTTAAAGATGGAGCTCATTTAAGAACAAAAGTAGACAAGCTACTTAAAAAAAAAAAGATCTGCATTGCCACAAGCTTCCATTTTTAGCTAAAATGTAGCCTGGTAAAAGCAACATGAAAATTACAGGCCAACTCATTCATCTCACCACAGTACTGGTTCAGCAAAGAAAGAGTTCTCGTAACCAGCTTCAGACACTCTGCCTTAATCAGCCCTTACAACCCTGCTTAGCTGAGAGCTTGAGGTTCTCAACATCAAGAACTGGGGTTTCTAAAACGGGAGAGAACAAAAAGTACCACAGAATACTTCAGGCATGGTTCAAGTGGTTAAACCATCATACCAAAGCACTTGGAGGTCAGCCAGCCCTACACATGGTTGGTGTACCCAGTGTACCCACGTTCCCACAACCTTCTGCTCTGAGCAAAGCACAGCACTTTGGACTAAAATACAATAGAGTAACTTCAGAAGGTAAAAGCATCATCATTTCTGGGTAAAGCTTCCCTACTACAGGTACTCACTAACTGCTGTCAGCCTAATATTCTTTTTCCTTCAAAGATACTGAAGTAGTTACACTGAGGTGACAAACGAACCTAAAAATTTATCTCAGCTTCAACATCCACCAGAATACAAGTCTTCACATGAAGACGACTCTTCTGCAGAAGAGATTACAATTTTTTTCACAAGGTTGGGGAATGGAGGGAAGAAAAGAGGGAAGAATGGAAGAAAATGGACTTTTAAGAGTAGAGAAAGCATTTAGAAGTATTTTACTTCAACATCATAGCACATCTGAACAACCCTCCAAAATTAAGCAACTTCCTAAGAAGATTAAACACATTCACTGTAGCCCTCTCCAAAGCCATTAGCTGTGTAAACACGTTTTTCTTCTTGATCTACGGATTCAATGAGAGACTTAAACCCCAAATATTCTGGATGTTAATTCCACCTGCACACCCTCTTAAGACCGCTTTACACATACATTGACTAGATGCCAATGCCAATATTTGAACTGCAGCAAAAGCATTCCAGCTTCTTAAAACACACCATCAAGTCACACATAACCTGACACGAGGCCAGGCACAGCGTGGCACACCAGACAAGGCACCTGCCCACCGAGGTTTGGCTCAGCCCCTGAGACAAGGTTGGACCAGGCTTCATAAGCAGCTGCCCCTGCTGCAGGGACATGGACAGAGCACAGGCAACACCAATTCCTCTTTAGCAGGGATCTCCAGCACAGCTGCCAGGGGGGTCCTACCCCAAGCCAGTCCCTAAGAGAGGCACAGCACTTCATGTTTTGGGAGTGCTGGCTGTCTGCAAGCTGAACATGAGCCAACAATGCTCCCTCGTGACAAAGACAGACAACAGCATCCAGCGCTGCACTGGGAAAAGCATTGCCAGCAGGTCAAGATCCTTCCCCTCTACTCAGCACTGGTGAGGCCACATCTGGAATGCTGGATCCAGTTCCAGGCTCTCCAGTACAGAAGAGACATGAAGCTACTGGAAAGTCCAGCAAAGGCCTTGAAGACGATTAAGGGACTGGAGCATCTCTCATATGAGGAGAGGCTGAGAGACATGTTCAGACTGAAGAAGGCTCAGATGGGGATTTTATCCATGTGGGCAGTCTGCTGCATACACATGTACTTTGAGTGGCTTTATCAATATAGTTTAAAATGCTTCAAGACTATTCTGTACTCAAAAAAACCCCAACCTATCCTCAGTTTGATGGTGTGGTCCTAACTATCAACATAAACAGTTCTATCAGACAGCTGGAAACTTGAAGGACGTTTTGATATCTGCATGTGTATGTGCTCCTCCAAGAGTTAATTCTAGTTCAGACTTTTCTTGTTGAGTACAGATCTGTATTCCAGAAAGCCTAGTCTTTGTTGTCACCTCCTACAAGAGCAGCTTTGAAGGACAGCTTATAGAAGTGTAACATAATAATTACAAATTCATAAATCTAAATATGCTCAAGTGAATGGATACAACCCCTTCTCATTTATTTGATGTCTTCTTTCCATGAATCACCTGCTGCGTCTGTAATTTCCAAGCACATAAGCTTTGAAAAGCAAGCAATACCTTACTAACAGGTTTGCAAAACAGATTACCCTAGTAAGGACAATGCTATATCGTCCAACTCCTTCGAAAACTTACTGAAAACACTTCTGTAGTCAAAGGCTAGCACGGCTGGACCATTTCTGTGGGAAGTATTGGCTGCATCTTGTGTTGAAGAATTGCCAAGTTACGAGCTGAAGCAGTCATTGGGCTCAGTAGACATTTTTCCATATATTAGTGTGAAGTACACATAAAACAAGCGCATATCAGGTTGATAAGTGTTAACGTTCATTATGCAACAATTACATTAGCTGGTTAAAGAGCTAACAAATTTCCATTTTCAATATAGCGTGCAAGTACAAAATAATAATTACACAAGCTAAAAATACCTGTAACTGAACGAACTGATTTCACAAATGCCTCATTATTACATATAGCTCAGTTCTTGAATTACAGGTCCCATTTTAACTAGGCAGCTTTCTACAAGGGTCACTGATGTTAATACTTAAGAGATTCTAAATACTTGCAAGATTCTAAAAAATTAGTTTTGTGTGTTTGCTCTGTCCAAAGACAAGTTTTTCTGGTAAATGAAATCCTTTCATTTTCCATGCACAAGATTTTGAGGCAAATACATTCAAGCTCTGCTCACGACTTGACAGTATAAAGTTGCAGCCCTATTAGGAACTATGATCTTTAAGATTACAAGTGACATGTCTCCTTTTTTCCTCCCCTCCCTTCCTATTTCTAGTAGTAGAAATCTGGAAATGCTTTCCTCCTGAATAAATATGTGCACTTTTCTAATCTGTTTGACATAACTAGAAGACTACATTAGGAAAAAAATTTTCTCATAGCTGCATAGAACAGAGGAAAATAGCTGGCTAAAGAATTAAGGTCAGTTCGAGGGTCCTTCCAAAGTTCTAGCTACATTCCTTCACCCTGTAACCTTATTCACACAAAACAGCACATACAACAGGAAAATCCAGGCATAACAGATCTACATGAAACAGCTTCTGACCAGTCAAAATGGCCTTCCATCAAACTGCCTTCAATTAAGCAGTGAGTATGAGAGTTTTAGCACTTCAGAAACACACAAACCAAAAAAAAAAAAACCACCAAACCCATACACCATACATAGCTGACAGTACCCAGAAAAAAAGAAAATAAAAATTAAGCTTTTATTTCAGAAAATTCAGGGGAGAAACCAGATACTACAAACTTTGCAAGACCTTGCAAAGCCTGAATTCAATAAGACAGTTTCACATTCAAAGTCCCAGATTTCAATTACTGTCTCAGAGAAACCCCACATTTTTGTCTCCTCCAAAAACATTACAGAATAATTCACAAAAAAAAAGTTAACTTCTAAGTGCAAATTTCTCACTATGCCAGAGGTTATTACCACACAGTAAAGCTGCACAACACCTACTGGAAAAATGACAAAACTCTGGCTATATCTGTTTTGTATAATCCATCAGCTTTTGCTTGCACGGCTAGATTTTCTAAGACCTGAGGACTCACCACTCCCTACGTTTAACAAGTATTTGAAAATAAACCTTTTGGATAGTTTACCACTTTCTCAAAATAGAACACTAATCAGCAGACAACAATGCTTAAGATCATGGCAGGGACACATGTTTGCAATAAACAGCTCTGTAGCCAAGTGGCCTGTCTCCTTCTGCCACCAACAGTGAACAAGCTCAAGCTGTCTTCATGGAAGGCAGCATCCCTATGTTGCCAAAATACTCACATTTCCTGATGCTAATCCCTTGACCTACATTTAAAAAAAAAAATCATACTGATGCAATATTTAAGCATAAAAATCTGGACTATAACAGGTCACTTCATTAATCCTTTCTAAATGCATCCACAAGCTATGTGCATTATTAAAAAAAAAACCCTCAATTCTAGGTACAGCAGAGAATTTATGTAAAAAATAAAAGAACTGGTTATTACAAGTTTAACAGAAACCTAAAGCCAAATGCTTAAAATCACACTTTTTAAAAAAAAGAAGGCTTCGGAGATCTTTGAAGTAGTTCACAAATATTAGTAACTATTGCTACTTTAGCAACCCAAGTCAAAAGATTTCCTAACTACATCTCTTCTTTTCTACCTTGCTCTGAAAAAAAATCACATTTAAGAGCATTCAAACACTTCCTGATAAGTGGCGGGCATAGGAAGCTAACATAGTTTAAGGACAAAAATTACTGATATTTAGCATCAGTTTTCAACAAACTTTTATTTGTTAAGAATGTCAAAAGCCAATACTCTAGTTTTTATTCCTTTATTCAAAATTGTCTATATGCAATTACTCCTTCTGAAGAGCAACACATCTATCGATAAACTGCATCAATTTTATCAAACTGGTCAGTGATGTTTTCAGCTGTCTCCTTTCCTGATCTTACAATAATAAAAAAAAAACACACCAAAAAAACCACAGTAAGTCAGGAAAACTTACAACCTGCTCATGCATAAATTTCTAGCTACATTTATCAGAAAACTAAGTTCCTGGAAATTGTCACTTAATAAAGTATTCCCTTATCCAAAACCAAGCAGTTTTGTTGTCCCGTACTACTAGACATCTCCCTTCAGACTGAAAAACAAAACCCAGGCAGCATTGAAGGAGAATATATTACTATTAATTAACCAACACAGAAATGACTAAGCATTTATTACTAGATCCTTCTATCTGCAGAGCCTCACAGTAACTGAACAGTTGTTTCTTACTTCAACTGTCATCTTTCATTGTTTCCTTCAACTCTTTTGTCACTAACCTCCAGTTTTTACTGGCATTTTCACTTAATTTGTAAACTAACTAGAATCTGTTTACCTAAACAGGGCAGAGCACATGCACAATAGAGATATTGCAGTCCTACTTTAATACTAATGCCACTGACACACACAGTATTTCTCACTATTTAGAATTAATATTATTGCCATGAACAGGGAAGTAGCTACAAAGGTAAGAATATGTAACCAAATGCTGCTGGATCCAAACACCTTGGTAACACACAACTAACTATTCATGAGAGGCAGAAACAAAAACTAGGTTTTACAAGGCTAAAAAAAAAACCACAAAAACCCACCACTTCGTATTTTCACTGCAAGAGACAAATCAAAAAGGTTTTAGTTACTCTCTCAGGTCCACTAATACGAATCAACAAAACGAAATTCATTATTTCTTCTCCAGGGGACCTAAAGTAATGCCACAGTATCAGAATATTATCTTTTCAGAAAATGTGTAATCTCTCATCTAGATCAGCTGAATCTATAGGTGGCAGGTTTAGGGCAGTTCAGAATGCAAGCCATAAACAGGACATTTTCTCCTAGAAGCTAGAAGTGGGAGCATGCTGTTGTAGGACCACTTTACACATCATCCCAGTATGACAAATCAGTGACAGAATCACAACACAGCAAATGAAGACACATTACACACCTAAATACATATACTTGATTCTTTTTAGTAAAAGTCAACATTGGAAACACATTTATTCAGGTATCAAAACAAGTTTGTAATCCACAATTTAAGAATGTGCCTACAGTAATTTTCAATCCTATTAAGAAACATAATTCTCATCAATTCTCATGAAGCTTCCAAAGATAGTTTTTTAAAAGTCACTTTTGTGTATACCAATTTTCCAGCATGTTTTCAGTTTATTTTCTGTGATTTAAATATGTTCAAGAAGTCCTCAGGAAGACAGATGTATTTCACTATCATGATGATGTTCTGCTCAAGTTCTCCCCCGATTATTCACAGTAGGTGCTGAGGAGAGCACAGCATGTGGCTGGATAATGTTGCACTGAATTCACAAGCAAATAAACGGCTAGATGCAAAACCTGGCGCAGAGGTAGGTGATTACACCACCTCCTATTACCAAAATCCTGAAGATTACAATAAAATCCATCAAGTGGATCAACTGCCACTGTCTGGGGGTTAAAGTGTAAGAGAAGAACAAGTATTTTCCAAAAGCCTGAATGATATTTCTCTCGGCTTTGCTTGCCAACACATCTGTATTGGCATGATCTTCTCAACCTTGTTAAAAATAATATATTCTTTCAGATATTACCATTACAGTGACAGCAGTAGGTATATTAAGATCTTCACTACAATATTTATTACATTAGAGGAGGAAATGGCCTATGCAATCACTTACAATACAAAAAAACAGAAACAAAAATAGTAAAATTAGACATGAAAAATACTAATAAAAAAAATCAGTAAGACTGTGGTACATGCATAAGAACAGAAAATCAGTAGAAATTCCTATTATTGTATTTTGTATTTCCACAAATTTCAAGTATTTTATCAACAGAAGCTGAATCATCCATTTCATTCTACATATGCCAGCTAGTAAAGAGTCAACTGAGTCAAAGAATCAGCTGCTTCCTATTAACACCCTTTTATAAAATACAACTAACTTTCAGAATGCTACATTTAGCACTACTACTTTTTACATCCTCAAAAGTCAAACCATTTACAATTAGAAGAAATAGCCAATCAAATCAACATACCCTTATTCTTGAGCTAAGGGACATGTTTACAGATATAAGACGGTCTTTTATGGACAATTTTGCTTCTGAAAAGCATCCCCCTCATCCATCCACGTAGGCACAGACTGAGATACTCGCATGCCTACATGTCTCACTGCACTAAGGCTCTCAAAACCCTCATGAAAAACACATTATGTTTCCAGAAGCAGCAAGATAATTTATATTCTATCAAATCAGAATTGTGCTTTACCATACGGATCAAGAGTTCCACCCAAAATGCCTTTAATTTTCAGGATCAAATCCTGCAAGAGTATTATATGCACATAGCAGATAAAAGAATACTCAGTAGACATTAAAGTATGGCATGACTTCTCTAATCTTTTTACCCACAATAGACTGAGCAATACTTTGTTCTCTAGCCCTGCAATCAACATGACCCATCTTTAATCAAAGTGCAAGCAGTTCCATTAGTTTTGATGGCAACGATTTATACCCCCTAGAAGCCCATTGATTTCTCCCAGCAATTGCTGTATTTTGATATGTACTGTTGATAGAAAATAAGTTAAGGTCCAGAAGAACAGGAACAAGAAAAGCAAGGCTGACAGACTGAAATTGAGTAACACGGAGACCTTGAAGCCATTAGACTGACAAGTGGTGTTTGGGAACAGACAATGCAACAATGCTTAATGCTGATACCAAAGGTAAACTTCAAGTACAACTCAGGGACAGTGTGACAACAGAAAGCACAAAGGTACAACAGGAAATACTTGCTTTCACCCTTGGACCGTTCTTCTTTCCATAGTATTGCATTAACCCTCTTAAAACTTCTGGCATTAGTCTGTAAGTAGCAGTTGTATTCCTCTAGATAGTATGCATCTGGTTAGGTGATCAAAATAAAGAGGAAAATGTAATAAAAAGAAAACAAGTAAAGTACTACTAGAGTTAGGAGCCAGGGTGGGAATCAACTAAGAAAGACAAAAATGAAAACATCAGAAGACAATCCCTTCTATTTTAGGGAAAAAAAATATGTGCAAAGTGAAGTCAAAACAGCAAAGTCTGTTTAACAAAGCCAACAGCTGGTAAGATTAGCTGAAATCTGTAACTCTTAAGGTTCTGCACTGATTTCCTTGATCCTCTGCACACTCCCTTTATACAAGCACTGCTTCATGTTTATTTGGAACCCCTGAACACTCCTGTTGTGCAAAACTACGTGGGTTTTTGAGGAGAGGGTGGTTTTGAGTTTGTTTTTAAAACAGAAAACACACTAACTGCAATAGTCAATATATCACCTTGGTCCTTTAAAAATAGAAGGGGAGAGAGATTTGAAGACATGACACTTCTACCTTATACAGAATATTAAGGATTCTGACTTGGAAAAAGAAACAATTATTGTTGTTTCCAACTCCAGCTTCCACCTCAGCTTGCTTTTGTACGTTGCTTTGTCATCTGTAGGAGCCGAGCTGCTCATTAACTAGAAGCCGAACTCTCAGAGTTTTGCAGCACAGTGCTTGGTAATAAACTATTTGCCCCTCTTGGTTTCCTTAGCACGCTAAGCTGTGAAGTGGCAAGGTAGCTGCTGAACAGCAGATGTCTATGCCACCTTTTGTGACAGAGGGCAGCAATAACTGACTTCCCCAGAGCGAGCCCTTCTGAGTTTAATTCACAACAGCAAGGATATGGAACAAAAAAATGACTACAGGAGAAATCAGACTGAGAAATCAAACCCAAATGAATTAGATCCTGGATTGTCCATGGTGTGTATCCAGGTAAACAGGTAGTCACTGCTAGCTAGGTGACACAGCTTAACATCCCATCTTATCTCAAGAAAACCTGTTCAACTGCTTTATATTCGATCCCCAGGGTAGCACACAAAAAGTGGATTTTCCAATGCCTGGTTTAGTATGAGTTCCACCTTCTAATATGAATTAAATGGAAGAGAGAAGAGCCAGACTAGAAGTAAACGTGAAGATTACTAGGCATCTTCTCACATATAAGGACTTGCTTCAGATTTTCAAAATGTCTGGAAGAACTTCATCCTATTTTCAAAGTTTCTGAGTTTATAGTGGTTTAAAGATGTTTTCTCCTTTCCTTCAAGATACTGTGCTCCATTTGATTATAAGGATACAGTTTTCTCTTATTGATATCATTACATAATT
Source organism: Nyctibius grandis (assembly GCF_013368605.1). Classification (NCBI taxonomy): domain Eukaryota; kingdom Metazoa; phylum Chordata; class Aves; order Nyctibiiformes; family Nyctibiidae; genus Nyctibius; species Nyctibius grandis. The sequence continues at coordinate 6,667,182 of NC_090674.1, forward strand.
GAATCTTGGATATCCTGAATTTCTAGTATGTCAAATTCAAGACCAATGAGAGACTTTGAATGATCAGGTACCTAAGCACTCACACCTGGGAACTACTGTGCCCAGATAGGAAAGCCCCAAATGCAGGTTCTGCACAAGTTCTGCTTCCCTCATATATCAGCAATGAATCTTTTTGTAGGGCAAACCGAAGTATTTCCTGAAATGCTGAAGCTTCACCTATTGTCTACAGGCACAAGAATAAAGGAAGAAAGCAAGTTGAACCAACCAATTTGACTTCACTGTCCAAAGTTTCTACGATATTTGAGTTTTCATACATGAAAAAAACACTTTCCCAACATCTCAAGCATCTATCTTTCTAGAGACTTTAAATGTGTTCAATTGTTCCTGTTCAGTATTATTTCATTTTCTTTAAGTATTATATAGTCTTTTAACCAAAGTACTGCATATTAACTTCTACAGTAAGTTTTCAGGCACTAGACAGATAATATCTGACAGTAGTGAACTTGTAGTGAAATCCAGGACTTAGTAACCTGAAGCACAATTAAATTGTCATAAGCATCAAGCAAACCGGTTTTGATCTTTGTACAGACAACACCTTTGTTAGACAGCAGTCTATCTTCAGTATTTCACCGCTTCACAAAGAACGTACAACAGGAATATCAAACTTATGTTCCAACAAAGAGAGGTCTTTAATTAGTACAGTATAATCTTATTTTGAGTACCAAGGGTTTCAGCAGACTATCACATCTACTTTGTTTTTCTAGACAAACAGAAAAAATTACCACCCCCCCCCTCCGAACCCATTTGTTAGGCTACCTGAAGAAAACAGTTTTGGGAACTAAACAGGAAAAATCCAAGAGGACCATAAATGAATTTCTTCTCAGTATCTTGAAGCGTGCATAGGCCTGCTGTGTTGAGCACTATGACTTCATTTACTGGAAACAAAACATATACTAAGTTTTGTACTATGCATTTATAACTCATGGTATTTTACATACTGAAACAGAAGTTTACCTTTTTTTTATTTTGAGATTCAAGCATTGCTATGTTCAACACAGACCTTGAACCACTTAGTGATAACTAAGATGTATCAGCTCAACAACTTCAATAAACTTAAATGGAACAGAACTTTACATACATGGCAAAACCAGACCTACTGCACTAGTTTGCACCACGAAGATCTTGCTAGAAAATATTAGTATTGTGCACATATCAAACTAAGAAACAAGTTTGGGGACTTGTAGTCAATGCTGTTTATGGAGTGAACATTTCTGCCTGGCCTTACAAATTTCACTACTGAAGATTACTAAGCATTAACTTTTAAGATCTCTGCATCAACAAAAAAAGCACAGTCATACCATCTTCTGTACGCTTTTAACCTTGGAGCTTTGACCCACCTCCTATCCCTCAATTGTTTCAGTAAATCCCTCAAATACCTCCAAACGGTTGGACTGAATACAAAGTGTTCCAGTTTCAAAAGGAAGTTCAATTTCTCTAATTCCAGAAGAAAGCCACATGCCCCACCAATTACTAAAAGGCAGCAAGACCTCAGGCAGTAGCTTACAAGGCACAACATCTGGACAGATATAAGCATACCACATAATCTCCAAAAACATTTGTAGGCTCAACAGCCTGCTCAGTAACCCTCAGCAAAAGAAGTCTGGTAAAATATACCCTGTGTTACCACTGATGACCCAAAGAGAAAGTCCTTACAGTACAGCATACACCGTTAATATTGGGCACATATATTTCAGTTTCCACAGAAGTTAAACTGCAGTTTTGAAGTGAACAATCAAAAATTGTTCTGTCAGAGCAGTGCTGGAAATTTGTTTCAACATTTCACAAAAATAAAACAAAACCCAGTGAGCTTGTCAAATAACTTCCTGGTTTTGCAAATAATTTTAGATAATCTCTATTTATTGAAGATTTCAACAAATCCTAAAATGTCAGAATGGACACAAAGCACATGTTACTGAACAGACTTCTAAGACAGTTCCCTAAATCTAGCCCAAGACAGGCAGGAAGGACAGAAAAGCACTAAGAAAATAAAGATATATAGAATTAACAGCTCACCTGCAATAGTTAAGCAGAAACTCTTTCTTTCTTGCAAAGAAAGAAAATAACTAGCATCAGCTGTTGTAATTAAGCCTACTGTAACGGAATTAAAAACAAGCCACAGAAGTTAAGGCATTGCTTTCCCGTCAGTGGTCAGTGATGTCACCTTCGTGGGCGTTTGCCTTTCTGAAAGTCATATAGAAAGCCTTGCAAAATTTCACATTTAGTCCCCCCATAGAGTGAGCTGAAAATAGCAACAAAAATCTTTTCATAGTTTTTAATATAGGACTGCATTACATAAAGCTACAAAAAAAAAATCTAATCTGTCTAATTACAGATAATTAATATTTTCTTTTTTGGGAGTGCTGGCAGGCATTATTGCAGTTTTCAAGAAGACATAAAAAATATTCTCATCTGAGAAAAACATGATAAACATAACTGGCAAGAAATTTTACGCAAACCTTCCTGTTTCTCAGACCAGTGTAGAAACACACAGAAAAAATATTTAACTGCCTACAATTAAATTAATCGTTATAACATATAGAAGGTATTTCTTTTCTACACATAGAACCTTTAGAAATCACAGTGATTTGACAGGCTGAAATTCTACTTAAATAAAAATATATATTTTTAATGAAGCAGTTTCATGCAAACTACTTATAGAAATTAACTACATTTCACATTAAAATGCAACTGGATTTTTAATCACCCTCTTTCCCTTCACTTTATTATCTGCTACTAATTTTTACCCTCATCAAGTTCTAAATACTATCTAATTTGAAGACAGCCTATCTTTACTACCATCAATTACAGAGCTACCTTATATCTTGTCTCCTTCAAGCTCCCTCAGATAACCTTCTTCAGGTCTTCAGCCTCATTTTCACTTATCTGTTACCAGGATTCCAAACCAGACAACAGTACACGAAGATCAAATTTTAACCCTTCAGTCCCACCAAAAATAACTATAGCTCTTCTCTTCATAAGCTTGTGACAAGTGACAAAAATATCTTGTGTTCAACAATTCTTAAGAAAAAATATTTAGAAAAGATATTTTTAAAAGAAATTACCAGAGTATTCAAGTCAGTAAGAAATCTCCTAGATCTTGATATTAACCTACAAATTCTGCTTGCCCACAGGCCAAACAGGGCTCAGACTCATAAGCAAGTCTCCAACATTAGCTGACCCACAGGAGTCATCTATATGCACTCTTTCAGCCTACACGGAGTTCGAGATATTGTGACTAATTTGGTCCCCCATGAAAAAGGGCTACACACTTATTTGAATAACCTTGCCTTTATCTGAAGAGCACAGGCTTGTGTAATTACCATGGAATAGCTGACAGAGGGTAACCTATTCATTAATCCAAAGCCAGGTCTTCAGAACATCTGCAACATCTTCTAAAACATTCCTGTTTTAAAGCTGCTATAGTTATTTGTATTGGGTTTCAACAAGACTTAAATCTGGCAATATCTAAACAACTGGAAGGATTTGCTTTGTAACTGCTTTCTCAAGCACTTACTCCTGTGTCCTGTCATTCTCTCATCTCCACCCCAATGAACTAAGTTGTCAATAACCAGGTCAATGTGTAAGATTTTGTATGGGATCCTTATTTTCTGACACTTTAAAAATTTGAGAATCGAACAACTGAGTGTTCAGGCCAGTGCTGAAAAACCTGGACAGAATTTAAAGTTATGATTTCCAAGACTGCCTACAAATTACACTTCCATGATGTCCCCAAAAACATTTTTTTGGCTTACACATACAAATTATCACGTAGGCATCTAATTAGAGCATCCTCAGTAACACTGAGCACAAGATATACATAGCAAGCAACACCATTTCTTAGCTGTTTGCAGATGGCCTGCATGAATATGGTCATGTCATTACTCTCTAGCTGGGTTCAAGAAGGAAGATTCCTGGATATCTAAGAATATACTGGGCAGCAAGGCAAACATTACCCCCTGTATCTAGTACACTCAAGGTTCCATCTGCAGCCTTCCAGAAAAGCAGAAATATTTTGTTATATTTCAAGAGACTAACACATCATAACACATTCTATACCACTCTAATAAATGCAATGGACACAAGCATTTAATACAAACAAATATGGTCGTACAAGATTTTCATTGTAAAGAACACATTTTAGAAGGTCAGCTGTTAAAAAAACAGGCCAAGAATATCTGATCTTTATGTTCCCAAAAACACTTTGAAATGTGCATTTTTATTCAAAGACTAACCATCTCCTTTCTCTCTACTTAGAATTCTTCTACTGCTTTAATAAAAATGCAGTATTCTGCTTCAAAACCTGTTTTGGAGTGTCCATATTTTTGTACTAGGAAGCCTTCCACAGTAATTTACATTGATTATTTTGGCATCTAAAGTAAAGGTACTGTTCGTAGCCAGCTCAAAGCTTTTAAAAACCTCTTAACATTCTGCTGAACTACCAGTTGGCTCAAGTATCTATGGATTCTGCATACATTTCTGTTTGGTGAAAAACAAATCCACGCACACAAAATCCCCAGCATACTAGACACCCTGTGAAGAAATAATAAATTGAGATACTATGTTAAATAGAAACATAGGGGCTTGGGGGTATTTTTGTTTTTTATCATGACCTTGGCTGATACTAGTTCCAACATTATCAGTGGGGAGAAAAACAACATTTTGAATGGAATATGTATTCTTTTCATTTTGAGTCTGCACTTTGAGCAATCAAGAGACTCCCTTAAAAAAATTTCCACTTTATCTTCAACCACATGCTAAAGAAACATTTCATTAACACAAACTAGTTGCTTTCAAGGTTATAGATTTTTCCCAACATAACCAGTGAAATACTGTAAAAAAATACTCAAAATACTGGCACAAACATAGGCATTAGAGACTCCAAAGAGAGCTCACCTAAGCATAATTCAACCACTTGAATGCATGATTTCTCATTTCAACTTGCTAGTAACAAACTAGCACTAAATGCAATTCTTGAAACAATATGGTATGCCATATGGCTGAAACTGGATATTAAAATTGAGAATATCAATTACCAATCCACTAATGCTGAGAGCCAAAATCCATGGACAGTAAGAATTTAATCCAATTCACTAAAACATGAGCTGAGCCTGGCATACAGAAGACAAATCTACTGCTGGTTTCACAGAAAGCAAGCAACTGCAATTTTTTATTGCAGTAACTACAAAACTAGCTAAGTGTAACACTTCCTTAACATTCCTAACTACAGCAATAGGCATCACAAGAATGTGCAAAAGCAACATAAGTTTCACATGAACCGGCATCTTGTTTCACACTGGTTGAGAAATCATAACTAAGTAGCTATTTAAGAAGAAACAGTTATAGTTGTTTTCCACATGACCAATTTGAAGCCTCCAAAGCACCAGGAAGTTATTACACACTGCAGCCAACACGGTATTGCTTAATTTCAGGAAAAGGCACCCTACAAACAGAAAAGATATATACTTCTACTCTAATTAAAGGATCCTGAAAGCAATTGTATTAATTGAAGGAATTTCTTATTCTAAGTACATTAGTTTAATTGCCCTAGGTTTAAAATTTTTAATAGCTGTAGAGTGTTTATTCTTGGACGATATTACAAATAACGCTATACAAAATTCCACACGCTTCCTAATTATACAAAACTCTACTGGTTACTTAAACAAGAGGAATTCTCATTAAGCCTAAATACAACATTTTCACATTTCCATGAGGTATGGAGGTGATTTAAAAACTGTTCTGCTAGGGTTTACTGTGGAATTCCAACTTTACATGTTGTCAAAGATTCCATGGTAGGATGCTTGCTACATACTTACCTAGCAGCTGCAAGGACTAAAGAAGGATAAATGTAATTTATCTTACCCAATACAGAATCCCACTTCACCCTACTGCTTTCTGATTCTGTACTGAAAGGCCAAAGTAGCAGTACTAAAAAAGCTGCACAACTAGGTTCAACAGCACGTTAAAAGTACCATCAAATGGAACTAACAGCTTATTGGACAAGTATTCTTGATTTTAAAAATTGTTCTTGACATACTAGAGGCGTAAAATGCATTCTGCTAATTTCAGGAAGGGCTTTTTTGCCCCACTTTTTTTTTAAAAAAAAAAAAAAAGAAAAAACAAAACAAAACCAACACAAGCCTCAACTGCAAATTAGGTCTTCTGCTTCCTAGGTTCCTTCTGTATGAACTACAGCTGGGCTGTTACAGTAAACTAACAAACAACTGATGATACATTAAGTCATACATAAACAGCACTAAAAAGACTGATATTACCAAAGGTTTGGAGATCACTTGAATACAGGAGATGTAACGAGCATTTCTTACTTTTCTTGCTGGGTAGTGTATTATTTTGAGCCTGAGTTCAGTATATCAAATATTAACCAAGCTATTTTATTTAGGCTACCAAAGTTAAGAAGTCCATTTTACTTAGAAGATACTAAAAACCACACATAAAAAGCTTTAGAAATTTGTAATGTCATTTTAAAATATAATATTTCACAGACACAGAACTGTTTTAACATCCCCAAAACCTTTCTTATTCTTTCCCATAAAAAAGAACAGTTATCTAGAGTATGACAATAATTCCAGGTCAAAAGCAGTTTTAAAAGCCTCCACAAATTGTTGGCATTCTGAAGCAGACGGGAGACTCTTTTGTATTACAGAAAGGTAACTGTC